>NW_024104240.1:600000-1200000 GCF_003945595.2 Pipra filicauda | reverse complement strand
CTTGAGCTGGGCAGACCAGAGAGGTTTCTTCCAATGGAATTACTTTTATGATGCTGTTTTTTACTGCTTTCATACCTCAAAACAGAGCTAACTCAAGAGAGCAGTTGGCTGCATGAACTGCAACTGCTCTGCCATCCCAGGGCTGCTTTGCAGCTATTTCTTCCCCAAAAAATTCTCTAGAAATGGATACTCAACTCTATTTTCTTCCCAGTCTCTCCGTTTAAAATCTGGACTACAGACTCCACCCAAGTCAGTGAAGAGAAAGGAAAATCAGACTTACTGGAAGTTCATAACCAGCACTTCTGGGAGCTCAGTGAGGTTCCTTCCATCATAAATTAACGTTGTTTTCACCTCTAAGATTTTTTTTTTTCATTCCAGGGAGGTATTCCTTCTTAAAGGCATATTTTTAACTGTGACATCCTCTTTGATGAGCTGGCTTGCTGTTTCTTGCTTCTTTAAGAGCCAAGGTGGGGCACCCCCCCAAAGACAGGGACACCGGCAGGTCTGAGGCACACGCTCTGGGATGTAGAGATGGAGAATTTCTGAGGAGGGAAGGACCACAACCAGCAGCACCATTAGCTCTGCCAGCAGCAGAAATAAGAGCAGTTGGGGCCTGATTTGTGCACAGGACACACAGCCATGTAAATAAATACCACACTTGTTTGTCCTGGGCGTAACAGAGCTTTTTTGGTCTAATTTCTGATAAATGCTTTGTCTGTTTTGTGTCTGTACAATCCAACCCACCCCAGCATTTCAGAAGCCTCATGGACGAGTAGAAGGCAGTAGGCAGTTTTCTTCCTCTCTGAACACACACCAGTTTGAGACCAACTCAGCCTACAGGTCCATAGCTATACAGTGTATTCTGTAAGATAGAGGTATGTGAGAATAATATATCAGAGTTTTGTTTTGGCTGTACTGTATGTATTTGCTTCATTGGAAAAGCTGAAATCAATAAAAATTGCTGGAATTTCTTCAAGCTTCCCATTTTGGATGGTTTTATTTTGGTTGTCTTGCCAATGTTAGGAAAGAATTAAGCATCTGGTTGAAAGGTCTGACAAAACCTGTTATACTGCAGCAGTGAGTAGTCTGGACTGCTCTGCCTTATCCAATATGAGTAAGGAAGCTGGAAATGCCATTTCCTCCAGCCTGACACTGGAACAGGCTCTGCAGGGCAGTGGTCACAGCCTCAAGGCTGCCAGAGCTCAAGGAGCATTTGGACAATGCTCTCAGGACAGGGTGGGATTGTCCTCTGTGTCTGTGTGTCTGTGCAGGGCCAGGAGTTGGACTGGATGATCCTTGTGGGTCTATTCCAGGTGAGGATCTTCTGAAATTCTATGATTTCATCCTCACTGGGTTTCTCTCCCATGAACATTTACAACCATCACTTCAATCCCTGAAAAAAATTCATTATCTGTAACATCATTTGTGTCCCTGCTGTAAGAATCCAAAGCTTGTTGCAGGGAAAAGCCCCCAGAGGGAGCAGCTCTGCTATGAGGAAAGGCTGAGGGAATTAAGATTGTTCAGCCTGGAGAAGAGAAGCTTCGGGGTGACCCAATTGCAGCCTTTCAGTACCTGAAGGGAGCTGACAAGATGGAGAGAGACTATTTACAAGAGCCTGGAGTGACAGGACAAGGGGGAACGGCTTCACACTGATGGAGAGTGGATTAAGATTGGGTATTAGGAAAAAAGCTTTTACTTTGAGAGTGGGGAGGCCCTGGCACAGGTTGCCCAGAGAAGCTGTGGCTGCCCCATCTCTGGAAGGTCCAAGGCCAGGTTGGAAGGGGATTGGAGCAACCTGGTCTGGTGGAAGGTGTCCCTGCCCATGGCAAAGATGATCTTTAAGGTCCCTTCCAACCCAGGCTGTTCTATGATTCCATGAATCTATGAATCTATTTAAAGCATGGAAAAATGAATACCAAGAAATCAGTATGTCTTTTTATTTTGAATGCATAAGAAAAGCCCATTTTTGGACAAGGTGGTCTGCAGACACACACAAAGACCACAGGACAGGTTGCAAGGAAAAGTCAACCAAGGTGCTCCTCGTGTGATTGAAATGTGAGGAGAAATGGATCACTTCTAGAGCCTGGGTCAGGCAGTCGTGGATGCACCGACTTAGCTCAAATGGGATTGGTGTTGCAGCAGGATTCAAGGGAAGACAGTAGGTGTTGCAGGGTGCAGAATATCCCCAGAGCACTCCTTGTCCCAAACAGGGCAAGCACTAGGTCCTTGGAAAGCTTACAGGTCCTACAGCTCATGGGATCTCAAATAATGCACAGGACTCCACCAGCAAAGCCTTATCCTACCAGGCAAACAGTCCCAGCATGGCCCCTCTCCCATCCCACAGTACAACTTTTGAGTCCTTTATCACTGCCCGTGATAAAGCAGATTTCAGAGCAGACCCCACTCTCCATTTTCATGCTCATGGGAAACCTTCACCGCAGATCCCAGCCATGCTCAGAAATTCCTGCCTTCCCCGGGCCACATCCCAGAGGATCACCCCTTCTCAGCCAAGAGCAGTTCCCAGTTTCATGACACAGAGATCACGTTGCACTGCTCAGGGCGTTCGTAGGAAACACCAATCCCAAGCCACACACCACAACAGCACCAACAACCCCACAGTACCAACATCTGCCAGTGGGACACACAAAGGCCCTGCTGGGACAAGTCCCTCTATCCTGAGATAGAGGGTTCCCACGTGCTGGGTGGGATCACCCCAAACAGAGGCACCACAGTGGCATCCCAGACAACACGGGAGTGCCACGATCCCACACGGGCACTGCTGGGAGACACGTGGCAGCCCAGACCAGACAGCCCTGCCCCAAACAGCAAGGCATGTGCACAAGAGCTCTGGCATTTAGAGAGTGTCCAAAGGAGGCCAACGAAGATGGTGCAGGGCCTTGACAGGCTGAGAACACTTGGGGTGTTCAGCTGGAGCAGAGGAGACAGGGGAGACCTCACTGCAGTTCCAATTCCTGGGCAGGGGCAGAGGAGGGGCAGGGACTGAGCTCTGCTCTGGGGGGACCAGGGACAGCACCCAGGGAATGGCTGGAGCTGTGTCAGGGCAGGCTCAGGTTGGATCTCAGGCAAAGGTTCTTCCCCCAGGGTCTGGTTGGGCACTGCCCAGGCTCCCCAGGGCAGTGGGCACAGCCCCAAGGCTGCCAGAGCTCAAGGGGTGCTTGGATGATCCTCTGAGGCACAGGGTGGGACTCTGGGGCTGGGCCTGTGCAGGGCTGAGGGTTGGACTCAGTGATCCTTGTGGGTCCCTTCCAACTCAGCATACTCTGGGATTCTGGGATTCTGGGATGTACATGGCACCCACAGCCCAGAGCTGCCCCAGCCCTCATGAACCCACACCCCAGGGCACCTCTGCCCCAGGGGCCTGGTCAGGATGAGTCCTGTGTGAGGCACAGTGACTCATTCCCTCGTTACCTGCCCTGGAATGTGCAGGGCTTTGTGCTCCTCTATCATACAACCCTCGTTTTTATCTTCCCCACAGCTACAATCCTTGCAGATTGAATGTCCCCGAGCAGGGAAGTTGTTACATATCCAAGCTTGGACTTGGCCCCTTTCTTGGTGCTTTCTAAGCTTGGCTTTGTCTCAGGAAAGCCTTTTGAGGGGCACCCATAAGGCATCCCAAGAGCAGGACCATATCCCTTTCATCCAACACCAGGGGGTGTCCACTTTGCACTGCTGGGATGCAGGAAAACGTTGCAGCTCTACCTGAGCCTTGACAGCATCTTCTCCATTAGGATGAATGGAATAGTGACAACCAGAGCAACATTTCCAGATAAAGTAAACTGTGTGCAGTTTGTCAGGATGTGGCACCCACTGCTGAGCCCCAGCTGAGCCCCACGAGTGCTTCCTTAGCTCCAACTCCCATCACAGCTCTCTGCAACTTGATAATTTCACAGAAAAGGTTTTGACAAGAGGTTTTCATGTCATTCCCTCCCTGCTGCCCCCCTCCTGCAGCACCCTCTGTGGTGGCAGGAATGAGATCCCTGCTGCAGAAATGAGATCCCTGGTGTTCCCAGACTCCTCATCCCAGCTGATGACCAAGAAAGAGTTTCAGCACAAGGAAGAGCACTGCAGGGTGCTAGGGAGTGTCATTGGGAGAGTGGGATTGCTGACAGTCATTTTTAGGTAGCAGATCTGGTCCCAGTTAACGCTTTGGTCAATATTTCAGGTCTTGGATGAGATCTCAGGTGTCCCAAAGCTGAGAGATGGCCAGATCTGAGCACTGCTTCTGCTTCTCCAGACCTTGACACTGCCATACATGGGTACAGAGCCTGCAGGAGACCTGCCCTGGCTGCACTTCTGCAAATGAGGAGAAAAACAGCCAAAATCCCCCCAGCCTGGGCAGCAGTGAATAACCCCTCATTGCAGACACGTGTCTGGCTTCCCAAGGGAAAAAGAGCAGGTAGAAATTTTCGAAGGTCATAAATCTGTTGGAAATTCCTGGCACTGCAAAACCCAAATAGTTTCCCTGAGAACAAGAGTTCCTTCTGCCTTTCCCTGGCACTTCTCTGCACAAAAAGCCTTACAAGTGCACTGCAGGATCTTTCCCAACAGATCTGAGCTCAGGCAATAACTGTAACTGCTTTTGGGTCCCGAGGCCAAGTTTCAGTCTGGGAGATGCCCCAGACTGGTGCTGTACGATGAAGGGTACCAGAGATTTGCTTTGTGCATCTTATTGCTTTCTTCCTTATGTTTTCTATTCTTTCCCCAGGAAGCTTCTTTATCTCACAGTACAGGTAACTCCTGCTTCAGTCAGCAAGGGTCTCTCCTGGCAGAACAGGAAAATCATCTCACGTCAGCAGGGCTGAAAGAATTGTTCAAAAAATGTAAAGGAAAAAATTGGAGATTATCTGAGTTCCGCCTTTGAGTTCCACCCTTAGCTTTTCTTTAGCATGTTTTACCCAGGATGAAAACTGGTTCTTTTTTCTTTTCGTGGGAGGAGACACATTCAGGAGGGGGGAAGACTTTGGAAAGGATCGGGGCAGGGTCATTGGCAGGATTTCAGCCAGACTCTGGATTTCCCAGGCAGCAGCACATCTCCTAAATGGCTTCTCTCATTCTTGTCTGTGCAATGAGAAACTGGCTGTGCCTATCCCAAATACTTTTTTTTTTTTCCCAAGGGTAGCCCAGAAGCAACATAGGAATTATTTCCTGCAGGATGCACCAAAGGAGAGAGGTTACGGAGCTGGGAGAAAGGGGAGAAGGAGGAGATGGCTCCAGGAGTGTTTATGCCGTTGGAAGTGATGACTCCCTTGGTACACAGAGCAAATTCCACACCCATGGCCTTCCTGCCCCTGAAGCCTTCCAGCCACAAGCTCCTGGGTGAAGCAGCAACATCACTGCAGGGCTCAGCCACCGTGGGAACAGCAGCGGAGCCGCGGCACGTCCCGCGCACGGCCAGACCCAGCTGCAGGTGAGTCAGAGCCCCACCTTGCTGGCAACAGGAGGAACCAGAGCCCGTGGAGAGGCATCCAGGAAAAGGCAGAACAGGAGAGGGTGGTTCCTACCCACGGGGCCCCCAGACCCATCCCCAGGCACTGCAGTTAAACCAGGGATGAGGCTGTGCCCCAAATTAGCCAACGGGGCAGATGGTGGGTGAGGAGGGTGGATGGAGGAGCTTTTCCTCCAATAATTGAGACAGGGACAGACTGACAGTGACTGTCAGGGCTCCAGCAGGCAGGAAAGGGATGGGATGAGCATGAGAATACTCATGGGCAGGGAGCTGACTGCTTGGCATTGCCCTGGGACGGGTCAAACAGAGCCCAATGCTGAAAGAGCCAAGAGCATGGGATGTGGGAATATGTTCTCGATGCCAAGGATGGAATTATGGGTGTGATCTGGCAGCAGCAGAGCCACAGGCACCTTCCATAAACTATCCAAAGGGGAATGCGGCCTTCCTGGGAGTGATTCAAGGGCAGCACCTCCATGCCCTCCAGTGCAAAGCTGGACTGCTCACCACAGGAGCACCAGTGTGGCACAACCTGAAGCCAAACCTTGAGGAGGATCCAGGCCAAAATAGTTGGTGTCTTCAGGTTTCATTTGGGAAGATGCTGCAGGGACAATCCCCATGCGAGAGCACTGCAGCTATTTCTGTCCATGTTTATGGATGTGCCTCTGGGCTGCTCCTCCTTCCCAGGATGACCAGGAGTGTGAGGTTCCGCTGTCCAGACTGTTGCCACCACCCTGTCACCCTCCTCTGGGGCCACAGAAGGCAGAGAAGCAGGGTGCAAGAGAGATGCCAGTGCTGCCACCATGATGGTCTTTGTCTAAGGCTCCATCCTTCGTGGTCTCTTTACCTCCTCATCTTCTCCTTCAACATTTTAGCTCAGCAAGGAGTAAGTTTATCTCACTTACAGGTGCATATTTTGGCCCTTCTGCTGGTTTTGAGAGCATTCCAGGACATTAGCATGGGATGCCTGCCTGGGTCCTGAGCAGCTCAAGCATCCCTGAGAGCTCATTGTCCTTCCCAAAAATCCTGGCAGAAAACTTCTCACGTAACTTCAGGTGCTCTGTGATACCCTCAGATACCTGCCTGGAGCAACCTGGTCTGCTGGAAGGTGTCCCTGCCCATGGCAGGGGGTTGGAACTGGTTGATCTTAAAAGTCCCTTCCAACCCAAGCCAGTCTATGACTCTATGTTTTTAAAGCTGTCTTGGAGGTCTCCAAGCATAATAAATCTGCCAGCAGTGGTAGCAGTGATGGTGCAGTGCAGGGCAGCTGTGTGGAGGGAAAGGATCTACCACCCCCTCCCCTCTGGCCATGGGCATTTGCACACAAGTACCTGCCTTCCCATCTGCAGGGCTTTGCAGGGCTGGCAGAACAACTTCCTCGCTGCCAATACCAACTCTCCATAAACTGAGCTAAATAACCACATCTAAAAAGCTTTTCCTACCTCCCTGGCCTTCCCTGTTAGAAGGAATTTCTAAGAATCAATTGATTTTCACTTGGGCAGCTTAAAATTAGAGACTGAAGTCTAAGATAGTTGCTCTGGGTTCCCTGCCTGGCTAGTGGAAAGGAATAGTCTGCCCAGCACGAGGTTCACCCCATCGTCAAGCAAAGGTGGAAGGAGGGGAAAATTAATAGTTTTCTATTTCCACTGCTGATTAAGGAAGTGCAGATTAAGACAGGTGGTGCTCAGGTGTAGCTGGGTGGCCTGGGCCTCACCCTTCATCCTTTGGGAGAGCACAGGCACAGCAACACCCATTCTAACGCCGTGTTGAACAATCTCCTTCCCAGGATGTCAGAGCAGCTCTACCCTGGCAGAACGGGATAGCAAACAACACATCTCATGTCCTTCTGACATAGCATGAAACTGGTGTCAGACCAACAAGGAAGGTGAAACCACAGCAGCTTTGCAGTGCTCCTGCAGCTTCTTGCTGTGCCTGAGGGGCACCCACCAGTACAGAGCTGCCAACCTTTGTCTTGACATCACCACTTCTCCGAAAAACCCTCTTCCTGGAGTCATTAAGCTACCCAGGACATTTGCTTTCTTTTATTTGCAGGCAAAAGCCTTCAGAGAAGAGCTTGACATGCTCAGCACCGCCCATGTGCTGGAGGGTGATGTATCTTTATGGTGAGGATTAAGAGGACTTCACTGTAAATAGCTGGGTGCTGTGACTCATGTTCTGAGTGTGGTTTATTGTGCTCATCTTTGGATGGAAACCCTTCTAACTGGATTTTCTTTGCAATTTGTGGCTGCTTTCACTGTCTCTGGTCAGACATACAGCAAGGCAAAGAAGGGTTGGGTGGCAAAGGAAGCTTCATCTGTTTGTGCAGCCTCACCTTTTTTGGTGGTGCTGTGACCCAGCAGTGAAATGAGAACTGGAAATTGTATAAATGGTGCCAGTAGCCACAAAAGGCAATGAAAATGAGACATCTTATTCCCCAAACAAGGAATACCATGAATTCATTATGGTGTCAAGGGATAATATGAATTCATCATTTGTGTCACAGAATCCCAGGACATGCTGAGTTGGAAGGGACCCACAAGGATCATCGAGTCCAACCCTCAGCCCTGCACAAGACCATCACCAAGAGTCCCACCCTGTGCCCCAGAGGATCATCCAAACACCCCTTGAGCCCTGGCAGCCTATTTGGTGCCCAACCAGCCTCTGGTGGAAGAACCTTTGCCTGAGATCCAACCTGAGCCTGCCCTGACACAGCTCCAGCCATTCCCTGGGTGCTGTCCCTGGTCCCCCCAGAACAGAGCTCAGTCCCTGCCCCTCCTCTGCCCCTGCCCAGGAAAGTGGAACTGCACTGAGGTCTCCCCTCAGTCTCCTCTGCTCCAGCAACACAAGGAAACACAACTCATAACACAGACTCTTGGAGAAGGTGAGCACTGGAAGTCTGGTTGGTCGGGGTGGGGAGATGTTATCAGGTGAAACCTGCAGTCTGGAAGTGAGCACCCAGCAGAAGCAGTTAGGTATTTAATTTACATTTGTGTCATGGAAGATCTTCTCTCCCCTGTGTGTGTGTGTTCAGGTACTTCCACGTGCCTGAAGGATGATGCTCATGGCTCAGCCCGGCCTTTTCCCACAGAATTAGTGCTTGTGGCTTTGCTGGAGCACGTTCAGGTCAAGCTGGAGGCTCAAGCTGGAGGTCTTCAGGCTGACCAGGGCAGCCCACATGCCATCTTTCCCTAAGAAACAGGTGGATATTATGCTCAGGGGTGGTCTAGAATTCAACAAGAGGCTCAGTTTTGCATGGGAGGTGGTTGAAACTGGGTGAGAAGAGTTGAAGCCCCCGGTTGTGAGGACACATTTCCTTCCAGCAGCCCCACATCCCCCTGGCTTTGGAAGTGCCTGTGGTGAGATTACCCAGTTTCCTGATGCACCATTAGTGACCAGCTATGCAGATGGAGCTGTTGGAGCTGCTGCACTCCACAGCTTCCCTTTGCAGACACAACAATAATACTGTTAATATTGCTGCTTCTCTTTGAATGTCAGCTCACACACATGAGCTGCTTTGTGCAGACAGATGCTAATTCATCTCATTTATAATTTTCTGAGCTGCTTAATTTTACTCCTCTGTAAAGATTTAACTTCTCAGATGCTGAACTTGACCCCAAATACTCTCTGCCATCAGCACATCAGGGTATAAATTATGAAAAAAATCTACTAGCTTCATTCTCCCTTTTTGCATCCGAGTGAAAACGAGCAGGAAGAAGGTTGAAATTAATCATCCAAATTCCAAATTGTCAATAGTTCTGTCAGGGTAAGGCTAAATCCTAGAGTTGCTGCTGAGTACCCGGGCAGTGATGCTAAACCATCCTGTTCTGCCTGGCTGCTGTTGGGGAGCTTTAGTCTAAAGAGTCACTGAGCCTTGGCACAGAGCTGTGCTGAAATGAGGACAGAGCTGGGCACGTGGACAGTTGGGTTTTTAGTGCTGTGAAGCATCTTGGGCTGAGCCTGGACTTCACTGCTCTGTGACACACAAAAAAAAAAAAAAAAAAGAAGAAGATTGCAGGTAATGAACTAATAACATTTCACTTTCCCAGCCTGCTTTGCGTCTTCAAAGAGCTCCACAAGAACAAAGTAATTAACTGTCCAGAGCAGAAGCTTGTGACTAAGAGCTGAGAAACCATGTGAGTCAATCTGCTTGCAACAGCTCTTTGCAAGTTTTCAGTAAAAACCCATTTTGGAGGAAGGTCTGTTTACTGGCCCAACTGGTCGCCCCAATCCACGTTCCAGGGGGATGAGCAGCACGGATGGATGGACCCAGCCCAGGAGAAGCCCCACCAATTTCAAAAGAGCAACACCTTGACAGGAATGCCCCAAAACCAACCGTGTGGCTTCCTTCTTTTAATTTGCAGGCAAGATGAAACTGCTGAATTAACAGTCCCTGCACAGCTCCACGAAGCTCATCCCGCCCCACATGGGAAGGCTTTGTTTGCAAACAGCCTTTTCCCAAAACCATTAATTCAGAATGAAAACACTTTACCAGTGTCCTTTAGTGGAGGATTAACTTTCCTTTACCATAACCATGGGTGCTGTGAACCTGGCCTTGGAGCTGTGTCTGCAGCTTGAGGAGCTGTGTTGAAGTCCCAGCTCTCTTGTTCCTTGCTTTGGGCAAATTCTTGAGCTTCCACAAGAATGTTACTTCTCTTGCAGGTCCTTTCTTTTGGGGAATATAGGTCACATTTACTTGGGAAAAATAGAGATGGGAACATTGGGATTTTTTCTATGGGTAAATGAAGTCAGAGACCCAGCCCTTCAGAAGAATTTAGAGATTTCAGGCCAATAATTTTGTCTGGAACACTCCTGCGTTTCCAGCAGGAAACATCCCTGGACTGCCTCTGAGGAAGACCCTCTAAATGGCAGCCCATATTAAACCCAGTTCTCCCAGATCCTCAGCAAATTTCAGGTTCTGGGGGACTGCTGGGGAGGAAATGGGACTGCTGGGGAGGAAATGCAGCCATGGGACTTCTTCGAGGGCAGGTGCCTCTCCAAGGGAGACGCCAAATTCCAGGACACCCTTCAGGGATGCCAGGCCCCATCTCACAACACCTCAGTCCCAGGGGGGCTGTATTTCAACGCAGAACCTCGTGGCTGGAGCATGGGCATCCATCCCACCCAATGTGCAGGCTGCTGAGGACCCTGCCATGAAGCACTTGCTGCTCCTCTCTGGTGTCTACAGTGTTAGAAAGCCCAGTTCAAAGCTGCGACTTCCACTGAAGATTCAGGTGCCTCAGAGGATCTTTTCTGTAGCTGTAACCCTCGTATCTTGAGGCAGATCTTCTGGGCCAAATGCTTTTCCATAGAGCACAGGGCCAGGTTGCCAAAATATCCATCTCAGGACACCGGGGTCTGGAATCTGTGGAGGAGTTTTGTGCCTCTGAGGGCCTGATTCTTCACGAACCATCCGGGGATGGTATTTGTGTTGTGTCCCACCTGCATGGAGCCACCCATAGCTGGGACTTGGAGCAGACAATGATCCCTCCCAGTTGGTTCCTCACCTGGTTCATGGGCAGAAGCTCTGGGGACTTTTGCATCACTTTTCCTTCTTCCTAAAAGAGAAGTTCTTCCTTCCGAGTTGTTTGTAGGTTCTCCTGCCCGTAGCCCAAGGACCTTCGAACTGCAGTTGGGATCTTTCTGCAGCCACCAAGAAATGGCAGGAATTTTCAGAATCTTTCAGTTGCTCATCCTTCCCAGTGAAGGTGTTTGGATGGCTACAGGGCTTAGGAACATACAGAGCTAATTGCCCCATCGGGCAAATAACCAGAGCTGGTTCTCATCCTACCTCGGTGTGCTCCTTCCAGCCAGGACCCCGTCCTGGTTCTCCCCTGCCACACAACACTGAACCACACTCTGGAGATATTTATCTCTACCCACTGCCAGGAGAGACCTGGAATTGAAATCAGGCCATCTGCTAAGAGTCACTGGGAGCTGGGATGAATCTGGACCTACTGTGCCTGATTTACTCCATGGGTCTGGAGAGGCAGCAGGTCTTGAGCTGATGGTATCCAGGGATCCTGTGGGAAGATCTGGAGTAATGGTGAGATGTCCATGCTGTGCCTTCTTCCCCGTGGAGACCTTGGTGCAGCCAACTCGACTTGTCAGCAATGGAGGATGAGCTCTAGGCAGCCAGGAGGTGATGGGGAGATCCCCGAGATGCTCAGCCCAAGGGAGGAGACCTGTCCTCCTCAAGGGCCTTTAAGCACCTCTTCCAGCACTCAGAAGTGCTTCCTAGTCTTTTCCAGGATGCTGCTGATTGTAATCACATCAAAGTGATTGAAACAGTGGCCTGGATGAAAACCCTGAGGCGGAAAACCTCTCAAAGCCAAATGTTCTTTTTCTGGAATATATTGGTCCAAAAATTTGAGAATTTGAGAATGGCATAACCTAGTTGAATTTTATATTCATTCAATCAAATTTCATATCACTTGAATTTCATGTCCTGTCAATTTTCTTTTGAGGTGTGGCCTGGCACACAGCTAATACAGGACAGGCCATGTGGCACAGGCAGTGCCATGCCACAGGAAAACTTCTGGTAATTGCTATCCCAAATTTTGCAGCTAATCAACAGCATCTGATTCACAGTGAGAGATCAAAGTGCTTCCCCGGATCAAAGTGTTCCCTCTTTGTCATGATATCAGAGGTACTCTGCCAAGCCACAACTGTGTTTGTTTACAGGTGCAGATAAAAGGTGTGAGTGGCTCCCAGCGCTTCCGAAACCAGGAGAGCACGGGCCACAAAGCCATTTCAGTATTGCCTGTGCCACAAAGCCATTTCAGTATTGCCTGTGCCACAAAGCCATTTCAGTATTGCCTGTGCCACAGGCTGACATGGCTGTGCAGCTTTATAAACTTGAGATACAAAGGGGAGACCTCGCTGTGATCTTTTGATTCTTTAAGGGGGCTTATAAAAGAGAGGAAGAGCTACTTTTTACATGGGCAGATAGTGACAGGACAAGGGGGAACAGCTTGGAACTAAAAGAGGAGAGATTTAGGTTGGATGTTAGGAAGGAATTCTTCCCTGGGAGGGTGGGGAGGCCCTGGCACAGGTTGCCCAGAGAAGCTGTGGCTGCCCCATCCCTGGAAGTGCCCAAGGCCAGGTTGGACAGGGCTTGGAGCAACCCGGGGTAGTGGAAGGTGTCCCTGCCCATGGCAGGGGGTGGGACTGGATGAACTTTAAGGTCCCTTCCAACCCAAACCATTCTGGGATTCTCTGGTAAACCAGCATCACACAAAGGCAGGACCCAGTGCTGCAGCTCAGTGAGGGTTAAAACCCAGACCTCAAAGCCTTGCTTGTATCAGGCAAGGACAGGAACTTGAATCTTCCACCTCACCAGCAGGTGCTGTAACCTCTGAGCTGTTAGATAAGAGATGCACTGCCTTCCTCTGCTGCTTTTCCCTCCTTCCCTGTTTATTGTTTAAGGCTCAGCCTCTCAGGCAAACTGGACAAAACCTCCCTCTAGTTTGTGCAAGTGCTGAGCTGCTCAGCAGGGTCAGGCTGCAGCAACATGAGCAGAGAGCAGGCAGGGATGAGGGAGGTATGGTGGCATCTCAGGGCACGGGTCAGGCACTCCTGGGTCTGCTGATGCACTTCAGTCATCTGCAGCAGCCCAGCTTCTTGTGTATTTATTTCCCACGGGAAATACAAAGGGACTTGTGGGGTAATGAGGATTTTTCCAGGCTTGGGTCATGCCAGGTCTAAAGGCAAAGCCTGAGAGTTCACACCTGGGCATTTCCATCTCTTTCAGATTCCAACAGACCCAAATTGGAGCTCATGTGGAACAGGGCACACACTGTGTGGGGGTTCATGGAGGCAGAGTGCAGCATGCAGGACATTGCCCTTGGCAGAGGTGACAGCGCTTTGTGAACCAAATCACATCCTTCATTAAATGTACTCATTTAATGGCCATCAACAGACCATCAACAGACTTGGCCATCAACAGACTTGGAAACTGAGAGGATCAGAGGGAATAAAACTGAAACTCAGCACTGCATCCACATCCCCTCCATACTAGCCTCCCCTACCTGCATCTCTGACACATCTTGCCCAGTGCTCCCCTGGGCCAGCTCAGCACAGCTCCCAGGCCCTCAGCTTCCCCTGCCCAGCACAGACTCAGGTGACTGTAAATGAATGACACCCTAAAATGCATCCCCTGTCCCTGGGCACCCCTGTCCTGGGACAGCCCACCCACAGCAGTGCCTTGGGGGTGCCAGGGGCACAACTGCCCTGTACCCACCGCTGCTGTTCCACCTTCCTCTGGAGGTGTCTGGCACTGGGAGCTCTGTGTGGGTGTGCATGGAGGTACCTGTGACTGTCTGTGCTTGTGCACATGTGTCTGGGACTCTGCACATGTGTGTGTATGCAAGGGAGCTCCCAGCCCCTTCCTCTCTGGGAAGCAGGGCTGTGTCAGGCAGCAGCAGAGGCAGGAATGCTCTGGTGATACTTGGCCTGTGAACGTGGGCTCTGAGACCTGGCTCTGAGGAGTTTGTCAGAGGTGATACCAAGAGAGATGCTGCTAAAGGCTCTGGCTCTTTTCTCACAGCTCACTGTTTGCTGCAGCTAAACTGGGGTGAGTCTGGTCTCCAAGTGCCTTCGGGAGGGGAGATGGGTCAGGATCTGTGCAACCGGGGACCAATTCCCTCCAGTGCTCCAAAGCTCCCTAGATCTGTGCCATGTCTTGGCCTGGGACTGCCAGAGCCACCTCTGCAGCATCACTGCAGCTTTGGTGCTCAGCACCACATCAGGGCAGGCACCACCTCTACCAGTCATGCACCTTATGGATCCAGTGCTGGGCAGATCCCAGCTCCTGTTATGACTCAACACCTCCGTGCTCCACCAGTGGTGGCTGCCCTGTGCCAAGGAGCAGAGTTTACACTTAGGCCTTGCACTGAAACTGAGGCATGAGAGCACATGCAAACACAGTGATTCAGACATCACCAGGAAGCTTCTTTTCCTTCCACTAAGTGCCAGTAAAATGCTACTTCCAGACAGCAGCCAAAGCCTCTTCCTTTCCATCCCAGATCATCGCTGGGTGCTGTGTCAGCGGGACTTGTCTCATGTACACAGGTCATTGTGTGGATGTTAAACCATATTTGCAGTGCTTTAAAGACTTCATTGATGACTTAACACAGCTGTGGAATCAGCAGAAACCACGGCTGACTTTAACCAATTAAAGGCCATTAATTGATACCTATGAATGAGTTGCTATGGGCAGTGCTTTACAGGGCTAAGACATTCCACAAAACTTGGTGTTTTATAAGGCATTTAAACATAATCATAAGAAACTTGCAAACGTCAGGTACTTGCACAAATGGGCCTGCCCTGCAGGGAGTGTGCTGGGGAGGGCCATGGCACAGCAACATGATGACTGGGAACTCTGAAGGTGAGAGCTCCACGTCTGGAAGGTGTTTCAAAATTCAGCATTTACATCCTTTTTCAGTCTTTTGAACTACAGGTTGTTGTTGGCCCTGATCTGCAAGAAGTCAGGGGTTGTACTGCCTCATTTTCTGCAATTCTTTTGCTGGTGTTTGGCCTTAGCTTGAGCTGGAGGCTGGGCACCCCTACTTTACCTGGGGACAGTGGATTAGTGTGGCGTGGCCACCATGTGTCTGAGTTCATGGATGCTGGGAGTGGTGAATCCCACAGCACACTTCCAAGGATGGGCAATGCCCACAGGGATGGCATCCAGTACCACCCACTCTGTGCTCCACAGAGCTGTGCTGCCCTGGACACCCTGGATGTCACCCAAAACACAGACCCCATGGTGGGCTGTGCCTGGGCAGTGGGAGACCCTGTGTGCCACCCACGATCCACCATGGGCTCAGGAGTTGGGGGATGCATTATCCTGTGCTGCACCCCCTCTCCAGCCCTAAAGGGCTCAGGTCCCCCATCCTGCAGTGGGGAGTGTTGTGCCTGTTGGGGGAAGCAATGCTCCAACATGCCATGGGGACCCTGCTTGACCGGGCAGGTTGGACTGGATCACAGGATCATAAAATCACAGAGTATCCTGAGTTGGAAGGGACCCACAGGGATCAGTGAGTCCAATTCCTGGCTCTGCACAGGACAATCTCACCACATGCCTGAGAGCACTGTCCAAACACTTCTTGAGCTCTGGCAGCCTTGGTGCTGTGACCGCTGACCTGGGGAGCCTGTTCTGTGCCCAACCAACCACTGGGGGAGGAATCTTTTTCTAATATCCAGCCTAACCCTCCCCTAACACAGCTTCGGCCGTTCCCTCGGGTCCTGTCGCTGATCACAGAGAGCAGAGACCGGTGCTGCCCCTCGGGAGAAAGCTGCAGACCCCGAGGAGGGGCGACAAAGCAGAGCTGCTCACCAGCACACGGCACCCGAGCCACGCTCCAGCGATCCCTGGCACAACTCGCTGCACCACTGCCATCGTCACACAGCCCGTGCCACGCTTGGGGCGATGCCAGCACCTGGAAGACCCCGGGGAAGCCCCCGGCGTGCTCTGCCACGTCCCAGAGGATCGCTGCGTCCTGCCCACACTCTGCCGTGCCCACTCACGGAGGGAGGGGGCGCAGGGGCAGGTCTGTGGCAGGGCTGGGCGCTGACTCAGCCGCGCTGGCACGGCTGTGCCACCGCGCAGCGGGCGCGGGGCGGGAGGTGCCGGGCGTGGAGGGAGCGCGCAGGTTTCGGCCCCGGCGCGCAGGGAGCAGGGCTGGAGAGGAGCCAGGAGCTGCCGAGACAGGCAGCGCTGTGGGAAGCAGGGAGTGCCCGGGTACCCCCGCCCTGGGCGCTGCCAGCCCCGCAGGGACGGGCAGAGCGGCTGCGGTGCCGCTGTGCGGCACCGGGCACCGGCACCAGCCCTTACCTGCCAGAAAAGTTTGGGGAATGGACCTTCCGAGCCTGGGAAAATGAGATGTTTTCTTTCCAAACCAGACACCGCTGTCTGTCCCGAGTGCTCCTCTCTCCTGTTGCCATGTGTCAGGCAGGGTGGAAATGTCACTTGCTGGACCATCACTCAGCTACCCTCCGGACATTCCATGTCCCAGCACCGCCACCCTCCCCAGCTCTCCCCTTTTGTCCCAGTAAGGGATCGCGTTCAGCCCTTCACACCCCATTTTTGAGGAAGTGGGCAACAGGGAGCTGGTTGTTCTCCATTTGCTGCCTCACTGAGTGTGAGGCCTCCCAGAGCCTTGTTCCCCAAAACCTGATGGTTGTGTTGAATTAGGCAAAATAAATCATCCTCCAACAGGAGCTCAACCTGCAGGATAGCCCCACATCACTGGGGAGGGGAAGGGGAGGACAGGCAGCCCCAGCAAAGGGGGAGACAAAATATCTTGCTGAGGGACAAGAAGCCTTTGAAGATCCACCACCCTGTGTGTCCCTCCCTTCCTCACTGCTCTGGGAAATGCTTAATGGATACTGTTTATCAACACCATGGGCCAGTTTGCCCTGTGAAATGGGCAGGCAAGGCTGGTGTCTTCAGCTGGCTTACAGTCCAGATCCAACAGGAGCACTTGGGGTTATCCAGATATGTGCCACTTCAGGCACTGCACGTGTGAACGTGCTACAGAGATGCCCACAGCCAGATGGAAGAGATCTACACCCCTAAGGCACAGATAAATGGCCTCTCCACAGTGACTTATCTCAAGGCTTCACTGGATGTTGTCAGAAACACGCAGAGAAGTCAAACCCAGTTGGTCTGGGCCCTGTAGCAAGTGGTGGAAATAGGAATAAGAGTGGCCTGGAGGGTGAGTTTGTGACTACTCCATGGACCAAGAGACTTGGGAGCAGTGCCCCACAAGGCACTGTGGGAGAGAGAGATGACCAGAGAGGAGCACGGGTACAGCAAAAGAGGGAACTAAAGTGCTAATAACTCCAGGATTGTGGATCCAATCCCCATATGGGCCATTCACTTAAGAGTTGGACTTGATGATCCTTGTGGGTCCTTCCAACTCAGAATATTCTGTGGTAATGTTATTCAGGAGGTCCTGGGTGGTTGGAGCAGGTGTGCAACCGTGCTGGTTATGTCGAGCTCTGCTGAGACTGTCCTGTGCCTGTTCCCTCTGGGCTCAGAGCGTCGGGATAGAGACAACACCCACACCCCCTCACTGCTCTCTTTATTTACAGACACAACACCAGCTGGGGGTGTGGAGATGAGAAACGGCACCTGGAGAAGCATCTGCCCCCCCAGCCCGCCCTGTGCCCGCAGCCAGGGCCTCATGCAGTGGAAGGGCGGGTGGGCACGTGGGGCAGCCCTAGGGCAATGCCCCTCCCTGTGGCTCAGCCTCTTGTGCCTCCTGAGTCAGCTATTTCCACCTGCCGCCCACCATGGTCTTCCCACGGGCACCCTTTGACCTGGAAGGGAAGCAGAAGAGCACGTGCAGTATAAGGCATTAGTGATCATGACAGGAGGGGTGAGGTGGGTGCTGTCAGCAGTCCTGCAAAGGAGTGAGATGCCTCCGATTGATGCTCACTGCCCTATGGGGATGAAGGTCTTCAGTGCCCTCAGGTAAAACCCTGGGGCCTGAGTCAAGTGTTTTGGGGTTCTGTAGGAACAAGCTCATGCATTTGCCAGGCATTTCTAAGGAGCCCCAATTCCCTTCCCATGTTTCTCCCCATCTAAGGATCCTTTGGAGAAGAATTGATGAGTTGGATCTCTGGCTGCAGAGGGATAAAAACATCTGCAGAATCCTTCAGGACCCACCACATCACTCTCCTTAACCAGCTTAGGGGGACAGGCACTGCTTTGGGCACAAGTCAGCAGAGAGGAGAAGGAGCAGGAGGAGGCTTGGGTGGAAAGTGAAGGGCATTTCTGGCTTTGGCTGCCAATTCTTGGCCTTGCCTTGTCCCTCAGCCCTGCTGCTTCCCTGATGCCCCAGTGTCCACGCAGCACACGAGCAGTGGGAGACACACAACGCTCAGAAACACCTGTACTCACCCTTTGCTGCAGGAACAGGCCATGTTGGGGCAGAAGAGAAGAGAGAGATGGTGTAAGTGGGTGGGAGATGCTGCATCTGACACGGGGTGGGCTGAGCATCTCCCATGTGAGATGGAAGGGATGGGATGGGGATGTGAGAGCAGCTCCTGAGAGTGGGGGTTAAACACCTTCTTCCACCCTCCTACGAAGGGTCCCCCCAGTCATGTGCAGGGAACATGGATATGGGGACAGGCTCCCCTGCCCTTGCAGGGCTGCACAGCTCCCATAGCCCATGGGATTTCCCCTCCTAGACAAGCTGGGATCTCCAGCACTTTCCTGGGATGCTGGGCAGAGCCCTTGCAGGGATGGGAGTTGCTGGAAGGACCTCACAGGACACAGGGCTCCCCATGCAGAGGTGGGGTCTCCCCAGAGTCCATCCCTAGCCAGGGTCTCTGGGACAGGGGGAAGCTGGTGGTGGTAGTAAGTCATGGGGGTCTGTCAATGGGAGCAGAATAGCACAGACTGATATCTCTGGGCCAGACCTGCAGGTCTGTGAACATCAGGCACCAGCAGGACCAGAGGCAGGGGTGGGAGGAAGAGGAGGTGGCTCAGTGAGGGTGCAAGAGAGTGGGGAGATAGAGAGGGACAGGACTGCAGGGAGCTGGAAGGACAGGAGATGTTGAAAAGGGAGGTATAGCCTGCCCAGGGACTTACACTTTCTGGTGGTCACTGACACGGTTTCGGAGTACGTTGATCTGCAAGAAAAAATGCAGGTGGGTGATGAGGTCTGGCAAGAGGCCCCACGCCTGGCTGGGGACAAGGGTCGAGCTGAAGATGCATCACTGCTTTCTTTTTCCCAGCAGTTCTTGTGTGGGGTTTAGAATAACAGAATCCCAGAATGGTTTGAGTTGGAAGGAACCTTAAAGCTCATCTCATCCCACGCCCTGCCATGTGCAGGGACATCTTCTACTAGACCAGGTTGCTCCAAGCCCCGTCCAACCTGGCTTTGAATGGGGCTGTGCTGTGCAGCAGAGCAGGAAGCCTCTTGCAGTGCCAAGCAGGAGCTGGGAGGCCAGCTGGACAACCCACCTCATCTCCCAGCTGGGGAGCAGAAGGAGCAGCCAGGAACACGGAGGGTGAACAAGTCACAGAGGACCTGGCGGCTCACCTCATATTTCTGCCGCTTGAACTTTTCCTGCAGGTCAAATTTCTCAGCCTCCAGGTCACGGATATTTTGCCATAGCTCCTTGGCCTTCTCCCTATGGGAAGAGCCAGCTGATGACAGTGCAGGAAAGGGACATGGCTCCCAGGGGATGGGGAGTGATGCCAACACCTCCCCTGCTCTGGAGGCCGCTTGTCCAGACAGGAATGTGTTACCCAGGCGGTGATGCCAGTCCCACACGTGGACCAGAGCCACGGTGGAGGTCGGTGCACAGGGGGACATGCAGGTCACACACAGGTGAGAGTGGGTCCCTCAGGACATATGTCCCACCCATGTGAGCCTGGCTCCCTTGGGACACACATGTCCCATGTGTGTGAGCCTGGCTCCCTCTGATGGCTGGTGCCACCAGCCGCAGCCTGGCTGTGGTGGCCCGGCAGAGCCATGGAGCCATGTCCCCAGAGGGGTGTCAGAGCCCATCTCCATCTGTGCCATCACCCTCTTGTCTGGGCTGCAAGCCCCAGACATTCCTTCCAAGAAGGGGATCCAGCCCCAGACATCCCTTCCCAGTCCAGGATCCTGCCACAGACATCCCTTCCCAGCCAGGATCGTGCTACAGACATCCCTCTCCAGCCCAGGATCCTGCCCCAGGAGGTGAGACCCAACACCGAGCTCCTGCCCTGGACATCTCTCCTGCAGCCTGTGCTCACCTCAGCTTGTCTTCACTGAGGTGGTCGATGTTCAGGGGCTTCCGCCGTTCACTGAGAATCTTCTTCTTCTTTTCCCGCTCTGTTTGCTTCTTCCCACCCTTTTTCTCTGACTGAAGAAACCATCAGTTCACTGGAGGGAAGGAAATCTGCCCAGCCTTTGCTCTACTCCATCCAAAGTTCTGCCACCAAGACCCTCAGCTTTTGGGGTTCCAGAAGCACATGAGGTCTTTAAGGAAATTTTAGCAATAGTGGACGAGACACCTCTGTTTCCATCCCCATCCCTGTCCCTGTCCCTGAGGCAAGGCTGGAGCTGCCCTGGCCAGCATCTGCACAGCAAAGCTGAGCTCACAGCAGCTCTGAGCTCACTTTGGCCCTGTAACCTCTGCTGTGACCCAAAAACGGTGACCTGACTTCTGCTTTTAGAAGCCACAGTCTATCAATACTGGGTGAGGTCAGCCCGTGGTGAAGCCCTTCCCAGGAGCACCAGCAGCTTCATTGGCACCACCTGGGGTAGGATTACACACCTTCTGCATGTAGCCTCCAAAATGCAGCATGTTGGAGAGAGCTTTCTTCTTCCTATCCTCCTCCTCAGCCCTCTTCCGAGCCTCCTCTTCCTCCTTGCGGGCTCTTTCTTCCTGCCGAGGTCAGGAGTGGGTCAGGAGCAGATGGAAGGACACATCATGGACTGTCTTGCACCCAGCACACAACTCGTGCTCCCAGGCCCCCCCAGCCCATCCCGAGCCCCCCGTTCCCCAGAGACACTCACGGCCATCCGGGCCTGGCGCTCCTTCTCCCTCTCGCTGCGGATCCGCTGCTGCTCCGCCCTCTCCGCTCGCCGCTTCTCCTGCAGAAGGAGAGGACATTGGCTTGGACACCCCGGGGAACCTGCATCCTCTTTGTCCCTATGGACAGATCCCTGATTCTCACAGCCCTGAGAGCCCCAAGGGTGGATCTGCTGCTCCCACATCTCCCAAGGGAATGTGTGGACAGTGACCACAAGCAAGGTGCATCCTCGTAGGCACCGCAGCAGACGGGCCAGGGGCTTCCCAGTGACAGGACCTGAGGGAATGGCTGGAGCTGTGTCAGGGGAGGTTTAGGTTGTATCTCAGGAAAAGGTTCTTCCCCCAGAGGCTGGCTGGGCACTGAACAGGCTCCCCAGGGCAGTGGTCACAGCCCCAAGGCTGCCAGAGCTCCAGGAGGGTTTGGACAATGCTCTCAGGGACAGGGTGGGATTGTTGAGGTGTCCTGTGCAGGGCCAGGGGTTCGACTTCAATGGTTGTTGTAGGTGTCTTCCAGCTCAGGAGATTCTATGATTCTATAATTCCTGGCACTGAGGTACAAAATCTGGCTCAAATCTCAGGCTCTGTCCTGCAGGGATCTTCCTGTCAGGACTATGAGGGCAGGATGGTGGCCATGTGCCCACAGGGGAGGGGGTGGCTATAGTGGTGGAGGGGGAAGGCTGAAGACGTACAATCCTGTCCTTGAGGGACAGGAGCTCCTCTTCCTCCTTCTTCCTGCTCTCAAAGTGGGCTTCAATGAGGGCCTGCAGTTCGTTCAGGTCCTTCTCCATGCGCTTGCGGTGAATGTCCTGCACAGGATGGAAACAGGAACACTCCCATGAGCGGAGCCTCCAGGAGCTGGGGACCTGCTGGGCACTGTGAGGGGAGCAACGTGAGAGGATCACCCCGTGGGAATGGGAACCCAGGGCACAACTTACGTCAAAATCCAGCCTCTCGCCATCTGGGATTTTGGGAGGCACCAGGTTTGGCATGAAGACCCTGCAGTGGAAGGTGAGCAGGAGGATGGTGGGCCTACAGCAGGGATCTGGGGCAGGATGATGCCTCTCATCCATCCACTGATCCACCCAGCCCTCCTCCCTGAGCCTTGCAGTCCCCAGGGGTGAAGAGTGAGCACAGTTGCGGGTCAGGGCAGTGTAATATTTCTTGCTGGAAGTTGCCAGCTGGAAGCCTCAGAGGAAGACCTGTGGCATTCCCGGGAAGCACTCCAAGGCGCCCGCATGGCTGGAATAACTGTGCAAGCCGCAGACAATGTGGCCACGACCCTTTGCCAGCACCCTGGGGCTGGCAGCCAACCCACTGCTCACCCAAAAGGGCACAGAGGAACCACATGCTCCAGTGTGACCTGGCACAGGGAGATGGAGACCATCCTCTCTGTGGGCTTGAGGGAGGGCAGGAGATGCTCAGTAGGGGCACGCAGAGACACAAAGGGATGAAGAGATGATGGCTGAGGACAGATCTGTCTCCCACACCACAGCATTCCAGGGCTCCATGAGGACTCACAGGTTCCTGGCTGTGGTTTACAACCCTGCTCCTCTGGGCAGGTGCTCTGTCCCTGGAATGCTGGCACTCACGCTGTGGCCAGGAGCACACTGCAGAAGCCAGACCCTGGCTGTGCCATGGACTCTCTATCCCAGGCTGGGGTGCACAGATTTTTTTCCAGCTACAGGGCCACAGGGCAGCTGAACTTCTCCCAGGGAGCACACAAAATGCTTCAAAACTGCCTAAAGACTTTATTCTCAGGATCCCCTCATGCTCCATGTTTACCTGTCTGTTCTCTCCCTTTTTCTCTCCATCTCCAAGTCCCACCGTGTTTCCATGTTCTGGAGGCCTCACTGTCCCATGCCCTTTATGGATCAGGGTGCTAAGCCCATCACATGGAGCCTCTGCCCTGGCACAGCTCCCAGCTCAGACCTTTCCCCAGAAAAAACACTCTGACACTTACTTGGGTTTTGGCTTCGATTCACCTGCAGGTCCCCAGGAGCAGGACAGAAAGACAAGGTCAGGGTCACAGAGGCATTTCCTTCACACATTGACCCAAACCCACCACCCTGAGCCGAGCTCCCCCTCTCTCCCAGCAGCACAGGCTGCGCTGTGGATCATCCTCCATCAATGAGGTGTCCATCCATGTGCCAAAACCCGAGACATACTTTGGTGCTCCTGGCTGGGCAGAGCAGTTTTTGCTACCTCCTTACACAGGTGAAAGGAATGAGGGTGATACTTCACCTTCCCCAGGCTCCTGCTCTCTGTCCCCCTCTCCACCTGTGGAAAACACAGAGTCATAGAATCACAGAATATGTTGAGCTGGAAGGGAGCTATCAGGATCATCGAGTCCAACTCCTGGCCCTGCACAGGACACCCCAACAATCCCACCATGTCCCTGAGAGCACTGTCCAAAAAACAGCAGTGCCACCCTCTCCTTTTGTATTTTGTACTTCAAAATTGTACTTCAATCCTTCTCAGGGATCCTCAGGGAAGCTGTGGCTGCCCCATCCCTGGAAGTGTTCATGGCCAGGTAGGACAGGGTTTGGAGCAGCCTGGTCCAGTGGAAGGTGTCCCTGCCCAGGGCAGGAATTGGAACAGGTCTTTTCCAACCCAAATAATTTTGTGATTCTCTGGTTCTCTGATTTTGGGTGAATTTCTTTCCTAGACAGCACACAGCCACCCCTCCTGCTGCCCTGCCCTGCTGCAGGACAAGGTCAGGGCAGCTCTGCCCTGTTTACCACAGATTCTCTCCCTTTGGCAGAAAATGAATTCAACACCAAAAATACTGTTCCAAGGGCCCAATGTCTTGAGGGACTGGGGTCAAGACTGAAATGATCAAAACCATCTCTCCTCTGCTCCTGCTTTACCTTCTCCTGATGCCTTTGTTTCATCTTCTTGCTCTGTTTTAAAAGAAATGGGGAGAATATGAATTAGGACAACCACAGAGGGGTCCCAGCACTCAAACCTGGGGGGACATAGCTGAGATCTGAGCCCCTCAACCAGCTGTAACAGCATGGGGTCACACATCAGGCCACCCCAAATGTTCCAAAGCTGTCCCATGAACACCAGATGGTGAGAGAAATCAGAGCATGACCCCTGCTCTGGAAACCCCACCTGTGGGGACCTCAGGATGGAACAGGCTTGACTCATTTTTTGGCATTATTTCAAAGGGCTGGACACAAACTGATCAGCAACCAGCAGAAAACACAAACATCTTCATGCTTTCAGGGCCAAGGCAGATCAGGAAAGGGCATCTCAGCTTTGATACTCCCCTTACTGGACACCTGGGGGAGAGCTGCCCCTCTGTTCTACTGACCCCTGTCACAGGCCATGCTGGGATATCTCAGACCCTTTTTGGCACTGCACTGGAGCTCCCATGGCTCCTGCCAATCCATGGGAGCTCCCTGGCAAAGCCACCACTCACCTTCTGCCTTGGTTTCGCTGGTCGTCTCCTCCACCTCCTCCACCTGTTCTTCCTGACCTGTGGGATAAAGGGCAGTGTGAGTCCAACAGCACCGTTCCCTCTGGCTCCCAACACATCCTGCTGTCGGGACAACTGTGGCACGGAGCCGACCGAGAGAGACCAGAGGAGACGCAGCCACAGGAGAGAGAAACAGAGGCTCAGAAAGCAAAAGATTTTGCTCTAACCTTTACCCAAGGGCTGCTCTGTCCTCAGGCAGGGGGAAAAAAAATAAATTAATGAAATTAAAGGATTTATAGCCACTTCCTGGCTTGTCCCTCCTTCCCTCTCATGCTATCACTCCCTTACACCCCAGGAGGGGGGGGTGATTTCCATCGCTCTCCTCTAGCCAGCAAAGCCCAGGGTTGGCTGGCACTAGAGAACCTGCCTTCGGCACCTTCACAATCTTATTTGTGACACTGTTGGAGCATTTTTCCACTGGAGGGAGCAGTGGCCCCACAAGAGTCTTCCGTTGGAGTCAGAGCAATGCTGGGGCCCGCAGGTCTTGGGAAGACTTGTGGTCCCTCAGCAAGACAGAAGGGAAGAGAAAGAAGATAGTAAAGGGAGCAAACCGTGAGTGCATTTGATCGGCAGATGTAAGAGAGAAGCCACAGACACAGGAGCAGATCCACACACAGCACAGCACAGCAGGAGAGGTGAGTGCAAGGAGCAAGAGAGAGAAGTGGAAGAATGAAAGAAAACCATTTCCTAGCCAGGGAGAGGCAAAAGACACATGACCCACGACATATTCACAGCAGCAGTGGAGAGATGAAATAAAGAAAGGTGCAATAACTACCGTCTTCTTCCTCTATCCATTCTTCCTCTTCTGGGCCAGGGAGGAGGGAAAGGAATAAGCGCAGAGTTAGTTGGAGGCCATGAAGCTGTGGAGCTCTGGAGTGCATTAGACAAGGACTAAAACACTGCAGTGGTTTCCCCTTTGTGCCTCTCTTTGCTCTTAATGCTCAGGGTGTTTTGCCTGGCAGTGCCCTGAAGCAGCAAGAGGCTCAGCAAAGCCCAGCTCCCCAGCCCAGCCCGAAAGCCCAGCTCAGCTGTGCCCCAGAGCAGCTCTGTGCCCAGGGCAGTTTGTGTCTTCATCGAGCTGAGGCAGACGGAGGTTTGTGCTTGAGCATCACTGACACACATCCAGCTGAAGTTCCAGCTCCCGTTGGGTTACTGGGCTCACACCTCTGCCAGTACCCGTGTCCAGCATTTCCACCCCTGTTTTTAGTCAAGGGTTCGCTTTGACAAAAGAGATCCTGGGAAAATTCAGTCTGGTTTTGGTCCTACTGATGTTTCAGGTGGAGAAATCTCGAACATGCCTTTCCTGGGCACGATTTGACCATTGCAGCCAAGGAGTTGACCCCCACAGCCCCCTAAGCAAAGCATTGAACCCACAGCACTTGTCTCTTGGTCCTTGCAGGTAAACACCTACCTTCTTCTACATACTCCTCTTCACAGAGCACACACAGGCACGGGAGAGAGAGAAGAGAAAGAAGACGCAGGTTACTGAAGTTTCTCTGATCACTTTTTGGCCTCAGGGCAGCTGCAGGTGCTCCAGGTGCAGCTGCAGATGCTCCATGTCCTCTTACCTTCCTGCTCCCTGCAAAGCACAACACAAGTATGTGGAGTTACACCAATCTGCTGTAACGGGGCACGTGCATCCATGGGGAGGGGAACTTGGAATTTCCTCAGGGATGCCCCCCCTTTCTCCTAGCAATGGGCAGGGACTGTTGTGTGGGTGGCTTTAAGGTGGCAGTGGGGACAGGGACAAGACCCAGGTCACTCTGCAGGCTGTGGACAGCAGGACTGACACTTTGACAGTGGTCAGAGCACACCACTAGTTTGCAGCTTGAGAAGACTGAGTGACCATGGCCTGTAATCCCAGAAACAGTCATCTCACATCCCACCTTTGCCCCAAAGTCCTTCTCTGACCTTGGGGAAGATGCACAGCCTGTCCTCAGGTGTACCCAGGGGGCAGGCTGCTGACATGTGAGTGTTGTGGCATTGAAACACAAGAGAAGGATGCAAATCTGCTTTTTCAGCTGCTGGATGAGAAGTAGGAGCTGTGTTCACACTGATCCCTATAACTGTGTAGTGCAGATGTTGAGCCCCATCTCTCCAGAACACACCTCATGGCCCAGGAACTCCCACCAGCAAAAATTCCTCTCAAATTTGGGCCTTGGGGATTGATGGTCTGGGTGTGGCAGCAGGACCCCATCAGCAACAGACTGGTGGCATCAGGTTTTCCCAGCCCTATCTCACTGATTTACACTGCAGCCTTTTCAATATATGAACCATCCCTTGTCCCATCCATGTGTGTGGATACAGCTCCTAACCCAAAACTCCTCACTCTGGGGGTCTGGCACTGCCAGGGCAGTGGTGTAGATGGGCACAGCTTGGGGGGTTTCATGCTGGGTGCTGGGGTAATGACAAGAGCCAGTGCCCTCTGAATGGCACCTCTGAGCAACACTACAACTCTGGGAAGGTGGGAATAGGGGGAAAGAAAGTGTGTTTAAAAACACACCACTTACTGCTCATATTCTTCAGTGACCTCTTCAGTGTCCGACATGCCTGGTTATCTGGCAGAGTTCAAGGCAGATTGGAAAAAGTGAGGGTTAGGAGCTGAGATAAGGACAAGCACAGCCCGTCCTCCAGCACTGGGACACGGGCACAGAAATGTTGCATCTCTCCAAAGGACTTGGAGCTTGGAGCTGTCCCCAGCTGGGCTGTGACAGTGTTATCTTAGCAGAGATAAGGCTCCCCCCTCCCTCCTGTCCCGGGATCACAGCTCGCCTCAAATAGGAGATTAGACACAGCCTCATGCAGCACTGATAACTCTGTCAGGAGCCATGTCCACGGCACAGCTCCCCTCTCCTCAGCCCTCTCAGGGGGCTGTGTTTGCTCAGGGGGCAGGAAAATCACCCCTATAATGATCAGCTTGTTTTGCTTCCTATTAGCTCAGTTGAAGCTTTCAGGGACGACCTGTTATCTTGGATTTACAGCCAAGGCACAGCACAAGTCCTCAGGGAGATCACCCAGCCCTCCAAGTGCTCTGGAAAGAGGCAACCTGGGCTCAGCAGGAGCATTTCTCTCCTGATGCTGGCTCTGGGCCTGAGGTCAGCTAAAAGGGATAATTCACAGTCTGGTTTACCAACAGGGCTAAAAACTCTGCAGCAATGGCCATGCTTCTGTTCCCAGCTGTGGTCAGGAGGACTTTGCTCATTGTCCCACCTCACCTAACCTTCACCCACCACTCCACTGTGAGGTCTGCACTGACCAGCCACATCCCTGGGCATCCTGAGCAGCCCAGGGCATCAGCCCCATCCCCTGCCCAGCCTGTGCACTGCTCAGGATCGTGCCAGACCTCAGCAGAGCTGAGATGCCTCAGGACAACGCAAAGCAGCTCTAGAAATAACTTTCATGTGCTAAACCACCTGTTCCCAGAGCAACAACGTTTCACTTCTCCTGCTGCCCGGACTCTGGGAACAACTGGTCCTGGCTGCATCTGTTGAGCATTTTATTACCCAGGATGGGTAGGACAGGCTTCAGGGTTGCTTATTCAAGATGCTGAATCCAGAGCTGGATTCCTCAGGCATGGGAAAGGCATTACAGGAGGGGTGTTTGGGCACACCCACAGCTCCAGGGGTTGTCAAATCTCACTTCTGGGCGATGACTCACAAGGGGCTTTTGGAGACACACGAAGTCAGGGCTCGAAGTCGGCCCTGTCTGCCTCGGGATCACCTCCTGCTTCTGACACTGCTCTTCTCTTTCTTCTGATGGATGTGGGGCCTGGCCCTCAGCACCCCCTCCAGCACCATCCCCTCAATTTCCACTTCCCCTCAAATATCAATTCGTGGCCCTGCTTTTCCCCCAGGCTCAGCATGGTTCTGAAACCTCGAGTTTGGCTGAATCTTTTATGTGGCCTCTAAGCCTCTAAGCACAAGGCTTCATATCATCCTCTCAAGACACAGGAGTGGAGGGCCCCTCCTGGCCATGACAGTGCAAACCTGTGAAAGTTTATTCCTACATTTCCATTCCCCTCCTATCTCATACATCACTAGATCCCACAGAGCAGAGGGAACAGCACCAAACCCAGGACTGTTATGGGGGAATACAAGAAAAAAGTGGCTCTGGGGAGTATTTATCCATCCTCTGCACAGAAACAGATAAACTTTTCCATTAAAGCTTGAAATTCTGTTTTGATAGAATTAGGAGAGCCAGCAGATATAGTACAGAGTTAAAGAGGAAACAGTGCACATATTATTGACTGCAAAAAATCTCATATCATTTGCTGTGTATTAAACAACCCAGATATTCCTCCCACTCCTTAAAATCACCCTCTCCTTCAGCTCAGGGCTGGCTGGTCACACCTGTGGGGCTGAGTTAATCCGTGGTTCACAGTCTCTCCCTTCCTCCAGGCTGCCCAGACATGGAGCTCCCATTTCCCACCGTTTCTCCACTGTGGGTCATGTCACTGCTCCAGTCCTGCCTGGCAGGGTCAGACCATGCCCAGGAGCATCCCACCCCTATCCCACCCCACGGGCTGCCAGCAAGCCAGGGCCAGGCTGGCCTAACCCTCCCACAGGCATCACATCCCTTCTGTTCCCTCCAGAGACACAGGGATCAGGGATCTATGAGATTCCCCCAGAACCAGGGCAGCCAAGATCCATCTCAGCCACCTTGGCACACATCAGGGTGGTTCAAAAGGCGTTGGACAAACTGCAAACACGGAGGGCTGGAGATGGTCCTGATGCTTTTTCCATGGGAATGCCTTCATGGCAAAAACACAGCCCAGAGCAAGGGGCTGGGGAGGATCGTGAGCCCCCAGCCGAATCACTTCTGGGTCTGTAAGCGCTGCCTTCCACTGAGCATCTACACCAGGAGCGGGCTGCCCCAGCCTTACCTGTGCCGCGGGAGGTCCCGGGGAGCCGAGGGGAAGCCGGCGGGTGTCTGGGAAATGCTCTTGGGGGGCAGGAGGCTTTAAGGGGGCTCCAGCGCCCACCCCGGGGCGGGCAGCGCCGGGAGGAATGTGCCCGGCGCCCAGCGAGGAATGCAACACTTGTGAGCTGCTATTTCGGCAGCCGCGGCCCCGGCCCCCTCCGCCGCTCCCCCTTCCTCCCCAGGAGCCCATATAAGCCCAAGCTATTGTGTGGCCTCAGAGATTTGCTATTTTAAACCCTCCGTACCGAGATACGTGAGTGCCCGAGGGGCTGACACAAGCCAGCCCAGCTGTCACCCAGGGCCGGGGATGCTGATAAGGCAGCGCTGCCACAAGTGGAGGAGCAGACCCTCCTTGGAACCCCCGGCCCCGGCTCACTCAGCCCCTGCACTGAGCTCGAGATGCTCTAATGAGAAGGGAAGACTCTCGGGCTGCTTTTACCCTCTCAGGACACTTTCGTTTCAGGTTTTTCCCTATCTTCCCCTTGTCAGGAGAAGGGAAGTGAACAGTTCTCCATCCCAGTCCAGGAGGACAGGTGACCAGGAGTGTTTTAGAAAGAGCAACTTTTATTAGAAAAAAAAAATGCACAGAGAAAACCAAGTCCTTTCCAAAGCCCAAAAAGCAAGCTCAGATCCAAGGGCAGCAGCAGAGTCCCACACCAGTGGTTGCTCAAGGCACAGCCCAAGCTCATACAATGGCCCCAGCACAAATATTTGAGCCCTTTGCCCATGGCACCCTAAAGCCAGCCTTGAGAGAGCATCCTGCATCCCTGCTGGGGGAGCTCCCAGAACAGGATCAGGGCCTGCATAACACTGGGCAAAGGGCTCGGGGGAAGGATGAGAGGTAAATGGGGCCCAGCACAGGGTGCTCAGCTCCATGCAACCCCCAAAAACAGGGCCAGGGCCAGGGCCAGCCCACCCTCCCTGTATCACTAAATGAGAGGGGTCACTACTTGTAGGGGCAGGGGAGGTAGGGAGAAGGACAAGTCTCTGGTTCAGCTGCAAAAGTACTGGAGGGAAGCACCAGGGCAACCAGGTCCACCCTTCTTCCATGAGGCATCTCTGAGCAACACCAGCACTTGTGTGACTTTGCAAACACTATTTGCCTTTGGCTGGGTCCCTCTGGCAGTGACATCCTGGGATGGGGGGGAATATCTGCCTGCCCCACCTCATCCCACACGGGCCAGGTGGAAGGGATGGACATGTCCATGGATGTGCAGCTGAAACTCCCTTGGCCAGGCAGTTTCTTGCCCTGCTGGCATCTTCCATCTGCAAGGGATACATGTGGGCTGATCCCCTTTGCAAGGGCAGTTACGGGGCACAGGCAGAGATCAGGAGCAGAACACCAAAATGCTGTGGGAAAACAAGAGTCTGCCTTCAGCATTGCAAGGAGCCTCCAGGCCTGGACAACCCCAGGCAGGCAGTGAATGAGGACCAGGACTCCTCCAGCCTTCTTCCTTCCCATCCCACAAGCAGAGGAGCCCGGTGGTCCACATGGCATGGGGGACTCATGGCAGTGAGCTGTTGGACGGTTGGGTAGGGCTGGGCTTTGTTCTTCAGAGCAAACCAGTTTTTCCCAGATCACCTGATATTACAACTGGTATTATTGCAACTGGAAAAGAAAGTGAGAACCAGTGAGGCTGGGCCTGAGGCTGCAAAGCCCCCAAAGGCAGCTGCTTTAACCAGGGCGTGAGAGGGGATGGGGCAGGCAGGCATCCCCTATATCCTACCACGTGCCACTTCCCTTCTTCTCCCAGACCAGACTCCTTCTCACCCTTACAGATGCCTCCAGTTGTCTCCTCCTGCTGACTCCCCCAAGTCCTGGGGTCCTGATGACCCTCATGTTCCCTCTCCCCCTATAGCCTGTTTTTTTCCTGCCCTATGGGTGAGGCACCAGCAGGCAGGGCCTGGCTCTGCCCCTGGCTCAAGAGGATGCACCAGAACAGTTCTGTGTCTACCTTGGTGTCCTCAGGGTTGGCTCCAGGCTGCTTTATCCAGACATCACGCTTTGGCAGGCTGTTGATCTTCCTGATTTCCTGCAAACAGGAGAGTCATAAGTGCCATGGGAAGGTTTTCTCCCTGTATCAGGTGCAGTGTTGCCTTGGTCTGACTTCAACCAAACCTTGAAGCACACACTGTTCAGGTAAAACCAGCCAGCTCTGAGATGTTGGTAGACCCTCAAAACCAAGTGCAGTTCCAGCCCACAGAGAGGAAGCTGGTGTTTTTACAGGAAAACTGATCCAGGAGCCCCAAGCTTTGCCCAGGAGTGACCCCAGAGCAAACCCTTTCCTGGCAGACACCGAGCCAGCACAGCCACCAGGTACAGACACGTTTGGGCAGAGCTGATCTCTGCAGCTCAGCACTGGGGGTGCCCAGGCTTGCCTTCCCTGGCTGTGGGGCTGGGCTGGAGCTGCCACTCCTGGTCCTGTACCCCAGTGGGTGTAGGAGACTGCTACAAGCAGTGGCCAAACACCCCATTGCTGCATTGATACCTGCCCAGGACTTGCTGAGCCTTTCCAAGAACAGTAAAACCACCCCGAGGCCAAAGACTCTCCTGTCTGTCTCTGGTGCATCCATATCCATGGAGCAGCCACAGGGGCAAAGTGATGATCTCTGAGGCCCCTTAGCTGGGCATTGAGCCCCCACAGCTACAAGGCACCCTGTTTTGGGAGACTGAGATACACATGGGGGTGCAGATGACCCCAGATCACACATGCATCAGGACTCTCAGAGCACACACAGGTGTCCAAGCCCCTCAGAGCCCAGTGCAAAAGGACTGAGCACACAGCTCAACTCCCAGTGGCCCCTGGACCAGAGCTAGTCCTCCAGGCACTGGTAGAGATGGGATCATGCTGGGGTGATCTCTTTCACAGGTGACAGGGTCAGGTACCCCAGATGTCCTGGGATGCACACCCAGCTGGCACCTGCTCCCTCCTCACCTCACCAAAGGCTGGAATCAGCTGTCTCGGGCATTTGGGGCCAGGGCACAGCAACAATTAGAGCCTCGATACCTCATCGTTGTGGCCTTGCAGCACTCAGACCTCCAAACCTGGCTAAACTCCTCTCAAACCCTTTAATGGGTTCAGCCAAGACTTCATCAACCCTTCCAGCCCCACCACCCCAGATGCAGGACCTTGTCCTGCCAGGCTGCCTGGCCTCAGGGCTCTCACCCGAGGAGTTGGCACAAGCTGGTACCTTGCTATTGTCCTCCCTGGCAGGCTCCTGAGCTCGGCTGATCCACAGATTAATGCGAGATGTCACTGATCCTGGGATCTTCAGGTTGTCCTACAGCATAGAAAGGGACACCAGGGTTACAGCACCAGCTCTCCCACTGCCCGAATGTAACCCGGGACAGTCCCCAGGGCACGGGGAGACTGAGCAGAGCTGCAACAGGCAGAGACCAGCCCACATGCTGGCTCCATCCCAGCTCCTCAAATACCAGCACATCGACAGGAACCCACACACTGACTGAGGAGTTTCGGTGCCCAAGCCCAGCCCTGCCTGGCACCACTCAACAGGCACCCAGCTCCCACCAAACCGCGTCCTGGCAGCAGCCTGCCAGGCTGTGCGTTGGTATGCAAAGAGGAAAATTTGCCCGAAAAGCTAGTGCCTGCCCTGGCACAGGGCGCTGCCGGGAGGTCCTGGCTCGGGGCAGCTCCCGCCCTCACCTTCCTGACGGCCAGAGGCTCCGCCTTGCTGGGAGCGCTCGCCTCGAAGAAGCTGCGCTTGCTGGCCACCCCCTCCGAGGTCAGCAGGCGGCTCTTCTGGACAGGTACGGAGGATTTCACCCCCTCCGAGCGCTGGGAAGAGAGAGGGGCGTCAGCGGGGCCGTGCTGTACCCCAGGGGTAAAAAGCAACGTCCTGCTTCTGGCTCACACCCTGAGCCCCTTGGGGTCTGCTCCTTCCCTTCCCGTCACCAGCTCACAGACTTGCCCCACTGCCTCCCCCCAGCAGGACTGTGCAGACCCTTCCCAAGGCAAGCAGCAACCTGGTCTAGTGGGAGGTGTCCCTGCCCACGGCTGGGGGTTGGAACGAGATGATTCTTAAGGTCCCTTCCCACTCAAACCATTCTGTGGTTCTATCAGTTCAAACCACTCTGCTCCTAAACCCTGAGGCCAATTCCTTTTTCTGCCTGGGACCATCTTCTTCAACCCCATTAGCTCTGGTGTTCAGTGTAGCTCAGTCCTTCCCCTCCTCACTCAGTTACAGGCCACCTCTCTCTCCCTTCCTGCACGTCCCTCCCACCCCAGCCTGGCTATGCCCAGTGGTTTTGGTACCTGCACGGCTGAGTTGTACTTTTCCAGCTTCTCCCCAATGGTGCTGCTGCTAGCTGGGATCCTCAGACTCGCACTGGTGAAGAAGAGGGAAGAGTTGAACACGGCCCCCTCAGGATCTCCTGGACTCAGCTCGTGGTCCTGGGGGACTGCACTTGGCAGGAGAAGACCCCATCCCACCCAGGCACTCCTGCATCCATCTGCCAAGTGAACCCAGGCAACTCATTCCCTGCTGGTGGCCAAGATCTCTGGGTCTCACTGTCTTACTTGGGCCACACTGTACATTGAAATGCATCTCTGAGCTCCTCAGCTTGCCCTGCATCCCTGCATAGACCACTGCCAGCTCTGAACTGCATCCTCCCTGATACCACTATGGGTTGGCCTACAGCACAGGAGCAAGCCCAGGTGTCCATAAACCCACTCCCCTGCCCTGCATTCAGGAGAGGGCATCCTATCAGCTCCCTGTGTTCACATCTGAGCTCTCAGTTCCTCCAGTTTTTAAGCCACCTGGCCAAACCTTCCCATGGAGATGTGGAAGATGCCTTGGTCTGTCCACCAAAGCCAGGTCATGTTTCTCATGGACCTGCAGGGGTGTTTTGATATCCCCACAGATGGGACCCTGTTGTGGTGCTGCACCACTCAACACAACCACTCCTGTGCAGACATGAGTGATGACAGGAAACTACAATACCCAAGAGACAGCAGGGCCTCGCTGGGGGGAAGCTGGAGAAACCTGGGCTAGTGGAAGATATCCCTTCCATGGCAGGGGGTTAGAACCAGATCTTTAAGGTCCCTTCCAGCCTGAAGCAGTCTGTGGTTCCGTGATCTTGTACAGATGCAAGCTGCACACTGGACATTGTCCTGTCCTCTGCCTGGTCAGCCAGGCACCCGAGACCTGTTCGAGGGCACTCACTAACTCCCAGGTCCCATCACCTCCTCCTCCTCCCTTGGAAAATGAAGGAGGACAATTCCTGCCCAGCAAGACCAAAGTACCATGACCCCCTCGTCATGGTGGAGGTGCTGACCTCCTTGTGAGAGGACTTTGGCTTTCTTCTTTCTGCTTTCTTGAGATGATCTGGAAGACACAAGGAGAGGAGACACCAGAGCCAGCTTTGGTTATCAGAGAGACACATGGGACAAACTATCTCTGCTATCTCCCCCAGTTCCAAGCAAGCTCCATTTGCACCCACACCAGAGCTTATCTCCTATCTCAAAGCTCCCCAGACTAAAGATGCTTTGTAGTGATAACTGTTCTATTCCCAACAAAGCCGCATGAAAGTCAATTAAGCACAGCCAGACAGCCCTGATCCACAGCAGGGAGGGTCTCAACAGTTCTTGGGTTTTCCCAGCCTCTCCAACCACTTTATTCCACAGATCTTTTTTGGAGGGCAGAAACTGAATATATTCTCAGAGTTGTAACAAGGGACGAGAAGGGAGATGGGTTTTATTTTTATCCTGTGCTTTCAGATTAGACTAGGAAGGCCAGAAGGTGGATGGTAATTCCTGTGACTCTGGAAATTCTGAGGACAACGAGCTCCCTGTTTTCTTATCGCTTCCCATAAATTTTCTGGCCAGCACAAAGCATATGAACATGGGCATGTTCATCATCACAGGCATTTGGTCAGACACGGAGAATGGAAATGAAGGGAAGACTGAAGCAGAACTGCAATGCCCAGCCCAAGGGTGGATTTTGAACACACTTTTGGGAACAGGCTCTGCCAACATAATCCAGAGGCCAAAGCAACCCTTCCTTCCTCCCTCCCATCCTCCACTGCTTCAATGAGGTTCTTTCACCACTTGCTTCAGCTCTTACTCGAAAGGAGACAGTTCTTGGGCTGGTTCGTCTGATGGAGCTGCTGTAGGTGACATGAGTTGGAGAAGGGTCTGGCTTTTCTGCAGGTTCATCTTGTGTGGGAGACAGTTGTATAACCTGCTTTGAGGGATTCCTGGATGGCTGCTGAGGAAAAAGCAGACATCAGATGCATCCCTGCAGAGTCTGCAGAGAAGGCTGAGGTGCAGGGAACAGCCATGGTGGGAACTGGTTTGGAGGCAGGAGTTTGAGATTTAAATCCTGCAAACTCTGGCTGCCTCACTTGGATATGCAAAGCCCCAAACATCTCTTCAGTGAAACCATGATGTCAGTAGGGGCTTGCTGGACACGTTGATCAGAACAGTGCAGGCAAGGGAGGGCAGGAGGTGATGGGACCCTGTCCACCACCTCGTGGTTTGCAGCTCTCAGAAAAACTTTCCCCAAAATCCCTCAGGTCCCATTTCCCTCCTGGTACTTTTGGGCTCTCCCTCTCTCTGCTGTCCTTCCCGCACCCAGGACCCCACACCCCAAGGCTCGGTGCTTTGTCCGTTCCTGCTCACCTGCTGCTCCAGAGGGGAGGTCACCACCGAGGTTGTTTTCTCCTCTGTGCTGTGGCTTCCCTGCCTGGTCAGGATCTTCACCTCCCGGAGCCGGCAGCCCCCCACCTCCGGCGGCTGCTGCAGCTCCCTCAGCTCCTTCCTCTGCTCCCCCCGAGGAGTCCCCACACCTTGTTCTTCTTTGTCGCGGAGCCGTCCCCTCACCACTGCCTTTGTCTCCGAGACAGGCTCCAGGTGCTGGTCTCCTGGGGGGTCCCCTCTGCCCTTGGCTGCATCCTGATCCCGCTCTCCCGCCCAGATGCTCTCCTGCCTCACGCATGGCTGTGTCCCTGCCTCCGTGTGGCTTTCTCCCAGCCCTGGCTCCTTTTGCTCTTTCTTCTGCTTCAGTTTTTCAGAGACAGGTGGCAGGCACCTTGTCCGTCTCCCTTGTTGTGTCTTCAGCACCTCCGAGAGCTTCCGCTCTTCCCCGTCCTCTGGAGACACTGGTTTCACCAGGGACTGAGGTCTAGAGACAGAGACAAAATTGGGAGGCAAACCTCAGCACCCTGGGGCCAGAGGGATGGCTTTTATGCTGGCAGTGAGGCAAAAGGCTCTGAGGGGGGGACATAAAAGTCCCACCATCATCCTGGAGTCCCCCAGTCAGACCAGGTCTTGCAGCCATACTCATCCCCAGCACCCCAGCCTGGCTCTCCAAGAACAAGATTGGATTGAAAGTCTTTTTTTCCCCCCTCTTTGTGCCAGAGATTAAGCATTTCTGCAGCCTCATCACAGAACACCAGTATCTGCCAAGTCCTGTGCCAAGGAGGTGTGGGCTCAGGGCACTGTGCTGGGTCTGCTGATGGATGAGAAGTGTGTCAGCGGCTCTTCACTGGACTGGGAAAAATATCCCAGTATGTTTAAGCATGAAGAGTTGGTTGGAAGTCAGTCTGGTCTGGCAGGGTCCAACCACAGTCCCAACACGACCTGTGAAACAGCTGTTTCCCCTCCTTCACAAACCAACAAAGAGGCCCAAGGTCTGGGAAGAGGCAGAAGGACACCTGGCCAAGGCCATGGAGATGGTATCCACAAGGGCTTGGGAAGGAGATGGGATAAGAATTGCCCTCCTCCTGAATTGCAATCACCACATGGGCAGACTGTGCCAGCACCAGGGAAGGGGGACTTGTCCTACCCACCTGGTTCATATTAGTCATGTCCAGCCCCTATCCAACCCAGATCCAACCCCAACACCCCAACTCCATCCTGTCTGAAACACAGAAACACTCTGGAGCATGAGTCTCTGTGGACAAAACCCATCTAAATATTGGACATTTCCAGGTTCAATTCAGAGCATTTGTCATGTTGTGTAGGGACAGCCTGGTCCCAGAGCACCTCCCTGCATCCAGGGACTTTGGGAGCACCACTGGAAAGCCCTTGGGTCACCTCCCCACGTCAGCAAAGGTCACACTGTTGTGTGAACTGCAAGGTTCAGAGAAGGAGGACACACAAGCTCTGATGCTCTGCTCACCTGCTCTGCAGAAGTGGGAGCCTGCCCCACCAGGGCAGGGCCAGCATCCACCTGAGCTCAGCCTCAGCCCCAGCCCTCACCACGGCACACCAGCTCCCTGTGCCATGGGACATGTTGAGGCCCATGACTGAGCCCACCAGAGATCTCCCCCTCTTTACTCCTCCTGTGGAGCCCATCCTTCTGCCCAAAGGACTCCAGCTCATCCCACAGCTCAGCCCACCCTCGTCCAGGAGAGACTCGCACCAACTGCAGCAGCAGGTTGAGAAAAACGAGTTAGCAAGATGTGAGCCCTCAGCATCAGGAGCAAGACTGATGCCAGCAGGACCCCACACACCTGCTGGAAGCTGGACTGGGGTCTTTCCCAGGGCTAGGAGGCTCTTCATCCGTCGATGTGGAGGACAGCAGGTTCCGGTGCCTTCGCCGGCGCTCCCTTTGCTGCTCTTCTTCATCCTCGAGGGTTCTCTGCCTGGCCAGGCTGTTTAGGATGAAACACAAGGAGGTGGCGAGGCTGTGTCCTGCATGAGGAGCCTGCAGCCCTGGTGCCACACAAGAAAGGAAACTGAAACACGCTGGGCAAGGCCCAGGGGATGACAGAAGTTGCCCTGCCCAGGGCTGGAGGAGAGGGAGGCCAACAAGAGCCAAGTGTAGCAAAGTGCTCTCACTCCACCAAGCTCATGCAGGCATTTCCCACCAAAAGCACTTGACTTTACAACTCCTAATTTCTCCTGTTGGAGGGAGCACTCATTCAAAAGGAATCCCTACATTAAGCAACCTTCTGGAGGAAGGATATTGAACCTGTAACTTAGCAAGACCCGGACCCTAGAGCCACCACACAGACCTCAACCACATGAACTGGAAGGGTAACCACTAGTGGCAGAAGATTTTAGCCCGAAAGCAAGTTGTAGTGATGGCAATTTAATTTTTATAGAGCAAAAAGCCTCAGATGCAAAAGCACAAATGCTGAAGGCAACCGCTGAGAGGCTGTGCCTGGGAACAGGGCTGGCAGGAACTCCTCTTCCTCCCTGCGTGTGGCTGGACTGGGTATTGTTTATAATCACAAACTGTACCAAAAAGACATGGTTTGTAATCATCTTTGAACACTTTATACTGCAAAAGCCAAATGCGTGTGGGTTTATAACATGTCATCCTGAATAAAAAGGTGTCTGGAAAACACCAGCTTTCCTGTCTTTTCTCTGTGCTAAACCTTCCCACCCTCTGTGCCAGTGCATGAACTGTGTTGGAAAATATTTTTATTGGCTAGATTGAGCTTTTCACACCAGTGTTCATTCACCTCGAGCACCTCAATCAGCCTCAAAGAGATGCAGGGAACACCATGGAGCTCCCAGCACACCAACAGCCTGCTGGGGCAGAGCCTTCTCCGCACAGGGTCCATCCCAGAACCTCATCCCACCTCTGTCCCTGGCATTCCAGTGTCATCCAGGCTCAGGGTGCACCGTGGATTTGACTTTTAAGAAGGTGAAAGTCAGCAGCATCCACGCCCACAGGACGGCGAGCCCCGCTGTGAACACAGTGACTCTCAGCGTGGTTACGAGTTACTGTGTAATCAAAGCTGGGTCATAAATTAAACCACATTGCCCCCCGCAACTATTTGTGGCTTCTGTTCTTCCCAGTCAAGGCAGGCGGGGGAGCTCAGCAGGGCCAGCAAAGCGGAACGAGAGCAAGGAGGGGCAGGTCCTGGCTGGGGACAGGGCAGTGAGAACAGCCTGAAGTTGTGTCAGGGCAGGTTTAGGTTGGACCTTAGAGAAAGGTTTTTCCCCCAGAGGGTGGTCGGGCACTGAACAGGCTCCCCAGGGCAGTGGTCGCAGCACCGAGGCTGCCAGAGCTCCAGGAGCTTTTGGACAGTGCTCTCGGGGACAGGGTGTGACTCTTGGGGATGATCCTGTGCAGGGCTAAGGGTTGGATTCTTGTGGGTCCTTCCAACTCAGCAGATTCTGTGATTCTGTAATGCTGGGGGGGTGATGCCCTTCCCTCCCACTGCCCCTGTCACTCCCCACACCCCCAAACACCCTGCACACCCCCACAGCAATCAGACTCACTGCTGGGGAGCTCCAGGTGGTCCCTAATGTCATGCTTGGCATCGGGAGAGACAGGGATGGAAAAGGCTGGGATGCACCCTTGGGGAGCTGATGAGCATCCCCAGGTGGGGACACCTCCTCTGTGCTCCCCTCCCCGGGCTGCCCCTGACCCTGAGTGCACAGCCCAGAGGGGCTGGGAAGGCAGCACAGCCGTGTTTGCTGTCCCAGTGCAGCAATCCCTGCACACACATTCCCACCTGGAAAGGCTGGCAGGTACACGGGCACACACACGTGCCAGTGCCTCTGCTCAGCACTCCAGTCCCTCAAGCAGTGACAGCACAGAGCACTAATGTCGGTTTAAATCCATGTCACAGCCAGTTACTTTGTTTTTACGCACAGACAGGCTCCTTCAAAATGAAAATGGGATCTTCCTGCCTTGGCTCTTCCCTCCTTGGCTCTTTCCGAGGCAGCACGTAACCTCCACATGCAGCTTCTCGTTATTTCTAATTAAGCAATCCACCCATTAGGCGATGGATTTGCTTCGCCAACCTTTCCCTCCTCTTTTCAAAGGGGGATTTATTTTTCGCTGTCTTACCTTTTTTAATCTCAAAGAGATGAGTAAAAAATTTGGCAAGTGTCCCTGCCTTGTCCTCTCCTGTTAATCATTAGTGCAGAGATTTCTGACATTTCTGCTGTTTCAGTGCTGCCTCATCTAATGAGAGCACAGGAACTGCCTTCTGGGTTGTGAAACACGCAGGGTGCAGGACCCCACTGGGCTTGTGGCTCAAAGGAGGTGGATCTGGATGGGGCTGGAATGCCCTCTGGATCCATCCCATTCATGAAAGGGCAGGGTGTGAACTGGAAACCTCCGAGCAGGGGGGGGTCTCAATTAGATATAAGGACATTTCTCACAATGAGGATGGTGAAGCCCTGGCACAGAGAAAGGTGTGGCTGCCCCATCCCTGGAAGTGTACAAGGCCAGGTTGGATGGGACTTGTAGCAACCTGGTCTAGTGGAAGGTGTCCCTGCCCATGGCAGGGGGTGGAACAAGATGAGTTTTGAGTCCCTTCCAACCCAAACCAGTTGGGATTCCCCTTTCTTACACGAACTACCGGGGTTTGCAATTAAGTCTCAGAGCCATCACATCAACTTAAACCAGGATTTCTTCTCTGATTTGTGAGAGATTTTTGTGTTTGAGTCTCCATCACTCCACCTGCACTTGGCTGGCAGTGCTGTCCTGGGGTCTGCAGGAGGCCAGGAGTGATCCCCAGCTTCGTGTGAGCCCCTGACTCACCCCATGATGCCCAGGAGTCTCACTCACCCCGGCTCCTATTGGAGCCAAGAATCTCTCCTGCAAGGATGGCTCAGCGACTGCCGCTGAATCAGGGCTTGCTCAGATGGGCAGGGGCAGAGCCAGGACACACACCCAGCAGCTGTATGGGCATGGGCTGAGTGTAAAACCCCCCAGCCATCTCCAGAGCAAGCCTGGAGACACAGCCCAGCCAGACTGTGCCCCAAAGAAAGGCAAATCAGACCAAAAATATATCCCACACAGAGTGAAAATGCATTTCGAGGGTAATTTTCCTATGCAATGCTCAGCTTCCCCCGGCAGCAGAAACAAAAATGCCTCTGATCTTGCCCACCCACAAGAAACCCCAGCAGTGCTGAGCTCTCCATGGGGCTGGCAACACCTCTGCAAACAACACCGCCAGGGTGGCTGCCCCTCTTCCCATCCTCCCCAACACCCCTTTGTCCAGCTGGCCGTGCAGCAGCCCACCCTCACCCCCTGCCTCCCACCCGTGGGAAGGGTCAAGCATTAAACCACAGCACCTACCTGGAGAGATCAGACCAATTCCTCCTGCTGAAAGACATTCCTGCTTCCCGGGAGTTTCAGAGAGCCCCCAAAACTTGCGCACGCATCGAGGCCAAGGTGCCGTTTGATCAGACTCTGCCCCCTGAGGAGGGAGGGAAGAACTCCCTCGCAAGGTTATTTCCCTGTGCACCTTTACCCTGCCTGCCACCACTTTACACCACGCTGCATCACATGGTTCCTTATCTACCTTGACGGAGGCAAGGCTGTAATTTGTCTACCAGCGGCGCGGAGCGAAAGCCGCCCTGCCCAGAAGTGCCACGCAAAAAACAGCTCCCTCCTCGCTTCCTGCCGTGCCAGGCTCCGAGCAGAGATCCCCGCTCGGGGCTCGGTCCATCCAGGTCTCCCAGGGTTTCGGAGACAACTCCCTGCAGAGAACCTGTTCTACCAGCCACCCTCCACCAGTCAACAACTCCTCCAGCACCGGTGGAGGAGGTGAATTACCTTGGGCTGAGTGGGAGGAGGCTGGCTCCCAGGGATCCAAAACAGTCATTAAAACACCTCTGGCTGGGTGCAGCCCAGCGCTTTCCAAAGAGCATGGGAGGGTTCCCTGCTCCTTCCAGCCCTTTTCCAGATATCTTGGATGGAGCTGTCATGGCCTCCCCACTGTTACGAGCTCTCCTGCAGTAGAGAACACTCACAAAGTCTCAGAGGAAGGGGCTGAAGCACGGGGGGATCGAATTTTTGGGTGCTAAAGCCCTGTGCCAGAGAGGAGCTGTGTGCCCAGGCTCATCTCATGCTTGGACCCAGCCCACCACACCCATCATCCCCTCTGGACTTGTCCTGAGACCCCCACCCCCCCACACTTACAAAGGGCAACACCCACCTTCCAAGGGCAGGGGTGAAGGCAACAGGGGACTGTCTTACTGGGGGGACGGGGTGATTGACTTATTGGGGTGACAGGGGGTCCAGGCACAGCAGAGGCAGGTCCCAGCCTGGTTTTTACCAGGGTCCAACCCAAGCACACAGCATGGCCAGGACCCTGTGCTCCCACTGCTGTAGGAAATGTCATCCAGGCCCCCCTGAGTACATCTCCAGTCTCTAAACCCAGGGAGATCCATCTCTTCGCCAGCCCGAGGAACTGGTTGTAAGGCTGGGCTTGCCCTGCACGCCTCCAGCCCACAGGGGTGTGCCCGTGGCCTGAGCAACTATTTTAATCAAAGGTTCCTGATTAAAATCCCATTTCTAAAAGATAACCCTGTCAAATGAGCCATCCACTCTGAGCAGGGCTTGTTCTCTGTCTTTCTTTCTTCTTGCAGCAACTGCTTGTCTTTCAAATGTTTTCATATGTACAGAAAATTCCATGAGTTGTGGCATAAAGGGAAAAAGAATTACTTAAATGACCTCGCAAGCATCCTGCTAATTGCTAACAAACTATATATAGCAGTGGAGCATCACTGAGCTACTATAAAGCAATAAAGTGTTCTGATTAATGCATGGCAAGCACTGCACTTGCAAAACTCGTTGCCAAAGGATAGCACTGGAGCACAGGACTTAGCAGGATTTTCAAAAGGATTAGACTGAACGTGGCAGTGAAAGAACACCCCCAGCCAGGATCTCCACAGCAAAGGAATATAAAACCTCACAGTTTGTGATTCCCCATATTAATAAGATGGAGCAATTCTAGACGGACATTTAGTGTCTGGGGATTAGGTAGAGGATGAGCCTCTGTGACACTCACCCCTCACACTCCCCCAGATTTTATTTTCAGCTCAGAAACCTCCTGAGCAGAATGCAGTTTACTCTTTGAGATTTCTCAGTGGGTTTCTCCTCCATGGATTTGCCCAGTTTCACTCAAACCCAGGAAAATTTTTCATGCAGAAAATATCCCAAGGTCTATTCCTCACTGCTGGAAAAAACTCCTCCTTTAACTTGGATGAGTCCTGCTGAGCTGTTCAACAGCACAAAGCATTGATCTCCCGTGGTTAGGGATTTTTGCTGCCATGGAGCTCATGTTTGCCCTGATATTCCTCAGGTGTTTTCATGCCCACCATACTCCCAAGATACCCATCCCAAGCAGGCAAGAGCCAGCCCCAAGTCTGTCGTCTCATATGTGAGGCCCTGTTGGATTTTTCCCTCTATGTGTTACTTTACACTCCTCCAAACATCCTTTGCCATTTTATCCCCAAACTCCAAGTCCTGCCATATCCTTCTGAAGTCTGTGTCACCAGTCTTCACCTCTGCTGTGCTGAGTCCACAGGAATTATCAGCAGCAGTTTGTTATCTCACTACTGTTTCCTATCTGCTGGTTGATTATTTAGCTTTGCTTGGACTTTCCCTCTTAGCTGTGTCTGACCTAAAGATCTTTGCTTCTGGAAATTCAGGAAAGCTCATTGATGCCTTCAGCAAACACCAGTCACTTGGTGGAACCGGATTTCCCTTAACAAAGCTATTTTGGCTGCCCTGAGCTCACCACCCAAGCCCAGCCCCACCTGCAGGTCCCCAGAGCTGAAGGTGATGAAATGAAGGCAGAGGGGTGAGTCTGAGGGGGAAGGGATGCTCAGGGGGACCAGTCTGATGTTCATCCTGATCCACTCCATGCACCAGAATGTTGTATCTGCTGTTCCAGACCCACAACCTGCAGAGGAAAGCTCTGTGCTCTGGGTACCACAGGACTGTGCTGTGAGCAGGAAAGCTCCGGGGCCAAACCACTTGGTACTCGCTCTGCCCAGGGGACCTGCATCTGCCTCAGGGAGGCCAGACCTTCACCTGATGTAGATCAGCAGAAGACACTCATTTATACCCACTTAGGAGCTAGATCAGATTCAACAGAGGGTATTTCTCTCTTGGGAACAGTGTCCTGTGTCTCATCCCGATGCAGATCCTGTTTCTTTGGCTACAGGGCAGTGGAGAGCTTCCAGTTTCCACAACTGTGCTGTAATTAGGGCATTCCTCAGCCTCTCCTGGGGCCCAGCAGTGAACCCTCCACCTCCACCCTCTGTGCTGTGCCAGTCCCTCAGCATCAGCTGTGGCTCAGCTCCTCCCTCAGCTCCTCAAGCTTGTACCTGCTGTGGTGGAGCAGCATCATCTGCCCAGGCTTCCCCACTGGACTCGATGGCCATGAAAAGGGGTTTTTCACCCTTGCTCAGCTCCCTCCCATCTCTGCAGTGGTGCCACAGCTCCCAAAGGTCCCGCCAGCTTCAAAAACCTCTGCTCTCCTTGTATCCCTGTGCTGGTGCTCTGCAGCACTGGGGTGGTCCAGGGCTCTCCTTCCTCCACTACAATTCCTTCAGCTTTTGGAGAGAGGTGTGCCATGCACTGATGGTACAGGGATACCTCTGCTGTGAGAGGAAAGTCAGGGAGTGCCTGAAATTGGTGCATGCTTGCTCAGAAACTGGACAAAAACTGACCATAGACTTTCCTGCAGGAAAGGAATAACCACTGTCCAAAGTGCCTCACACCCACCTCACAAAGGGCCTTTTTCTATCTATTACTTAACTTAAAAAAAAAAAAAGACAACTCTTGGTTCAGAAATTCCACCATGGTGCCTCACAGGTGCTAAATTATCCTTCAGGTTCCCACTCCATTGCCTGCAGATTGTCCTTCTCGGCAGATGCCACCCCTGTGATTCCCCAGCTCTAACAATGACAAACAGTGGACATCCCCCAAAAGTGACCTCAGTGTAAACTTTTCCAGTCAAGGACAGAACCAGCCTGGCTCACTGCCAGCAGCTGCCTGTCAGACTGTACCCCTCAGAGCACAGGGAATCACAGAATCACGGGATGCTTGGGGCTGGAAGGGACCTCTGGAGATCACCCAGTCCAACCCTCCTGCCAAAGAAGGGTCAGCTGGAGCAGGTGACACAGGAAAACACATCCAGGTGGGATTGGAATGTCTCCACAGAGGGAGACTCCACACTCTCCCTGGGCAGCTGTTCCAGGGCTCTGCCACCTTCCGTGGGAAGAAGTTCTTCCTGGTGTTGAAGTGGAACTTGTTGGGGTTTATTTTATGGCCATCACTCTTCGTCCTGTCACTGGGCACCACTGAATTAGTTGCAATTCGTGAAAAATCTCTGAGCAGGGAGTGAGAGGGCTCAGGCCACAGCAAGGGAAGATGGACAAGACAGGTGCACCCTGCTCACAGTGAGCACTGTACCCCAACCCAGCCCTGCTTCTCCCAGGGGCTGCAGCACCCCAGCCTGGCAGGCTTCAGGTGAAAATGGGAGTGAAGAAACCCATTTTTCCCCATTTTATACCGTGGAGAACACACAGGACCAGCCTGTCCTTGGGGTGGAGGCTGCAGTGCCCAGGGTGACAAGATGGTTGTGCCATGGGACAAGTCCCAGGGTTGTGCCAAGACCTGCTGATTCAGCCATGGGGTTTAATCCTGCACCACAGAGGCCACAGAGGTCACAGGGGTACTGTTTAACCTTTACCACAGGGGACTGCAGCCTGGTGTCAGTCCTGTGCAGGGCAGGGTGCCACAGCCACAGTCAGAGGCCGTGGGATAAACTTTACCCCTTTCCACCTAGAGGTTGCCCATCACCACTAACCTTCCTCCCCATCCTCCCTCCACAGGTCCAGCCTCCAGCTGAGCTGCAAATACACTCAGGGAAATATTTGGGCACAGTTCAGATGTCTCTAAGCATGGCTGGTCAGCAAGAGCATTGTAGGAGAGGAAAGGACCATTTTACAGCCGACCAGGAGGGATATTCTGGAAGGTCCTCATTGGACCAAGCTGCTTGCATCTCCCTCACTGCAGTTCTCCTGGCAAAACTTTTCCAGTAGAAAATCATTGGCTTGATCAATGTTTTTTTTTTTCTACTGTCCAATTTCATTTGAAATTTGTGCAGTTCTAACTTTCCAGTGCTTTGCTTTGTAGGCTTTTGGCTGCAATGGAGCAAACTGTGGGACAGTTCCTCAGCTCAAGGGAACAGGACTGACTTCCAGTTCCACTGAAAGAAACACCATGTCATTAGTGACTCCTCCAGCATCAGTCTCTCTCCCTAAGAAAAGCCTTGTAAATCCCCTATTTGGGCAGAATTTTCAGTAAAAGGGGATTATTGTAGGGTTGCCTTCTAATTCAGTGAGAAGCAACTGAGCTTATTGTCATCTGGGAGGGAAATGACCGTGGCACTGCAGAGCTGGCCTGGCGTGAGGGAAGCCAGGGGCATCCAGGGATGAAAGGCTCCACCTTCCCCCTTTGCTAAGGGGAGAGCTGGGCTCCCAGCTGGCCCAAAGCCACAGAAGCAGCTCCAGAGGTGGAGAAGACTTGGCTCCCAGTCCCCTGATCCAAAACCAGGAGAGCCTCATGCTCAGAGCAGACAGTGGCATCTTCGCCTTGAGATTCAATCCCACTGAAGAGTTTTTTTTTCCTCCGTGTTTTTTCCATGCTCCTAATAAAACTGAAATCCATAAACCTTTGTTTTCCCATGACAGTCAGTGTGGTTTTCCACCAGAGAGGGATGAAAATGGGACACGGTGACTGGGGAGCATCATGTGTTGGAAAAGTAGGGGAACTTGGAGAGCAAAGAGTTTTGGGGTTGGGTTTTTCTCTCCCCCTCGATCTAAAACACGAGGCAGCCACACAAAGCCACCTGACACCGAGTGCATGTGGGCCCCAGGACCTTGCTGAGCACACCCAGCCTGGCCCTCACAGTGGCTGCAGAGTCACACTGGGGAGCCCTGAGGTTTTCCTCTGCAGCAGTTTCGGGTCTCCTGGTGTGCAGGATCTGACGATGAGCTGGGCACGGGCACTGGCACAGTCTGGCTGCATCAACTGGGGCCTGGTCCCACAGCACCCATCACCTGTAATGTCTTCCATCCCTCCCCACCCCAGAAACACCACCCCATTTTTTGTTGTTTTTTTTTTTTCTTTAATTACCAAATTAGCATAATTGCACTAAGCTCAGAGCAACTGTTCTCAACCCTCGGTGTGCCATTTTCTGCTTATGTTCCAGGCCTGAAGAAGGACTTGTTTCCATGAATCCTCTCTTGCATTTTCCAGCTCTACCAGTTGGTCAGGTAACAGTTATTACCTCTCCCTGCACATCTTTCTTCCTGTGCCAGGATGGCTGCCGAGTGTGTGAGTTCCCTCTGGGGGAAGTGCACACGGCGGGATCCCAGGACGCTGCCTGGGCACCGTTCCCGCTTGGGCACTGAGCTCGGAGGGGTGAGATCGTAGCCAAAAAACCTTTTGCCTCCAGTGGTGGGACAGGTTGGGCCATGGCAGATCCTGGGATCTCACCATGAATGATATCTGATCACCTCTGAGAGAGGAGTTGCTTGGGTTGGCCGAGACACAGACTCAATTCCCAGAGCTGTGCCTGCCCAGAGCCTGTCCTAGGATGTGTGGGGTGAGGACAAGGGGTCACTGAGTCCTGGAGCCGTGCCAGGCTGCAGCTGCTTAGCCAAATCAAGCTTGAACAGGAAAAAAATGGGTGGAAAAGGCTGTGTGCCATGCAACTGCTCCAGTCATGCAGGAGGATGTGGAGGGCCTGGAGGGTCAGGTGGAATGACAAAGATCATGCATCAGTGTTTGCTAATGGAACAAATGTGCATTTTCCAGCTGGCAGCCACCTCTGATCTAACCCTGATTTTGGGATGAGTTTTCATATGGGTTTTAAATCCTCTGTGAAGGAGCTGCTGGGTGTTGTGGCAGCCCAAGTGCCAGTGACCATGCTAGAAAGAAGGGTTCCCACCAGTCACCACCTACCCTCACCCTCTTTGTCCAGGGACAAAAGTGAGCAGTTCAGCTCAGTATCCCTGAATTGGCCAAAGGAGGGGATGTGATGCCCAGAGCATTCCAGCTTCCAAACCAAAACCCACCTTTCCTTGCTTGCACTGTCAGCCACGAGTCTGCTGTGGAGAGTCCTGCAGGAGCCATCTGCATGGGGACACCCTTTTCTATCCCTAAGGAATTTAATGTTTTCCTGGGAAGATTGAGTTCCTTGGAAGCCACACACTTTTTGATGCTATTTCCTTCCAGCCATCTAGAGACCTGTACTTTGCTCCCAATTTATTGCATTTTCTGCACTTTACAAGCTCACTACAAAGGGATGGGGTGTGCTGCAACACACCCACAGTGTGATGTGGGTTTGAAACCATGGATGCTGTAATTCCTCTGGATACGTTGGGAACATGGACAAGGCACTGCTACACACACCAAAACCAGCACTCTGTGGGGCCTGAGCATCTCCTGCACTGCAACCAGCCAGAAGACCCAATATGGTGTGAATGCTCACTAATTCACCCCTCCTGCCCTGCTCTGGGGATGAGCTGACACATTTCCCAGCTGCTTTCACTCAACCAGATGCACTCTGGGGAGCTGTGATACAGGAAATGATGGGGCTGGGGGGGGAGCATGAGATTTTTGGCCTGAAAGGTGGATTTGTCTCATGCTCTCCTGAAACACTGCTTGAATGAAGCCTTGGAATGGGGCTGCCCCAATTCCCACAGCTCCCAGACCTGTGATGGGGCAGCTGGTGGGAGAGTTGGTGTCTTGGGGAGCAAGCTCTGAAGGCTTTTCTAAAACCAGAGGAAAGGGGGGTTTGGGGGAGCCAGCAGGTAGCTCTGTCACAGACCCCCCAGTTGGTGGTTGGCAGGTTGGGGCATTGCTGGAGCCCAGCCAGGGTGGCCCATGCACAGGACCAGGGGGCTCAGCAGGGATGGTGGGACATGAGGGAGCAGCCTGGGGGCTGGAAGAGATGAGCCCAAAGCCAGTCTGAGCCCAGCATGTGCTGCTGGCCTGGGGGCCAGCACGGGGACAGTGCAGGGGGTCAGGAAAGGACCAGGGTGTCCTCCCCACCAGGCTGTGGAGCAGCCCCTGCCCCTGGCCAGTGTCCCCAGTGATGAGCCCACGCGATGCTCTGCCTGGGACACCGTCCTTTAATACATGTGCAGCCACACAGGGACATCTCAGGCTGCACCTGCCAGAGGATGGGGGAGAAGGAGGACCAGGAGCCATCTCTGAGGCCTCTCTGCAGTGGTGGGAGGGGAGGGATGGCCAGTGGGCCCTTGGAGACAGCATGGCCCGTGCAGGTGATACTGGGGAGCTGCTGTGCCAGGGCTGAGCAGGAGCAGGGCTGATGGCAGTGCTGAAAGAAGGAAGCTCAGGTCTCCTTCCCACACAGTTGTCCACGTGTTTCAGCTCAGTGGTGAATTCAGGGTAAGGGTGGAAAGAGCACGGAGGGGCAGTGAGGGAAAGGGAGGCAGGCAGCAGGGATGGGGCAGCTCTTCTTCCCGATGCTCCTGTGGGAAAGAAAGAGAGCCGTGGGGCAGAAGAGGAGGTTTTGGGCTGCTTTCAGCAGCCTGAAGTCAGTGTCAGCGACGCCCATGGTGCACAGGACGAGTGTGACACGGGCAGCATGGACAAGCTGAGAGAGAACAGCTGCTGGCAGGGGCCCCATGGCAGGGATGTGCAGGACAGATACTTGTCCCAAGTGTGGGGTGGGACAGGGGGATGTGATGCCTTTCTTTTCCTGTAAGGATGGGGTTGGTTTCTGCATTTCCCTGGCCATAAGCACAGACTGGGATGCTGCAGGGAGCACAGGGGAAAGGAGGAGCAGGGCCCTACCTCTCACTGCCCCGTGGGGGACTTGGCAGCGTCGAACATCTTCTTTCTGCCCTCCATCCCTGACATGGCCTCCACGTTCTTGCGCCAGTCGCCCACTTCCACGGGGCGTTCCTGTGGGAGGGATGCAGGGGCTGTGGGATGGGGGGAGCAGCAGCCCCACGCTGTCCCTGCCCCTTGCACAGAGCCCTCGGCCCTGGAGCACAAGGAGCTGGGGGAGGCAGCTGCCCTGTTGCAAAGACCCTCTACTGCAGATCCAGCTCTGCCTTGTGTCCCTGCATGTGGAGCTGACTGGGAAGGTCTGATCTCCTTGGAGATATCTGGATTCGTGTGGATACTCCTCCCTCAAAGCCTGGCTAGATTCCATTCGTGCACTAGAAGGCACAGAAGTCCCAGAAAAATTTCTTTAGGAGTTGAAAACCAGCACTTGGGACTTCGGATCGACACCAACACACTGGGGCAGAGGTACAGACTCACTTCCTGCCTCGACTTTCCAGCTCCCAAAAAACCCACCTCCACCTTCCCCAAGCTTTCAGAGGGGACTGGGATTGCTGCTGTGGCAGTGAGAGCCTGGCAGCCACTTCTGGAGCAGACAGGGGAGGTGATGGCAGCTCTGGGACCATGTGCAGGTGTCTGCTCTGCCAACCCACAGCATTCACAGATTACAAGCTGACATCTAAAATAAACCCAGATCCATTCACCACCTGGTGCTAAGGGCTGTAAGCACACTTTTCCATCCAAAGGACTGGAAAAGTACTAGACTAGCAACAGGAGGAAAAAGGAAAAATAGTTGAAAATTGAGATCTCATCCAGTCTGCTGAGCTGAGACCAAAGGGTAAAAGCCCTCTGGGGAGGGCCCCTAGGAAAGCAGCACAACTCTTGCTGTTGGGGCACCTGCACACCCCAGGCAGGTTTGGGCAACCCTCTTCATCACTGGTATTGAGACTTTTCCCTCTCACACCTCTTCCAAGCTGGTGGGAACTCGGTCATTTATCTCAGGTCAAGTGTGCTTGCTGGGCTGCTTTGTTTTATCTAATCTGGGTCTGGGAGGTCCCTGGGAGTTTTCTGGATGTTGTTGCTCCCAACAGGAGCTCTCCTGGTTCCCTGGAAAATCAGAGACCAAACTCTCTGCACATGCAGCTCAACAGTCGTGCCAAGGGGGGCCAAATGAAAGACACCCATGTGCTCTAGGAAGGAAGAGCACCATGGACATAGCCCCAAATCTCACTTGTTACCATCCACCTGGCCTGGTCAAACTGCTCCTACGTGATCCTATGACATCCCACAACGGGCAGTGCCTCACAAGGCTCTTTCTGAGGCTGACAAGGGATGACAAGGGCACCCTGGAGAAGGGCAAGGGCATTCCTAGGAAGTATCTCCGTCTCCGGCCTCCAGAAGAGTCACCCACCTTCTCCGTGTCCTCCTTCTTGACAGACTTCAGGTTAGCTCTGAGATCCATGGACACCTTGTGCTTGGAGCCCAGCAGAGCCCTCAGCATGGCGTCGGCAGAGACGCGGACTCGGCGCAGGGGGGGCCGCTTGAACTTCCCTCGGAGATCAAGAACTTTGATTTTCAGATCTTTAATCTGCAGGTTGAGGGAAGGAGGGTGAGTGGGAGGTCACTGCATGGCTGCTTTGCATGAAAGGTGTGTGAAGCAGGAGTCTCTGCCGACACTGAGCCCCAGAGGGATCTGCACCTCTCCTGCAGCCATGAGGACCCTCCTCACCAAGGGGCTGTCCACCCAAGCACAGAGCTGCTGTCATGGCCTCATCCCAGCTGGCTCAGATGGCAGCTGTACCACGAGAGACTCTCAGACCCACACAGCATGACCAGGAGAGCGAGGAGGTTGCCTGTGGACCCCGTGGACAGTCTGAGTTCCCTTGGGCAGGGATGGACCTTGTGCTGAGTGGTGCCTTGCAGAGCAAACACCAGCCCTTAGATAACCCTGGTGCATGTCCCACATCTGAGCTCAATCCAGTCCCTGTCAGACCCCCACAGAGGCCAGAGCTACCCCCTGGGAGGGAGTTTCTGCAGAGGCAAACAGCCTGTCCTGCCTCCTACCTCCCGGGTGTTATGGTTGCACTTCGCCTCAATGTCGTATCTCTCCTCATCCACAATCTCAACCTTCTCGTGCAGCTCCCTGCACAGGTCCTGGGGGCCAAGCACAACGAGAGAGCAGTGAGTGAGGCCCCTCCATGCTCCCAAGGAGCTCACTCGACCCTTAGACCTGAGAAATACCTGGAGCTGGCTCAAGGAAAGCCCACTGGTGTGCAGCGGTGTAATCCGCTCCGACAGGTATCTCTCCTTTTCTGACTGCTTGTCCACGATCTCCTGATCCCACTCCTCCTTCGCTTTTGCCAGCATCAAACTCTACGAGCACAAGTCAATGGCAGAAGCGTGAACAGGCTCCTTTGTTCCCCCCCGAGCCTACTTGTTCAGCATCTGTAGGATGGGACAGTCCCGTCTGCCAAACCTCCTCCCTGCTATAGCTGTGCCCCAAACACACATCAAAACTTCCCTACACCTTTTGTGTGGGGACCCCAAAGGCAGAGGGAGCAGCAGAACCCCCTGGGGCTGTGGTCCCAATGGGTGCTGACGTTGGCACTCTCTTTGCTCTGCTTGGGCATTAAATGTTTATCCCAAGCCACATCCCGGGGAGCGCCCAGGCTTATGCTGCAGAGCTGCTGGAGCACCAACACAGGGGCTGTGGCTTCAGAGCTGAAGGTGTCAGAGCCTCTCCCCACCTTAGTGAAGGGGAGGTGAGGGGAGGTTTGTTTGGTGCTTGGACCACAAAGCCCACATGAGTGAGAAGACAAGTGGTGGGATAGGAGCTGCTCCCCACGGCCCATATTTGTGCCATTCCTCATCACTGTCCCACCAACCACGCACTCCAACCCCAGCTCCTTTCCCCCAGCAACACAAATCCCAGGGAGTTTCCAACCCTCAGGACTCACCTTCAACAAGAGTTTGCGTGAGGCTGTGATCTTGGATTTTCTCTAGGGGAAAGGGGAGGAAAAAGAAAACACCCTTTGAAAACAAACTCACAACAAACGCAGAGCAGCATCGAGATCACTCCTGAAGGGAAAGGCACTTACCTCCCTGCAGGCAGGTGAGCAGCCAGGAAGGAACAATAAGAAACAAGAGAAGAAAACAGGGCATCAGTGGCAGTAAAAAAAAAGAGAGAACAGTTAAAGAAAGCATCTTGTGTGATTGCAGTTGGTTCCTTATTTCTGGAATGTTCCTTATTTCTGGCTCACCAGCATATGAGCCAGGTCTGAGATGGTGCTCGCTGGAAATGCAGTGGTGGGACTGCTCAGAAAGCCAAAATGCCACTCAGATGCTTCAGGTGAGCCCACAGGGTGCCCACCCTGCCAATCCCAGCTCAGTCCCTGCAGTTCGGGCCACAACACTCCCATCCACCCTCTCCCTGAGCAGCCAGGGATGTTTGGATCCTGCTCAGGTTTGAAGGGCTGGGGCTTTGAAGGGAGGTTTCTCCCTTCTCTGCACACCAGAGAACATGTTCTATTTGTACAATGTGCTATGAGGAGCCTCACAGCAAATCAAGCGAGGTGCTGCCCACCTCAGATCCACATTCTAGGATGCGGGAAAGCTTAAAGGTTTGAATTGTGACATCGAAATCACTAATAAGTGTTATTTAAAGACAGTTTTTTGCAAGGGGAATGCCACAGTAGTCTTCAGCTGGGGCCAGGCTCCCAGTTGAACCCCTCCAAGCTCAGACTGCACGGGCAGCCAGGAGAGGGTTTAGTGAATCCCAGGGGACCTCGTGCTACTTACGGCTCTGGCATTGCGGCGATGTGCTGCTGCTCTTCGCCTGCCGAAAAAAAAAAAAATATAAGAGGGAAGAAGCTGAAACAAACGTGCAAATCCCAAATCCACACAAAGCCAGAAAGCAGCGACAGAGCGATCCCGAGGTGCGGTGCTGCCCCGCGCTGTCGGCCGAGGGAAGCGGCTCCGCAGCCTCTCCAGCGCTGCGAAACACCAGGACGAGCCGTCTGGCTCCGAGGAAACCTGATTTCATTTCGGGCAAGCTCCAACCTGCCGCCAGCCGGCCCCGCAGGACTCGGGCTCCTGATCCTCGGGGGTTTTCCCAAGCACGGAGCTGTTCTCCCGCCGGCTGCATCACCCGCCCCAGCTCGGAGCGAGGGGATGGAGGGGAGTGTGGCTGGAAATCTCGGGAGAAATGGGGTGCCTTGGGACTCCCCGCACTGTGTCGGCTCTGGGAGTCCTGTCCTGCAGTTCCTTGAGGGCAACGGCAGGGATGGGGGAGCCAAAACTCATCTAGGGAGTGATGGAGCAAGGGGCACCACCTCTGCCATGGAGCCAGGCTGGCAAAGCTGGGAGTGCTGAGCCTGGAGAAGAGAAGGCTCCTGGGAGACCTTACAGCTCCTTCCAGTGCCTAAAGGGGCTCCAAGAGAGCTGGAGAGGACTTGGACAAGGGATGGAGTGACAGGACAAGGAGGAATGGCTTCCCACTGCCAGAGGGCAGGGTGAGGTGGGATATTGGGAAGAAATTCCTGGCTGTGAGGGTGGGGAGGCCCTGGCACAGGTTGCCCAGAGAAGCTGTGGCTGCCCCATCCCTGGAAGTGTCCAAGGCCAGGTTGGACAGGGTTTGGAGCAACCTGGGCTAGTGGAAGGTGTCCCTGCCCATGACAGGGGGTGGAATGGGATGAGCTTTGAGGTCCCTTCCAACCCAAACCATTCTGGGATTCAGTAAGTCACAACCCACAGTTGAGGAGGTTCCTTCAGCAGCCCCATGCCTGGTGAAACACTCAGGGTTTCATATTTTATATTTGCTTGGTAATCCCATGCCTTGGCAGCTGCTCCAGACTGTGCTGCCTCCCTTGCTCCCCCGACCCCACCACTGGCACTGCCCTCGCTTGCCAAGGAACTGGGGCACCGTGTGAGCCCCAGTAACAGAAAAATACGTGGCAAAATGCCAATCATTTTTTATTCTTTTTCTCTTTCTAACCAGCAGTGGCAACCTGATGCCAATATTTTAGAAAGAAACAGTATTTTCCAGGGGTCCTTTTAGTCCTTTTCCTTAGAAGTGAAATGGCCACACTGGGATTTTTTTTCCCCCTGATCATTTTGCGTCCCCCTAAATTTGCAAAGTGGTTTAAACACGAAGATTCCTGCTGGGGGAAAGAAAACGGAACAATTCTGGTCTCAAAATGCTGCTGCCAGGTGTGTGTGCAGCCTGTGCTGAGCAAACCTCAGGGCACCTCCTGGCTCTGTCCACTTCTCCCTGTCCCCTCCCTGCATTCCCTGCAGCCTGGCCAGAGCTGTGTCCTGAAGGAATGGAGCTTGGGGGGGGGGGGGTGAAATACCATAAAATCCCAGAAAGAATCTCTCCCAGAGCCTCCCAGATCCCTAGATTTACAAGGAAAAATCCCAAGAACGGGAGTTTTTTTTGTCCACATCAGTCAGAGCCACCTGTTTCATGCCTTTTGGGAGGTTTTTGGTGCCATGACAAACATCCCAAAGGAAACAAATCAGCACTGGTGCAGGTTGGGTCCCAGCTGCTCCCCCCTAGTTTATGTCAGGGGTGACAGAAGAGCCTTTGTCTCTCTGGAGGTGGCAGGGGCTGAGTGAAGCCTCTCAGTGTCCCCAGTGTTCCCCGTTGGAGCAAAGCCCAGTGTCCCAACGAGGTGGGATCCACACAACACCTCAGGCTGATGACCTCTACCAAGGTCAGTCAATTTTTAGGGGCAAATAGTTCCAAACTGCCCTCCCAGAGGACACCCAAGACTCAGCTGTGCTGGTAAGACATCCCCAGCAATCTCCAGTGCCAGGACTTTTGAGATCCAGCTGGATCTGGAGCATCCACAAGAGACTTTGATGGGGATGAGAGGATCTGGACAAGCTAATCCTGCACTGTTTGCACTCACCCAGCTGTGAGTCAAACACAGTCAGTCCTGACATCCTTCCCCATCCCAGGAGGCTGGAGACAAACCACAAGCACACTCCCAGTTAAGACAATGCCACACTCTGCCCCTGCCCTTGAACCTCCCACCAGTGAGCAGCTAGACTGGGACACACAGGGAAATGCTCCCCAGAGCAGTCCTGTTTGCCAGTTTTCCGAAAAAAAACCAATCAAATATCAGCTCCAAAATATTTCTCCCCATTGCACCTTCACCAATCCTCTCTCCAAGAGCAGAGGGAATGTCTGATCCACCTCAGAGAGGGGGAGACATTCAGACAAATTCACATCCCTCCCTTCCACGCCACCACCACGTGCGAGTGCCACGGGTCTCACCTGTGTCACCCCCAGCACACCCAAGGGGCCTCGGGCAGGGGGACCCCGGGGCAGTGCCTTACCTGGGGCTGTGCAGGAGGGAGGTGATGCCTGGCCCCCGGAGAGCCACAAGTGCAGGGGGCCAGCAGCCGAGGGGGAGTATTGAATGGCAGCCCTGCCTGTAAGTGGTCAGTAAAAATAGCACAAATCCCCTGCTGCTGCAGGCGTTTGCTGCGAGCCCCAGCACGCTGTGACGTGCTGCACACACCTGGGGCACTGGCTGGGACAGGGGGTGACACACACAGCACCCCTGTGTTAGTGCCCATGAGTCTCAGGGCCCCCCATGAGCACCCCTTGACTTGGTGAATTCCGGGGCTGTTTGCATGTGGATCATCCCAGAAGGGTTTGGGTTAGAACAGACCTTAAAACTTGTCTTGTTGTACCCCCCTGCCATGGGCAGAGACACCTTCCACTCTCTCAGGTTGCTCCAAGCCTTGTCCAGCCTGGCCTTGGACACTTCCAGGGATCCAGGGGCAGCCACAGCTTCTCTGGGCAACCTGTGCCAGGGCCTCCCCACCCTCACAGCCAGGAATTCCTTCCCAATATCCCATCTAACCCTGCCCTCTGGCAGTGGGAAACCATTCCCCCTTGTCCTGTCACTCCATTCCTTGTCCAGCTCCCTTGGAGCCCCTTTAGGCACTGGAATCCCCCCAGCTTGGGCAGCACTTGCTGCTCACAGGGGTGTTGTGTGTGAACACACAGAGGTACCAGCTCAGGCTGACCAGGCTGTGATAGTGATGCCCATGTGGATGAGGTGTATCCTCGTGGCACCTCTGCCTTGCTCCTCTCTGATGTGAAACAGCACCAGAGATGCTGCAAAACCCCTGAGTCTTTCTGGGGGAGACAGAACCTATGAGCTGAAACACTGCAGTGCTTTTCCTTTGCAGAAAATCTCTTGATTTTTTTTTTCCTTTCTTTTTGTTGTGTGGGGTTTTTTTTTTCCTTTTTTCTTTTCTTTTTTGCTTTCAGTAGGTCTCTGCTGGGTTGGGGGTGGGGGGTTGTGAGCCTGGGGAGATGCTGCAGTGTTGACCCCCCTGCATGATGGGACATACACAGAGGGATGTCCCCAGAGCAGCACTGGCCAAGGGACTTCCTGGGAGCCACCAGAGCCACTAGAGAAGAGGATAAACCCCCTGAGCCAGGTTGCTGAGGGGTGATGGGCTAAAACATGGATTTGGGACCAAGGAGCTGTCCCCCTTTGGGGAGAAGGACCATCCAGTCTCCCTCAGTACAGCCCAGTGGGTTGGGATGCTCAAGCAACTTTGAGCCTCTCACAAGCCCTGAAGTTTTCCCAATGAAATTCCTGAAAAGCAGAGAAAAAGCTGCTGTCTCACCCCCCTGCACCCTACAAAGCCCCTTGCCCAGTGCCCCTGTGGAAGGAGGCTTTGCATGGCAGAGAAGCACAGGGCAAGCAACACCTGTTCCCTGTGATATTTTTAGGGACAAATTTAGGAGCAAACAATTCCCAGCGTGGGGCCCAGCGGGGACAATGCCCGGTATGTTAATCCTGGGGCTATTATGGTCACGGAGGGACACACAGCTGCCTGCGTGGGGCAGGTCCTGAGGTGGGGGGCAAAGACAGCCCCCCATCCCACCGAGCCAGGGATGCAGGGCCTCCTTCCCCCTGCCCTGACACCTGGTGGGAGATCGGTGATGGTGGCAGTGGCGGTGCCATCCTTGTGTGAATTGCACTAAACAAATCCCAGTGGGCAGGGGGAAACCCCCCTGTGCCCACCCACCTCGGGGACCCCTCCAAGGACCTCTCCCCTTCCCTGGCTCCGAGAGCCAGTGCAGCAGATCTGCTCCAGGCTGCAGAAGAGGAGGAGGATTTAAACCACCCAGTTAGACCTTTATAAGGCAAAAGCCCCGTGGGGCCAGGCCTCCTGCATCTTTCCTCCCAGCTGCCTTGGGATTGTTTTCAGAGCACAGAGGAGCCAAAATTAGCCTGTGACAAAGGCACTGCATTCCCACAGCTCCTGCTGCCCGGGGATGGGATGGGGGCTGCTTCAGATGCCATTTGCTCCAGGCTCAGGTTTCATCCTCTGCTGGGACCCGCAGTGAGGAGGAGGAAAGGGCAGGCAAGGGATGGGGTAGTGGGACCCCTCGACTTGGGGCTTCCCCATCTGTTTCAAAGCTCCAGCACTGCCGTGGGGGACTGCAGCAGCAGAAGTGGCAGAAGCCCAGGATCTCCCATCCCTCCTCCCCAGCTGACATGATGGGGATGTTTCAGGTCTCCATCTCCAACCCCAGCTCACAAACCACAGTGAGCTGCCTCAAGGCGAGGGGGCTGTTTTATCAGGTACCACCTGAGGTTGTGCATCACTCTGAGCTTCTGGGGGGTAGGAAGGATCAGGATCTATGGGGCAGAGCAGTGCTGAGGCCCAATTCAAAGCAAAGTAATATCCCTATTACTGAGAGCCACTGATTGAAGTGAAGGGTCCCCATGGGCTGCCACCGAGGGGATGGATGTCAACAGAAAATTCCCAGAGAGCTGCATGGGGAGGTCAGATCCACCCAGGACCAAGTCCCCAGGGACAGCTGTTTGTCCCTAAACATCCCCGTGACCTACAGGTCACCTGTGTTTGGTCTCTTATGAGTGGCCCCCTTGTGTTTAGATGGATGGGGCAGTTTCTCTCTCCCTCTGGACGTACCGAGTCCCTGGAGGGTGTTGGTGATTCCTCATCCTTGGACATCAGCCTCACAAATGTGGCAGGGGCTGCCACGTCTGCCCTCTGACTTTGGGAAAACCACAATGGTCTCTGGCTCCTCAGGGTCTTGGGACTCCAAATTCAAAGGTATCTGACCCCTGTGAGCAGTTTAGTTGTCCCACGTGAAACCAATCCGCCTGAAGAAATGGACTTGCAGCAATCTCCTTCCCTCTCTGGAGCCTTCCCATCCATCCCATCCTTGCCCTCTTCCAAGCACCGTCCTAGTTTTGACAACCCTGGTGGAATTTGCAAAGACAACAGACTCCCCAGGGCATCCAGGACAGACTTAGAAACAACAGCTGAGCCTCTGGTGTCCTTTGTGACCGAACCTCCAAACAAGTCCATCCCAACCCTCAGCTGCCAGTCTCAGAGCCAGCCCCCCATGCCAGGCAGAGGGCAGGGACCACCGGCTGCCTCAGGGACAGAGGATGCCTCACAGACTCACCATGGGGGTAGGAGAAGGTTTTCCCTCTGTGAGACAGCTCAGAGACAAGGGGACATTGAGGTCACCTCCTCCAAGCAAGGTGACTGCAAGGCTGCAGGGTCATGTTGCAGTGAAATCGTGAGGGTCCACGGGACTTGTCCTGATCACAGAATCACAGAATCAGCCAGGTTGGAAAGGACATCAAGTCCAACCCTTGATCCAACCCCGCTATGGTTCCCAGCCCATGGCACTGATGCCACATCCAGTCTCATCTTAAAAACCTCCAAGGACAGAGAGTCCACCACTTCCCTGGGTAGCCCATTCCAATGCCTGATTAGCCTCTCTGTAAAGAATTTCTTCCTAATATCCAACCTAAACCTCCCCTGGCAGAGCTTAAGACCATGCCCTCTTGTCTTACTGACACCTGCCTGGGAGAAGAGACCAACTCTTACCTGGCTACAATCTCCTGTCAGGGAGTTGTAGAGAGTGATGAGATCTCCCCTGAGCCTTCTCCAGGCTGAACAACCCCAGCTCCCTCAGCCTCTCCTCACAGGACTTGTGCTCCAGTCCCTTCACCAGCCTTGTTGCTCTTGATGAATGGTTCCACCTGGGTGTTTCTCCTACAGATCATCTGGCAGCTCTCACCCCTCACAAGCTGCTGGAAGGATCCATCGAGTCCCACCTGCTCCATGGATTGGTGACAGCAGGGGTGAAAACCTCCAGAATGTTCTCCAACAGCTGATGCTTTCTGCAGCCCTGGGAAGGATTCCCTCACTCCGCTGCATCTGTGAGTGAGTCCCACCAGACCTGGGCAATACCCCGAGGCACCAAAGCAGAGCAGGCAGTGGGGACAGCCATGGAGATGGAAAGTGCACCAGAATGTGGATAATCATCACAGCCCAACCTGGCAACCAGCACAGCCCCAGGCCAGACCCCAAACATGCCCCACAGGGCTGAGACACCTCTCCCAGCTCAGGGATCTCCATCCCTTTGCAGGAGCCCCAGGACACCCCCATCTCCTGCTGCCCAGCAGGGCAGATGCTTCTCATCCCTTTGGGATCTGCTGCTCCTTGTCCTGGTCTCCCAGGGCGAACACAGCTGATCCTGCAGCTGGAGAGCCCCATCTTCTCCAGCCACAGCCCCTGTTGTCAGAACCCCAACCTGACTGGATATCCTCTTGTACGTGGTGCAGCTGGGGATGGTGCCTGTGACAGCCCCTTCATCCATGGGCATGAGACTGATTCTTCCCGCTTGGCTGCAGGCAGCAAATCCATGTGGGAGGACCAAAAGCAGGACAATTTCCCTAAAATGTGAGAAACACCTTCCACTCCTAGAAATGTTGTGGGAAAATTTGTTTTTCTTATCTTGGGTACTCTGGGGAGATGTGAAATGTTTGCAGAAGGTGTCAAAGCTGAGGAGGGTTCTCAGAAAGCCAGCAGGCCCTTTATGAACAGCACATGCTCCTGCCTCGTGCCACTGGCACATAGAAACATCTTTACTAAATAAGGAGGAATTATCTGCTTTGGGATAGTGGGAAGACATTATTGAAATGGAGCTGAGCCTCCCACTGAAGACTTTAAGCTTTCCATGGTTTTGCCAAGTGACACATGAAACCTTCCTAATGTTGATCTTGTCAGCTCCTATAACCAGGAGGAAGATATTGGCTGTTCTGTGTCAGTGGGTGGCCACGGTTCAGCAGCGATGTCAGTTTGCATATCCCAAAATCCAGGCTGCTTTTCAGCCTGAGGCAAACTATTCCACAGGAAAAATAAAAGACTATTCCAAATAATTTCTGGCCCAGGCAGGGACCCTGATACACTTTTTGGACATTTTCAGGGTATTTCCAGGCCCTCCCACCTGCCTCTGAGACACTTGATGCATCTCAGCATCCCCTTTTGGCTGGAACGGGCCACCCCCACTCCCAGAGCAGCCCAGTGACTCCTGCTCAGGGGTGGTGGGTGACAGATGGAGGCTGGGATGTGCTGGTTGGTTCATCTGCAGTTCCAGCAATGTGTGGTCCCTATTTTTGTTTCTTTCTGATGAGCTCCAACCCTCCCACTGGCTCCCATAGCCCCAGTCCACTGGTGGGTGGTGGTCACAGCCACAGTCCTCAGCCTCCCTGGGACACCCTCTCCAAGACACTCCACCAGGACACTGTGGAACCCCCACTGCAACACCTGCAATCCCTGCCTGGGCCCCCTCAGCATCCCAAGCTCCATGTTTTGACGACAGCATTTCTTCCTACACCCAAATCCAAGAGGACTTCAGTGGAGGTGGCCAAGCCCCCCCAGCAGTGGTGTGGACATCCTGGCCCTCTGCTCCCCTGGAGTGTGGGCACACAGACATCACAGGGCTCTGGGAAGTTTCCCAGCCAGGCAGTGTGCAGGTGGTGGCTTCCAAACCAAAATCCAGTGATTTAGGAACTGTAGTTGAGGATGGTCAACAATGAAATAACTTTAGGAGCATCTGAAGGAAGTCAGACCCAAAGACATGACCCAAAGCTAAAAAAACAGAACACTGCTTGCTACGGCTGTGATTTCCTTTTCTTTTCACTTTTGCTTGAGGAAAGACCACCCACAAAGTCAGGGATGGTCACAGAGAAGTGAGGCAGTGCCAGCCTCTCCACTGGGCACACGGTGGTGGAGGAGGTACACATGGTCTCACCTGCCAAAAGCATTGGCACCATCACCCCCACTGCCCTCCCTGGCATTTGGGGGGGGGGGGCCCAGCCAGCCCCAAACTGACCCCAAGCCCAGAGCTTGGAGTTCATCAGGTGGAAAAAAAAGGGCCCTGAACCTCCTCCTTCCCCCAGGGTGCTGCAGGAAGGGTGCCAGTCCCTGCCCCCTGGGTGCTGGCAGAGCCCCTGCCCCAGGCAGAGGCACAGGGCAGCCCCCAGCCCGGGCAGAGCAGCCCCAGCACCGGGGCATCTTTGGAGAAGTGCAGGGAGGGCTGATGGAGCGGGGGCACTGCGGGGCTGGGCGCAGAAAAGCCAGATTTTCAGGCTCCTGCCTTTGAAGTCCCGCAGCTCCAGGGCACCTCGCTGCATTTTGGGGCTCTGCACTGAGCCCCAGCTCTACTTGGGGGCCCTGGCACTGGGGTCCCCTGGCCTCATTGAAGCAGGAGCCCGTGTGCTGGAGGGGCTGCGAGGCCACATACCTACCAACCCCGTGTTTTGCCTCAGTGTCCCCACCTCTGGAGGCATTAGAAACACTTCCCGTGGTCCTCTCCCTGCTGTTCAGGCTGGCTGGGAGTGTGCTGGCACCACATCCCTGGTGCTGGGGGACACACCAGCCGCCGGCCCTGTCCCTGCTCTGCTCCCTCCCCGGCCGAGTCGCTTGGCTATTTGTTTGTTTTTCAGCCTCTGGGTGACCTGAGTAATTCAGCCCTCACAGGCAGCAGGTGAAGCTGTCCCACCTCCCACCTGCATGGCACCCCCTCTGCTCTCACCCCTGGCCTCAGCTCCCAGGGTCAGGAATCTGCCCAGAGAGGATGGGTTGGGCAGATGTGTGTGTCTGCACACAAGGAACTCCCAAACCTGGGGGGTTTGGGGAGCAGTGCAGGCCCTGGAGGATACGTGGTCCAGGGGCTCTGGCTTTGGGTCGGTCAGCAGAGCGAGGGGGGGTTCAGGGTGGGGATGGAAAAACTTGGCTTTCCTCATGCCTGGGCCCAAAATGCTGACATAGCAATTTGGCTTCTCTTTCTCTTCCTCTCCCTCTATTAACTGCCCACGTTTCTCCCCAGCTCATGGGTACTGTGGTCTCTCTGCTGCCTCACCCATCCATACACAGCAGATGTGCCACAGCCAGGGCTGGCACTTACAGCCACACACATCTTGACCATTTTCTCCCTCAGTTTGTTGCTGGCAGTTGGAAAACAGAAAATAGCTATTTATGGTGAGCAAGAGAGCAGAAAAGCCAAAAATGGGGAGTCACAGTGCCCAAAACTGGCAATTTTGGAAACCCCCCTTGCACTGGGTTCTCCCCACCCCTGGTACCCTCCACAGCACAGGCTCAGGATGAATGCCCTGACTCAGGGAGCTGGAGATTTAAGAAAAACCTCAGGAGAGAGATCCTTGCCATGGAAATGCTGTGCGAGCACCAGCACCTTCCTGACAGCCCCATTTTCTTCCAAAATGTGTGTGGGGATCTGTTTTGGGGGCTGGTCCACACAAGGCTCCACACCTAGAACATCTCCTGTGGATGGGGGACCAGGTCCCACCATCCCTGGAGCCCACCATGTTCCTGCCATAGCAATGGGATGGTGCAAAGCTCCATCTGCACTGTGTTTGGGTCCAGCTTCATCTATGTGCCCCCCCAACTTGCCCCCCCAGGCTTCTCTCCACTCACAAGCCAGCAGGCTCTCAGCAAACACAGCTCTGAGAACCAGGTGGCCAAGGAGGCTTCCTTGGGTGGAAAAACACCTAAATGCCTGTTCCAGCACTGAGCCAGCACAAGCCTGACCCTGCACGGTGAGCAGGCTCCAGCCACGCCACCATCCCTCCCCGGAGCCACCTTGGCTCTGCCCTGGCACGGGGACAGGACCCGTGGGCCCCATGGGGTCTGGCAGAGGTGGCTGGTGTGCAGGCTGGGGCCAGCAGCCACAGCCCGAGGGGACAGGACACTGCTCTCCCCGGTTCCCACGCGGCCGGGCAATCTCCGGCAGGATCTGCGGCGCCCGCAGCCGCGGGGCTGGGGCTCAGGCTCCGGCTTGCGGAGCTCGGTGGCTCCAGGCGCTGCTGTCTGCGCTGCCTGTCGGGGCAGGGCCGTCCCTTCCCCTGCCTGCAGAGCCGGAGCGCTGCTCCCGCGTCGCCTGCCCACAAACCACCGTGGGAATCCCTGGGGACACGGGAGCAGTGGGATGGGTGACCAGAGAGGCTCGGGGCGGCAGTGGGGGGGCTTTGGAGCCCGGCTGTGGGATGCTGGTTTAGGGGGATGCCAACAATGGGCAAAGCTCTGTACGGGATTTGTGCTCTCCTCTACACTGCAGGGTCCCACAAATCAAAGCAACACCAGGGTAAGAAGCAGAAGGTCCTGTTTGGGGACACTTTTGGTACAAGGAGTGGGGGTCCCCAGTGCCCTCCCAGCATTCCCCATCATCTCAAGGACATCCCAGGGTAGGACAAAGTCCAGCCCCTTCTCAACATGGGGGCTCAGGGGGAGCCGTGTCCCCAGCCACATCCATCTGTCCCAGTGTCACTGTCACACAGGCAGAGCTCCCTATTCCACTGCTTCCTTCGGGCACAGCCTCATCCATCCCCTGTCCCGCAGGAGAGGCCCAGGTGTCCCCACCAGTGCACCAAGGTCCTGCACATGTCAGCTGAAGGGTGGTGGGCCCCTGGACAAGGATGTCACCTCCTGCCACGTCCAGAGCCCCAGATGGTAGCCGTGGCTGTGTCCTTTGCCCCTTCGTGCCAAGGGGATGTGGCTTGGCCCCTGCTGCCGTGCCAGGCCAGCCCCTGCAGTGCCTCTGTCCTGCCCCAGGGCAGGGGGAGCCAGTGCCCGCACTGGCCTCTCTGGGGCCACCGTCCTTGTCCTTGGGCTGCACAGTGGTGGCCTCACTTGCCCGCTGGGATCCCATTCTCCCCACCTCCTGCCGAGCCGAGAGCCATCTCCATCCGACTCCTTGGATGCTGCATGTCCATGGGCTGTCCCACTGGGGCTGTGTCGAACTGCACCACTGCAGAGAGAAGGCGCCTGTCACCCACCTGGCCAGTGCTGGGACACGGGGCAGGGCCCAGCCCTGAGGGGACTGGGGTCCAGAGCCAGCCACCATCCCCCCCCCATCCCACGTGCAAGATGGCAAAGGGTCCCATGACCCTCAGGCCACCACAGACAGAGGGAGGATGATAGAAAGTCCCTCTCCAGAGATGTGGGGGGATAAAAACCTATGGGGGCGTCCTAGCCAGTGCGGGGGGACACAGGACCACCACCCTTGCAGACCACCCGAATCCATGGGACCTCTGTGATTCCCTTGGGGAAGCCAAACCCCTCAGAGATGGGACCCGGTGGCCAGGGACCTCCTCCCCCAGTGGGTCCTGCCCCCCAACCCGCGGTGCAGCGGCGGGTCTGGTACCTGCTCGGCAGCTGTGCCGGGCGCGGACGACCTGGATCGCCTGCTGGTTCTTGAAGCGGACGAGGCCCATGGTGATCTCGGCGTTCCAGCCTGGGTCCTCCTGGGCGCAGCGGAAGTCAATCTCGTGGCTGTCGTCCATCACCACCGTGAAGTAGATGTGCCGCTCCTTCCACTCCACGCACTCCACCGCCTTCATGCGGGCGAAGCTCAGCTCCTTGCGCCGCGAGCCCTTGGGCTCGAAGAGCTGCAGCCCCTTCTCTGTCAGCAGGCACCGCTTCTTCTTCCAGAGCTGTAGCAGCCCCCCGCTCCGCTTCTCCAGCACCCCCTCCCTCAGCACCTTCTCGGGGGTCATAGCGGCCCCTCGGCCCCCAGGATCCTCAGCACCTCGTGTGGGCTCAGCCAGGCATCACCCGCTGGGGGATTTCCAGCCCCTTCACGTCAGAGCTGAGCTTCCCGGGGCCGGGACCCCCACGGCGGCCGTGCTGCCCTCGGGGCTCTCCCTGCCCTGCGCTCCCACCTCTCAGAAAGGGTGAGCAATGGGGTGCCCCATGCCGACCCCAGCCCTGTTGCTGGGGCTCTGCTCCCTGCCCCGTGCAGCGTGTGGGATCCCGGCGCCGCGTGCCCCAGGAGCTGTCGCTACATGCCCGGCCGCTCTCCCACTCGCATTCCTCCCGCCTCGCCTGGCCCCTCCTGCGCTCAGGCTCCCTTCACGCCCAGGCGAAGCCCGGCCAGGCCCCACTTCACCCAGGAGGTGCTTTTGGGGTGCCCGCAGGCAGGTGCTGCCCCATGGTCCTTGTGTGAACAGGCAGGGTGTGGGATGGGTCTGCACGGCAGCAGTGCCAGGGCAGGGCTCAGGGACTTCTGCATGGCAGCCCAGGCATGGAGTGCAGGGCCAGATGTTGGGGGTGCAGTACCAGCTGTTGGGGGTACAGCACCAGCTGTTGTGGGGTGCAGCCCCACCGGCACAGGGCTATAGGGTGCAGTGCCAGTGGGCACAGTCGGCTGTGGGGTGCAGTACCAGCTGGGCAGGGGACCCTGCATAAAATGCCAGCTAGGAAGGGGTTACAGAGTGCAGTGCCATCAGGGTTGGGGGGCTGTGCAGGGCAGTGCCAGCGAAGAAGGCACAAGGGGGTGCAGTGCCAGGGCAAGGGGTTACGGGGTGCAGTGCCAGCAGGGGCAGGGGGCTATGGGGTTCAGTGCCAGCCAGAGCATGGGGTTATGAGCTGCATTGACAGCCAGGGCAGGGGGTTATGTGGTGTTGTGCCAGCTGCAACAGAGGCCTGTGGGTGCAGCACCAGCCAGGCAGGGGCTCTGGGGACCATTGGGTGCAGTCCAAGAGGGGAGTCAAAAGCAGAGAGCAGACAGTAGCAATGGGAACAACCCTTGACACCCACCCCCCACCCAGCCACGCACCCAGGGGTGCTGGGCCACCCCTCAGCACACAGAGCTCCCATGCCCCAAATCTGCTGGGACAGGGATTTGAAGTCCCCAGGCTGTCCCACAGCAAGGACCAGCATCCCCCAGCCTCGTGTGACCTGTGCAGGGGGGATGAGCTGTCAGAGCGGGGCTGGGACAGCACAGCACAGCCCAGTCCCGCCTGAGTCCTCCCTCCCCTGCAGCAAAACACCAGTCTCCTTTCCAGCCCGTCTCGTTCCCGGCCACTGCAGCTCCGTCTGTTCCCGTGCCAGCACCTGGCACCAAGGGGTTCATGGTGCCATGCTGGGCTGCCAGGGGGACATCTGGGGACTTGTGCTGGCCGTGGGCTGCCGGACAGGGTGACGGTCACAGCCTGCTGGGCTACTGGATGTGCCCCCACAGATGTTGAGGGTGTGGTTCCTTCACCCAGGTGAGGTCTGGAATGGGAAAAAGTTCCCCCGGAGATGTGCCAGGGCCATCGATTGGGGCTGGAGGCGCCGATCAGCCCATGGCTCCTTGGCACGCAGCCACCGCCCCAGCGCTCACCTCCTGGATCCCCCTGCCCGTGCCCCTGCAGATCACAACCCCGCGGAGCCCCCGGCTGGAGCCCCTCTTCCCCCAGTCCCTCCATCCTTCCTTCCCGGTCCTTCCCGGGGGCTTCGCTTGCAGCTGGCGTGGCCAGGGGGCAAGTCTGCAGCGGTGATGAGATGCACCTCATTATCCCTCATTAAGAGGGCAGGGCGGCTGTCGGAGCCAGGAACTGGTTCGTGCTCCCTGGGGCCAACCTCACCACGCTGGCAGAGATCCCGGGTGTCCCAGGAGACCCGGGTTCCTGACGTCAGGTGGCCCCGGTTCCCCTGCAGCCCTCACCACCCCCACAGTCGGGGGGCCAGTGCCTCCCCGAAGGTCACCTGAGCACCCCAGCACCTCCAGGAGGAGCAGATGTGTGGGTTCCCTTCCACAAGCTGTTTTCCCACGCACAGGTAAAGCTCAGCTCTGGGGATGCTGAGCCCTGGAAGCTTGGGGGTGAGTAGTTTTGGGACGGTTGCTCCCAGTGCTGCTCTGGTAAGCTGGGATGGCTGTGGGCAGTTTTGTCTCAGCATCCAGCTCAAGCTCCATCCTCACAGCACAAGGGAGAGCCAAGGGCTGCCAAACCCTCTGCCCAAGACGCCAGTTCTGCTGCTTACTGTGCTCTCTGCCTTTCTGGGCTCCAGCCACCAAGGGAAGGTGATGGGCCCACAGCTGTGGGTGTGAAGGAGCTTTGACAAGGTCCTTCCCGCTCCCCTCTCCCTGTCTGTCTGTTCCCAGATCCACAGGGCAGGAGGCCCATCCTGCTGGGCTGCCTGGGGGATGACCTTGCAGCTCCTGCTCTCCAGCAAAGCCAACAGGACTCGCTGTGCCAGGCTGCCCCGTGGGCCACCCACGGTCCCCACGCTCATCCCGTCCACACAGAGCCCTCAGGGCAGGTAACAGGGCTCAGTCCTGCCCTGAGGTGACATCCCCTGCCACAAGGGCCACTGGCCATGGGGCTCAGAGGCTCCAGTCTGACCCTTTAAGTGGTGTCATCACCACCAGGCTCCAGGGTCCTTGGCCATGAGCCAACCCATTGCTTGAGCATGATCCAGTCTGTGGCACATCCAGCTGACATGCTGCAGCAGCTCAACATCCTCCATATGCTCCTGGAGAAGGCAGCAGCTTCCTGACCCCCCTCATGCCTCCATGGGGAAGCAGGGCCTCTGCCAAGTGAAGGAACCAGGTTTCTGTCTCCACACTGAGCCCTCTGTGCTGCAGCTCCCGACCCCACCACATCCCTGCACCTGGGCTGCTGCTCCACATGTCAAATGCCACCATCAAACCCAACCACACACCCCAGAGCAAAGGGATATGCTAGATTCTGGGTCCCAGGCTGGCAAACCTGGAGGGGGGGGGAATCTTTGGAGGTGTTAAAGAGCTTACTCCCCATCTCAGCTTCAAAAACACCATGGGTGTTCAAAAACATGAGGGTGCAATGAACAGCAGAAAGTGCTTGAGTTGATAAAGGAGCCCAGGTCCTGCCCCACCAAAGGATTTCTACCTCTGTTGTGCTTCTCAGAACACTACCCATCTCATTTGCTCAACCACAATGTCTATAACTTTAAAAAACCCCAGAACTAAATTCCCTGTGGAGTTCCTGATTCTGAGCTGCACTGAAGCTGAGCTGTGGGTATGTCACACCGGTCCAACAAGAGAATCACAGAAAGGGAGTAAAGAGTTTAGATGAAAACTAATTAAACCTGGGCAGCTGCCAAACTGGAGGCTTAATGATCCTCAAGCTGCTAAAAATCCAGGGAGTAGGTGAAAAGCTGTTAATTATTTGGCACTGCTGGGTACGCCTGTTTGGAGAGGTGCCACCTAAAAGCACTGATAAGGGTTTTGATAGGGTGAGCACACATGTTGTGCTACTGACACACCCCAGAAGGGCTGTCCTGGGCCTCCCAGCATCAACCACTGCTTTTGGAATAGTTATCCCCATCCCTGGAAGTGTTGAAGGTCAGGCTGGACAGGGCTTGGAGAAACCTGGTCTAGTGAAAGGTGTCCCTGCCCATGGCAGGGGTTGGAACGAGATAGGCTTTAATGTCTCCTCCAGTCCAAACCATTCTATGATGATCCATAGTGGGAGCAGGGGGAGAGCCCAGCTAAGCTGACCTGCAGAACTCAGCACTGATACATTCCTGCCAAACCACAAATGCCAACACTTCTCCTCCTCCCTTCACCTCCTGACCTGCAGCTCTGGGCACCCAGTGCACCTCCTCAGCCCCAGAGAGGAAATAAACTCTCTGGCAAGGTCAGGCCTGGGTCAGCTTTGATGTTCTGGATGTTTATTGCTTGCTTGGTGACGCGGCACAGTGCAGCTGAGCACTCATCCCGGCAGGACGAGCACACGTCCCGGGATGGGACACACGGAGCAGAACGTTCCGGGCACAGGGGCCTCGCTGAGGTGGGGGTGAGCAGCCCCCGGGCCAGCCCCCGCCCCAGCAGGACCCGGTGGGGACAGCGCTGGGACTGCCCTGGCTCCAGGTGTGCTGGGTCAGGGCGGGCAGGGAGAAGCAGCGGGTGGCTCTGGATGACGGCGAGGATGCTCACGGCGGGCGTGGGAAGGGTCGGGCAGCACAGACTGGTTTGGACAAGCCCTGAGCGAGCACAGAGCCCGGCTCCTGGTGCCTCACTGCGAGTGGACGAGTGCCCCGGCGCCCTGCCCAAAGCCAAAGCCCTTGGGACCGAAGTTCTTGGCGTAACAACCTGCAGAGGACGGAAGGGAGAGACAGGTAAGGCTGGCACGTGAGCAGGTCCTCCTCCCGGAGCAGGCACTGCCTAAACAGGACAGGGTTTGCCATATTTGTTGGGCAAACAGGGAGGCCACAGGCCCAGCAGGAAATTCCCCGGCTCCGTGGCCAGTCAGCACAGCCAGTCCCCATATGCAGCTGCCAGGGCCGCAACCTCCCCAACTTCCATCCCATCCTGGGTCCCTGCACAGGGGTTTTCATCCCCTGCCACTGCCCTTCAGAGCCCAGGACAAGCCAGCGAAAAAGGTGGGACTCACCTTTACAATAGATCTCCCCATCTTTGTCTGCCAGGGTGGTGGACTCCAGGCTTTTGCCACATTTGGCACAGCGGAAGCAGGACTTGTGCCAGGACTGTGGGACAGGAGCAGAGCCTGGTCAGACAACAGCCAGGGACAGAGCAGCAGGCTTTGGCTACCAATGGGCTCACTTCTCTATTTCTGACCCAAAGATGCTGGCAAAGAGCCCTCAATGGGATAAAAGCTTTTCTCTGGAAAGCTCTGACCTCCCAGCCCCAATGGGAAGATACAGAGAGGAAACACCAGGGTCACTGCTCCCGTGTTGATCTGTTTTTGGAGACTTTTGCCCCCACTCACAGAAGTAATTTGTACAATAATTTGTACAATAATTTTTAAGGAGCAATCCCCCCCCTTTGGGGATTGTCCTCCTCAACCAGCATGATAATTCCCCCCAGTTATCCAGCTGAGACCCATGGCTGCTGGACGTTAGCCTGGGGGTGGCAGCAGGGTTGGGAAACCTGCCCCCACACAACCACAGCTCCAAGGAAGGCAGCAAAGGGACAGGAAGAATGCAAAAAACAGACAGTGTTTAAAAATAACCCCCCACACACAGTTCCAGCAGTCCCCTGGAGATAAATTAGCTCACAGTCTTCGGGCAGGCCCTTGAGTAGCCAGAGCTGCTCACGGAGGAATTTAAATAAACACTCTGGAAAACACAAAACCTTTTTTGGAAAAAAATGTGAAATTAGGGGGCTGGAGGAGGAGGAGGTAGCAGATGGAGTCATCCAGCAAACATTAGCACATGAAATACATGCTCTGGAATCCTCTCTGGGTTTGCTTGAGTCTAACTGCTTCACCAACTTTGGTTCCCAATAAACGTTGAGGCCAGAAGCTGACCAGGAAGCCCAGGTCATTGTTTTAAGGGTAAGTTTGGCTTCTGACCCTGGACTGACCCTCAACACGTCCATCACAGGTCCCTGCACTGCCAGCTGGGCGATGATGATGCTGGGAGGCCCTTTCTGTGACCAGATGCCTCCTCTCCTTGCTCTGGGGACAGAGGACAAGCACAGAGGCCCCAGGAGGACAGAGCACAGCAGGATCACCCACCAGTGATGTGACAAGGCCACAGCTCAGGATGCAAAGGACCCTGATGAAGTGATGAATTTGACAGAGGAAGTACCAGAGCTGTTACAGTGTCCTTCACATCTGACCCTGAGCTGACCCAGTCCACCACCAGAGCGGCCCAAGGGAGATGTCCCGAGCCCATGCCCACATCTCCAACCACCCTGCCTATGGGCAGCACTGACCACGAGAATTTACTCCCTGCCCTGAACTCAGGCTGCAGCATCCCAGCCTGGGGCAGAGGGTGGAGAAGGATTGCTGGATGATGCACTTCTTCAGTTAGTGGTGGCAGTGGCCATGGCCCACATCACTGCTCGTCCTCCCAACACATCCACAGCAGGGACATCCACAGTGACCTCTGCTGAGGAGGGCTCCGAATTCAATACTGAATTTATTTCTCTCCCATCTACAAGTCTGTGAGAGCACTGCAGCCTGGGGAGCCTGGTGTCCAGACATGTCAAGATCTCCTTTTGGTGCCAGGTTTCCAGGTGAGTGTGGCCACCAGACCCCAAAGTCAGCCCTGGCCAGAGGCTCTGGCAGCCCAGCTGGCAGCAGCCTGTGGGTCAGGTCAAGACCCTCTCTGAAGGTCTCCCTGCCACACAGCAACTTGTGCCACATCCACTCCATCCCCCATCTTACCTTCCCAGCTCCAATCACTTTCTCAGCTGCATACACAGCTTGGCCACAGCGAGGGCACCCATCAGATCCTCCCACCTTCTGGGCCATCCTGGCTGCGTTGGGGTTGGGGGGTCGGTGGGGCTGGCCCCTGTTGAAGGGAGGAAGCTCATGGTTAGGGATGCATAGGCAGGATGGAGAGGGAAGAGCTACGGGATCCCAAATCCCAGCCCAGTTTTGAAGGGCCTGGAGCTTTTATGCACGATGTGTTGAGCTCCATGGAAAGTTCAGCCTGAGGGCTGTGTGCTGGGAGGGGGTGGGCAGGGTGCTCAGGCAACTGGGACGTGTCCTGTCAAGCCCCATCTCACCTGGCAAACAGGGTTCAGTGGATTTCCCCTGAGGAGCAGAAAGGCAGGGCAGCCCACAGCTCCAGCTGGATACTGCTGGGAGCTCAGCATGGGCTGCACAGCCAAGCAGCACAGCACAGACACGGGGAAGAAGGTGCCCACAACAGCCCCAGTTTCAAAAACAAGACTCAAACTCACTCTTCATATTTGATTCCCAGAGACTCGCCCTTGTCAGTGCTCAGGGTCCCTGCTCCCATCCCGTATCCATAGCCCTTGGGGCCATACTTCTTCCCATAGCAGGACTTGCAGTAGATCTCCTCTCCATGCACAGCAACAGTGGTGCTGTCCAAGTTCTTCTTACAGACCACTAGAAAAGAGAGGAGGGTGTGCCATCAGCCTGCTCATCCAGAGCTCACTAATTAGCTGGGCAAAACAAGTCCTCACAGGGATAGCACAGCTAAGCTTTCAAGGAGCAAGGAAACCCTAGACAGGATCCAGTTGCAGGGAGTGAATGCAAACCACCAGAGATAAGGATCACAACAAGAACATTGTCTGGCTTTAAAAGGAAGCAACCGCCAAAGCCAAGAGGTTGATACCAAGAGAAAGCTCTGTTAACCCTTTTGATGCTGGTCTCCTGAATTTCCCCTACAAATCACTGCAGGATTCCCAAGCCCAGGGATGGATGTCCTGGCCCCACAGCTCGTCCACTGCAAATACACAGCAAGAAGCACTCAGGGCAAAGAAATGTTAGCAAATGCATTTTTCCTGATGTTCAGAGGGACTAACAGCAGGCCTGTGGCCACCACCACACCCAAGGAACTGCAAGGGGCTGTGCACCTTGTGCACAGTCACCTCTCCAGACCCCGAGACGATGGAAGGGCTTGTGCAAGAAGTCACCCCTGGTCTGTGCCCTGGTTTGAGGGTGTGTGTAGGGTGGTCTCAGAGAATGAACACTACCTCAGCTGGGTGTTGGAGCCCTGGGGGTCAATGTGGGATGTAAGATGGGACAGGAGGAGAAAGCAGCCAGGCTCAGGGTCCCTCCTAAGCCTCTCCAGAGTTTCAGCTTGGTGCTGGGCTCAGGCTTTCTCCTGATTTTTAGAATCATAGAATCACAGAACAGTTTGGGTCAGAAGGGACCCAGAGTATCCAATTCCAAACCCCTGCCATGAGCAGGGACACCTTCCACTAGCCCAGGTTGCTCCAAGCCCTGTCCAACCTGGCCTTGAGCACTTCCAGGGATGGAGCAGCCACAGCTTCTCCGGGCAACCTGTGCCAGGGCCTCCCCACACTCACAGGAAACAATTTCTCCCTTATATCTGATCTAAATCTCTCCTCTTTCAGTTCAAAACCATCCTTCCCTGGCCTATCCCCATCTGCCTGTGTAAAAAGTCACTCTGCCTGTTTTTTACAAGCCCCCTTAAGGTACTGGAAGTACCAACTCCTGTCCCAGCTCTGATCACAGCTGCCACGTCAGCTTCCAAACCCTTCCTGGAACAGGGGAAGGAGCGGGAGGTGAGCAGCCCCCGAACTCGAAGTGATCTCCAGTGTTTCCATGCCCCATGCGGGATCCCAGCACCTGGGGCAGAGTCCACAGGCTGGCAGCCAGCCCCAAACAGATCCGGTTGCAGCTGCCACACATGTTAAATGTGGAGGCTTCCAGCAGCCTCTTGGCCAGCAGAACACTTTCTTTGCCTCAACCACTATGGCAGGAATGCAAACACGGAGCAGCTCCGCCCTTGGAGCGGCACAAACCACAGCACTGAGCACGGGCTGCCCAGCCCTTCCTCGGCCCCATGACTAAATATGGTGCTTCTCTTCCAGGGCCCCGGAGCTGTGCTGGGAGAAGGAGGTGGACAGGGAACCATCTCCTGCCATCTAAGGAGGATCTGGCTGGATCCTCTCCTGGCAGTGCGCTCCCACCACAGCAGGAGCTGGATGGATCCAGCGTCCCTGTTGGGAAAGACCAGCCCTGCTTAACTGCTCCCACTGCTGCCAAGCTGCTGGGCTGCTGTTGGGGTTTCTGCATTACCCTGGAGCTACACTGTGTCCAGGCAGACCCTCGGGAGGGGAATTTGGGAACTTTTACTGGCACATTCAAAGAGCTTTGTTGTGAGCTTTGTCCCGGCGTGGCAGTGGATGATCTCAGTGACATCTCAGTGGATCTGGAGCTCCAACCTAAGCTTTCACAGTTCCTCATCTGTACTCATCAAAGAGCTTTGAGGGGCAGCAGAAAAATTCTTTCCCCAGCTCCCGGGTTTCTGCATTGCAGAAATTCCAGTGAGCTGCACTCATGGAGTTAAGGACCCTTTGTTTTTCTAAGAGCAGCTGAGTCGATCCACAAAACAATTAAACGAGCTGCCTCTGCTTTCCAAGGCCAAGCAGGTTCATTACAGCACATTTCTGCTGTACTACCCCGTCAGCTGGATCGAGGCCAGGAGTCAATCACCAAGTCACTCCCTGAGCCCATCTCCAGCTCTAATGCACTGTGGTAGGTTTGGCTCCTTTTTGATGATTTTCTTGGCAGCTTGGGTCAAAGTATCTGTTATTTTCCCCTAAAGCCAATGTTTTGAGTTCCCTGATGAGGCCCAAATGCAGCACTGGGGAACAGGCTGGGAATGCAGGAGCTCGGGGGCACCACCCAGAGCCTGTGGCACAGGGCTGGGAACAGTGGGCACCACGGTGGGCTGGCACGGGTGGGCTGGCACATGAGCCATGGCCTGAGCTGGGGAGCCCACAGCCGGGACAGGCAGAGCTGCTGGGCACATGTGGAGTGTGATTATGTACATCTGCAAAACACAGGGACAGGAGCCCCGAGCTCAGGACCACTCCCTGGGGACTTGCTTCTAGGAGCAGATATTGGATGACCTTTTTCCCTACTTTGGCCATGTAGGGAAGCAAGCAATGCCTTTAGCCTCATTTCATGGCTCTTGGAGGCCTGCCCTGCTCTCTGGGTGCCAGCATCTCATGGCAGCAGCTTTCCCTGGCAAACCAGCTGTGAGCACAGGGGGTGAAGGTAACATTGCCCACCCTCCTTATCTTCTTTCCGAAGAAACAGGACTTCCTTCTGCAGAACAGCTGCAATAAGGACTCAGCTGCCACCGCCTCCCTGCCAGGGAAAACCTCTCCATGACTCCCCTGCTCAGTCCTCCCAGCCAAAGCAAATTTCCAGCCTGGAAACTCCCACATCTGAGAGCTGCCAGCCAGTGCTGGCCGCCCTCCACACTGTGCAGGGAGCAGAGACACAGTGACAGCCTCTCTCTCTCACATCTGGATTCAGCTGTGTGTGCTGCATCCCAGGCAGGATGGCCAAGAAGTAACCAGGAGCTGGGCCAGGTGGACACAGGATCATGGCAGGGATCAATCATCCCATGAGGGCACTGGTATTTCCCTGTGCAGTAGCTCTACTGAGATTGGTCCTGGAGTGGGCCTGTTTACAGATCCCAGCTCTGCCTGCTGCCCATAAGGAAAAGATCCTGTCTGTGCTCCCTGCTGTGACAGAATGGTGAGAGTGGGACCAGGGTACTGGGACCAGCTGAGAAAAGATTACACCTGAGCGAGGATCTGCTGCAAGGGCAGCTCTGAAGGTGCACTTCTGCTGTTCTGTGGCAGGTGAAATGTGCTGAGGAGCCATCAGTGGACACAGGCAACGTGTGTGCTCCTGCCCATAGAATGACAGAATGGTTTGGGTTGGAAGGGACCTTAAAGCTCATCTACTTCCAACCCCCACCATGGGCAGGGACACCTTCCACTAGAGCTGGTTGCTCCAAGCCCCACCTCACGTGAGCACAGGAGAATCACTAGTTCTGGTACATGATAGTCTTCAAGGGCAGGGGGCAGAAATCTGGTAACACAGGCTGAGGGCAGTGCTCATCTTTCCATTCAAAGGTCCTGCAGCCCCTCTGGATGCAAATGCCCCAGGTTTATGGAGCTGCACTGTAACACTACTGGCCTTGGTATCCCCAAAGGGAGGGGAAGGGTGTCTGGGGGACTGCAGCAGGAAACCAGCAGTACTTGTAGGATCCCAAAGAGCACAGGAGGAAGGGAGCTCAGCACTGAGTCACCCACAGCCAGATCCTGTTCCTCTGCACTTCCCTGGAGGTGACACTTGGGTCCAAACGTACAACAGAGACACCCTCAGCAATAGCAGATTTGCAGGCAGGCTGGGGTGATGCTTTGACACTTCTCAGGAGCTGTCCATCAGCAGGATAGGATCACATCTCCTTCCCATCATCTCCTGGGACACAGGTAAAGATCCCAAACCAGGTCCCAAGGCTCAACCACCTTTTTGGTGTGGCAAAGGCCACTTAGAAGACTAAAGCCAGTATCACATCCTGCCACCACTGTTGGGAGAGTCCCTGTCTCATGCTCTAATCCTTAACATCTGGAGACAGACTAGAGGACTCAGCCTGGCCTTTCCCCGGGGTAGGGACAGCCTAAATCTTTGCGTGGGTGCTGGCAGAGGTCAGCCCCGACAGCTTGGGCAGCCTGTGGTGTCCTGGGATGATCAGCAGAAGTAACTTCCAAGTCTGGAGGGAAGGGGAGCCCCTGCCACACGGCTCCCACAGCATGTCTGTTTGCAGAGGAATCCTAAGGAGCACTTACCCAGCCCATAAACAGGACATGACAGGGCTCCCAGCCAGCAGAGAGACAGGAAAGGGAGCAGTGGGGGGTGAGAGAAGGGGCTGGTACTCACTGCACAAGAAGCAGGACTTGTGGAAGCTGTTGCCTTCACATTGCACCTCCTCAGCAAAGTACACGGCCTTCTGGCAGACCCCACACTTCTTTCCTCCTCCCCAGTTTGGCATCCTGCAGGGAAAGCACAGGCAGGACAGGGTCAGGGTGGGAGGTCAGGCAGGAGCAGGGATGGGGAAGTTGGAGCAGGCACCCCCCAGCTGGAGCTCCAGCAGCTTTCTCCCACACTGACATGTGCAGAGATCCCCCACAGGTGTTTGGGGTGTGCACAGACTCACAGTTCTGCAGAATTAGCAGAACTCAGGATGCCCATGGGAGCCATCACTACAGCACCCAGCTGCCTCCCAGGGACCACTGGTCCTGCCAGCCAAGAGCAGCAGAAATTCTTTTGTCCTGGAAGCTGTGAGACCTCACAGCTCCTTTCAGTGCCAGGGAAAGGGAGGAAGTGGAACAATGATGGGACACAGCACTTACAGGGGTACTCACGGCCCCAAACCCTCCTCAGATCCCAGCCCTGCTGTCACCCCTCAGCCATGGCCATGGGACTGAGCCTTGGTGCTGGAGAGTGAGAGCTGTCACCCCCTCTGGAAACAGTGCCAGCCTCTCCTCCCTGACCAGCTCTTCCATCTCAGCCACCACAGGGCAGGGGTACAGTCAGGGTTGCCCAGATAGGAGGGACTGACCCCTGACACCACCAAACAGGGGGCTTGGACAGCTCAGCCTCCTCCAGGGCTGCAGGCACAGTCACAGAGGCTGGAAAATCAGAAATCAGGGACACAGCACAGGTGCAAAGACCTGAGCACCAGCCTCAGCTACCATCCAGCTCCTCGGCAGGATATAAATGCTTCTGTTTCTCTCTCCTCTTTCCTGAACTGTGTCTGATGAGACACGACCAAGAGGCCCCTTGAGCTGCAAATTTGCAGATAACCCCAAAAACCAGGAAGCTAAAGAGGATCTAACAGCAACCTGAGACTGCTACAAAGACAATAAAACACTTTTTGGTGGAGCCCAATGATGCACGAAAGGTCAAAGGGCACAAGCTGCAGCTTGGGAGGTTTTCAGGGGCCTCTCTCCATGTAATTACACCTCTGTAACTCTCCATCCTGTTCCCGTGTGGGGACAAGCAGCAGAAATCACCTTCCCACAGCCATGTGCTTCCTGACTCCTGAACAGCTAAAGCAGCAGAAAAATGTCCCCAAAACCAAACACCATTTTCCCAGGACACCACGTGTGCAGGATCTCATCGGCCCCCTTGGCTCGGCTGTGTGGTCATGAGGAAGGGGACTTGGGTCTGCTGGAGCACACTGGGAGCCTTCAAGCCCTCTTCCTGCACCAGACCCAAACCCCTGGGTCACCTTGGGCAGCTGATGCTCCATCCCTGGGTCTCCAGTTACCCACCCAGAGGCTGAGCCAGCGGCTCTCCCAGCTGGGGGGGTGGGTGCTAAACACACCAGGACTGGGGGCTGTAAAAACATCAGGCAGAGAGATGGGGGAGCACAAAGCTCCACAAACCCTCTGCTCAAAGGCACAGGGATACGGGAAAACTGAGCTCTTCACAGAATCTCCTGAGATGGAAGGGATCCACAAGGATCATCCAGTCCAGCTCCTGTCCACAGGACAACCCCAAAATCCCACCCTGTCCCTGAGAGCATTGTCCAAACACCCCTGGAGCTCTGGCAGCCTTGGGGCCGTGACCACTGCCCCAGGGAGCCTGTTCAGTGCCCAACCACCCTCTGGGGGAAGAACCTTTTTCTGATCTCCAACCAAAACCTCCCTGACACATCTCCAGTTGTTCCCTCGGATCCTCTTCCCTGTGTAAGAGCATTTGTCAGGCAAGAGAACAGGGAAATGGATCTCAGCCTGGTTTTTGGGGCAGGCAGGGCAGGGGTCAGGGCCCTGCTCTAGCCCAGCCTCAGCTCCTGGATGCCCAGAGGGTCTCAGAGTGGGACAGACAGACGAAGCTGTGGAGGGGGAGTGCCACAGGCAGGGGCTGGAAAGGCTGTGCTGGCTCCAGAGATGCCAAGAGCTGTGTTTGGGGTGTGATAACAGCAGCCTGTAAGTCTCTTTTTCAAAGGCCCTGAAGACTGGGCTTCCCACCGTGCCAAATCCCTCCCTCCCATCCTGGTCCTTCCAGTCCCAGCCTTTGGATTGCCTTAAAAGGGCACAGATTGTTTCCACCAAAGCCTGTTTTTTTCGCCTGCACCAGGAAGAGGGCTTGGCCTTGGAGGGCAGAAACATCCAGCAGCACCTCCCTGCCAGCCCCTGAACCCTGCACCATGTGGGAGCCCCCCAGCCCCTTTTGCCCCTGTGCCCACCTGTGTCAGATCCCACCTCAGGAAGGCTACACCTTCTCTGGGTCCCCCATCCCTTTCCAAACACGACAGCTGACAGACTCTATCTCTAGGACTCCCCAGGCCTGATTTTGAGGGGAAGCCTCTTCCCAGCACTCCCTGCTCCACAGCCAGGGCATCCTCGAGCATACTCCATGGTTTGGAACCAGCTGCTCCCCTTTGCCTCCATGACACATTTTTTGCCCCCTTACAGCAACAGCAGCAGTGAAGGAAAAGGTTTGTGCTGAACATCAGGGCTCATCTGCCCAAACCAAGAACTCAGTGCTGGGGACACCTTCCCCTGAGCTGCCTGTAAGTCGGCTGGGGGTGAAAAAGGTGCTGCTGGGAGAAGCTCATCTGCCACATGAGGAGTCCAAGCCCTTTTGCTGCTTATTCTCCTCCATCCACCATGGGGAGGCAGCAGGTGCCTCCACACAGTTTAAACAACACCCTGGGGATTTAGACAGATGACTCTCACCATGAAGCACAGATGAAGCCCTGGCAAAGCCACATCCCATCAAGACCTCCTGGCACACACCAGGATGGATTTTCTGAGGGGAGAGACCATGGAAATTAGTTTTCCCTGGGGATCCATGTGAGAGCTCACAGCTGGGCACAGAGAAAGTCCAAGAAAAGACTGAAGTTGCTGGGAATTCCCTCTTACTCCGCAACACCCACACTACACTCTGAGAGCTTGGCAGGCCACACAGAGACCAAAAAGCAGTTTATGCTCCAGGTCAGTATCAACAGAAAAAAAGGAGTAGGAGCACCCTGCTCATGAAGCCTGGGACCTGTATCAGCCCTCTCAAAATCAAAGTCCTTACAACACCCAGACAGACAGACCCATCATCCTAATTCCCTATGTAACGACCACTTTAAGACACGTTGGAGTGTTTTCAATCCTTTCAGCATTTTTCTCAGAGTACATTGCATATTTTTCCCAATTGCAGCACTTAGTGACCTCACTTGCACTTCTCCAAGTCACCAGGAGCCCTGTGCAGAATGAGGAACAGGAGGTCCTGCAGCCAACGGCCTCCCTGAGCAAAGGCAAAAGAGACACACAGGGCTGTCAAAACCCAAGAGTATTTTCCTTCCTCCTTCATCTCCACAGCCCATGGAGCACAACTCCTAACAAATACATCCAGAGCCCTACAGACACCATCCTCAGTGCCAAGGGAGGCTCAGCCCCAGAGCCACTCCATCATCCACTCATGGTAGGGGAAGGGGCCCCAAAAGCCCCTGGGGAGCACAGACACAGGGGAGGCTTGTGCAGAACCACACAAGGCTGACACTTGTTGGAGATCAACTCCAGTGTCTGATGGCTGATGTTGCTGCAGTTCAGCTCTCCACAACAAGGCCAAGTAGGACAGGGCTTGGAGCAACCTGGTCTAGTGGAAGGTTCCCATGGCGGGGGAATGGAACTGGATAATCTTTGAGGTTTCCTTCCAACCCAAACCATTCTGTGTTTCTATGAAATGAGAGCTACAGACTCACCCTTTTCAGGGTTGCACCAGTTTGGGAGGCAGTCTAAGCTACACTGAATGACCAGACATAAACCAGTATGGAACCAGTATGTCCTGGTGCCTTCGGATGTCCTCTGAACCTGGGCTGTAAGGGGAAGCAGTGAGCAGATGCAGCCGAGCCATCAGGCAGCAGGAACACAGTCACCCTCTCCTTAGAATGGGTTGAAAGACCAGTATTAGCTGGTCACTCACATCCAAGCTGAAAACCTCCATCCTGCCTACCTGCAAGCAGCTGCTTTGTAACTGCTGGAGCTGAAGGAGCACCCATCACCATGTGGACACAGCTCCATGGCCACAGGAGCACCCAGAGCAGGGCAGGAACATCCCTGCAGCCCCCTGGATGCCAACTCAACCCTTCGACCTTCTGCAATAGCTGGAAAACCTTTCCTAAGAATGTGCCCTACTAAAATCCTACAGTAATTAATTGCAGAGCAATCACTTTGTGCTTGGAGATCACTGAGGAACAGGACTATCGTGCTGGCCCACGTAAAAGGGTTGGGTTTTTTTTCCAATGAGAGCATTAACACAAGTGAATGACAGAAGAGTCAGTGCTGCACTAAATTCACTCTAAGGATGTTCACAGCAGCCCACACAGGATTATTACATGGCCTGGCAAAGGGACGAGTCAAAGGGGAGGAAGCCATAGCAGGAGCCCCAAACCCCAGGATCTGATTAGTGCCTTCCAGTTTAGAGAGCAGCTGGCATGGCCATGAAATGGGCAGAGATTTGCAGCAGGAGTCACCCAGACAGATGAGGCGTGTGGACAGAGCAGAGGAACCAGCTCACAGGCATATATGTAACAGTGACCTAAAGGGGACTCTGGGCTACCAACAGTGTAAACAAGGATAAATGAAGGTCATGTGTGACACAGTGATGTCGAACTGGTGAGCAAGAGAAGGGGGTCCTGAGGTTGGCGAGCTCAGGGACATGGCAAAACACGGGGCATCACCGTGGGAAATCAGAGCACTGACCCAGGAGATGCAGCTGGATCAGATCAGACGGCTCTGAGGGCTTTGCTGTGAGAGCAGGGGAGGAAGTCAGGAAGGTCTGAGGTCCAGAATGATGCTCACGCACGGCTCATCTACTCTATAGCTCCCAAAGTAATCAGCCAGGACTTCTGCTGCCAAGGCAGCCCCATGTTGGCTGTGCCAGGGCAGGGCCCATGCGAGGCCAGCACTGCCCACGCCACCGGCCAGGCACGGCTCTCACAGCCACGTGCCTATGGACCAACCACCACTGCCCACGGACACACTGCTCCCAAGCTTGGGTTACAGAGGCTACTTGGAAGTTTCCTAGCACAACTGGGTTCCTCAAGGAAAATCCCAACTTTATCCAGAACAAAAGCCAAAGCGTTTTCAGGTGTGCTAAGAAAAGCTACTGACTCCTGAAGGGATCAAGATCCATAACCTGACCAAGCTCACTTAAGCTTTTGCAAAGCTCTTATTTCCCTCAGTCAGTCACATCCTTGTGTCTTTGTGCTGCCTCCCAGGAGCAGGGAGCCAAGCTCAGCCACTCCAAAGCAGCATTCAGACACCAACATCCTGGCTGGAGAGGCCCCAGTCCAGGAGACAGGAGAGATCCCAAGGCTGGAGAGACATTGCTCACTGAACTGCAGAGGCAGGGATGGCACCATGCTGCCTGTTCAGCACTGGCACTGAGCTCCTTGTTAGGGGGTGAATCCTCCCCAGAGCTGACTGCTCACTCACAACACCACACCTTTCCAGCCTCACCACCAGAAGAATCATGGAATCTCCTGAGCTGGAAGGGATCCACAAGGATCACCCAGTCCAGCTCCTGTCCACAGGACAACTCCAAAATACCACAATGTGCCTGAGAGTGTTGTCCAAACACCCCTTGAGCTCTGGCAGCCTTGGGGTTGTGCCCACTGCCCTGGGGAGTCTGTTCAGTGCCCGACCACCCTCTGGGGGAAGAACCTTTTGCTAATATCCAGCCTAAACCTTCCGTGACACAGCTCCAGCTGTTCCCTCAGGTCCTCTCCCCCTTATAAGAGTATTTTGTCTGTCAATAGAACAGGGAAATGGATCTCAGCCTGGTTATCAGAGCAGACAGGGTAGGCAGGGGTCAGGGCTGACACACTGGCCCTGCTCTAGCCTGGCCACAGCTCCTGGATGCCCAGAGGGTCTCAGCACAGGACAGACAGACAGTGCCATTCCCTTGGGTCCTGTCACTGCTCACAGAGAGCAGAGATTGGAGCTGCCCCTCAGCTGCCCTTCGGGAGGAAGCTGCAGACCCCAGTGAGCTCTGACCTCAGGCCCCTCTTTTCGAGGATGAACAGACCAAATAACCACAGTTGCTCCTTGTAAGGCGCCTCCTCTACCTGCTTCACCAGGCTCCAGAGCCAGGAGGAGCAACACCCGAAGTCACGTCTCCCAGCTGTCACCTTCTCACCCAGTCCAGCCCCCCCTAGATCTGATACATCCGGTGCTTTTGCTCCAAGTGCTTTTGCCAAGTGCCCATTAACCCCCTCCCACGTGCTGGTGGCTCTGAGATTTGGAAAGCAGCACCTGGAGCTGTGCTCAAGCGTGTGTGCGCCCAGCCGGGTCCCCAGCGATGCAAATCTCTGTTAAGTGACCTGAGTTCACGGCAGCAGCGAGGGCTGAGCTGGCTCAGCCTCCCTGGGAATGAGCTTTACTGAGACTGCAAAGTGCAGGGACAGCAGAGTCCAAGTTTTGGTGAGGGGACAGGGTGCAAGGACTCTGCTCACAGCCCAGCCCGAGACCACCACCCTGAGATTTCCCTTTGCAAAGGGAAACACTGAGCGGAGGGTTCCGATGACCAGGAAGTCTGGCACCCACGTGGGAAGTGACCACGCGTGGATCAAGGTCCACTCGCGGCCGGGTCAGCAAAGTTCACCCGATCTGATGCAACAGCTTTGGCTTCCGCATCCCACCATGTGCGCGGGTGTCCCGGCGTTCGTGCCTCAGGGGGTCCCACCGCCCTGAACCCACCCCACGGGCACACGGCGGGGCTGTGTCGCTCTCCAGCCCCGCATCTCACCCCGATGGGGTCCGCCGGGCTTGGGGGTGGGAGGGGGCCGGCAGCGGGGATGGAGCAGCCCGTGGGGACGGAGGGAGGGATGGAAGGAGGGAGGGAGGGATGGAAGGAGGGAGGGAGGGATGGAGGCAGCGGCAGCCCCGGGGAGCGGGGCCGCGGGTGGGGGGCGGCTCCGCTGCGCTCGGCGGGACCCGGTGGCCGCCCCCGCCCCGCACCCACCTGCGGCCGGGCCGGTGTCGCTCCGCTGTCCGTGCCGGTGCCGGTGCCGGTGCCGGTGTCGGGAGCGGGGCTGTGGCCGGCGGCCGCTCGGGGCTTTTGTTGGCGGCCGGGGAGGGCGGGTCGCGGGGCGGTGGCTCTCGGAGACGTCCGGGACTGATGTCACGGGACCAGCGGAGGAGGGCACGGGCGGGCGGGCCCCTCCACCGGCCCGGGGAACCCCCGGCCACCGGCCCCGGGAACCCCCGGCCACCGGCCCCGGGACCGCTCTCCGCGGCGGGTCCCTAAAACCCTCAGGCCGGTCCCCAAGCGAATGTTGCCGTCGGTGGCACCTACCAGATGTTTAGGTCGGTGTTTTGTTGTGCTGGACGCTTTCCTCTAAATTTAAATAAGAGTTGCAAGATCGGGGAATGGACTGAAAGCAGCCCTGAAGGGGATGGACTTGGGGGTGTTGGTGAATGCTCAACACGCCCCGGCCGTGTGTGCTGGGACCCAGAAACCCCCGTGCCCTGGGCTGGACAGCAGGGGAGGGGGGCAATCTGCCCCCTGCAGAGCTGCCTCCAGCTCTGGGGTCCCAACAAAAGAAGGACGTGGAGCTGATGGAGCGAGTCCAGATGAGGCCAAGGAGATGCTCCAAGGGCTGGAAGTGTTCCAGGCCAGGTTGGATGGGGCTTGCAGCAACCTGGCCTAGTAGAAGGTGTCCCTGCCAGTGGCAGGCGGTGGAATGAGATGGGCTTCAAAGGTCCCTTCCAACCCAAACCATTCTGGATTGATGACTCTCTCATGAGAAATTGTAGAGAGCAAGGGAGTGAGGAGCGACTCTCTGGGAATGACTCCCATGGGAACCCACAACAATGCTGCTCTGGGGGCAGGCACCTGGGGAGAAGAAATAAGCACAGCACCAAACTGTGAGGGAAAGGCTGTAGGAGCACTGGGAAAACACTCAGAGCACAGCTGGATGACAGGTGTCTTCCTGGGAAGGGAGAGCTCTGAGAAGTGAAGAGGCCAAAGCACTGCGGGCACCGTGCAGCCTCTGCAGGAGCAGAGACACTGCCCACACCTCCCTGCTGTCCATGTACCCCCCCACACACACAGCAGTGCCCTCCAAGCCCACACATTCCCAGAGCAGCCTACAGAAAGTGTGACTGCAGGGCTGCAAAGCTGCTCTTTCCCTTTTTCCTGTGTGTTTCTATGCCAGGGCAATACAGGAGCCCAGGAAGGCCCAGGACCATGTCAAAAATAATCCCAAGGCTCCAGGTAATGCTATTTACACCGTGAAAAGCTGAGGGTGGTCCATGTGTAGGCCCTGCAGCCTGACCCAGCACTGAATTGTCTGTCCAACCCTGACTGCAGCTCCATGCTCAGACCCCCCATCAGGATTCCACATCCCAGTCTGAGTTTGGGTGTTCCCTTGTATGCTCATCCCTGCCTGATTTGCTGCTTGTTGGGGTACAAGTTCCCATTCTCCATGTCCTTGGGAAACATTCCCCTGGATCCGTCCCCCTCTGGCATTCCCCCTCTACCCATGGAGAAGGGCAAGGAGGGGAGTGGGACACCCTCCCCGACCCCAGCAAACCCCACACAGGGACAGGAACCTGGACAGAGAAAGGACTTTCCATTCTTAGGCATTTTTGGTGTCCTGAAAGATCCAAAGAAGATTCAGTCCATCGATGTTCTGTTCCCTGGATCTGGAGACCAGCAAAAGGCAGCCACTTCAGGAGCAGCTCCACAGGTTGCTCCATGAGGGGAAGTCAGGAGAAGGGAAGAGATTTTGCTGGTGGATAAACTGCTTCCCACCCTGAGCTGCTGCCCTGGGAGCCCCTGAGGCTCATCTGTGCCTCATGAGGATCTTCCAGCCCCTGGAGTAGGTGAGAATGGAGAGAAGCTGGATGCTCCAGTGCTCCTGATCACTGTGCCCTTGGACAGGATTGTCAAGCCAGGCCAGGATGCAGTTGGCAAAGGCCCCTTTTTAATATCTCTTGCCTGGGCTGGCCTTTTTCTACTCGAAAAATGTAAGTAGCCATTAAAGAACAGATATCTGGCAGGAAGAGGCTGCTGCTGCTCTGTGGGGCTCACAGGACCCTTTGCACTCACTCTCCTCTTCTGAGCCACCATGGCTAATCAAGGGAAGACAGTTCACTGGCAGGAGCTGAGGAGCCCAGGCTGCTCCAGCTGCTGGGTGTGTGTTACTGAAACTGGAAGGAAGGGAGGAGGACTGGGAGGGCAGCAGGGAGGTACTTCCTTTGGACCCGGAAAACTTGCCATTAGATTCAACAGTAACTTTGCCCTGAACTCTCGGTTAAAAAATTCCTGGCACAATTTGAGGCCATTTCCTCTTGTCCTGTTGCTTCTTACTTGGGAGAAGAGCCTGATCCCACCTGGCTGCAACCTCCTGTCAGAGAGCCAGAAGGTTCCCCCTGAGCCTCCTTTGCTCCAGGCTGAGCCCCCCCAGCTCCCTCAGCCGCTCCTGCTGCTCCAGCCCCTTCCCCAGCTCCGTTCCCTTCCCGGCACTCGCGGCGCGGAGCTCTCGAGCAGCAGGTCCGGCAGCTGCAGCTCCAGTCAGACACCAGTGGGTTCATGGAGGAGCTGCCAGAACCTGTAAAGTTCCAAGTAAGGACTAAGCAATAATCATCAGGAGGGCTGGAAGAGCTCTGGGACCCTGGCACAAGGCACTTTAAAAACAAAATAAAAAATCAAAATCACGGTGATGTGAAAGTTCCCTGAAAACAAATTCATCCTCCTTGGAAAACCTCAGGGGGCAAGAAGGTTTCTCAGAACATTAGGCAACTCTTCCACCACATTAATACAAGATGCGTGCACAGTTAGAGGCATTAGAGAAGAAATATTATGAGAACCTTTGCTTCTTTGGGCATTTAAAGGTGTGTTTAAAGAAGCCCTGGGAAAAAATAGTTGTGGACAAATGCATGCGATAGAAGAAATTTAGTATTTCAGTTCCTGGTCTCCCCCGGTTCACCCGAGCCCGGCCGTGGCCCAGGAGGCGAGTGGGGTTGGAGCAGAGACCCCCCGGGACACGGGTCTCCCTCCGGCACAGCCCCCCGGCTGCTCCCTTCCAGCTCCACCCGCTGCAGCGGGGAAGCTTTGGGATGAGATGTTTGCATTGGCTTCCTTGCGCCTTCCCCGAGCCCCCTCTCGTGGCTGTGCGTCCGTCCCGTCCCGCTGATCCCCTGCGGTGCTGGCTCTGCTGGGCTGGTGCCGAGCATCACTCCCGGCACTCAGGGGGCTTCTGGTCTGGCATCGTAAAGGTCAGACAGCGAATACTTTGACCAGGAACAGGAACAGAGGGTCCCTGCCTTCAGCCAGGAGGAGGAAAGGGATAACCAGGCATACAGGACTGGATTCGGTGGCCTGGCATATCAGATCCAGAGAGGTGTAAAGCTTTAGTAGATCCTGGTGAACAGTGCACACTGATGTCATCGAGGCAGAGGAGTGCAGAACCCATCTGGATCCCTGGAATGACTGGGGGATGCCAGGAGTTGTCTGTATTAGAGGCTGAGGTGAGTTTAACAGGGAACAAGTGGGAAAAGCACCTCATTGTGTCTGGCCCAGAAGCCCTGTGTATCCTTGGCACTGACTGCCTCAGGAGAGGGCGCTTCAAGGATCCAAAGGACTATCGATGGGCTTTTGGTGTAGCTACTGTGACTACAGAGAAGATCAAAAAATTATCTACCCTGCCTGGCCTATCAGAAGATCCCTTCATCGTGGGATTGCTGCAAGTTGAAGACCAGCAAGTGCCAATTGCCACCAGAACACTGCAGCGACAGCAATATCCCACCATCTGAGATCCATGGCTCCCATCCATGAGCTGGAGAGTAAGGGAGTGACCAGCAGGACCCTTTAACAGCCCCATATGATTTTTTTAGTAATAAATTCAGTTAATATCCCCAATTCAAGTCTGTTTTGGCCATGGTGGTATATGGTGAGGAATCTCTCCCTTTCCTTATTTCAACCCATGAACCCTTTCTTCTGTTTTCTGTCCCCTGTCCATTTCTGGAGGGCAGAGCAGCTTTGGTGGGTGCCAGGGTCAACCCACTACACATCTCCAGGCCTGCGGAGTCCTCAGCCTCTCTGGGCAACTTGTGCCAGGGCCTTACCACCCTCAGAGTAAAGAATTTCTTCCTAATATGTGATTTAAACCTGCCCTCCCTCAGCTTAAGGCCATTGCCCCTTGTCCTGTCACTACATGCCCTGGGCAAAAGTCTGTCCAGCCTTCCTGTACTAGAAGGCTGCTGGAACATCTCCTCTTAGCTCTAGAAGTTCTCAGGTTTCAGAAGTCGGTTGGTCAAGACATTCTAGAATGTAGAACGTTGGGAACCCTGAGGGCAGGAGCCGAAGGAGCAGAGCGTCCTGGTGCAGGTGACATCATAAGGGCTGCAGACAACGGAACCCTGCGGAAGCTCCAGGGCCAGAGCAACAGGAGGCGAGCGCAGCGTGAGCTTCCCTCTGGCTTCCCTCTTGCTCCGTGTTTGGATTTTGACATTCTGTGGAAGTCACCCAGCGTCTTTCAGCGTCAGAAGAGGAACATCTGTAAGAAATGCCTGCAAGGAGGCGTTTGATCGACCTTCCTCCCTGTGAGACCAACAGGCTTGGGGACATCGCTGATCTAGTCACCTCTGCCCTCTCCTCACGCAGCCGCGGAGGAAAGCTGGCCCTGGCCATGAAGAGGAAAGGCTATATTCCAAAACTGTTGGAGCTTTTCCAAGCCTGCGAGCGGTCAGAGGCCACCGAAGCCTTACACCAGTTACACGGAATTATGAGAGGGATTTTGCACCTCGGTAAATCAAGTCTGTTTGAAGTGATGTTCTCCAAGGAGTGTATTATGGACGTCATCGGATGCCTGGAGTATGATCCTTCGCTGGCTCAGCCCAAACACCACAGGCAGTTCGTGACTAAAAGAGACAATCTTAAGAAGATTGTTCCCATCAGAGACTCCAAAATCCAGAAAAAATTCCACCAGATGTACCAGGCACAGTATATTCAGGCTAACTTCTTGCCAAATCCTCCCGATTTTGGAGAGAATTATCCTCCTAACCTCGCTTCCTTCATCCGCCGCAAGAAAGAGGAGATACTCAGAGTGTTGGAGGTAAGTGGGTTTGATCTGGTCTAAAAGGGTTGGGGCCTGGAGCTGTAATTTCCAATGGATCACAGTTAATCCCACGTACTTTCATTTGCACAGTGTTGGGAATGTTTCCCCTTCTTTCTCATATCTTTGATTCTGTATTTTAGAAACAGAAGATTTCAGGTGAATCTTCTAAATATCTGAGTATCTAAATATTTTTTAATGGACTGTAAAGGGTTTAAAGTTCTTCTCTTTGATTCCTAAGCAACATCCTCCTTTTGAGCTGGTTTGTACAGGTGTGTAGGGAACGAGCAACTCTTGGTATTCTGGATCAGGGAAATTTGTGATGTGTGTGTAACAAATTCCGAACCTGTGATTCCAAAGAGCCTGCTCAAAGAGAATGCCACAGCTGCCTTCCCTGGGAAGGAATAAAAAAAAGCCAATAATAGTCCAGAGGTGCAAAGCAGAGTGTCTGTAAGTCAGGGAGCTGGTTTGATTGCAAGGAAGGTTAACAGGGAAACTGGGAACTTGTGAATCTGGTCACCCTGGCCCAGGTGGCCTGAAAAGATGCTTGGCAGGGCTGCAGATCCCAGAGAGGGAAAGGGGTCCTGGTGGGATGTTCCCAGTGGGGTGTGAGCAGCAGGTGCAGCGTGGGAGAAGTTGTGTCTTGGTTGGCTCTTTGTAGTTGCAGTTTTAGCTCAGCTTAACCTGTGGCTCTGGTCTCCTGGACCTGCATCTGCTACATGGAGGGAATGCTGAAACAATGACCTGGAAAATGATCCCGCCGGATGTGTACTCTGGCATTTGCCTTTTTGGGGATAAAATGAATAGAGGTGTGGGGAGTTGGACTTTGGGCAATGTGGGATCCTATAAAGAAGGAAGTTTAGCCTTTCCAGAGGCACTGTGTGAGTTGTGTTCCTTTTGTGTGTTACGCAGAAAGACGAGGAATTTTTGTCTGATGTTTTTGTCCAGTTGACAAATGAAGCTACGGCTGAGGACGAACGATTGGAATTGGTAAGTCTGTGCTCTCAGTGGGTTCTCGAATGCTTGAAAATTAGAGAGATGAAGTAGGAAAAGTGAAATTGTTCCATGAGTTCTTTGAGGTCTCCTGCAGCCACTGAAGTATTTCTGGAACCCTGGAACCACTTCCAGGGGAGCTCAGTCTTCATTTAAGTACTCACTAGAAAAATCTTTCTGGCAACATAAGCTCTGATTTATTTGTGGTAAATAATGATTTTATTGTGCAGAAAGGACTAGCACTGAGCTGACATCCTTGACTCCAAGCTCTCCTTTCCTCCCAGTATCCTTCAGCATCCCAGATCACTGACTTCCAGTCATATCAGCATTGCTTTCTTCACTGTGCTTTACTGATTCAGAAAGATCTTTAATGTCCTGTGACTGAGGATTGTTCTTATATATATATATTCCAAACTGTATTTATCTTTGAACACATTTAGCTGCTTAAATTCCCTGTTCAAAGCTCACTTTCAGCAAGGAAGGCTTTTTTCCTTCAGGCCTGGCTGGAGAATCAATCCTTCCTAAGCCAGGGGGATAAAAAAGCTACAAGGTGACTCTCTTTCTTTCCAAGCTCAAGCCCAGCATCTTCATTTATTCTTTCTCTGTGTGTTTATTTTGTTTTGCTTTCCTTTATTGATGTTGGTAAATGTTGTAGGAGACAGAACTAAAACAATACCATTTTCTAGGAAGTCCATCCCAGCCAGGACTCAAACTCTGCTACAAATTGGAACCGTTTCCTCCTTTTTGGAGAGTTTTCTGACTCAAATACTCCTGAAATTATTTTTTCCTATGCAACAGGTTAACTTTCTCAAGGAACTCTGTGCCTTTTCCCTCATGTTCCATCAGAAGAGAGAGAAATTTCTACAAAGATCGACCAAGTTGGGAATTCTTCCAACTCTTGAAACTCTAATAGTAAGTGAAAACTTCAAGCTGATTTTAATCAAACTAGAAAATCCCATGGCCATTGAAGCAGGTTTTTGATCTGCTGAGCACTTCTGTGTCAGTTTGCTGGGACAGCTTGGGTCTGCTGAGGGTGGAAGTTGGTTGGCACGATCAGAACCCAAAAGCTGCCCACAGCTCTCTGAAGGCCCTGACTTGAGTGCTCTGGTGATTTTTACTGTTGCCATTGAGGTTGTTGTTGGAGCAGGGCCAAAGAAGGACTTTTAGATAATCTTGAACTATCAGCTGGTTCCTACCCAAAAGATCGTGGGATCCTGTTTTTAGCAGATTAATATGCCCTAATCAGCTATGGAAAAACATAATTTTTTAACTCCTTTGGCTGAAGCAGCTGTTGCTGTCTGACCATTGCAATCCATGTGTCAGTGCTGCTGTTCCTCAAAACCACAAAATTCCAGGGGGTTTCTATCCTGGAGTAACAACCTGTGAACTGACCAAGGGACAGGGACTGCTGGGAAAACACTGAAGTGCTGTAGATGTTCAAGGATTAGACAAGGCTTAATCTTACTATTCTTTGTGAGGGCCAGACCAGTCCAAATGCAGCCTGGGGCATTGCTGTGTTGGGCTCAGAAGTTGTGCTGCTCTCAGAGAAAAACAGAGCCCTAAAAGAAAGTTATTCCTTCTTGTTGCCTGGAAATGAGCACAGAAACTTTTGGACCAATTGATTTGTACAGTTGGTCCTTGGGTACAATATGAATAAATTGTGGAGAACATGTACAGAAGATCAGTGTCTCAGATATTGGAGCCAGTGGGAATGTTTCCTGCCTAAATTAGGACCATTAGGTTCACAGAAAGCCTTGTGTCCTTTCTAAAGGAGGGAAAGAGTGGGGAAAAGACGTTGTTGGTTTACTGTTGTTTTTCTGCAATATAGTTACATGTACATGTTTCTCATAGAAACTTTGTAATGAAACATTCCCAAACCTTTTAACTCCCTTTTCTTTGCAGCTTTACCTGATAATAAATCCCAAACTTGATTTGCCTGGCAAATTAATTTCTTTTTTGTTAGGGAATGGATGATCTGCAAGTTAGAGCTGCTGCCACAGACATCTTGTCTGATCTAGCAGACTTTTGTCCATTCATGGTCCAAGATTTTGTAATGAAAGAGGCCCAGCGGAGTGACCTTGTAAGTAAAAGTGGTTTGGACTTTGTTGAATATACCAGTCTTAGGGCAAACAGGAAACAAACCAGCCAAACAAAATCTCCATTTTTCTATTTCATTGTAATTTTTATTCAAACAAACAAACAAACTCGATAAAAACGAGGGAACTCATTCCACTTTGGTATCTAATTATTCTGTGTCTTCTTTGTTTGGGTGTTTTTGCAGGATACTGACCTGATCAGTGTAGTCATTGAGCAGCTGATCTGCCATTCTGATCCCGAGTCTGGAGGAGCTGAGCAGTTGATGGATGTGCTGTGCACTCTGCTCGATCCGGGGAATCTGCTGCGTGCAGCTGAGGTAAGAAAATACAAAGGGGTGAAGACACACCACTGTCTCAGCAAAGTTAAACCCCTGAGATTCTCTATTGCTGATTTTGTGGGCAGAGGATAAAAAAGGGTTTTCATTTTTGGATGATTTCTTGGGTGTTGTGTGTGGTCTGATACTGAATTTAAAGAAGTTATAAAACAAGCTGAAGTTCCCACTCCCTTTGCTCAGGAAAGGGGGGTGTGTGGGGCACTGGGGCACTGGGATTTGTTAAGCCAAGCAGCGCTGGGTTCCAGTGACACAGCCCTGTCTGGGCAGAGCTCCTGCTGGCTGGGGGAGAAACCTAGAAAGAACAGAATCCAGGAGAGTCCCTGAGAAACCCAATCCATGTTTTAATCCATTGGAATGTGCAGGAATAGCTATGAAAAGGTTTGCAGGTTGTCATGACATAATTCCTGCACTTGAGAATGGTTTAAGGACACTTTGTCAAGCACTTGGAGTCATTGATGGGTTTCCAGGATATATTTGCACCCATGGTGGGGACCCTCCTGGTGACAGTGAGGTTGGCTGGATGTCTCTCAGATTTTCCCCAAAGAAAGAAGTGGATCTCTGTTGAGTGCAGACAATGCTGCAGGCCCAGCCAGAGAGATCCAGGCACAGCTGAAGGAGCCAGGAGAATTCTTTGTAGGCTGTTTCTGCTGTTACTGCCCTTTCTTATTTAAAAGGTGTGTGTGAAGGCCTGTGTTTAAGGAAATGATTCTCTGTCTTAGGCTCCACAAGTATTCGAATTTCTCAATTTCTTCTACACCTGCTGTATTCCTGTTCTGACTGCTCCACTTTTGGCCAATGCAGCAGAAGATACATGTGAAATAGGTAATGAGAAGTTTTATTTTTTCCCCCCTTTTAGGCTTTTAATGTTTATCAGTGACTGACAGTGCTGGTCCCAGCAATCAGCTTGTGAGGGCAGCTGGAAGTACACTTGGGGAAAGCTGCTGCTCTCCCAGGGTCAGGAGTTCTTGTGGGCAGAAGTTTTCAGCCCTTTCTTGCAGCTCTGAATGTTGACAGAGCTTGATGCTGTTCTTTGGAAAAGATGCACCTCCTTGATGTGTGGTGTTAATGGTGTACCAGTTTGACTTATATAATTTTAAAGAATATTTGCTGTAAGGGCAAAAAAGCCACAGTTGTGTTTTGTTCTGACCCAACGTTCCGCTTCCTGAAGCAAAAGTCCACTAAAAACATGTCAGGAACTATAACAGGAACTGACCTTGGTGTGCATGACAATACATTATTTGGTTTGTTTGATTAATTGAAGGCATTAATTCTCCTTGTAGATGACTATCAAGTGGCAAAACTGCTTGCCTTAATTCTGAAGCTCCTCACTTTTTGTGTGGAATGGCATAAGGAGCACATGAGGCATTACATTATCAGCAGGGATTTGCTAAGAAGAGTCCCGGTCTTGATGCATTCCAAACACACATTTCTGGCCTTGAGTGAGTACAGAACTGTGGTGATTTCCTTCTTCGAGCCTTCACATGTCCTGTGTCGAGGGTGTTCCAGTGTCAGTGGACACCTGAACTCAGAATTCATGGGAATGAATTTCTGGACTGGAGCCCGGGCATGCTATTAAATGCTTAAATTTCTCTCTTCATGCAGGTGCTTTTAAGTTTATAAGGAAGATAATTGGCCTGAGAGATGAGCACTATAACTGTTACATGGCCCAGGGAAACCTCCTTGAACCATTTTTACTTGCTGTGTTGGAAAATGGAGCTGTGTACCATCTGCTCACCTCGGCTGTGTTTGAGCTGTTGGAATTCATCAGACTGGTGAGTTCAGCAGCAGCTTCAGCTCTGACATGTCTGGGGCCTCTCAGGGCAAAAGGCAAAATGTGGCTCTCCCAGATTGCACCATCCTGGTTTAATGGCAGTGTCACAAACAGCATTGGGACACTGCTGAGTTTGTTGTCCATTTCCATGCAAAGCCTCATAATTATTTCTAGATTTCAGCTTTTCTATTAAGGGTAAATCCAGTTGCTTCACAACTTTTCTTTACAATGGTGTTTTGGCTCTAGCCAAGGAATCAGTTCCTTTCCAAATTAAAGGTTTCTGAACTTCTGCCTGTGACCATTTGAGACTGAAACCCCAGTTTGTTCTTCTGCAGGAAGATGGCAAGTCCCTTATTGGACATCTAGTGGAGAAGTTCTGTCAGGCACTTGGAACTATCGACTACGTTCAGACTTTTGGACTGAAGCCCAAATATGAGAAAGAAAAGCACCAACAAGAGCAGCAAGTGAACAGGTAGGCCTCAGTTCGTGTGTCCTGAGCCTGCCAGGGACTGCCATTCTGCAGGGCTGGTCCTTGATTTTTAATTTCCAGAGGGCAGCAGGAGCGGGTGGCTGGGACTGGGGTTGGGTTTCATTCTTGATGAAAATTTCTTGTTTTGTCCCCTGAATTAGGATTCAGTCTGCCTCGGTGCCAGATGGGGTGCTAGTGAGTCTTATGGTGAGGGCAGAACTGGGGGTGGAGTTGGATTGCCTTCTCAAATGTGCCCAATTCCTTCCAAAGCTATGCAAGGCATTTCTGATCCTGGCTGAGTCTGAAACAGCAGCAAAGCTGGAATCACTTGTCCTGTCTCTCTTACAGTGTCCCACGCCGTGGCTCCTCTTCAACGAAGGAGACCCCGAGGCCAGCGGTGGCGGCCCCCAAGGTGGGAGAACTGGTGTGAGGTGCTGTCCTGGCGTGGGACAGCGGAGCTGCCTCGAGGGGCTGTACCGGGTGTGACAGGCAGGGGGCTGAGGGAGGGAGAAACTCACCCCAAGACCTGCTTAGGGAAACCCTGGCTGCTTTGGGGGAAGGGTTAAGGAAAGCCTGGGTGGGGCCGCAGTCTGCTGGTGATCTGGTGGCACAGTCTGATCTCGCATCTTCTGCGTCATTTGACTGGTGCCACTCCTTGGCTTTGTCCCTGCCCAGGTGCTGCTGTGTGTGAGGTACAGATGGGATTAGGATTTTGGGGAACTGTGTCAGTGCCCCCTAGCTGGGGAATTACTAAGTGTTTTTAAGCAGACAAAGGCAGTCAGTGACACCTCTGTAGTGCCTGACACAGTCGTGCACTACTGGAATCTCCAGCCCCTGAGCTCCTGAGCAGCTCCAGCAAACTGTGGCAGGAATTTGATTGCCCACCCCTAAGGCTGAGCAGCCAAAGGGATCTCAGGGGGCACGTCCTGTCCAGCTGGAGGCTTCCAAAGGGATTTTGAAACAACTGTGAGGCCACAGCCAGAGGAGCAAGGAACCTCCAGTACTTTTTGCAGCTTGAGGTTCAAAACCACTCTCCAGACCAAGGGTCTTGGAACGCCAAAGGATCTCCCAGATGCCAGGATCTCCCGCTGCTGCCAGCTTGGGTGTCCCGACAGGCTGGCTGGGGGGGTGTACTAAAACTGCACATTGGTGGGTACCTTTTCAAAGTGAGGATTTCCTTTCTGTAATTGGCAGAGACGTCTCCGGGTGGATTGTACTGAGCACGAAGATCAGGATAACACAGTTAAAAGGAAAAGACCACGCCAGCGTTGATGAAGAAAACACAGCGTTTGGAAGACGAGTTATCATTTTGAGTTTCCAGTTCTGCAAGTGTTGAGTGTTAAATTTTTGGAGTTAGTTTTAATTGTAGCTGTTGTTTCGTAGAAGATAGGCTGCTGTAGGTTTTGTTACTCAAGTAGAGTTTGTTACATAAAAGATAAGAAGTTTGTTTTGTATTCAAGTTCCCATTGTTCTGGTTTTAGACTGTTTGTAAATATGTTTCAATATTAACATATTTTTAAAATATTTTACAATTTAGGATTTGTAAAATTTAGGATTTAAAATTTTCCTCTGTGATTTTATAATGTTTTTATTGATAAATGTTATTTTGATAAAAAGTTCCCATTGTTCTGTTTTTAGACTGTTTGTAAGTATGTTTAAGTATTAATACTGTTGAGTTGTAAAATTTAGGATTTAAAATTTTCCTCTGTGATTTTATAATATGTTTATTGATAAATGTTATTTTGATAAAAAGTTCCCATTGTTCTGGTTTTTGGACTGTTTGTAAATATGTTTAAATATTAGTAATGTTGAGTTGTAAAATTTAGGATTTAAAATTTTCCTCTGTGATTTTATAATGTGTTTATTGATAAACGTTATTTTGATAAAAAGTTCCCATTGTTCTGGTTTTAGACTGTTTGTAAGTATGTTTAAATATTAGTAATGTTGAGTTGTAAAATTTAGGATTTAAAATTTTCCTCTGTGATTTTATAATATGTTTATTGATAAATGTTATTTTGATAAAAAGTTCCCATTGTTCTGGTTTTAGACCGTTTGTAAATATGTTTAAACATTAGTAATGTTGAGTTGTAAAATTTAGGATTTAAAATTTTCCTCTGTGATTTTATAACGTGTTTATTGATAAATGTTATTTTGATAAAAAGTTCCCATTGTTCTGTTTTTAGACTGTTTGTAAGTATGTTTAAGTATTAATACTGTTGAGTTGTAAAATTTAGGATTTAAAATTTTCCTCTGTGATTTTATGTTTATTGATAAATGTTATTTTGATTAAAAGTTCCATGAAAGTTGACTGGGCGTGTTTGTCTCTTTTCCTGGGGGTTCCTGTGGCAGTCAGGGATGGAATGCCAAAGCCAAACAGTTCCTGGGGGTTTTCCTGGAACTCTGCTGAAAACTCCTGGAGTTGTTTTAAGGCTGATGAGCAAACGCCCCCTGGCCTGGGGGACTTGCCACTGATCATTTGGCAGCATGGCCGTAACTGAGATTCCTCCAATGAACAGTTTGAGGCAAATCCTCCGTTTTGGCAGCTGAGTACTCGAGGATAACCTGCAGAAGAGGAGCAGCTCCCCGGCTCAGAAGAAGCCCAGCATGGCCGAGTGCCGGGAGTGATGCTCGGCACCAGCCCAGCAGAGCCAGCACCGCAGGGGATCAGCGGGACGGGACGGACGCACAGCCACGAGAGGGGGCTCGGGGAAGGCGCAAGGAAGCCAATGCAAACATCTCATCCCAAAGCTTCCCCGCTGCAGCGGGTGGAGCTGGAAGGGAGCAGCCGGGGGGCTGTGCCGGAGGGAGACCCGTGTCCCGGGGGGTCTCCGCTCCAACCCCACTCGCCTCCTGGGCCACGGCCGGGCTCGGGTGAACCGGGGGAGACCAGGAACTGAAATACTAAATTTCTTCTATCGCATGCATTTGTCCACAACTATTTTTTCCCAGGGCTTCTTTAAACACACCTTTAAATGCCCAAAGAAGCAAAGGTTCTCGTAATATTTCTTCTCTAATGCCTCTAACTGTGCACGCATCTTGTATTAATGCGGTGGAAGAGTTGCCTAAAGTTCTGAGAAACCTTCTTGCCTCCTGAGGTTTTCCAAGGAGGATGAATTTGTTTTCAGGGAACATTCACATCACCGTGATTTTGATTTTTTATTTTGTTTTTAAAGTGCCTTGTGCCAGGGTCCCAGAGCTCTTCCAGCCCTCCTGATGATTATTGCTTAGTCCTTACTTGGAACTTTACAGGTTCTGGCAGCTCCTCCGTGAACCCACTGGTGTCTGACTGGAGCTGCAGCTGCCGGACCTGCTGCTCGAGAGCTCCGCACCGCGAGTGCCGGGAAGGGAACGGAGCTGGGAAGGGTCTGGAGCAGCAGGAGCGGCTGAGGGAGCTGGGGGGGCTCAGCCTGGAGCAAAGGAGGCTCAGGGGGAACCTTCTGGCTCTGCAGCTCCCTGAGAGGAGGGGGGAGCCAGGGGGGAAGTCCGGCTCTGCTCCCAGGGAACAAGGGGACAGGTCAAGACGACGTATTCTTAAACTGCACCACGGGAGCTTCAGGTTGGACATCATGAGGAATTTCTTCATGAAAAGCGTTGTCAGTTATTGGCAGGGGCTGCCCAGGGAGGTGTCGGAGTCACCCTGGAGGTGTCCAAGCAACGACTGGATGTGGCACTCAGTGCTCTGGTCCGTTTGAAAAGGCGGGAATCGGTCAGAGGTTGCGCTCGCTGGTCCCGGCGGTCTTTTCCAACCTCAGTGATTCCTGGATTCTGGCATTCCGTCACTCTGCGGTGGGCAGGGGGACCTGTCTGAGGGCGCAGCGATGGCGCCCTGCCCAGCCCGGCCCCGCCCCGTGCGCGCGGGGGCCGCCGGGAGTTGTAGTCCCGGTCGCGCCCAGGTGCGGCGGCGCGCGGAGGCCGCCGGGAAGCCGCGGCCGCCCCGGGGGGCAGGTGCGGCACCGCCCCCCTCGAACTACATGTCCCGGGGTGCCTCGGGGCGGGGGCGTGGCGGCGGCTGTGGCGGCGGGGGGGGCGTAGCGAAGATGGCGGCGGGGACGCTGCGCCCCGCTCCGGGCTGAACGCGGCGCGGCCCCCGCGCGGCCCTTCAGAGCGGCGGCGGCGATGTCCGAGCCGGAGCACCTGGGCGGCAAGCGGGCCGAGTCGGCGCGGCTGCGGCGGGCCGAGCAGCTGCGGCGCTGGAAGGGCTCCCTCACCGAGCAGGAGCCGGTGGCGGCGGGGGGCGGCCGCGGCCGGCACCGCGGCGCGGGGGGATCCCGCGTCCGCTTCGAGGAGGGCGCCGTGTTCCTGGCCGCCTGCTCCAGCGGGGACACCGAGGAGGTGAAGCGGCTGCTGGGCCGCGGCGCCCGCATCAACACGACCAACGTGGACGGGCTGACAGCCCTGCACCAGGTACAGGGCCGGGGGGCTCCGCGGAGCCCGCGCCGCGGCCGGGGCTGTGGGTAAACAAAGGGTGACAGGGCGCTGCAGCCGAGCCCCGCTCAGCCGCTGTCACGGCACAGCCCCGGCTGGCCTGTTCCAGTCGGGCAGCGTGATGTACCGGGCTTTTGCAGGGTTATTAAGGAGCTTAATTAGCAGAATAAAGATCGAGGGGCTGTCAGGGCTGCTGGCCAGCTGGCCAGTTTGTTAGTTTTTGGAAAACTTCTGCCTTTGTGCTTTTGGGGTCTGCTGAAATAGCAGCGATGCTGGGAAAATTTCCCCAGGGGAGTGTGGATTTTGCAAGGTCAGGAGTGTCTGGTCAGCCCCTGTGTTGTGTTTTATCAGAGTTGCCTTGAAACTCCTCAAACTGCTCCTTTGGCAGGGAGCAGAGAGTGCCCTCATCGCCGATAAGCGACATAGATTCTATTAATATTCAGCCAAATGTGCTGAAGATAGTACAAAGTGGTCCCAGGAATTGGCTATGGAGTGGTAAAGCCTTGGCTGTTGAGAAACGTGTGCTGTGTTTCATCCGTAGCCTTTGCCGTCCTTGTGTAAATGAGCAGGAATGCGAGGAAGCACGTGAAATTGCCATCCCAGATATTGGGAAACCTGTTGCTATCTAAGACTGATAGAGAATTTAGCAGGGGTTGTGAAATCAGTGTCCCACATTGGTGCATCTGGTCAGTGAAATGAATCCGGTTTGGATCCGGGCCAGCCTCAGGAAGAAAATTTTCTTAGCTCAAGATCTTGTAGATTAAGAATGTGGTGTGGCAACAAGACCGGGAAAGAAGCACCATCAGGAATAACATCTGGCAATAATGTTTGTAAAGAATAGCGTGTTAATAGCACAAATAGCAGGACAGTCGCTGAGCTGATCAGGATTTCTTCTTCGCTGGGACGGTGTTACTGAAGCATTTGGGACGTGTGTCAGCCGGTTCAGGAGCTCACTGGCTCCTGGCTGTCAGGGAACAAGGGGAGAGAAGACTGATACATTTTATTCTGGACTTCCAAAAATAAGTTATGAAGCAAAGAGCATGAGAGCTCACAGATCCTCAGGTTGAATAAGACTTCAGCTGGCAAAGCAGTGAACTTTGTGATGGCTCAGCTTTCTTTTGGTTGGTTGTGGGTTTTGGTGTAGTGGTAGCAAATAAGTTACACTGCACAAGTACTCTCCAGTCTGGCATTTGTCCATTTATTAGCAGATAAATAAGTAGTCCTATAGATGCTGGTAAGAGCCAGTTACTGAAAAGCATTTTGACAACCAAGAAAGCTGAATTTAAGGTGGATAGAAGCATGGTAGAGTTGGGATGACTTCATGAGGGTTTTCCAGCCAGGACTGGTTGTGATCTCCTCAGAACTGCCCAGGTCCTTGCTGATGGAGGTAATGTGACCTTTGGCCAGAGGTGTCTGGTGAAGTGCATTGGACTTGTCCAGCAACGGGCGATGAGCTCAGCAAGGTCATGCTGCTGGAGTCCAGGGCGGGCCATGTAGTGACAGGCAGGCTGCACATTTAATTCTGCCTATGTAAAGGGTACAGAATTGTGTTATTATGTGTCTTAGGATCCCAGTATCGGGTGACACTGACCAGTAACACCAAGGGCTTGATACTTGGAAGAGGGTTTGGATGAGCGAGCGGCGGAGCAGATGCTGGCAGTACCAGCCAGCTGCTTACGTGAAGGGTTTCTTCACTAACTTGACAGGAAGGGAGGGTGACCTTACTGTGACTGGAATAAAAACTTTGTTCCAATGTCCCATGGATGCATTAACATTTTTGCTGAGCAGTGACGAGATGTTCTTGCACACCCAAATGGAACAAAGGCTGTTTTGTTAGAGGTTGTGTTGTACATGTGTATCCTGAGTCTGTAAATCTGTATCAGATGAAAATGTTTATTAGCGTGGTTGGGGAGGTTGTTATGAGTTCCTTATCAGTGAACCTGGCCAAAATATGTTTATTTTCATATTACTTGGAGAATAATACTGCCTTATGGTAAAGTGTCAGCCGAGACCAGTTAGGTTGGGGGTCCCCAGAGCTCTGGTTGAGAAATGGGATGATGTAGTACCCTGAGGATATTTCAGTAACTTCTCTCAGTGTTAGAATCACAATGTTACATTGTGATGGTGGTGACCCTCTGCTCTCATTTCATACATGTGAAACCAAAGGGCCAAATAACAAGGAAGGAAATCCTGCATGTTAAAAAGAACTGGCTTTGTTGAAAGAAAAATCAAGTAAATTTATTTTTTTTTTTTATTAAAGAACTTAATATTAAGTGAGACTTGCTCTGGACGAGCAAACAGGTCTTTTTAGATAATGGAAGGGTTAACAATGTCAATTGACTTAATTTGTCAGAGGTAGCAGCTGCTTCCACAAAACCTAAGACCAGTCTTACAAATTGGGTTAGTTTATTTGAAACACAACGTGGCCCCAAACGTTGTGTGTTGTTCACAAAGATAAAATTACACTTTCTCTGGTATCTGGGCCACTGTGACTAAGACCCATTGTGTGCTTGCTGGGTGAGAAGCTGCTTCTGCTATTTATAGCCACGAAGCTGTATTTTGAAAATAACCTTTTAAATTACAAGTGGTATTCCTGAGCCTCCAGCCTGTGTCATCGTCCTCTTGGGAGGCACTGGGTGCAGCACAGACCTGCACCACAGCCAGTGTCTGCTGTGAAATCACCTGGGTGGTGACTTCAGCTCTACTTTATCTCCCTCAGTGCCTGCAGATTGCTGCTGGATGAACATCAGTCCCCTATTTTCAGTTATTAACTTAGACTGTATTCAGTGAATTATTTTTGGCAATGGTTTTGTGCCAAATGCAGAATGGAAAGGGAGATGTTACTTAAATGGGAGTGAACATTTAGAAATCATCGAGAAAGCTGCTTCCAGTTGGTGAAGTGAACTGTTGGTGGCTGTTGAACTTCTCTAGTGTTTGCAAGTGGTGGGAAATGGGCATGAACTGCTCCCTCTGTCTCCTGAGTGACAGAGCCAATGGAAGAGTAAACTTGTATGAAAATTGAGTCTTAAGGGGAAGAAGTCTGCTGCTTCTAGTTGGGAAAGCATCTCCAAATACAATAATAGTAGTGCTTGTTTGTCTTCAAGGACAGTTCACAAAGGATAACAGCAAAGATTGTTTATCCTCTGTCTGCCCTTTGATTTACCCTCTTTCCCTTTGGTCTGTTCCAAGGAGAAGTGAGTTGCTCATGAAATAACTCATGTCATTTACAGTGCTCTGCAAGTACCTCAGCACATGCTGTTTACTTGTTTTCGGGTGCTGGGCACTTGTGCTTATTCAGAAGCTGCTTCCTGAAAAGTCAGGTACTTTGTGTGGTGTCTCTGGGTTAGGTGGAGGCTGGAACCTCTCCAGGAGATCCTGGTTTAAGTTATTTTTCCTTCTGAGCCACAGCTGTAAAATTGCAGGTATGTCTTGGATGCTGCTTTATAAAGCTCGGAAGAGCAACATGTCAGAAGGGTTGGGAAATTTTCAGTTACTGCTCAGCAAATTTGCCCTTTCCTCCCTTCTGAAGGTTGTGTACAGTCCTAGCAAAGCAGAGGCAGCAAAATTTTTGGACAGTCCTAAAACCATCCAGGGGAATACGTTACAGAGCACTCTGGTCACAGCAGTCTGGAGACTCTTGGAAGAATCACTGAGTTCCCAACACTGGAACAAAATCTGGAGACTGAGGGGAAGAAAGAGAGGATTCGTGTGTGGATTGATACTTTCCCTAGCTAGGACATCACTACTGGAGAGCATGGAGCAAAGAGTTGGGACTGCAATAGTGCCTGAAGCAGCCCGGGTTTGTTTTATAGGATAACTGAGGTAGATCCAACCCACACAGTAAAGTGCTGTACTCCTACAGCCACAGCTTCTGGGAGAATCATGGAATGACATAAAGGAATTGTTAAGGTTGGAAAAGCCCTCTAAAATCATTGAGTCCAACAGTGAACCCAGCACTGCCATGTTCACCACTAAACCATGTCCCCAGGTGCCACATCCACATGTCTTTTGAACACTTCCAGAGATGGTGACTCTACCGCTGCCTGAGCAGCCTGGTCCAGTGCCTTTCAGGGAGGAAATTTTCCCAATATTCAACCTAAACCTCCCCTGGTATAACTTGAGGCTGTTTCCTTTTGTCCTGTCCCTTCTTCCCTGGGAGCAGAGCCTGACCCCCACCGGGCTCCAACCTCCTGTCAGGGAGCTGGAGAGAGTGAGAAGGTCCCCTCTGAGCCTCCTTTTGTCCAGTCTGGGCCCCCCCAGCTCCCTCAGCTGCTCCTTATCAGACTTGTGCTCCAGACTCTTCCCCAGCTTCATTTACTTTCCCTGGACACAGAATTTCTTAATCACCAAAAGGTAACAACCAGTTTGTGCCCTGAAAAGTGAGGAGATGACACAGTGTACAGTGGCATGAAAACTCTTGAATGAATGTTCAGGTACCCCATCTCTGGGGCATCACAGCTGTGCTTTAAGGTAGTTCAGCTTCTGATCTTTAAGTGGTGACGATAGTGTCATAAATCAGGCTGCATTTTTTAAGATTGGGTGGCTGCATTGCCTAAAAATACATTCATCCTCGGAAGAGAAGGTTATCTAGGGAGAGTCATACCTTTCCCGGTGCCCTGTGCAGAGTTCCTTTCCAAAGGCCTCTGCCAGGGAAAACAGAAGTTGCAAGCTGTTTGTGCTGCATTTAACACTGCTCATCACACTGAAATATGGCACTGTCAAAAATAGGGTTTATCACTAGGGAAAGAGAGATTTTGGGTTTCAGTTAAAAATGGGAATGCAGTAGCATGTACCATCCCATAGTACTCTGAATAAAGTGAGAGAACTTGGAAGTTGCCTACAATACACCAGGAATTTATTAGACAAAATGGTTAAGATCCAAATTGCTGTTTTATCAACCTCATGCTTTTATTTTCTTCCCTTTGGCTGACTCAGTCCCTTTTCTGGCTTGATGTTTTGTCCCCGTGGGTTCATTTGTCTGTCCCTTGCATCTCTATTTCTGAACAGTCTCCTAAGTGGGCAGAAATAAGTCTAGACTACACTAACCTTGAGCTGCAGTGAGTTGGAGCCTGGGAGAGCTGCTGCTCTTGGCAAAGGGGAGGAAACCCTCCCCTGGTGTGGTTTGGGGCACTTTCTCGACTGGTTGGTTTGGCTTCTGGAAACTGAAGCCAACCACAGCATTCACTCAGTACTGGATGCTGGGAGGAAACACCCTGTGTTTTAGTAAGTAGATGGGTATTTGGGAGGGGAAATGTGCATCTTCATTGCTTCTTTCCTCAGCCTCTGTTTATCCTACTTGTGATTCCACGCATCAGGCTCTGCTGCTCCCCAGAAACAGGGAGCAAGGGAGCTCATGGGATTTTCAGCTCCAGCTTCCTTCATGGCGGCAGCTGGAAGTGCTGAACCTGGTCCTTCAGTGCTGCCTGTGGAAAGGTTCTCATCTCCACTGCAGCTGCTGGGCAGTCCACATCTCTGGCCCCACATGGAAAGCTCCTTTGGGAAGCTTTTAGGGAAAGCTTGTTGTGCCTAACGTATACTGAAAGCTTTCTGGCTTCTGCAAATGAAATTCTTGAGCCTGCATTAGAGGTGGAGACAAGTCTTTAGGGCTGCGTACTTGTCTGAATCAACATGGTTTGATAAGATTGAAAGCCAGCTCAGCAAAACCTGCAGAAATGAGCAGTGAATGCAGTGGGATGGTCCCTGCTCTGGCAGTGTGGGGTCCTGCAGCTCCCGTTGGCGTGGCTGGAACCTGCTCAAACAGCCAGTACATTTCTGTGCAGAACTCTCAGCTCTAGCCTAGATGAAATTGCTGTCATCCTGGTATTATTTTTTGCAATTTACAATGCCTCTTGCTTTTGTTATCGGTGAGTGTTAGGGGCTGGGAGCTGTTTCTATTTCAAAGCGGTTTAGAGATTTAGAATTCACATTAAGTACTGTGGGGCTTGTGAGACATCTCAAGTGGTGTGTCTTGTAATATACTGAGATAATAACTGCCTAATATTAAAATATAAGACTTCTCAGTTGGTATGCTGGCTTCCAATTGAGGATTATTATATACCATAAGTCAAACAGGCCTGTCAGACTGTGCATATTAGAGCAATCTGTTTTAAGAAGTTTGGGAGAGGGGAATATAAGTAGTTGTATAAATTGACATTTCATTCTTTCTAACTTTTGAATACAAATGAAGGCAGGTGGAACATTAAAAACTCTGAAACATCTGATTTGGTTTTTAAAAAATGGCATTTGTGCACAAGGCTGGGGTAAAAAAAATGAAGGAAAGAGCAACCCAAAGCCTTTCAGGGGAATGGCAGCCCCCACTCTCCAGTGACAAGCTTTCCACTGAGTGAACTGTTTGACCTAGTGATAATGGTATGGCCCCAGCACAGGGAAGGTGCCCAGTATAAATCCTGGGATCTGAGTCTGCAGTTTATTTTCAGCTGTCCTTCTGAAGGGAGGTGCCACAGCTGTCCCTGCGATCTCCTTTCTTGGGCTGCAGCAAAATGATCTGTGTGGGGAGGAAAGGTGCAGGAGGAGCTGGGCCTTGTGTCTTAGGCCTCAGCAGGAAAACTTCACTTGCTAAAGGTGTTGAGATCAGGCTGGATGGGGCTTGGAGCAACCTGGGCTAGTGGAAGGTGTCCCTGCCCATGGCAGGGGGTGGATTGGGATGAGCTTTAAGATCCCTTCCAACCCGAACCATTTGATGATTCTATGGAGGAATGATTTGATGGGGATTTAGGTGCCTGTTTTCCTGGGGGGGTCACTTCAGCATGAATGGATTTCAGAACAAGCTCGTGGTGGATTTACTCTGTACAGGCCTGTGCAGAGATGTTTCCAGCTGCTGTGAACTTGTTGAAGATGCAGGTAATGGGATCCAGAGCACGGCTGTGAGATGGGGCTCCAACCTGCACAGCTTCCAGGAGCCAAATTTTGTTTCCTCTCTTCACTCCAGAGATGTCCCACCTCTTACTGTGGTGGAACAGGACCATTCTTAAATACTTAAGATGTTTTTCAGAGGAACTTTGCTTTTCTAGATTCACAGACTAGTGAGAATGATATCCCACAGCCACATCCCGGGAGTCAGGCCTTCCATTCCACATTAAGCTATTGACAATAACAAATGTCAAAATCCTTGATTTAGGCACCTACGCAATTTCTCATGACAGTTTTCATTCATAATAATTACAATGTGTGGTACTTACAAGTGATTAGTAATTTAGAAAATACATCCGTGTGCTTTCTTGTTAAATATTTTCCTGTTAAACAAATTTTGGAAAGCTCCTTCCAGCTTTAAACTCTTAAATATAGGCTTTGCTCATCTGAAGACAAACCAAAACCAGTGAAAATTCACTGTTTAAGAGTAAATGGTGTGATTTTTTTTTTTCTTTTTAATGCTGCTTTTATTTAGTAGCTTGTTTCTTGTAGCTGGGCAAAATAAGACAGCCTCAACTTGTAAGAGTCTCACTGGAAATGTTTCCATAATACAATAAGCTGACCTTGCAGAGGCACACAAGCAGCTTCAGTGTTGCTTTTCCAGCATTCAGCCTTGCTCATAAATCTTTGTGAGATGTACAGAATGCAGAGTGACCACCTGCCATCAGCTTTTTATGTGTCACTGCCTTTTCAGGGTAAAACTAAACCTGGCCCCTCTCCGATCCCCTGAGCCAGAGCATTGATTTGCCACAGTGATTGCTCACCGTCCATTTCTGGAATCTCTCTGAAGCCACCTCCTATTTATAATTTGTCATTCCTCGCTGTCTTAGTTAATGCAATTTCGTTACAAAGCCTGATGCTTTTTTACATCTGAAATCTTGCGATAGCAGCAACTCCTGGTCCAGCTTGTCTAAACACAAGTGCTGGGTTAGCAAGGGGACTCTAGCAGGGATTTAGGGAGCTGAGGGGACTGTGTATGGGCTCTGCCCAAACCTGGCTTATGTCTGTTTAGTTTGCACTTGTAAATATAAGACCATTACCCAGGGGGATGTAAACCAGCTTGAAGCTGGTAGGGCCCGCACAGGGAGCTGTGCCTGATTCACCACACGGGTTTTGTGCTCGAATTGGGAGTATCTGGAAGTGCTGCTGCCATGGTTTCATTCTGAAGTCAAAGTAGAAGGTGCAGTTACTCTTCATCTGCCAGGAATTTTAATTCATATGGATTGTCAGCCTTACCCAAAACGAGTATTGGAGTGACAATTATAAAAAAGGGGGAAAGCAACTTTTTGCATGGGGAGATAGTGATAGGACAAAGGGGGAATGGTTTTAAGATAAAAGAAAAGAGATGTTGGGAAGAAATTCTTCCCTGTGAGGGTGGGGAGGCCCTGGCACAGGCTGCCCAGAGAAGCTGTGGCTGCCCCATCCCTGAAAGTGCCCAAGGCCAGGTTGGATGGGGCTTGGAGCAACCTGGGCTAGTGGAAGGTGTCCCTGCCCATGGCAGGGGGTGGGATGAGGTGAGCTTTAAGATCCCTTCCAACCCAAACCAGGTTGGGATTTTGTGACCTATTACACTTTGATACTTCATGCAAGACATGTCAATAGGGATTTCAGGATTTCTCCCTTGGAAGATTGCTGGTGGAGGTGGACACTGCCCTTTGAGTGATGGGGCTTGCTTTAATTGTTTTGGTGGAGCCAGATATCTATATCTATATATCTACGTATCCATATATCTTTGTATCTACATATATTTATTTTTGTATCATTGCTCTGAGTTACATCATTAACAGAGGCTCTGCCTGTCCAACAGAAGTCATCAGAATATTTATCTTCAATACTGTTGTGGTATTGGAGGGTGAAATGTTCTAAATTTTTCTCTAACAAGCCACTTTTTCTACTCCATTTATTCTCTGGTTTCTGTAAATGAGATGACACACTCTCAGCATGGACAGGTTTGGTGTTTATGTGGATAAGACCAAATCTGAGCTAACTGATTGCATTAGCAGAGCCAACACCTGTCCAGGAAGAGGTGCACATCCTGAGCCTGCACTGGGCAGCCACACAAACACCACACACTTGCCAAGTGTCTGATTTAATTTTTTTTTTAAAGGGATATGATAATGCCAGTAGCAGTTCCTGTGCTAGAGGAGCACAGACCCTTGTTTGGGTCTTTTACTGACCATCACAGCTGACGTCCATATGACTGACACATTGCAATAATTTAACCATTTCTCTGGCAAAGATGCTTTCAAAGCAGCTTGATGGCACATGTGAAATGCTACGTTCTAGCCTATTACCACATCATCATCTTTCAGGCAGAATTAGGGATTCTGAGCTGAAATAGCTCTCTAGAACAGGTAGCAAAGAAAGATCTGCTGACTTACTTCCTAATGAGTTAAACCTTCAAAGCCGGTTTCATCACTTGATCCTGGTTTTCAGTTCTTCCCTGGCTTCATGCTCCTTCCCTGTGTTCTCAGGAAGCCGACTGATCTACTCCATGCTCCAGCCAGCTCCACTTACTGTGGGCTGATGTTCTCATCATTCCCTTTTAGGGGAATCTGTGTGCCCTGCATAGGCTTTGAAAGGTAGAACTTGTGTTCAAAATGACTGTTTCAAAGACTCTGGAGAAGCAGAAAGTCACTGTTGTGTCACAGAGTCTCTTCCAGACAGTTGTAGTGATAGTCCATAAAGCACTTACTGTGGCTGTCTGTCCTCTGGCTGCTCAGCCTCCCTGAGAGCTTGGCAGGTCATTTGGTGCAGAGCTGCTGTACAGCCAGTTGTCCCAGTCTGTGCTGGTGCAAGGGGTTATTCTGTCCCAGAGGCAGGAGACTCTGTTTGCCTTGGTTATCCCTCCCTCACAAACCCTCCATCAGACCCCTTCTCTAGCCTGTGTCCTCTGAGAAGGACCTCCTGCCCCAGCCATGCCAGCAGTTTGATATAGTCTACAAACTTCTTGAGAGTGCTCTCTGTCCCGTAATTAATGTTAATCGAGTTTGTTAATGAAGACATGGATTTGTATTGGCCTCAATACCAGCCCTGAGGGATGCTGCTGGTAATCAACTGCCAACTGAACTTTGTACAGCTGATCACCTTTTGAGCCTGGTATCCCAGGCAATTTTCCATCACCTTATCATCTGCTCCTGCAGTCCAGTTCCTGCTAAGAACACTGTCAGTGATGGTGTCAAAGGTGTTCCACACTCACTCTCCTGTCCTCCACGCAGCCACCTCATGGAGGGCAATCAAGTTAGGCAAGATTTGCCACTGGTAAATCCAAGCTGGCAGTTCCCAGTCACCACCACCTCCTGCTGGAAATGGCCATCAGGAGGATTTACTACACAGCCCTTCCAGGGACTGCATTGGGACTGACAGGCCTGTAGTTCCCTGGATCCTTCTTACACAATGTGGTGATGTTTGCATGTCATCAGACCTCCCTTTGTCGCCAAGACCTTTGAAAGATGACAGTGATTTGCAGTGACATTAGCCAGCTCCCTCCTAAGCCATGTGAGTATCCCACGTGGTCCCAAAAGTGATCCATGATCGTTCCTTCCCCTTCATTGCCTGGGCTGAGGCTCTGGTGCTGCCCAGTGGAGCTAACAGGACTAGTCTGTATTTCCTGGGAACTGTCCATTCTCTCAAGTGTGTGTGCAGGGCTGTCAGATGCAGCGCTGCTCTAGCTGTGGGCTGCAAGAAGCTTCAGTCTTACTTGCATCTGGCTCTTTGCAGTGACTGTCACATGCTCCTAGAACCACAGAACCACAATGGTTTGGGGCAGAGGGGACCTTAAAGATCGTCTCACTCCAACCATGGCAGGGACAGTTTCCACTAGACCAGATTGCTCAAAACCCTCTCCAACCCAGCCTTGAATGCTGGCAGAGTTGGGACAGTCCTGTGCACAGCAGACTAACCATTCCTAGGGCATTTTCCTGGTTTTCTTGTCTCTCTGATTTATTTTTTTTTCCCCTTTCTAAAAATTCGAATTTTACGGTGAAGTCCCTGCCAGGAGGGAAATAGAAGAGGTTCTTTCTACTTGACTTGTCTCTTCGTGCTTCAGCATTCAGTCCTGCAGGAATATGGCCAGTGAGCAATTCCTGTTGTCTCATGTGGTACCTTCTCTACTTTTTGGTGTAAACCTGCATGACATCACTAATGATTCCAAACTGCTTGTCTGTCAACACCCATTCAGTTTTAAGGCAGGTCATGACCCCTTTCCTTTGGGAGTCATGAAGTCAGAAGTGCTGCTGGGCATCATCTGCCAGGGGAGGTGATGACAGTGGATTTCTGTTTCCTACTACCCCTTCAGTAAATGCTTCTTCCCCATCCTGCAGCACAGACATCAGTGGCTCTTAAGGCTGGGGTATTCTCTTGGCTGCCTTAATTTTACTAATGGGCTTAGCAATTCCTTCCAGTTGCTGAGAATGCTTCTCCCTGCTCCCATGTGCTGACACTGGAGGAAATGCTATAAAGCTGAGTGGACATTTTTGGCTTGTGAGCCCACTTTAGTGGAGCCCATTTTACTTTCAGTCCAGCTACCAATTTAATCACTCCTTCACTTCAGATATTAACTGTTGCTCAGTGCCATCTGATATGGAAAGGGGGTGCAGGAGGCACCAGGCAGGGATTAGGCTCTGGCGGAGGATGAATGGCCCCTGAGTGGTGGATGCTTCATCCCTGTGGATCAACTGGAAGAGTGAACAGCCATGAACCAGCAGGCTCAGCTTGGCCCTTGGAAAAAACATGGTGTAGGGTCCCACTTTGCTTAACCTCAGCACCCCACCGACTCGTGACAGGTCAGACAGGGCTGTTCAGCCCCCTGTGCCCAGCCTATGCCCAGCTGATGGATGTGCTGCCTCGGGGAGCTGGGTTTAAGGAGTAGCCTTGAGTGCCAAACCTTGGTGCAAGCAAAGCCCTGCTCCTGCCAGGGGTGGGGAAACCTGGCTAGTAGGTAGGAGTGAGCGGCTCCTGTGGCTTGGAGATCCAACCTTTCTGCAAGTGGGGCAGTGAGGGGACAGCAGGGCTTGGCAGCTGCAATCCTTGCCTTGGATCAGGTGGAATTGCCTCTGGCTTGGAGGGAAAGGAAGCTGTGGGGAAAAGATCCCTGTTTAACAGCCTGTGGCTCTGTGTTCCTTTCAATAGTCCTGGGTGGGAAGTGGCTCTTGTTTGTTTGCTCTTCCTGGGCAGTCCACCATGTGCTGAGTGCTCTGCATTCCCAGGTGTGTGTGCTGCTCCGGGGCTGCCCGGATGCTTTCTGGACCAAAGTGCTGCTCCAGAGGTCCTGACTGCCCTGGAGCTGTTGAGCTTTGTCTCCAGTCCCTGTGTCACTTGCCTACCCACTGCCATTGTTTCCCAGACTCTCTGTCAAATCACTTCTCAGTCTAATTCATGTGGGGGAAGCTGAAAGGCAATAGAGTCCCCTGCAGCTCCTCAGGGGCTGCACTTTTCATCCAGATGCTCTGGGGGCCAAGAAGGCCAATGGGATCCTGAGGTGCTTTATGAAGAGCATTTCCAGCACACTGGGGAGGTGATCCTCCCCCTCTCCTCAGCCCAGGTGAGGCACTTCTGGAGTGCTGTGTCCAGTTCTGGGCTCCTCAGCACAAGAGAGGTGTGGAGGTCCTGGAGCAGATCCCAGCAGAGGATACAGAGATGATGGACTGGAGCATTTCTCTTATGAGGAAGACCTGAGGGAACTGGGCCTCTTCAGCCTCGAGAAGAGATGCTGAGAGGGGACCTCATCAATGTCAGTCATTGTCTGCAGGGAGGGGTCAGGCGATGGACCAGGCTCTGCTCCGTGGAGCCCAACAATAGCATGAGACAATGGGCAGAAGCTGAACAGGAGGAAGAACTTCTTCACTGTGTTGTGTGACCGAGCACTGGAACAGATTCCCCAGAGAGGCTGTGGAATCTCCCTCCTTGTAGATGTTCCAGAACCATCTGGACACAATCCTGTGTCATGTGTGCTGGGATGGCCCTGCTTGAGCAGGGGGGTGGGACCAAATGACCCACTGTGGTCCCTTCTAAAGTGACCCATTCTGAGGTTCTGTATCCTCAATGGGAGATGAGCTGCCCCTTAGATGCTGGTATAGACAGAGGTACTCAGATGCTGGTGTGTTAGTCCTCTGTGGAAAGGCTCAGTGCATGAGCCTTCCAAGTGCCAGGTAAGATCACCCACACCCCTTCCCCTGGGGCTGCACCCCTTCCCTGTTCCCACACACATGGATGCAGAAGGTGAGGTGTACGTGGAGAGGAGACAAATAGAACTTCTGCAAACTTCTGCATGTTGGATTGGTGGAACAGGGGGACTTCCAATAAGGAAAATTAAAAAATGGCGATTTAGTGGAATTTAAATCCTAATTATTTCAGACTGGAAAGAATGATATATTGTTCCTTGTGACATATCATCTTTTATATGTCATGGCCTGTGTGTATTCTCCTCTGTATCTTAAATCACTGTAGTAGGTACAGGCTCTAGTCAGGGAGCACACAGAATCCCGAGGGGTTTTTTCTGGAGAGTATTGAGAGAGTCTGAGTCTTGGATACGGCTCAACGGAATAGTTTCAAATGACAAATCTGTCCCAGTGTTGCCATTGTGTGATGAACAGTTTTGTAGTGTTTCTCAGCAATACCAGGGCTGCATTGCCTTCAGTCTTTCCTGTACAAAGATCTCTTGAAATAAAAATAAAAAATTCAGCTTTCTGAGCTTTCCCAAGCTGCAGTATTGACAGAAGAGGTTCCAGAACTGCTCAGCAAATTAAAAGTGTTGGGTCTTCAGCACCAGCTGGTATTTTGTCATGAGAAACTGGCACATGCAGTCACTGAGCTATAATCTGTTGTGTTTAGTATATCTTAAAACACTTAAGCCACTACCATGGAATGTCAGTGGGAAGTGACAGTTCTCCATGTGGTGCCAATTTCCATAAGGAACTCTAAGAAGAACTGGAAAATGATGATCCCAAAGGAGGCAAAAAGCATGTGGATTGGAGAAATGTGGTGGAGGTGGTATGTTTGGATTTCCAAAATGCTCTTCACAACACCCCTCAATGGAAGCCCTAAGAAATAAAGCTGTTGTGAAATAAAAAGAGATCTTATCTTTGATTAATTACTGCCTGAAAGAGAGAAAACAAAGGATCAGTTTGCAGGGGGAAGGTGAGTTATCCTGTGCATCTCCCCTGTGCTGCTCTGCACACCCTTGGGTGAGACAGAAAAGAGAATATAGAGCGAGGATGCAGTTTTGCCAAGGGTCCTGCACAGTCAGGATAATGAAGTAAGAGCTGGCAGTGAAGAGTGTTACAATATTGGCCAATTTGCTGATAAAGTGGCTGGCAAAATTTGGTCCATAAAGGGGGAGTAATGTTTATGGGGAAACAGTGGCTTCCAATGCAGCTGTTACAGGCTGGAAAAGGTTTTCTGGGGATTTAATGTAATAGCATGGAATTACATGCAGTGGCTGAAAAAACAAATCAAACATTAGGAACTATTAAGAAAGGAATAAATAAAGCAGATATTGTAAAGGCAGCATTAAGTTCATGTTGTGCCTCTGTATAGATTATTAGTATGCACATTCCTCTTTCTACCGTCTCAAAAAAAATGTAGTTAAGAGAAAGAGATGGGAAATAACAGCAAGAAGATGAAAGTCATTGAATGGTTTCTATACCAGGAAAGATCAAAACTGTCTGTGATTCTTTCTGACTGATGGAAAGCCACAAGCACAGATTGAGGGATCCAAAATTTTGTGTAAAGTGGGATTAGGAACGTTTATTTTTTCCCACAAGGAAGAATTAAAGAACATCAGTGTTTTAAAACATTTTTTTTTTCATTCCATGTAAAATTCAGCTGTGAAATGGATTGCTTTAGGACATAGCTCATACCAAAAGCTTTGGTGTGTTCAGAATCTGCATGATGGGTGCAAGTTCTAACTCTAAGTTAAGCTACAGATCACCAGGCTCTAGGATGGGTGAATGATATAAAGAACAATTAAAAAAGCATTAGTTGCTACAGGTGAGGGTCAAGAAGAGAAAGTAAGATGGGGAGAATTAACAAGGCCAAATACCTTCTCAAACGTTAAAGCAATAGTTTTAAACTGAATATCCAGTGCTTTTTAGGAGGCTCAGTAATACCACCCTGCAGAAATGGTGGGCAATTCTGCTTTGTATTTAGTGGAATTTTATTGAATGTTTGGGTAACTTACTGCAGTGGCATGAAGATTATATTTCATAGCGTTCTCTAAACCAGAAGAAAGCATATGTATATATGTAGGATGTCACCTTGCTAATCCAGGAGGGTTTGGAGCATTTTTCTATTCCTGGCTCTCAGTAGCCTGAGCTGCTACATCTGACTGATCACAGCGTCGAGGTGTTCATGCAAGGAATGGATTTCATCCTTGTGGTTTGCACTGGATTTTCTTCTCTCTCTTGGATGGCTGACAAACAGAATTTGACCTTCGCAGCCCTAAATGGTTTGTCTTTTAAATGGATATCACTTGTGTTGTTCTGAACAAGCATTCCCTCGTGCTGAATAAGATAAGTGGTAACTGTGTCTCTCTCTGGATGAGAGACTTCGGGGCCATGCCAACCTGTATGGCAATGGAGCCAGGGTTTGAACTTCAGAGCATATTGCACAAGTTATTTTTGGTCCCTTATTAATAGCTGCTATAGAAGGAGCCCCGTGTCTTATAAGGATTCCGGGTATTGGCTTCTCCTTGCTTCTCCTCAGCCTACAACTCAGCCCACAAAATCCATTCTTTTCCATTTAGTTTAGGTGCTGTTAATCTGAAAGAAAATTGTTCAACATTGCAGAAAGTGAGCAAGGAACAAAGAATTGATTGTAACCCTTGGGAGGGGATCCATGTGCTGACAGCATGCCCAGCTTCCTGCAAATTGTGCTCCGGACTTCAATTCAAGCCCTGGCCTAAACAAGAACTGCTGCATTAGGGGAAAATAAGGCATTTTGATGTAATCTGATTCCAGGATTACTTTTAAATTACAGTGTTGTGGTGATGAAACAAACCCTCACAGTCTTGGAGATTTGGGGATCAACCTGTTGTTGACAAAGCTACCAGCTTTTTTTTTAATATATAATTTATTTATTTTAATCATAGAATGAGGGAATCATTAATGTTGGAAAAGACCTCCAAGATCATCAAGTCCAACCTTTGACCAAAGACCACCTTGTCAACTAGACCATCGCCTATAAGTGCCACATCCAGTTATTTCTTGAACACCTCCAGGGATGGTGACTCCACCACCTCCCTGGGTAACCCCTTCCAATGCTTAATGACCCTTTTATAAAAAATATTCTTCCTGATGTCCGACCTGAACCTCCTTTGGTGCAGCTTGAGGCTGTTTCCTCTTGTCCTGTCCCTTGTTACCTGGGAGAAGAGCCTGACCCCCATCCTGCTAATGTGTTGCTCTGGCCTGATGTCAGTCTCTAACCACTCCCCCTTCTCCAGTCTGTCTAAGCTGGTTTCCTAATGCTTTGGCTTCTTGTAGCAGTGCTTGGATAGTTCTCCTTCTGTGGTGTGATGCTGAAAGCTGCATCTCTTCTGCTGCCATTTGTTCAGCCTGTTGTCGTTTGCCCACAGACCAGTCTGGGCTGTCTTGGTGGTGGGGACAGGCGGCTGCACTTGGAGAGTTCCAGACATGTGGCTGGAACAGGTCACAGAAGCCCTTCTGAGCCAGTCGTCTGCACTAAGGCATGACCAGGTTTACCAGAGCTCTTTCCAAAAGAGTTATCTAATCCCTTCCTAAACATCTTCGCAAAGAGCTTGTCTGCACCTCCCTTGGAAGCCTGCTCCAGGGCCTGGCAAGCTGAGCAGTCAGAATCATGGAATTCCAGAGTGGCTTGGGTTGGAAGGGACCTTTAAGCTCATCTTGTTCCACCTCCCTCCCATGGGCAGGGAGGTTGCCAAGGTTGCTCCAAGCCCTGTCCAACCTGGCCTTGGACACTTCCAGGGATGGGGCAGCCACAGCTTCTCTGGGCAACCTGTGCCAGGGCCTCCCCACCCTCACAGGGAAGAATTCCTTCCCAATATCCCATCTAACGCTGCCCTCTGGCAGTGGGAATCCATTCCCCCTTGTCCTGTCACTCCAAGCCCTTGTCCAAAGTCCCTCTTCAGCTCTCCTGGAGTCCCTTTAGGCACTGGAAGGTACCATAAGGTCTCCCCAGCCAGGCCCCAATTACCCAGTGGGGGTGGTAATGCAAAATTCGAAGTAATAGTATCAGTCATTGATGCTGTAACAACATATGAGTAAATGCTGTTTTGAAGGATGAAGATCCCAAGGAAGCAGCCTGGGGGCTCTCAGGGCCAGTGTGAGATCTGTGGCACAGCAGGGCTGGCGCTGCTCTCACCTAGTCAGTGATTTCCTCTGGTCCTGTGTCCTTTTTGTCCTTGTTCTGCCTCTAGAATCTCCCACTTTAATGTAGGAATGTTCGTATTTTGCTTTGTTGCAAGAACATTTGTCAGGGACACTTTGAGGCTGGGCTCTGCTCCCCGCAGTTCTCTGCCTTCTCCGCTTTGGTTTCATCCCACACCAGTAAAACATGATCCCTGGTTCTCATTTTTGCTGAACAGGAGGGACAGAGCTGGTCCTCATTAGTCTGTTCTGATGAGTCCTTCACACAAGTGTTTCAGAGGCTCTGGGATCCTGGGCTCCCCTGCACAGCCCCATCCCTGCTGTGCAGCTGCAGTGGGTTGGGGTGGCAGCAGTGGGGAGTGGACGTGGAGTGAGCATCCTGCTCTCCCCAAACCTTTTACAACTTGTTCTCTTCTTATCTTTCTGAAATCTTCTTTAGCAGTTTATTTCTGGGGTACCCTCCAAATAGCATAAACCGTATTTGTGATACCACAGAAATCCATAAGAAATGCTTTTGGGAAATGGGGAAGTTGTTTGGGCTTCTTGGTTTTGCAGGGTTTTTTTTGTTTCTTGTTTTGGGATTTTTTGCATTTTTCTTAAGTTAAGCTTTTTCCCATTCATGTCTACCACATCTTTCTTAGTTGTGGAGACTAGAATTTCTTATAATACGGTAAATCTGCTGCATTACATAGGGGCCTAACGATATTTTCTGATTTGTTTTGTTCCTATCCACGTAATTTCTAGAATTTGCTTTGATTTCTGAGCTTGGAGCTGATGTTTTCCTACAGCTATTTGTTATAATCCTAAGAGCTTTTTCCTGAACACAGTAATAAGCTCAGAGCCTTTCATTTTGTTACGTGACGTTAGGTGTATTTTGTGCCTGTGATTCACTCTGCAGTGATCTCACTGCATTTCATCTGCACTTGCTCAGTACTGTAAGATTCTTCAAGTTCGTCGTTTTCTTTACCCTCTTGAATAGTTTCATCAGCAAACTTTGCCTCACTAATCACCTCTTCTTCTTCATCACATCACCTCCTCAAATGCCCTTATGTAATACATTTGGTGGCACAGACCTTGGGAGAGCTTTCTGCAGAGATCCCCAGGAAGGATCTGTCACATATTCTGGTCTCCCCATCATGAAAATACGTTTAGTCTTGCCAGAAGGGTCCCTCTTACCCAGGCAACTCAGTGGCTTTAGGAGCCTCAGAGAGGGGCCTGGTGAGAAGCCTTTAGAAGTCTTTGTGGATAAAATCATGGGATCTCCTGAGCTGGAAGGGACCCACAAGGCTCATCAAGTCCACACCCTGGCTCTGCACGGGACAACCCAAAAAATCACACCATGTATGTGAGGTGAATGTCTTGTAGCACCTGGATCTTCCTTCCCTTTGTGCCTATTTGCCCTTCAAAAGACTCCAGTGCCTTTCTGTCACAAGACTTCCCTCTGTGAAAGCCTCGGTGGATCTTTTCCAACATAGCACAATTTCCCATGGACTCTTCAGTATTGTGTCATTGGCTGATGTAACCCCAGCAGCTTGGTTCTTCTTGGCTTTGATGAGATCTCTCCCTTCTATTCCAGGAGTTTCCTCACGTCCCACTGACTCCTCCTTTCCATCTTCTAAGCCATACACTGAGACACTTGACACTTGTCCATTTGTCTAGTGCTACACCAGGGGAGGTTTAGGTTGGATATTAGGAAAAGGTGGTTGAGCACTGGAACAGGCTCCTCAGGGAAGTGGTCACAGCCTCAAACCTGCCAAAGCTCAAGGAACATTTGGACAATGCTCTCGGGGACATGGTGGGATCGTTGAGGTGTCCCATGCAAGGCCAGGAGTTGGACTCCATGATCCTTGTGGCTGCCTCCCAACTCAGGACATTCCATGATTCTATGATACACATGGCCTTGACATGGTTTCCAAGAGGCTGCCCAAGCAGTCCTGCTGTCCAGCTCCTAATCTGAGCTGTTGTGTTTCTGGAGCCTCTCAGTCCATCCGTCTTCTCTTGGCCATCATCGTCCATCCATCCGTCCATCCGTCCATGTGCCTTGCTCTTGCTTCAAGCTGGGAACTCAGGGGTGCATCCTGTAGTCATATTCCCAGTGAGACAGACCCAGAATTGCTCTCCCAAGCATCAGCTCACTGCTTCCTCCTGGGAGCTCTTCCTTCACAGCTGGCACAGAGATGGGACTGCAGTGGGATCCCTCTGCAAGTCCTCTTGCATAATACTCTTTGCATCTCTTTCCTCTTCAGCAGAAATCATACAATCATGGAATGGTTTGGGTTGGAAGGAGACCTTGAAGATCATCTAGTTCCAACGCCCTTGCCGTGGGCAGGTACACCTTCCACTACCCCAGATTGTTCCAAGCCCCATCCAACCTGGTCTTGAACACTTCCAGGGATGGGGCAGCCAAAATTTCCCTGAGGAACCCATTCCAGTGCCTCACCACCCTCACAGTAAAGAATTTTTTCCTGATGTCCAATCTAAATCTACTCTCTTCAATTTGAACCCATTCCCCCTTGTCTTGTCACTCCAGGGTCTTGTAAATAGTCTCTCTCCATCTTTCCTGTGAGTTCCCTTCAGGTACTGTGAAGCCACAATTAGGTCACCCTGAAGCCTTCTCTTTCCAGGCTGGACAATCCCAATTCCCTCAGCCTTTCCTTATAGCAGAGGTGCTCCATCCCTCTGATCAAGTTGGTGGCCTCCTCTGGACTGGGGTGATCTGCTCAGAAGTGAGACTGTTTCATGGCTCTGGCAGCTCAGTTTTGTCAGCAAACCTTGCCCTCTCCTAAATTTCTCCTATTCACCATCCAGGTTGGAATGTGCTGTTCCTGAGGATTGCCTGTGCCACCCACCTGCAGGGCAGACTCATGCTCAGGTGATACAGGGAAATAAAGAGGGAATTCCCCATCCTCCAGCTGGACTTCCACCAGATTTAACTCAGGGATGAGTAAGTGCTGTAGTTCCCCGGTGAGCCCAGGCAGCTGCCCGGCTGCTGCTCCTGGTGGTTGCAGGGATGCAGAGTTTGCTCTCCCTGCCACCCCTCCCTTTGCTGGATATGTTCATTGCTCTCACCATTTCTGGCTAGGACCTTTTTTTGGCTCTGCCAGCCAGGGCTGTGTGACACTTTGGAAGTCCTGATAGGGCACTCAGTCAGAGTTCACAGGGGCTGCCAGGATCTGAGCCCTGCAGGGCATGTGTATGGCGTCGGGGCAATAACTGGGTTTATGTTACTCCTAGGAAAACATAAAAGTTTGTATCAGGTCTGTATTTCTTTGATCACAGAGACCACAGTTCATTAGACTCAAAATGTCATTCATGCCACCAGGGAAAGGTGACACTTTAGTTGTGTCCATCTTTCAAACTATCAGGATATCTGGTGTCGTGCTCTGACAAGGGTCGGTGCACGGCCTCATCCTTCATGTGCACAGTGCTCAGTTGCTCTATGTGAGGGTCTCTCAGGGAACTGGCATTCAAGCAACTCTTGTCCCTCTGCAGTGCCTTCATCCCACAAGTCATTTTCTTTAATAGTTCAGTGTTCTCTGTACCATATTTGCCACTACCTCTCTTTTCCATGGGCAGGATGGACTCCCTGCCCTCTCTTTGCACTGCTGCTGGCAGCAGGAGGGGGCTGTGCTTAGAAACCAGCAGTGAAGGATTTTGTTACTGGTGGCCAGGCTGAGATTTGCTTTTTTTTGTTTCCCACAGGATTAAAAAACCTCAAAGACACTTTCCTGTGGACTGAGTAGCCCTGATAGTGTCAATTGACTTTTTTCTTCTCTTTTTTTCTCCTGTGGATAAAGGCAAGTTCTAATGAACTTTACCTGAAAGTGTAGTTGGCATTTGAAAACTAATGGAAATCGGATTCTCAAATACAGATCTTTTCCAGTATTGGGAATTCTCAAAGAGATTTTTTACTTCTGCTCTGGAGACAGGCTAGGAAAGCTGTGGGTGCTCAGCCTGGAGAAGAGAAGGCTCCAGGGAGACCTTAGAGCCCCTTCCAGTGCCTAAAGGGGTTCCAAGAGAGCTGAAGAGGGACTTTGGACAAGGGCCTGGAATGACAGGACAAGGGGTATTTCTGTAGTCAGCCACTGGTTTCATCATCTTTGCCCTTAGTGCTAACTGGGCACTCTTGGCATTCACAGGAGCTCATGGAACAACTTCTACATGAGCTTTGGTGTCTGTAAGTTAGAGTTGGTTTCTGTGAAAGCAGTACTGGTTCTGGAGGGACTTGGGTGCTTTCTCTGTTGACAAATCCCTCTTTCCCTGGGCCAAGGTCAGTGTAAACTGTCTGTCTTGACATGAACAAGATGTTATGTGGCAGCTTAAGGCTATCTCTGTCCTGCCCTTCCTGCTGCTCCTGTCGTGTGCCTTTTGTACCAGTGCCAGGGCTTGTCTGGTCCCATTGTGAGCCAGTTTAGCTCCTGGATCTGTTCAGTGGGGATCAAATGAGTTATCAGTGACCTTGGTGGGGCAGAGGCTCTGCTGGCAGGGTGTAAGGCTGGGCAGGGTGAGGGCAGCCCTGGCTTCAGCAGAGCTTGCTGCAAGACCCTGCCATGGGAGAGGCTAAAGAAAGCCTGGAGTGACCGGCGGAGATTTCTCTGTCTGCCTTTGAGGTCTCTAGTTAGGCAACACAAATCTCACCTTCAGTTTGCCAAGTTGGAGCTAAACCCATTTGCAGCTGTTTTTCCATGTCTCTGACCAGGTAAGAGAAGACCTGGAGAGACTCTTCCCATAGAGGATTGAGTGCTGGAGCAGAGAGGCCCTGCCTTGTCTTCCCACCCCACCTTGCCCTTCCAGTGGGTGTGGGGTGAGTGGAGCCACCTTGCCAAGTGGGCTGCAAAGTGATTTTACATTTTTACCCCTATTATTGACAAGGTGAGTTTCCATTTAGCCTTGGCTGTTCTGCACTGCTCTGCCACTGCAAGGCAGCAGGACAAATGTCAGCCCTGGGCTGCAGGAGACCTTGTTGGTTTGGTTGCAACTGATCTAATGCTGCATCTTGGAAGTTTAGAATATGTTTATGTAATAGAGCTGATGGCAGAAAACACATCTATATTTACTTGTGCTGTAGAAGTACCTTTAGGAACTGCACTAAATAGTGCAGTGTAACCCCTGATGGAGCACTTGCAAGGGCAAGGGTGTTGTTAGCAGAACATTTCTTTGCTAAGCAAACCTGCAGTAGCTGAATTTCCATTTTCCACACAGGAGTGAAATGCTTGTGAGCTTTCTAATTATGAAATGTAGAGTTATTTCAGGCAGGAACAAAAATTTCAGTAATTTAAGGGCAAGATTTTATGTAGACTGTCTTGATCCAGTGCCAGGGAGTGCTGGCTAAGTGGGAGAGAAATTACATACTTAGTGGTCAGAATGACTAAACTGGTGAGACTTGAAAAGCCAGTCCTGCTCCACACCATTAGAAAACTGACAGTCCCTGCTTTTTAGCGACAGAAAGGCTTTATTTTTAGTGTTGGCACTTGATCATGTACTGGACTCATTTCAAGCTCTTCTCAGATAGTACAAAGCATTAGTCTTCGACTGCTGTTGAAATAATGGGTATTAAAAATCATGTTGGAATTAGTGGGATGAAGATGATGAAAAGGAAGGGAGTAAGATGATGATCTAGGTTGGATTTTGAAGTCAGTCCCACATGGCCTGGCACTGGTTTAGGGCAGTGTTCTGGTCTGTGAGTGCAAATGGCAAACCAGTCCATCAGCTGCAGAGGAGGAGCACTGTGAAAGTGGAAGTCACTGGGAAATCAGGGCCTGGTTTGGATGGGAGGTGCATTCAGTGCAGGTTGTTAGACACACGGAGGCACAAATACTCTGAGGCTCAAGGAGGTTCACGGGATCATAAAATGTCCTGAGCTGGAAGGGACCCGCAGGGATCATCAAGTCCAACTCCTGGCCCTGCACAGGACACCCCAGCAATCCTACCCTGTGCCTGAGAGCATTGTCCAAACACTCCTTGAGCTCTGGCAGGGTCACTGCCCTGCTCACAGCACCAATGTTGTGCATAAGGGTTGGTCCCTGTGGCTCTTTGCATAGTGAATTCCCTGTCTGTGGCATGTGCTGAGCTTCCTAGCTTTGCCAAAATGCTGTTTGATTAGAAAGGCTAAATGAGGGCCAAAAGCTGGCAATCCTGCATGAACCTGAGCCTGGTGTCCTAGCAGGAGTAAAAGCAGGGCAATTTAGCTTTCTTCCCCTTTCCCTCCCATTTCAGTAACACAGAGTGTGAGTGTCCAGCTGACCTTCTCTTTCCTTCCAGCAGTGGCTCTTTCTCCCACAGAAGCCGAGCTGGAAGCTCTGGCATGCCAAGGGCTGCCTTGGTGAGCACAGCTCCTGTCCAGCCCCGGGGAAGTGAAGTGTGGTGCCTCAGCACTCACTGGCAGCACCATCGCTGCAGCTCACGCAGGATCCTGGTAGTTGTAAAGAATTCCACAGACATTTAGCCAAGCCACCTCTGGTTTAATGCATCAGGTATTTACATCTACCTCCTTGTAAATAAGCTGATTGCCCCGGTGCACATAGGAAGGCGTGGGGAGTTTTAAAATGTGGCTTCTATTCAAAGCACTTCTCCACCTGACATTTTGTGCTGCTATTTCATCTTGGAAATGCTACGTTCATGACATAATTATGCCTTTGCATGTCTTTCTCTCTTCCCTTGTGCTCTGCTGCGTTTTTTGTTGTGCTAATCATTGTAAGAGATTTGTTGTTGGTTTCTTTTGATGACTGGCATGGATACTGCTGAGTACTTCCAGTTGTTGTGAGTTTTTTTCCGATGGAAAAATCTGACATAATCCATATCTGTCTTCCTGCTTACATGAGAAGTATGACTCAACCGCTGTTAGAAAAAATGAAGCTCCATAGCTAATTAATCAGACTAGAAAATGAACCTTTTTATGTCATTTTACTCCCTTTCCCCCTGCTCTCTTTAAAGCAGAATTTACCTCTTTCTTCTGACTGTTTCAGGATTAGATTTACTCAAGGGTTTTAAAGCATAAAGATTTTAGGACTGGGCTCGTGGTACAGAAGTGCCCGTGCAGGGTGTTGAAGCAGAGGACACACAGAAGCTGGGGCTGAGGACTGAGAAGGGCAGGTGCAGAAGCTCTGTGGTGTTGTAGGAGCAGCAGTATGAGCTGTTTGTTGTTCCCCAAATCACTGGCAAGTGTAATCTATGCTGCCAGAGATACGGGATTACTTGGAGGTGGAATTTTTGGTAGTGCCGGTTCTGACAGAAGCCCCTTAAGAGCAGAGCTGTGATCATGGGACACCATGGCAATGTCATACCTTCCAGTGCCGACAGGCCGAGTGGTGACAGTTGCCAGGCTATTTTGGGAGGCTTTTCTCTTTGTTTTCTGTGAACTCCTCTCTCTGTGCTCCCGGATTTAACCCCGCTGCTGTTCAGCTGTCATCGGCCTTGCCTTCGTTTGTGGGTTTGAGGTGTATGTTGACATCACGTATTTACTCTTGCTTTGCATTCAGTGGAGGATTGGCTCCCTCCATCTCCTAGCCAACCTTGTTCCATATATTTTAGACTTATGACAGGAGAACAGTAGAGAAGTGAGTCTTGTCATTTAATCCCTTTGACACTCTGTCATGACTGGATGACTGAACTGCCCTGCCAGTGCTTCCAGCCCTGTGTGTACCAGCTAATGGTGCTGCTGGTGTCACTGTCAGCCTCTGATTTGCAGCAGCTCTATAACCATTTCCAAAACTCCTCAAAGTGTTCTAGTTACACCAATCTTATAGGAAAAGGTTGTGGTAAAGAAAACCCTCTCAAAGTTCAGGTTGAGTAGTGACCTCATAGATCTCGGCTCTTGGAGGGTTCTCTTGTTCTGCTGGTCAGTCATGGAGGGTGGGATTCCTCTCACCCTGGTGTCAGTGGATCTCTGCTGGTCTGCAGGCAGGGGGAAAGGACAGGTACTGTGAGAGTGGTGCATCCACCCAGCTTGGACAGGGAATGCCCTGGGTATCTGTCTCTTTACACTTTGAAAATGTGGGTGAAACTTAATCTTGTGCAAAGCAAGGTGTAGGAGCACATGGCAGCAAGCTGGGCTTAAACCTGCTCGAGCTCTTGTAGGGATCTCAGACTGAATTTGAGCTGCACTTGCATGCACTCAGAAACCATCTTGCTTTGAAATTAGTGCTTTTTATGGCCTGTACTCACTCTGGCTCTTCATTTAGCACAGAGAAAACCTTTCAGTCTGTGTGAGCGCGATGTCCCCCCTTGGTTTGTATGAACAAACCCCACTTTTTTCACCCCGTACCTGATACAGAATTTCGTGTAGCTCATGGGTGGTGCAGCCTGTGCCACCCAAATGAGTCTACATCAGGTTTCCAGCATGAGGACATCATTTAGGAGGAGAAAGCCGGAGGCTTAGGCACATAAAGCATCAAAGCTGTGGAGGTGAGTCAGGTCTGGATCAGAACAGCTGCAGACACAGGACACAAATCTGTGTCTTCTAGTCCTTTCCCGCAATTTAAGACTTCCCTGGATTTTCAAAGAATAAATATAAGTGGCTGTGCTTGTATGTATGAACATATATGCACATGCATATGATGATACACACACAAATCCACAGCCTGGAATGGTGGGGAGAATTCACTGCAGACCCTGCCTTGTGCTAGAGGCACTAGATTAGGAGTCTCCTGAGGTCCTTTCCAACTGCAGTAATTCCATGATGTATCTGTTGCTATTCTGTCCCTGAGTGGCACTGGGGTGTGTTGAGAACTGGCTCCTCTTTAAGCAATAGCAGATAGTCCCTGCTCTGAGCATCTCAACATCTAAATTATAAACTGTTTCACTATATGCAAGAATGGAGTGGCTTTCTGGGCACACTGACATATGGGTCTTGAAGATCAGTGCAGGAATGATGGATGTAGGATTGTATGGAAGCATCTCAGAGGTGTTTGTTAATACTCAAGAGTTGCAAAAATTGGGATCAGGGAGGGAAGCAAGCCATGGGGCTGGATGTGTAAAGAGCTTTGAAGATGGTTCAACACTTGATTTCTGGACTGGAGGAGAGTCTGGTAAAAGAATTAATATTACGGGTTTCAGGAGCAATCTGATTTAAGAGTAGCATTTTGCACAGACCAAGATGTACCACAGTTGTAGGAGGTTCCAGAGACAAGTAATGAAGTAATGAAGAAGAGCTGAAGCAAAGGCCTCTCCTGGCCTGGCATCTCTCATACTCCATTTAAAAAGCCAACATGTGCCTGACCAGACAGTTTATCTGTTGCATTTATGTGTGACAAGTGGAACTGCCAAGTATGATTTCCATGTGGGAACCATGGGGATAGCTACCCAAGGATCTGACACGGTAGGATTAGGAGATTTTCACTCTTGTGCACAGAGAAGGCACTGAAATTGGGTTCTGTCACAAGACTGGTGTATTCATAGTAGAAACATGTAACACAGCAGCCAAGCACACAGCCCTTTCTGCTTCCCCCTTCTTGCATCTTCCTTCTGCCCTGAGCAAATGCATGGATTCTCCCTCAGAAATCCCAACAACCACAGAGGGAGCACCAGGGAATTAAATACAGCCAAAATTAACCCACAGCAGTAATTACAGGTTTCCTGGCTGACTGAGTCCCAGCTCTTGCATGCTGCTGCTGCTGCTTTATTCCGTGATCATATGACACTGGGGGATGTGACATGCTGTTTGTAAACCAAATGTTGACTCAGTGGGGCTTCAGGGAGCGATGCCACGCGCTCGCAGCTGGGTTCACCCTTCTTACAGGGGTTGTACACACGGTGAGCACCTCATGCAGGCCCAGGGCAGGGGATGTGCCCGTGCTGCTGAGCAGCTCTGCTGATGTCCTGTCAAGAACTGCTCTTCCTGCAAACAGCTGCTCTGTGACATGAATGTTGTTTATGTATTTATGTTAAACTACTTAGTATTGGGTAAGCTGTGGAGAAAACAGGTGCCTTCATGTGCCTGTGACAGCACTGTGGATGTGCAGTTATTGCCATGGCTTCTGTGTTCTTCTGGGCTTGTAACCAACTTTCTCCTTATCTCTCAGCTGATCCCGAGCAATTTCTTAGGAATTTCTCAGGTGGTTTAGTTGCTCTCTTTGCTGCTATCCTGTGTGTATTCAGTGTGTGGTAGGAATGTAACACCAGTCCTAGGCTGGGGCTTTGCTAAGTGTGATGCACCCCTAGAAGGTGAGCAGTGTCACACTGTTCACACCTTCCTGGAGCTCAATTCCCGGTCCTCTGAACCCTTCAGTCTCATCCCATCTGGCTCCTTTTCCTCCCTGATCCTCCAGTCTCTGTCCCAGGGGATGCCCAGGAGATAAGCAGACCGAACCTTTGGCAGGCAGCAGGCGCTGTTGCGTTGCTGATACTCATCAGGAGTTCAGCGGTGCTCGTGCACTCTGGGTGCTCCAAGGAAGGAGCAAACACAACAACACGATGATAATAATGAGGTTTCATTCAAGATAACGATCAGATTTTTGTCTGGTTGCTGGACAAGCCTTGCCAGCTGAGCCGAGCTGTGCAGAGTTGCTGTGACTCGTTTCCTGGTGTCCCCGTTTCGTTACTGTAATGTAAACTTCATGCTCCGGAGAAGAATGCCTTGGCAACAGCTCCTGGCAAAACTCAGGCCTGCAGCGAGTGTCCATGGCTGGAAAGGGCTCCACCTGTTAGCTGAGAGGGGGAAGCTAATCTGCCGTATCTGCAAATTTTAGAAACTGAGCACTTCCTCCCTATGGAAAAACTGCTAAATGCTGGGCTCCTGCCAGGAGCTGGAGGAACACCATGAGCTGGGGATGGAGACTTGCCCAGCAATGCCTGGGATTTAAATCCTGTGAGCCAACTTTCTTTGGGTGGTGAGTGGGTAATTCTGGGCACTGGATGCAGTTTGCATCAAAGACTGCTAAAACTGTAATGCATTAGTGCCGTTCCAGAAGCACTTGGAGCTCATCAACTGCCAAGAAAAATACGGGGATGGCAAGAGATTATCCTGCTGAAGATCCACGATGAGAGGGAAAGACACTCGCCCTGCACTCCCACCCTGTCACATCGCCCTGAAGGTGTTGTGTTAGAGCTTGTACAGAGAGAGAAGATAAAAAAGGAATTATAAATTTAAAGACAAAATTGCTGTGCTCTGCAGTTAACCTTGCTTTTAGCCTCTCCTACGTGTGAACCAAGCAGCTGGGGGTTAGCAGGACCTAAAACTGAAAGAATTAAGCCTATCCCTGTATTTTTCTTTATACCTGATTTCAGGGATGGTTTAGGAGAGAGAGTGTTTCCTCACAGGAAGTAACTACCCACCAAAATGGCAACATTACTTCTTGAACTAACTCTTTTTGACTTTGGCCCCTCCCTTTGGGGCTGGAGAGCAGGAATCTGCTTTGTGACTCTGTTCTCCGAAGTCGTGGTTCTTACCCTGTTCCCAAGGAACACTGTATCAAATAAGAGAGGAGAACTCTGCATAGCAATAGATCCTCTCGGGTTACTAAACTTATTCACTCTCCTAAATTTAAGGTTGGAGGATTAATAGTACTTAAAGGAGGACATATCTACCCTTTTACTTCCTCTTTGTCCTCTTCTCCTTCCCCCAGTAACCTCAGGTAACTGAATTGGCTCAGCGTGAAGGGGAGCTTTGCCCCCTGAATCCCAATGAAAGTGTTTTTCTTATGGGGTGGTTCATTCACAGTGCTTTATTTTGGCAGATATGCACAAGAAAACATGCAGCAGAAATTTGGTGGAGAGATATCAGCACTCAGGGCTCTCAAAAATTTTAGGTGGGCGAGTGTGAGCCCTGAGTGCTTTTAAACAGAGAGAATTTCTGTTCCTTAATTTGTGTCTTGGTAAAATTATATCATGTATGAAACTATTAATACCATTACTGTGTGTGCAAGTATGAATTCCCTGGTAAAATATTAGTCTTATTCAGTTGATACCTTAAAAAGACACACAGAAATACACTGAAACCCCTAAAAGCTGCCATTTAATCTGTTACAACCTTTATAAAGGCTTTTTAACGTTCAGATCTGTAGAAATTACCAATTCATTATCCATGTTGTTGGCCTCATAATTCTTGCTCTGAGATGTGTTAAATATGTCATAGTATATTAAGATGCAAGCAGTGTGTTCTTTTGGGTGTCTGACTAAGAAGTGATGTAAATAATTCTTTGCCTGATGGTTTCTTACGTAAGACCACAATGAGATTTTTCAGAGCTGAGCAGGGGTTACTCAGTACCTCTGTTTATCAAATGCCATGTTTGGAAACTCCTTTTCCACCTCACTTTTTCAACTCTCAGTGTAATTAGTAGTATGTAATGATACAACAATGCAAAAAGTTCTTACATTTTGGTATTTGAGGCAGGCAAGGAATCGTACCTGTCACTTAGGAAACTGTGTTACTCTGCCCTGAGCTCAGTTCTATTCCTATTAGCTCACACTAAAATCAGTATTTGCCAAGCAGCATCCCCTGGCTGGATCACACTCCTTGAGCAGCAGCTTTTCCTTGACCACATGCCTTGAAGAGCCCCTTTTCATGAGCTGTACAAGGGTGGAGTGAGGGTTATTTTTCTTAGATCTTAAAGAATATGTTGCTGCCCCATTAAGGCCTTACTCCCCCTTTGCACTTGGCTTTCTCCTGGTGGTAAGTGCAGGCAGCAGGCATGGAATGGCCATGGCTCCCTTGGGGAGCGAGCAAGTGCCCGCTGCTGTCAGCACCCACGGAGCCCTGGCACTTGGTCATCATTTTCTCCCTGCAGGAGCCAGGAGAGTCGAATTACTGCAGATTTCGGTGTGGGAACAGGTGGGGGTTGATCCCATTATCCCTGCTGGTTCGAGCATGCATTCCATTGGAACCACGCGGGATGGGACCAGCAGAACAGTGAGGCAACAACAGGCAGAAATTTAAAAGAGTGAGAGGGGCTTGTTTATGCATTTAAACAGATATTTCACTTCAGAGTGCAGTGACTTGAGCGAGAACCGGGCTTTTCCCTTGGCTGATTCCCAGGCTATGCAGATGAAGTAGGTGTGTTTGATGAACAATGTAAATATAATTCTCTATGAAATACATACAAAGCTCATGCTATAGAGACATTCTTCAGTCTAAATTTAGATTCCCACTCAAGCTGCAGGTAACACTTAAACAAACCCAGCAGAGCAGGAACCGTTCACTTCTCTGCTTTGGCAGAACCCTGCTGATAAAATTCCTCTGTAATGAGGCTCTGGTTCTGTGGGCAGCCAGGAGGGATTGTACCCAAAAGAAACCACTGCGTGGGCGAACTTTTCTTGGCTATTCTCGGAGCAGTATGCTTTTAGATAAAGTCAGCTTTATTTAAGAAGTGATTGGTACTGGTCGTGTTCCCAGGTCAAAATGTAAATAACTCATCAGGAAGTGTAATTTATATGAGGTGTGTTGGGGGGAAACTCAAAGTATATCACAATAAATATGGGTGGCAATAAAAAGAGATGAGCTGTGAGTTTTGCAGGCTCAGACTTGAATTCCCAAAGAATTGCTCCTTGAACTGAAAAGGGATTACTGGGTTCCTCTGTGTGTCCATGTCCACCTCTGTGTGCCTCACATCCTTCACCTTCTTGCTGCATTTCAGTGTGTTGGTACAGACATAAGACATAAGACGATTATGGAAATCGTGAGTTTATCCTTCTTAGAGTGTGTCTTAAACTTAACTGTGTGCATACTGGGCATATTAGTTCCCCTGTACAGTAGGAATATTGGGCTTGTGTTTCCTGCCCTCATCACCTGCTGACACTTGGAGGCTAAGTCTGTGCTGCTGGAGCAGGAGGAAGTAGTTGCAGCAAGAAAAAAATCCAGATTAGAAAAATTACCCACAGAGAGGAGGGTAAAGCACTGGGGCAGGAACCAGACCAGGCCTGGAGTGTCCATCCCAGCAGACAGTAAAAACTGGCTGGAGCAGGCCTGGGCAACTTGATCTCATACAGATTTAGCCCTGTTTTGAGCAGGGGGTCAGACCAGGGGATCTAAATAAAAGAAGACCAACCCCTTGCTCCTGGTGGTAGAACATTACTCAGACCTAACCATGTCTTACCCCATCGTGCTTTGACCCAGAGCTCCTCCAGCCTCAGGATGATGCTTTTCAGTCCCCAAGATTTTCAGTGGGGTTTTATTTTTTTTCCCTAGTTCCACTGCCTGAAATAATCTAAGGAAAGCCCCTCAGAGCTGGGTTTGCAGGACAAAACTGTTTTGTGCTTGAGAGTGGGACAGTGTTGATGGACTGAGCAGGGTGAATGGAGCCTGCCCAGGTCAGGCTCAGCCATTCTGGATTTGGAGCAGCTCCTGAAGTAAATGACTTCTAGAGTTATGCTTGTGCTTTCCTGACCAAGGTTCAGGTAAACCACTCTAAAACAGGGCTAGGGAACACACTGACCCTTCAGCATAGGCTCTGGTTGGGATTGAGCCTGCTCCTGGGACATCTGTCCCCTGTGTTGTCTCATGTTTGCCCAGTACCTGCACTAGGAGTTAGTTAATTCGGAATGTGCCTCCTTGGAGATTTCAAAGCTAGGCTTGTGCATGGCTCTTTGTGAACCAGCCAAATGAGGAACAACTCATGTTTGCAGCCTAAGCAGCTAGTTTGGGATTGTACTTGGAGTTATGGAGTATCCTGAGTTAGAAAAGTCCTACAAGAATCATCGAGTCCAACTCTAGACGTAGAAGGAGCTGGATGTCCTGGTGCAGGATGTGCCTCTCCTTTGACATGAGCAGTGCAGCAGAGATGAACATGTTAGATAATACAGGATTGTCTCTTTTTGGTGTGTATAGGGATGTTGGTTAGAGAGGATTCCTCGTTTTCATTCCTTGCTGGGACAGGAGTGGATAGTCAGTGCTGCTCTTTATAGACAGATCATCTGGGAATCACCTGACTGCCATAAGGGATTGATGTGCCCACACTGAGCTGTGCAGAGGGATCGAGTGCGGAGATTCTGGAGCAATTCTGACTGTTTCCCTCTCTAGTAATGAGGAACTGGGTTTCTGCCTGTGGATGGACATGCAGTAAAAGCCAGTCCTTGCCCCTCCTGGTCGTGCCCAGTGCTTCCCAGCGGAGGCAAACGCATTCGGAGGTATGGATTAAATTGCCAGCTCATCCTTAAATAGTAGCTTCCAGTGAGCTGTAAATGCAACACAGAACGTGCTAGAGCCAGGAATTTGAGGAAGGAGGAATTCCACCCAAGAGAACTGCTGAGACTTGAAAATCAAGCTGGGTTTTCTTCTGACAAGTTCAAAGCAGGCTCAGGAATGACTACAGCGGCTCATCAAGGGCTGTGGTTCTCTTCAGCAGCTCACAGGACTGTAGAGCAAACAGGGAAAGTTGTACTGTGTTATGCTCAGGAAAACAGAGATACTGCTGAATGAAGAAGTTATTAAGTTCTCTAAAACCCTGCTTTTGCCCTGGTAAAAGGTGACCTGTACACAGGTGGGCTGCTTTGGTCAGGCTTCTTCAGCTCCTGCTTTCTTTGCTCATCCCTGCCACTAGTCAGGCCTCCTTTTGTTCGCCATTATGACTTTTTTTCATTGACATTTTGAGGAACAACATAGTCTAAATGTTGTTCAGCTTGCCTTGCTTAGAGGGATTTGATACCATACCTAAAACTAATAGAGATCCATCATTTCAGCATCGCAGCTGTGGTGAGGTAACAGTGGGGGAGCGAGGAAGGAAACAATTCAATGGTGAGAGGTAAAGCTTGAGCAAATTCAGAAATTGTCCACCTGGGGAATCTGAGTTACAATTACTTTTTGAAAGTTCTGAAATTGATTTGTTTCAGTTCACAAATTGATGCTACCCTAAGCTTTAAGGTGTACTTGCCCACAGTGTGGATAGTTCAGCCCAGGAATTACCTGCTGCCAATAAACTGCAGGTGGGGGTTGTATGCTTGATTTCATACCAACACCTTGGTTTTTTCCCCCCTTCCCTTTCTCTTCAATCCTTCCCTCCCTGCATGTTCACCTCCCCTCCTCCCTCGATGTTCCCCTTCTCTCCTCCCTCAGGCCTGTATTGATGAAAACCTGGACATGGTGAAGTTTCTGGTAGAAAATGGAGCCAATGTGAACCAGCAAGACAACGAGGGCTGGACCCCTCTCCATGCAGTGGCATCCTGTGGCTATCTGAACATAGCAGAGTGAGTGAGTTTCGGGCTATTCTGGGTATTTATAACACTTCCTGTGCCTTTCTCATCGGAGCAGGTGCACAGGTGATGGATACTGTATGTACATTTGTATATCTCTTTGGTATAGAAGACAAATTTAAAAATTGACGATGGCTTGGCTTGCCCTTTTTTAAATTTCTTTTCTTTTTAGGGGATAATCAACCAGATTAGTGCAAGAACCTGGGGTATTTAAATAACTATAGAGAAAAGAAAACTATGAGCCCCCAAGCAGGGACTTGCAGTAACAGTGAACATTTTTAGTCTAGAAATTGGCTAAGAATACAGTACTCATTTGGTGATTGAACTTGAATGAGAATGCAAATATGTTGTCGGGCTACCTGCTGTACTGTGTAGGTTGCTCTGAAGCCTTCAGACAAGGTCTGATGTGCTGGTCTGGGTCTCACTGATGCAGGTACTTGATTAGCCATGGAGCCAACGTGGCTGCTGTGAACAGCGAAGGGGAGGTCCCGTCTGACATCGCAGAGGAAGCAGCCATGAAGGACCTGCTTCTGGAACAAGTAAAGAAGCAAGGTAAATCAGGTGTGGGATTGAATATGGGAGAGTTAGAGCCTAAAAATGTCCATAAGAGAACTCTGCTGGCTTGCTGTCTGTAAGTGAAAAGATCTAAAATCTGGCTCAGGAGACAGCAGACAGATTTTATTTTGCTGTCAGGACAGTGGTGCAGATGCAGGAGGTTTGTGGTGTGTGGTCTCTGTCCTTGGGATTCTTCAAGGCAAGACACCACAGTACTGAAATCTGAATCATTAGATCTGTTTGCTTTTAAAGTGAGATTTAATTCTGACCTCTGGTATCATTAAAAGGTCTCGTTTCACTAAGACTTGATAAAACAGAGGTGAGATTTACAGCACTGGCAAGAGGAGGAAACAGGATGTGAGTATTCCAGGCCTGGAGTGACCTGCTTTATCCTGATCCTTCCCCAGAGTTCTGCAGCCCATCTACCATGTTCCCTTTCTCATCAGGTGTGCCTGGCTGAGGGGTTGCTCTCCAGACTGTCCCTGCACAAACATTCCCAGTAGAAGAATCATCTTGGACTGTGTAGCTGATGTTATAATTAAGAAATGCTTTATTAGTGTGACATTTTCTTCATACCCATGGAATTCATCTGTGAGTCATTAAATATATGTACACATGGGTGAGAAGTTTAAATCCTGTCTGTGAAGTTCATCGAGAATGTTTTTGAAGGATGCAGTGATGGAACAGGGAACCAAGGAATTTCTGGAACTCCCATCATTGGATGTAATCAAAGCTCAGCTGCATTCAACTCTGAGCTATTTGATCTGGGTTTGAAGTTACCCTCCTTTGAGCAGGGATTTGGGCTAGAGATCCCCAAAGATTATTTTCAGTGTGGATTATTTTATGCCTGCAGGTCGATGGGGGGGTTGTTTGCATGCTGGATTGAATCCAGTCCTCTGTCAAATATATTCTGACATATGGTGGTTACTTTATTTTTGAAGCTCCTTTCAGGTATAGTTAGGGAAGAGATCAGTCCCGTGGTACTTTGTCACCCGTGTTACTGTTCCACAGGTGAGTTTGTAGCTGTTCATCTGAGAGCTGGTTGTTATTTACTGTAGTGCTCCTCTTGGAAAATTGATGCAGGATCATGTTCCTTCTAAACAAAAACTTTTCACTTTTTAGTCCAGGGATATTTGTGACAAGGTTATTCTTATTTTGTTCCCCTTTACCATCCCCTTTAAAATAAGGTTGAACAGCTCTTCTCCCTTATATTTACTCTGCTCATGTATTTAAAAAAAAAGATCTGTGTCTGCAGTCAGCCTTTGTTTTACTGGGCTATCCAAGCCATGCCTTTTTCCTGTTGGCATTCAGGCTTTATTGAATGCCCAGAAAGACAGAGATCCTTTCTTTACCTCAGTGTAACTTGGGTCTTTAAAGTGGGTATCAAGAGCTGTACATAAAATCAGAGAATGATTTTGGTTGGAAGGGACCTTAAAGACCATCTCATTTCAGCCCCTGCCATAGACAAGGGGCCTTGGACACTTCCAGGGATGGGGCAGCCACAGCTTCTCTGGACAACCTGTGCCAGGGCCTCCCCACCCTCACAGGGAAGGATTTCTTCCCAATATCCCATCTAACCCTGCCCTCTGGCAGTGGGAAGCCATTCCTCCTTGTCCTGTCACTCCACCCCTTGTCCAGAGTCCCTCTCCATCTCTCCTGGAGGCCCTTTAGGCACTGGAAGGGGCTCTAAGGTCTCCCTGAAGCCTTCTCTTCTCCAGGTGAACACTCCCAGCTCTCCGGAGCCTGTGGGTTCAGCCCAGCACTCTGGGTGTCACTGCACACAGCTGGGGTGTGTTGAGCTTCTCATTCCCCAGCACCCCCAGGTCCTTCTCTCCAGGGCTGCTCTCAATCCATTTGTCTCCTAGCCTGGATTTGTGCCTGGAGTTGCTCCAACTCAGGGGCAGGATCTTGTGCTTGATCTCATTGAACTTCATGAGGTTCTCATGGTCCCACCTCTCCTGCCTGTCCAGGTCCCTTTGGGTGTCCCATCCCTTCCCTGTGGCGTGTGACCCCACCACACAGCTCAGTGCCATCAGCACTTTGGTGAGGGTGCATCAGTCCCACTGTCCATGACACCAACAAAGGTTAAACTGCACCAATCCCCACACCAACCCCTGAGGATGCCACTCAGCACTGGGCACCACGTGGACATTGAGCCATGGGCCACAACTCTGAGTGTCACCATCCAGCCAGTTCCTCATCCACTGAGTGCTCCATCCACCAAATCCATATCTCTCCAGTTTAGAGATGTGTCATGTGGGACAGCGTCACATGCTGTGCACCAGTCCAGTGTCAGTCACTCTTTCCTCATCCACCAGCGCTGTCACCCTGTCAGACAGGGCCGTGTCAGGCACAGTTTGCCCCTCAGAGAAGACAGGTTGGTTGTCACCAATCACCTCCTTATTTTGCATCTGCCTTAGCATAGTTTCTAGGAGGATCTGCTTCATGATCTTGCTGGGCATAGAGGAGAGACTGATTTAGCTGTAGTGCCCCAGGTCTTCTTTTCCCTGTTTAAAAATGAGGATTATATTTCTCTTTTTCCAGTCTGTGGGAACTTCACCGTACTGACACAACTTCTCAAATATGATGGAGAGTGACTTAGGCACTTCTGTTGCCATCTCTCTTGGGATCTTTGGATGCATCTCATCAGGTCCCATGGACTTGTGCACCTTCAGCATCCTTAGATGGTCTTGAACCTTACAGGACATCAAGGCAACGATCCTGCCTCAGCTGCAGGTATTTTGCCTGACACTTTTTGGGATTCTGCTTGCACTGCTTCACCACATTAGCTGCATCCTGCTAAGATGCCCTGAAACAACCATCTGTCTCCACTGAGAAGCTTCCTATCAACACAGTTTAAAGGCTCATAACTGCTGGAGGAAATGGGGTTGAACTTTAAATAAGCTTTGTCCTGCACAGTGGCCTGTCCTCAGCAGTGACTGGAAACAGATGCCTGCTGCAAACTGGAACAACAGCACAAGCGTGTAAAATTCCCCTCCCAGACATTTTCCCAGTCTCCAGCCACTGTGCCTCCAGGAATTCCTGAGTGAGATGGGCTTTCTGTGCACTCATGAATCCTCCGTGATTTTCTGTTTCATGAGCTTGTGCAGTGCTCCTTGGGAGATTCAGCATGTCCAGCATTATAATTACAAACTTGTCGGATCCTCGTTCTGCAGACAGTTGTGTTTCTGATCTTTGCAACATCCTGCAGCAGTGGGTCTCACAGGTCAGACTCCCAAGTGTTTTCTTTGGTGCCATTTTAAGCCTAATGCCCCATAATTTAATTTGGAATCATGCCATCCTCATACTGAAAGAATTAATCTGTAGGGACACTTGCTCTTCAACACCCTTCTTGATTTTTGAGATTTGTCATCTTCTCCTTTGTATTTTGTCCTGAGTCAGCAAGCTCTGAGCTGATTAATCTTGTGTGGAGCTGTATCATACTTGTGATTGATACATCAACCTTCCATGACCTCATTATTGTGAAAACTTCACTTAGGAAAACAAGTCTATGTTTGTTTTGCCTCTTGTTGGTTTAGTGAGAATTGACAGTCTGTCACCCAGACCCACTTGCCTCTCCAATCATCCACCTGCCTTTCTACACCATAGCAGTCATTTCCTAAGGTGGGAGACTCGTCCCTCTTGTTGTCACAGAGCCTCACAGTCCATGTGTCTGCTATTCCAGATGTGTGTATTGATGAACTTACCTGATCTGACTTCAACTAAAGCAGTGACAACCACCAGAGTAGATTTTTTTTTTGGCCTCCTCATCCCCAAATGATTTAGGGTTGTGTTTTGTCAGAATCAGGGGGTTTGCTGCTCAGTGGGATAACTCTCAGCATGCCTGGCAGGAATGGCTCTGGAGCAGTACAGCTCACTCTGTGTGTCACCTGCAGGTTGTCCTGAATTCTGAGTGTGCACAGAGCTGGGCTGACATTGCTCTTGCAGGAGATGCCTAAGAATCAAGTCTTTAGACCTTCACTGTAGATTACACTCTCATTACAGTGCAATCCAGTTGGTTAAGATGCTGTTCATGACTTTTTTGTTTCAGTCTGGGACACATAGGCATATGTAGAATGTTGTTTCAATCTGGCATATCTAGAATTTAATCCTTCTACCCTTAGTGCACTTCTAAGCTTGCAGTTCCTTGGGGTGGGTTGCAACCACTGGCCCAACTTTCAGATTTTTTAAGTCAGACTGTTTCTGAAGTCTCTGTCAATGACACAGGAGCTCTCCCAGCTCATAGAAGGTGCTTTTGCTGATTGTTTTGTGGAAGATTACAGATAGTTTGCTAATATTGTACAGCAAATGAAGCATGGGGTAAGTTTAACAAGTGCTCAAGAGCTTTCCCTTGTTCATCTCTTCTTCTGTGCTTCACCCTCTTAGGTGTAGACCTAGACCTGTCAAGGAAAGAAGAGGAGCAGCAAATGCTGCAGGATGCCCGGCAGTGGCTGAACAGTGGGAGAATTGAGGATGTAAAACAGCCTCGGACAGGAGCCACAGCCCTTCATGTTGCTGCAGCCAAGGGCTATTCTGAAGTCATGAGGTAGGAGCTCCTCCCCAGGGCTGATGTGTTGAATTAGGGCTGGTTTTTGTAAAGAACACATCTGGCTTTACAGTTGAGAGAAATTTGTTCCATGCTGAGATTTTCAGGCTGCTGTTTCTCCAAAGGCTCTGTGGTTTTATGTGCCCAGCCACAGTGGTTCACACAGAAATACACAGGGACTGGAGCTCATTCCTCCAGGCCTTTGAAGTGAGGAAAGCTTTTCAAAGAGCAAGGCATAGGAGGTCTCATTTTCACTATTAGAGTAATAGTTTTAGGACTAGCAAGTTAAACAGTATTAGGGGATAAAAGTATAATTTTGGCCTACAAAGTGACAACACACAGTGCATGACAGTCACAAACACCCCAGAAGTTTACGTGACCAGTCTAATGGGAAAACCCAGGGTCCACCTCTGTCTCACTGTCCTCTGCCTCTTAGTGCTACTGCTCCTGCAGTGACAGAGGTATTCCAGCACCTGACAGTTCTGCTGCCCTGCCACTAACAAGACTATTATGAACAGCTTGCCCAATTTAGGGTTTCCTGGCAATAAAGCATTAATATTTTTACAGGTAAGATCACATTAAGGTTTCCAAAACAGAGCTTTCTTCTCTGCTCTTTGTGGGTGGAACTGCCATAAGCATGGAGTCATAGAATCCCAGAATGGTTGGGTTGGAAGGAACCTTAAAGCTCGTTTCATTCCATTCCCTGCCATGGGCAGGGACACCTTCCACTATCCTGGGTTGCTCCAAGCCCTGTCCAACCTGGCCTTGAACACTTCCAGGGATGGGGCAGCCACAGCTTCTCTGTGCCAGGGCCTCACCATCCTCACAGGGAAGAATTTTTACCTAATATGTAATCTAACCCTGCCCTCTGTCAGTGGGAAGCCATTCTCCCTTGTTTTGTCACTACATGTGCTTGTAAGTAGTCTTTCCAAGGTTACTCTATTGTCCACATTAGAATCTGTTCTGGAAGTGTTCATCTGTCTTGCTTCTCAATTTCATAATTTTAAGTGACATGCATAAGAGCTGTTTCATCTCAAGCTCAAGCAATTTTCTTATTCTCCATGTTTCTAACTTGTATTCAGTCATTAGAGCATATAATTGAGTTATGAGCTGTCTATGCCTGTACCATGCCTGAGAACAGGAATCTAACACAGCTCATGTGAATAGAAATGTAATATCTCCTGCATTTGAGGTGTTGGTCCCGTGGACTGTCAGAGGAGGGTTGTGTGTGCAGTGCTCCTTGATGAAGTTCACTGTGTGTGCAGGGTCACTTTGCTCTGAACAACAACTCCTTGGCATTAGTTATGGTAATGATAAACAGATCTCAGGGCAGACTGACATTGTTGTATATTATGGCCATGCTGTAAGTTCAAATAAAAATCTTCAGTGGCTTAAACCAAAGAGGCTGACAGCCAGGATCCAGCTCACTCTAAATGGGACATGGAATTTGTCTGTGACCTTGAGACTCTTAGCAGCTCTATTCCTCGCTTCTGCCAGCTGGAAAACCAACAGAAAGTCAGCACCTAATTTAAAATTTCTTTCACAGAGAAGCCCACAGCTGCTTTACTGTCACTGTGTTTTATTTAGCACAGTGGCACATCGATGTAAAGCCACAGGAGTTTCCAAGCTGTTGATGCCATTCTGGGGTCATGCTGGATTTCGTTCATGCTGCACAAAGGTGGCTCTGGATGGTGGAAATTCCCGTGATGGAAATTTTCAGTAGCAGTTTTACCAGATTTGCAGAATTCCCCTGGGATGATCTTCAGTATTTAAGGAACTTGGATAATAGTTTTGATGCACATGCTGCTCAGTGCTCTCACCTGATCACTGCCACAGAGGTGTGCACATGGCTCTGGAGCCTCAGACTACACTGACCATCTTGTGTTTGTTTTGGTGTTAAATATTCAAGCTCCAGATGCTGTGAAACACCAGCACTCTGGTCTGATGGAGATGGGAGGGCTGGAAGGGGCACAGCAGTGAGTGCCTGGGAGTTCCCAGGCAGCTTCACTTGGGAAAGATTTACTTGAACTATGCAAGTGTGAAAAAATGCATTTTGGGTTGTTTAACCCAAATGTGGATTATTTAACATATGAATTTCACCCCTGTCAATCACAGTAATGTCACTGGTGCTTACCTGGCAGTCCTGCTGGTCTCCTTATGGACCATCTCACACTGTGGCCTTGTGTTCTGGTAGAACCAAGCCCCAGCTCCATTTCCCAAACTTCCCTCTCATGGCAGGTGCTGTGCTTGGCTCCCTGTTGTGGGGATGCAGTTGCAGAGGTGCTGTTTGTGTACTCAGTGCCTGAGCCAGGCCAGGCTGTCTCCTCCACTCGAGCAACAGTTCAGGCTGGGTCACCAATGCCAGATGAGAAACTAAGGTGTTCTCCAAATTTATGGCATGCTGAAAGGAAACATCAATTTGACATGTTCCAGCAGATTTTACGTCAAAGTCACAGTTTTTCCACCACAGTTTGGAGCACGTGGAGTGAGGTGTTGCTTGGGGGAATAAAGTACAGAAGCTGCTGCTGGTGAGCTGGGCTGCTCTGTGCCTCACGGGGGAACTCTGCTCAGTCATGAAGCCGTTCTTGGATGAGCTGAGATCAGTACTGCTTCTTTTCCCAGGCTTCTGATCCAGGCTGGGTTTAATCTGAATGTCCAGGACAATGATGGCTGGACTCCCCTCCACGCTGCCGCGCACTGGGGGGTGAAGGAAGCGTGTTCCATCCTGGCCGAGGCTCTGTGTGACATGGACATCAGGAACAAGCTGGTGAGTACAGGACTAATGCAGTGTATTTTATAGCCAGATTAACAACAGCTTTATTGCCTGATGCTTGATCATGGAATCACAGACTGATTTGGGTTGGGAAAGACCTTAAAGTTCATCTCATTCCACCCCCTGCCATGGGCAAGGACACCTTCCACTAGCCCAGGTTGCTCCAAGCCCCGTCCAGCCTGGCCTTGGACATTTCCAGGGATCCAGAGGCAGCCACAGCTTCTCTGGGCAACCCGTACCAGGCTCTCATCACCCTCACAGGGAAGCATTTCTTCCCAGTATTCCATCTAACCCTGTTCTATGTCAGTGGGAAGCCATTCCTCCTTATCCTGTCACTCTGGGCCCTTGTCCAAAGTCCCTCTCCAGCTCTCTTGGAACCCCTTTAGGCACTGGAAGGGGCTCTAAGGTCTCCCCAGAGACTTCTCTAGGCTGAACAGCCCCAGCTCTCCAAGCCTGGCTCCAGAGCAGAGGAACTCCAGCCCTGTGGTCAATTTAGTGGCCTCTTCTGGATGCATTTCAACAGGTTCATGTCCTTGATTTGGGGGCCCCAGAGCTGAACACAGTGCTTGAGGTGGGGTCTCATAAGAGATCCAACATCACTATCCAACATCATGACAAAGTTACACACAGTGAGCAGTTCTGGCCTGTGCACTGGGGCATTTAAAAACATCAGAAAATAGAGGATCTTGACTGGAGGAAGGGAGAAGATATTTCAAATATCATAGGAAGAGATCTGTAATTAAAATTTAGGACCAAAGTTGTCATCCTGGTTTAGTGTAACCCTGGCCAATTAAACAGCAACAAAAAATCAATCTTGGAGTGCAATACAGTATATTAATATTAAGGTATAGGGCACTGAAAACAAGTGAGCCTGTTCTTCTATACATTGGTCATAACAGAGGAAATTGAAAAATTGATTCAGATTTGTAATAAATTAGTAAAGAAAAATAAGATGGAAGAAAAGAAAAGAAGAACCATTCCTTTTCCATCCTAATAGTTACAAGTTTCTCCTTGAAGAGCCCTTGGATTTTCAAGAGCTTGTCCAGGGCTGTTCTTGGTGTTCCCCTCCTTGCTGGAGTGTCCACGTTGGTCTTTGAGCTGCTTCCCCCCGGAGCAGGTTCAGGTGTGCCATGGCAGCTCCTGGGGGAGGAGAGGAAGTGGGATGTGCTTGGAGCAGCCCCGGGGGCTGAAGGCAGGTGGGAGAACGTGGTAAGAGAAACATGGCCCCGTGTGTTTGGGGGCATCTGCCTCTGTTGGAGACTACTGGAATCAAAATGCCTCTCTGAGGAGCCATTTTATCCTGGTGAGCTCTCTGACACCCAAAATACGGGGAATATTTTCTGTTTTAAATGCCACCAGGTGCTTTTCCAAAGTGTTCAGGATGTGTGGGGGGTTTTTATCGTGCCAGACTTGGAAAGAAACAGACACAGTTGTATTTGCTGCATTACTTTGTCCTTCCAAAGCAGGATTGTCTCCTTGCTGGGTCAGGTGGCCAAGGCTCCCTGCATTTCTTTGATCCCTGGCCATCAGGTTTCATTGCATGTTGGTAATTCAAGCTATTAGAGCTTCAGTTATGTTGAAAATGTAACTGATTTCTTGGTTTGTGCCCCAGAGTAATTTTTTTGGTTTGTTTTAGTTTATAAATGCCCATAGATGTGCAAGTGGATCCCAAATTTTTTGGCTGGCTGTTGGCTGGCAGCCTCTCAGGAGGTTTAAATACATGATGATACAGTAACCTAGAATCATGGAATCTCCTGAGTTGGAAGGGACCCACAAGGATCATCGAGTCCAACTTGTGACCCTGCACAGGACACCTCAAAATCCCACCCTGAGAGCTTTGTCCAAACACTCCTTGAGCTCCTTGGCAGGTTTGGGGTCGTGAGCACTGCCCTGGGGAGCCTGTTGAGTGCCCCACCACCCTTGAGGGGAATAATCTTTTCCTGATATCCAGCCTACCAACAGGTTGATCATATTCTTTCTCAGTACAAGAGCATCCTTTTTGGAAACCTGGAAACTAAACTATTGAAGTCCTAGCTGTTGGATTTGAGCAGCAGCAACCAGGGAGCTGCCCTGCCATGTGAAAGGTTGCTCACCGGACATGAACATGATCTTAGGTGTGAACATGATCTGTGATCTGTGGTCACTGTCACACGGGTTTCCCTGCTCTGGACCGAGTGTCCCTCACCTTCTGGGGAGGGAGGATGTGATGTATGTTCACTGGTAAATAGTGCTTTTTTTGACTGTTACCACCATGCCATATCAGATACCCTCTTGTGTTCTCTCACTGCACCAGGGCCAGACGCCCTTCGACGTGGCTGATGAGGGACTCGTGGAGCATTTAGAAATGCTGCAGAAGAAACAGACTGTGGTGAGTTTCTGGAGATCATTTTCCACCTCTCCAATTACCTTTCCACGCACAGGTCTTCTCCAAAACATATGGTGCCAACAGATGCAGGAAGCTGAGGCCCTGCTATTTTTTTTTTGTTAGTCGTTTGCAATCTTTAATCACAACAATATTTTTAATAGCTGGAAATCCAGACTGCAGCAAGAAGGTCAGTAGTGTGCTGGCATGCAGAGTTATGTGAACTGGTAAGGAATGTACAGTTCACCTTTGGGATTGTTATTATCCTGCACTTTGCTGGCATCAAACCCTCTCTAGCATCAAACTGCTCTGTTCCTAATGAGTGATTTCCCAAGTCCACTTTGTGTTTGCATCCAAGGAAATACACTATCAGCATTGAGAAAGTTCTGTTACCGTGTCTACCTCTCTTACAGTAGGGAGGCTTTGGATTGAGAGAGAAGAAATTATAAACTTCAGGGAATTCTGAAAAAATGGGAGATTTCAAAGCCGTATTATTCAAAACTGCCATTTCATAGTGCAGTGGAGATGCTGGAGGGGGTTATAAGCCACAAGTTGCCATAAAAAAAGGAAAACAAAAATATATCTTGACCAACATAAGGCCAGAAAGTTGGTTTTGGATTGGATTTTTTCCTATTTTATTTGATCTACTCAATTCTCTCATTCGGATGCTTCCACAAAACAAGCCAAGCTTCTTTAAAAGAAATTAAAAATTTTTATTATTTAAAAGGTTGGATTCAGAAACAGACAGAATGAGAACAGTGCTGATAAACCCCAGGAAAGTATTTTGAGGAACTGACAATGTGGGTGGTTAGAACTCCAGCTCTGATCACAACACAGCTGCTGCCATCCTCAAATAGCAGCCTTAACATTCACAGGAACTTCTTAAAAATTAATCAGCTTCTCCCTAAATGAGGTGTTGATAAATACTATCAGGGTTGTATTTTTGATTCCCTCCTCTCTCACTACCCCAGGATTCTGCAGATAACTGCTCTCCTTTAAAGCAAAGAAAAAGAAAGACAACAAGAAGTTGTTTTTGGTTGGGTGCTCACCCATTTTTAGGGCTGTTTTGCAGGGGCTACAACCCCTCTGTTCTCTATACAGCAGCACTATATAAGGGCCATTTCCGTTTATTCATTCAGTGTAGAACTGGGCAGAAGAATCCAGATTGTATCCCACTTCTTTTTTTTAGTGGATATGATTTTTTAATGGAAATGCCATTTTATCATGTGCGTTTATCATGTGCCATTTTTATCATTTAAAAATAGAAAACTCACATTTGTTAAGGACGAAACAGGCAATTCCATGACATTGCTCTAAGTCATTATTTCACTTTGAAAATGACTCTCAAATCAGATTTTTTTTACTCTAAAGCCTGAGGCAGAACACTGTGCTCTCCTTGCTTAAAGGTGTGCTGCTGTTATTGGAGAGCAGAGGGGATGTTTGTTTGCTGGAAGCAATATTTTGGTTTGGGTTTGGATTTTTCTCCCCGTCCCTATGAATGGAGTGGGCTGTTTCCTGCACTTCCCTTTGCTGTGCTCCAGCAATTTGGTCTGTTTAACAATGTGCTGTACTCCAAATTTTGGCTCTTTGCTGGAATCTGTGTAGCTTTTCCTACTTCACAGGTTGCCCAGAGAAGCTGTGGCTGCCCCATCCCTGGAAGTGTCCAAGATCAGGTTGGACAGGGCTTGGAGCAACCTGGGCTAGTGGAAGGTGTCCCTGCCCGTGGCAGGGGGTGGAACTGGGTGATTTTTAAGGTCCCTTCCAACCCAAAGAATTCTGAGATTCTGTGATTCAGAATTTGCAGAGCTTTTGCTTCTGGTGTCTGGTGTCATCAGCTCCTGTCAGAAGAGAAAGAGTAACTTTGTGAGCCACAACAAAACAGAGCTAGCCTTAAATTTAGCCTCTGCCATCTCTTCTTCTGTCTCAGCTACGTCTGGGCTTCTGGAAGGTACTAAAATGATTTTTGGGAACTATTTTGTCCATTAATGTTAGCGAAATTAATATTGCTGCTCTCTGGACAAAATGTTTCCATTGCTGTGGTGATCCCAGGTGTTCTTGTGCAATGACTTCATGCATTTGAGAGATTTAAGAAGTGACCCATCCTGACTTGAATGTTTTCCTCTGAGAACAAGTCAATAATAGCTACAAAGGCAGCGAATTCTTAACTGAATCCAGCCTGATTTCATGGGCACACACACGTGTGGGCAGACCTCCAGCACGGTCACAGAATGGTTTGGGTTGGAAAGGACTTTGAAGGTCTTGTAGTTCCACCCTCTGCCATGGGCAGGGACACCTTCCACTAGACCAGGTTGTTCCAAGTCCCATCCAGCCTGGCCTGGAACACTTCCAGGGACAGGGAGCCCACAGCTTTCTGGGCAGCAGCCAGGGTTTGTCTCTGGGTCTGGGCAGGGACTTTTGCAGGTGTCTTTGAAGGGTTCGTGTTGCAGTGTGAGGACCTGCTGGGTGTGTGGCCGTGCTCTGACAGAACTCGAGTCCAAAGCTCACAGTGCCCTTGCAGATGTGCTGCTGTTGGATTGGCTTGTTAAACAAATCCACAGTATTTTTGGTCTAGTGAGGCTGGGCTGACCTTGTGCTGTGGTGATGATTGGATTGTGCTGAGGTGGCTGGTTAACATGTCTCTTCTCATTCCTCCCCCAATCTTCCTGGGCTTTTTGACAGTTGCGAAGTGAGAAGGAGACGAGGAATAAGCTGATTGAAGCTGACATGAACGGGAAGCCTCAAAGCAGACTCTTCACCAAGTAAGTCTCTCCCTCTTATTTGAAAAGGAGCTGCCCAGGGAGTAATGGGAGAGCAGCTTCATCTGTCACAGCCAGCTGGCCTCAGCTGGGTCAAAAACAGTTCACTGCTGTTCATTTCGTGGTTTTTTTGTTTTTTTTTTAAATTTGAGCTCTCTCAAATACAATTTTAGTTGTTTCCTAACACACCCACTGAGTGGTGGAACAAGGGGTTGGGCTGGTGCTTGGTTCTCCTGCTCTGGCTGAGGATCAGTTAGAGCTTTGAGCTGAGAGCTGCACCTTCTGTTGCACGGAGCCCTACAGCTGCTGGGTTGGGTGGCTCTAAGAAATGAGAGACCACATTTTTTTTTGATGGTAAAAATGCTTGCAGATTTACAAAATGTGAGACTGGCAGTGGAATGCATGGCAAATGGCCCGTGCTGGAAATGCTGGGGTGTTGAATCCTATGCTTGTTCTATATGTAGTAAATCATGTCTGTGTGTTCCTGAGAAGTAGAACTCAGAATTCTAACTCACTCGCCTGGGGTAGGCCTTAAAGTTTCTATATTTTGCAGCAAAGAGAAGATTCTTTATGAGGAAGACACGCTGAAGTCCATGGAAATGGAGGAAGAGAACAAGGACTCGAGTAGTTCTAGTTCTGAAGAGGAGGAAGAAGCTGAAGATGAAGTTTCAGAATCGGATGCTGAAAAGGAGTCAGGTAAGACTTAGATTTAATAATCTCTTGGATTTAATAATTAGCATTCCAGTGTATATGTACAGAATATGGAGAAATCAGTAGTTCGTGTGCTAAAATAGCTGATCCAAATGCTGACTCACAGGTCAGCATAATTTTTTTAAAACAAAAATCCTGCACATCCTATTCAGTTTCTGCTTGAGATAACACATTGGTCATAGTTTGTTCTTAAACAGGAGGGTTTTTTCTTTTTGGCCCAGTTCAAGATAAACCCTTCAGGTCCTGCAGGATGGTAGGAAAGCAAATGAAGGTGTAGGAAAGCAATAACCTGTTGTGTTTGGATTACAGACATGAAACAAAGGGCTGAAGCTGTTCTGGGTAATTACAGAGATGAGGAACTTTTTTTTTCCTGAGTGTGATGTATAATAGTTGCAAAACATAGTGGAAAATAAAGATTAAGTGAATAGAGTCACATTAGCCTTTACATTATAACATATTGCTGGCATCTTACTCCCATTCCTTTTCCATAATTTGTATGGCTTCCTTAATTACTTTAAAAAGTGTTTATGTGCAGCACAGAAAGTTTAAATAAAGATACTTAATTTTACAGTAAGCTGAGACTTACTTCTACTTAATATTCTGCAAACACAGATGGATCTTGGTCTGTGATGTGTTTAATGGTGAAATTACTTTTAACATCAGCTTACTCGGCCTATATCCCAATATCCTAATACATAAGTCCTTGCAGAGAAGTGCAGTTTAAAGTTTTGTCCTGCTTCTGTGCCAGTGAAATTTTCACCTGTGTTCTGATTGTGTCATTAATGTTGCTGTGGCAGGGTGAGAGGGGTGGAGAATCATGGCTGCTCCTCCCAGAGCTGGTGTTACACCATGACAGGAACATGTGGGCATGACAGTAGCACAGGGAAGTAATCTTTTGGCTTTTAAATCAAGCAGATCTAGTGGAGAAGTCAGTGGTAGAAACAGACACACAGTAGAAGTCATATATTATTTGCTCCATAAATCAGGGGTTTTCCCTGATTATGTATATTATTTTTTAATATATATATTTATTTCTACATATATAAATTATATCTGTATAAATTATAGCTTTGTAGTTGTGTGCCAAACCTTGTAATCCTTTTAAACATGATGGGAGTTCGACCAAAACACCTCAAATGTACAGACCCCTGTAAGACCTGGAGCTGCGTGGGGTTTAACTGAGTCAGGAACAGCCTGAGATCCTTCAGCAAGGAAAGATCCACAGCAGTCACCATTAAATTTTGTGTAAAGCCAGAACAGGTCTTTTTATTGCATTAATTCACTGAGCAAAGCACATTATAGGAATCTATGTCAAACCACTCAAGCCAATACAAATGGAAGACAAAAAGCACTCAAGTAATGATTAAGCTTCAGGCTTCAGGCTTTGTTACCTGTGCTCTACTTTCCTCGAGAGATTAATGGCTCCTTTGAGACAGTTCCATCAGAGTTGAAACCCCACCTTGTAAACTTCTCAAGTCTCTGATAGAATGAACACGGGCTTGCCCAGCTGGGTGGAGACACAGTTGTCAGTTATAGCTTTTGATAATGAAAATTATAAATGTCAGTGTGTTACTGGTTTCAAGGACAGACAACTGTGTGCTGGGCTGATCCCACAGCGGGGGCAGCAGGGGAGGGGGAAATTCTGCCCCTCTGCCCTGCTCAGGTGAGCCCCCACCTGCAGAGCTGCCTCCAGCTCTGGGGACCCTGCAGAGGAAGGACGTGGAGCTGCTGGAGCAAGTCCAGAGGAGGCCACCAAGCTGATTAGAGGGATGGAGCAGCCCTGCTGTGAGGAAAGGCTGAGAGAACCAGGATTGTTCAGTATGGAGAAGAGAAGCTCCGGGGAGACCTAATTGCTGCTTTCCAGGACCTGAGGGGAACTTAGAGGAAAGATGGAGAGAGACTATTTACAAGGGCCTGGAGTGACAGGACAAGAGGAGTGTCTCCCCACTGCCAGAGGGCAGGGTTGGATAGGATACTGGGAAGAAATCCTTCCCTGGGAGGGTGGGGAGGCCCTGGCACAGGTTGCCCAGAGAAGCTGTGGCTGCCCCATCCCTGGAAGTGTCCAAGGCCAGGTTGGACAGGGCTTGGAGCAACCTGGGCTAGTGGAAGGTGTCCCTGCCCGTGGCAGGGGGCAGAACAAGATGAACTTTAAGGTCCCTTTCAACGAAACCATTCTGATATTCTGTGGTTCCAGGATTATCTGTTCAACATTTTAAATGCTTGGATGGTAGAGAAGACATGGGTATGAAAACACGGAAATTATTTCCTTATTCCTCTTCATTTCCTTAAATATCCCCATAGCTGTGTCATTCTGAGCAGTGCTGAACACACTGGTGATGACAGTTGTTCTGAAGTGTTCAAAGTCCAGATGAGGAAAAATAAAAATATTCTGAGTGATCTTTTTGAACCCAAAAATTCCACCTCCTTGGTAACTCAGCATAAAGCAGGACATGTTGAGGCCAGCAGTGTAACACAAGTTTAGTTTGAGGTGTGTTTTGAAGAGTCTCAGGTTGCGATCAATTTGTTGAATTCGCAGGGACTGTGGGAGGAAGAAATTGGATGAGGGAAGCAGTGAAATTGCTGGAAGGCTTCCGAGTAGCATTTCTGACAATCTGTAAGAAGTTTCTGTTCTTCAAACAAAGAGCATTAATGCCACTTTATTCATCTTGAGGACAATTCATTTGGAATTGGGTTGTATATAAACAAGAGAAAGATCAGTATAAAATTCTATGGTCATTATCTGTGCTGGGAACTATTACAATATGTAATTATTGGGAATTAAAGCAGGCCAGGGAAGCTTTCAGTGTTGTTTTGTTTAAAAACCAACCAAACAAAAACTCTAAGAGAAAGGAATTAGAAATTCCTTAAGAGAAAGGAATTAGAAAAATTAATTTTTACTCTCACCAAATTTTTTTGGGGAGGTTGAAGTAATCCTCAGCAGTTTCCCTTGACTGGAATTTGTCATGTTCATTGCTGAAATGTCAGTAAAATAAAGTGTGGGACCCTGCCCCGAAGCTAATGCTGCCCATGACTGTGCCATCTCCTGCTGCCAGCACAGGGTCCTTCAGCCTGTCCTGCTTCTGCAATCAACTCCCTTCAGTCACATTGCTCATAGTTAGAGCTCTTCCCAACCTGTCATTACCACTTAAGCCTGTGCCCTTCTAATTAGGCTTGACCTTAAAAGCGACCTCTGCACTATATACTTCCAGAGCAGGCTCCCAGTCCCCACCACCCAGCCTGCACAGCCTGGTGCAACCTTCCCTTCCTGCAGTGCCCTCTGGTTTACAGGCCTCAGGCTCAAGAAATCAGCCCAGGGCAGGGTGTTATTCCTTGTCCGTGTGCGTTTCCATGGACGCGGATGCCAAGTGTGCCAAGCTAGGAGGAATAGGTGACCTGTGGGCCCTTTCCCAAAGGGCTGTGTGACAGAGCACCTGAGTGTTTGGCTCCAGAACTGGAATCCTCTTCTGAGATGACTTGGATGGAAGTTGTGAGACAACATGGAGAGGGAAAGTGGCTGAGATTTCAGTCTCACACGCACCCGAGGGAGTGGCTGGAGTTGTGTCAGGAGAGGGTTAGGTTGGATGTTAGGAAAAGATTCTTCCCCCAGAGGGTGGTTGGGCACTGAACAGGCTCTCCAGGGCAGTGGTCATGGCCCCAAGGCTACCAGAGCTCAAGGAGTGTTTGGACAATGCTCTCAGGGCCAGGGTGGGACTGTTGGGATGTTCTGTACAGGACCAGGAGTTGGACTTGATGATCCTCGTGGGTCCTTTCCTGCTCAGATTCCATGATTCTGTCTTTGCCACTTTAATTCAGGCTCTGTCAGTCCTGCTCACTGCCTGTTATTTTTAAATGTTTCTCTTGGCTTGCTCTTTTCTGTTTTCCATGTCCTTTGAATCCTTTTTTTTGTAGGACTGAGAACATTTGTTTCAGAAAGACTGATCTTCATGCTCCAAGGTGCTGTCCTCCCAGATGCTCCACCCCAAACTGCTCCAAGTGTGGAACAGCAGATCTTTATTCCCTGCACATATCTCATTTGCTAAGACTGTTTGGGTGCTTATGCTTAAAATTACTTTATGTTTTCAAAACCGTGTTTGTGTGAGCACTCACAGCTCTCAGGAAAACATTTTGTTTCGTGTAGGTACATCATTTCTCAGGCAGGTTGCATGTGCCTGGGTTTTTGGTAAATAGTCTATCTTCCAGCCCTTTGCACTCCTGTCAACTGAACCTATTGCCTGAGACACACTTTCTGCTTCCTCTGCCCCAGTAATGTCTGGTGGATGTTCTTCTGTCCAGCTGGGTGCATAGATACAAAAATAAATGTAATGCTGTACAGCTGCACTTGTCTGACGAGCAGGGAGCCAGTTGTGAGCCTGGACAGGGATTGTTTAGCTTGCTTGGAGCCCTGGTAAGGGGTTTTGTTGGGCAGCAGTCCTGGCTTCCTGTAGAAAGATGGATTTTGCTGCAGAAGACCAGAAATTCTGCCCAGCAGCACAAGCAACTGCAGAGACCCGTGCAGTGAAACCCACAGCAGGCACTTGGGGCCGTGGGCTGTAACACACACATGTGCTCCAGCAGGAGCAGCACGTGCTGCTTTTCATCCCAGATTTTGCAAGGGAAGGACATTCCCAGATAGGGAACAAAATTGTGAAAAACAAAGAGTCTGTTTGTCCTCCTTTCTGCTAAGATTTTGCTTGTCTGTGGGGATCAAGTTCTAAAGCTTTGCCTGCCAAATGTATCTGTCCTATTCTTTAGGAAGTGGAAAGCTCTTTGCAGAAAGCCTGGCTTAGCCTTGTGACCTGAGGGGTCTGAGGTCACACGGCACTGAACTGGAGTGTAGAGCACACTCTATGTAAAGATGGGCCTTGGAAGGGCAATACTGAAACATTTGGTTTCTCTTCTTGTTTAAAATTTTAGAGAGGAAGGAAGAGCCCTTTGCCAACCACTCCAGCCGTGAATCCAGGCCCAGCATCACTGAGCAAATGCCACCACCCGAGCCCAACTCCTTCACTGCGTCTGCCAGAAGAGTAAGTGAATTTGGAATCAATGGGGACTCAGCAGTGCTCAGAAGCAGGAGGTGTTACTGGGAGATGGATGCTCTGAAACCAATTTTCAGAGCAGTTTAAGATTTGAATTTAGGAAAGGATGATATTAGGCAAGCCTGTTAAATCTCTGTGTTAATACCAGTGTAGGACTGGCCCCGAGGAGGGTGTTGGTACCATCAGGTTCCTCTTGAATCTCTGACCCTCCAAAGCAAATTGTGCTGTTCACAAGAAACCCAGCCTACAGCACGTGCTCTGTGTGCCATCAGTTCCGAGGTGGCTGATGCCAATCTCTTCCCAGGAGATCTTTCATCAGAACTGATTCCTGCTGGTGTATCAGTGGTGAATTTGGCAGTGTCATCACAAGTGCCCTAGACATGCCAAACCCTGCTGACTCAGTGATGTTACAGCCCAGCAAGGAGAGGTTTACATCTGACAGGCCAGCTGGACTATGGGAACTTTGAAAGGTGAAGCAGTTACTGCAGTCTTACCTGACTCCTCCAGCTCTCACATCACTCAGCTAGATGGCACCAGGAGACCCTGTTCTGCCCAGCACTGGTATCCTCTGCTGCTGGTTTCTTTTAGCACCAGACCATGGAGAATAGCCACGCAGGCACCTGGCCCCAGGCTGAAGCACTGGGTGCGTGTCAGAGGGAAATATTTCTTGCTTAGTCACAGTTTTGTATTTTTTGTATTTTTCACATGCTACTCAGTGAAATTTCTCATCCAGATCAAATGAAACAGAGCTCCTCTGGGCATTGTTCAACTCAGGCTGGCTTAGCAGTGGAACTGTTAGAGGTAGAAGGATACTGGGAAGTGAGAGCACTTTGGTTAACCTTTTCCCAGCTGCAGAGGTTTGGTCTCACTCCTTTGAGATGTTTAACCCAGAATAAGGCTGTTAGGGTATGGAAGGTGACCTGTGTGGAGAGCAGTTATTGATTTGACTTCAGTCACTTAAGATCAGTTGCTTTACCTTCTCTTACCTGTTTGATTTTTCTCCCTGACAGACTGGGCTTTGGATGAGAAAATACAAGTGCTTCTGTTGTCCTCCATTTGGGGAGTTATTAGGACATGCTGTGTTGTTCAGAATTTACAGGCAGCAGCTTTTGTTGTGGATTTGAGCTTTCTCTGAGGAAAGCATCAAAACTTCGTTAAAGTGTTAGAGCTGTGTAGGTCAGTAGGCTGGAAGTGCTAGAAATGGTGCAGTACAGATTAACTCTCTGCATTTGCATTAAAATGACATAAGCTGAAAACATTGCTCCAGTACTGCAGGCGTAATTTGAGCTTTGCAGTCCTGAGGCTGAGGGCAGAGCTGCACAGTAACTCCATTTATTCTGGATGGTTTACATCATGTAGAATATGGTGTAATAATGCTTAGATCATCTCTGACTGAAAGCCTTGTCTGCCCAGTGTCCTGCCCCTCACAGAGACCATCAGAAGATAATAGAGAAGACAGAATCTTGCAGGACTTCTGTCCCACCTTCCAACAATTGACATTTCAGGGAGCTGCTGAACCTGGGGTACTTTTTGTCTTCAGTAGCCCCTGTTGGATTTTTCCTCTGTGAATTTGTGCAGTCACTTTTTGATTGGAATCCTCTAATGTCCAGGGGCAAAGGGCCCTTCAGCTTAATTACAAACCCTACAGAGCTCCCTGCCCCTGTTCCATTAACCTGCCACACGCCAGATTTGTTTGCTGCCCATTGTTCCCTTATGGGAAGGACCAAGGGATCCTTATTCACTCTTCTGTGTGCCACCTTGGTACATATCTCAGCCTGGAGATTCCTAATATATTGAGTATCTCTTCATACAAAACCTCTCTTGCTCTGCTCATTCTTGTTGCCTTTCTCTGAATCTCTTCCCTTCTCATCTAATGCTGAGCTGTGCATGAGACCAAAGATGTGATTGTACCCTGCAGTAATATAGAGCTGTGTTGTGTATTCTGTACTTTTCCAATAATTCCTAATAATTTGTTTGCTTTATTTCCTTTACAGCTTGGTGTTGAGCCCCTGTACAAGTATCTCTTGTGATGCTCAGGCCTCATTCTTGGTGGCAGTAGGCAGCTTTTTGTAAGACTTGATAACCGTAGCTGAAGTTGTGCATTTAAGCAGTTGTATCTTTAAGGAATGATATATGCTGGTCAGAAGTGCCTCATGTAGCAAAAAGCACATGTTCTGTGCTCTGTACAGAGTCTGCAGTTACCTGCCCACAGAAAAGGTTGCACTAGGAGAGGCCTCTGCGAGGCTGCAGCCCAACCTCCTGCTTGAAGCAGGGCTGACTTCAAGCCCTGACCTGATGCTTTGATCTACCTGAGCTCAGCTGAGTATTAAAAGGTCTCTGGGGATGGAGATGCTCCACTTCCTTACCCCCTGTCGCAGTGCAGCATCACTCCTACCAGGTGGTATGTCTCCATGTCAGCAGGGATTTCCCATGTTGAAGCTTCTCTGTTCTCTTTTCACTGTAGACTGTAGACAAGTCTGGTTCCATGTCCTCTGTAAACCCATCCTGAAGTAGCAGAGCAACTAAATCCTTTCTTTTCCATGCTAAACAATCCAGGTTTCCTCAGTCTTCCCCTTAGTGTGTCGCTGGCTCCAGCTCCCTGATGATCTTAGTGGATTCTCCTGGACTCCCTGCAGTTTGATTGGTGTGAGGGGTTTATTTGCAGCCAGTCCCAAAAGACTTGAGTACTTGTTTTTGGTTTCTACCTTTACTGAATAATTCCCCCTTCCTAAAAGGGTGCTAATAAAAGCTTCATTGTTCCTTGTATTCTTTCCTCAAAGCTGGAGGAGGGCATTGTGTAGGCAAAGAGCTGCCCAATGACACAAGATTCCTTTCACTGTGTGTCCTTGGGGATGAGGCACTACATCAGGTTCCATCCCTGCGAGTTCACCTTGAGCTCTGTCCTGTAATTAAAGCAAAGCAGGAAATCAAAGTCACTCCATCTTACAAGTGTAGCCCAGCTAAAACTGGGGCTTGTTGAGACACTTTCAGAACTTAGAGTGTGCCTTGCAGTGCTCTCACTTCTTCCCCATGTCCGTGTTTCTCCTCTGCAGTTCAGTTGGCTCAGCAGGCCGGAGGAGCAGAAGGATGAGTCACCGTCGTCGTGGCGGCTGGGGCTGAGGAAGACGGGCAGCCACAACATGCTGAGCGAAGTCGCTGCCACTCGTGAGGCACAGAGAGATAAGGCTGCTTCCATCTATCGTTCCTCGTCCAGCCCTCGGATATCTGCACTGTTAGACAACAAGGAAAAGGTTTGGCTTTCAGCACGGATGCATTAGTGCATCCCACTTCACCTCACGTGTTTAAGACACTTTCCCTTTGAGTTATTGCTGAGTTTTGTATCCATAACTTCATTCTTTGTTTCTTTTCCTTTGAAAATTATTCCTCTCATATCAGTTGTTCCTCCAGAACTGGAATTTGTTGCCCCTTTCACCTAATTCGTGCTCAGTTTGGACTGGGTTGACCCTGAACAGGGGCTGCCAGTCTGATGTGGCCCATTCTTTACCAGAAAATACCAAATCCAGACAGTAGCACATACCTGCAGTGGAAATTCTTCTTCCCTCTTGTCTATAGGGATTCCTCCTGTATCCACCAGCTGTATTTGTTACTCCCACCCCACATATTCACTAACTGTAACTACCCTATAGGTAGATGCCCCATCCCTGGAAGTGTTCAGGCCAGGTTGGATGGGGCTTGGAGCAGCCTGGTCTAGTGGAAGGTGTCCCTGCCCATGGCAGGGTGCTGGACTTGATGACCTCCAGAGGTCCCTTCCAACCCAAGCCATTCTCTGATTCTGTGACTTATAACTAATTCTGTAAGTTAGAAAATGCTTTTATTCACTAGCATGTTCCTCAGGAAATCTCTTTCAGAACTGATACTTCTGTGCTGTGGTATCTGTTGCCCAAGAAAATGCCTTAAACCTGCTGTCCCTAGATAGGAGAATGCTTGCTTAGTTGAAAAAATTTGAACATGCATTTAATTGCTACCGAACATGCTGGAAGGGTAAGAGATGTGCAGCTGAAGTCCCTGTTTTGCTTCACCAGGATAAAGACAACAAGAGCTATCTTGCCACCATAGCTCCCAGAAGACTGAGCAGTACGAGCGATGTAGAAGAAAAAGAAAACAGGTGAGACTGGCTGAAGTTAATGCTCAGCTTCCATCCTGTCAGTAGTTCCATTTTTCTGTAGTCATGCTCCATGTATTTTCTCAGCAGTCCCAAGGACACGGGAATTCACAACATCAAGAGCCAGCTCTGGTCTATAAAGTTCTGCTGTGGTGCTTTTCATTTAGGTGAGCGGGGCAGCAGGCTGGTTCCTCCACCCCGGTGCTCACACAGACACGAGCTCCATCCAGGGAACTGGGTTGATGCATCCTTGTTCCTTTTATATGCAAGTGCCTCATTTTGTAGCTGGCACCTGCACTTGCACTTGTCACTTGCTCAGCAGTCACCTGCAGTCCCTTTGTTCACACATCTGTCACTTGTGATTCACTTGAGCCTGTGAACTCTGCCATGTAGGAACTGTTTCATTGCAGGGTTGTTTTTACAGTCAATGTGTGTAGTTGCCCCTGGACAGAACCACAGTATAAATCGGATATTTACATATCCAGTATCTCCAGATATATTTGAGGAGCTGATCTCTACAAACAGCTACTTCAGCAGTATCTGAAGGGAGCCTACAAGGAAGATGGAGAGAGACTATTTACAAGGGCCTGGAGTGACAGGAGAAAGGGGAATGGCTTCAAACTGACAGAGTGTAGGTTAAGATTTGATATTAGGAAAAAGTTCTTCCCTGTGAGGGTGAGGAGGCCCTGGTACAGGTTGCCCAGAGAAGCTGTGGCTGCCCCATCCCTGGAAGTGTCCAAGGCCAGGCTGGACGGGGCTTGGAGCAACCTGGGCTAGTGGAAGGTGTCCCTGCCCATGGCAGGGAGGTGGAACAAGATGATCTTTAAGGTCCCTTCCAACTCAAGCCATTCTATGATTCAGTTTGTGCTAGAAGGAGTAAAATTTGAGCTTAACCTCTTTTCCAGCACTTCCTCAATGGAGGAAGAAAGGCACATGCAAGAAGTGGCTGTGAACTGTAATTGTTGGGCAGGAGCTGTGGCAGAGAACACCCTGAGAGAATTTCAGCACAGCTGGAGATTCTTTGCTGATCTTTTGCTGGAACCTCCCCGCTGTGCTCTTGCTCACTCTCAGCCAGTCTCTGAGATTCAGAGAATCTCAGATTCAGAGAATCTCAGAATTTGGCAGAGGCTGCTATCAAGTGGCACATCCAGTGAGTGCTGACAGGTGTCCTTTGCTGGGTGAGTGGGGCCCAAGGAGAACTGGCCTGTGGGAACAGATGGTGCCAGGCCTGCTGGGGAGTAGATTTTCCAAATATTCTTTCCTTTAAAAGCAGATGAGTTTGACTTCCCAGAACCCACAGGTGTCTGAGAGGGTGTCAGTATGGGCACAGCAATTGGAAATAGAAAATAATTACAGGCTGATGGGGGAGTGGATTTGTGCTGCACTGCAAGCTCCAGGTCCTGTCCAGGACCAGAGGAGAGCAGGATACACCACCAGAGGGAAAGAGCCCTGATTTCACATAACCAGGATAAATAGGGCTGCTAGGAATTTATTGATAACTTGTCAAGTAGTTTGAGATATTGCAAACGTTTCGTATGTTGTTTTCTGCTGCATGGTTTAGTGGTGGACCTGGCAGTGGTGTGTTAATGGTTGGACTTGATGATCCTAGAGGGCTTTTCCAACTTTAGCAATTCTACGAAAGGATTTGCTGGGCTGGATTGCTTTTGTCCTTGCCTGGATACTTTGGAGAATAAAAGCTTCCCAACAGTTCCAGTATCTGCCCATTTATACCGTGTTATTTGATACAAGATGGCAGAGGAAATATCAAATGACACTATTTAATATGTTAAATTACTTTTATGGACGATCTAAATTTCATTTACAAGTTTTCTGACTAAAAAGGATTTTGTTCCTCTTTATGCAAAACATTACATCATCTGTGGTTCTGAAGGGATCTGGCAATGGCAGCATCAGTAAGGCCAGAACAGATGTTTCTCTGAGCTATGTCACCTGTGAGCATCGGTGCATGTGGATGTAAGGGAAGGATTTGTGTTGTGGAACTGTAAAGGAGCCAAAAGTAGACTCCAGAGGTTTTTGTAACCAAGCCCTGTGCTCTGTCCTGCATTAGGGAATCAGCTGTGAACCTGGTGAGGAGCGGCTCCTACAGCCGACAGCCCTGGAGGGACGAGTCAAAGGGAAACGAAGCTCCCCATTCTGGTGCACCCACCACCTATGTATCCACCTACTTGAAAAGGTACATCCAGTTCTGTCTCATGTGGGTTCCCAGGCAGTCAGTTCCACTCTTAATGTGCCTCTCAAACCTCAGCCTCCTGCTTGCTGCCCACTGCATCTTGTAACTGGCCTTGAGACCCTCTTCTGCTGAGAGCAGAAAATAAAAATTAAGGTTTTCTGGCATTTGTCATGCTAAATGGTATTTTAAAGGCTGTAATTTTTGCTAATTTCTAAATTGCTGAACTAAATTTAAATACTCTTATTCACGTTATTCAAATGCAAAATGTTTTCTCCATTTAATGCTGGTGTTATGGTTAGAGTATAAAATCAAAATTGGTCATAAAAAAAGATTAAAGTAATCAGAATCTGAAAGCATTGTTCAAATAGCTATTGGCAGGTAAGTTGTAGCTTATATCCTCTTATTTTGGTTTATATTAGTCCACGTTTATGGCATCATTATAAGGAAGTGGCAGTGATCCTGTGCGTGACACACAGCACTTGTTAGGAGTAAGACTGGTGCTTCCAACCATTGTCTTGTGGCAGCAAAGAAGCGGTTTGTGCACAGTGTGTGAGAAGTTGTAGAGGCTGAATGTTGGTGAAGGAGCCAGGCAGAGGCAGGAAGGCAATTCCAGGCAGAACTCCTGTAACTGCAGTGTCCTGTACCCCTTTGAGAGGCAGAGCCTCAGTGTCCTTGAGGTACCAGCTGACGGCTCTCTCTGAGTGAGCTGAAGGAATGCCCTGCTCTGGTGAGGCAAATATTGCATTGCTGGGTTTTCACCTCAGTTGTGAGCAGGAGGATCAGCCCTTCACACAAGTACAGTGCCAGCTCCTCACCTTTATTTCAGCTAATATTGGAGACCATCAAACCAGCCTGTGATAAACATGTCACGCTGCAAAGCTGTTGGGTCTCTGCTGAAGGAAAGCAGCAGCAACAGTTCAAGGTTTTAGATTGAGTTTCACCAAGTTCTAGACCCTGAACTAAATATCTGTCCTGAAGATGGAACTGCCCTCGAAACCCTCATCTGCTGAGAGCAGAAAATAAAAATTAAGGTTTTCTGGCATTTGTCATGCTAAATGATATTTTTAATACTTGAGATACTTGGGAAGAGGCGATTCTGAGTTTCAGTACTTAAGGCGGCAGAGGTGAGTGGTGCTCGAGGGGGTGTGTGGCCAATTGCTGAGCACACGTAGGCCCATTGCCACAAAAGGTGAAGCAGCCCCTTCCAGCAGAAGCCTTCTGCTCTGCTGATCCACTGCACTGATTTCTCAGCTACCCTGGGACATGGTGGCAGCCCAGCCTCCGTAGCTTGTCTCTCTCCAAAGCTGGTCTGACAGACCACAGCTGATTCCCTCGGAAAGCCTTTTCCCCTTGCAGCTGGCAGGTCTTGCTGCTCCCTGCTCTGAGGGCCAGCCCAGTCACCCAGAGCTGCCCACTGCAGTCTCACAAGCATTGCCTGTTTATCCCACCTAAGCCAGCACCACATTGTGTTACCCTCACACAGCTGTACTGTATTTCCCTGGTTAAACTGGGCAGAGTGGGGGAGGTTTAGGCTGCCGTGGGCTGTCACTAATACCGAGTTCCTGTCACAAAGGCTGAATTCTGGCCTTTTGTAGGAGGGTGTTGGTTTACAAGCAGTTACAGAGAAGAGATTTGCCAAGTAGGAATAAATGTGCTTTTGAAAGAGAGATCAATGGTTTTGCATTGTATATGCATACAATAGCATCACGATCAATTTGACCTTTGTCCCATATGGTTTTCTGTAGGAGAGCACAGAGAAATTAAATATAATCTTATTGAACCTCTGACTTCTCCAGCCTTGTGCATCAGCCCCTAAGATGAGGAAGGGAACCTAGTTGCCTGTTAAACATAAGCTTTTTATCATTTTCAAGTATTAGCAAAACTCTGAACACAACTCCAGAAGATAAAAGCTCCTTCTGAGAGAGAAAGATTTAGAAGGGACATGACATGCTTGGATGTCACCGAGAGGATGACTCCATACGTCTGCAGTTCCCCTCTGCCTCAGCATTTGACTAGTCTCCATAAAGATCACAGACTGGTTTGGGTTGGAAGGGATCTCGTTCCATCCCCTGCCATGGGCAGGGACACCTTCCACAATCCCAGGTTACTCCAAGCCCTGTCCAACCTGGCCTTGGACACTTCCAGGGATGGGGCAGCCACAGTTTCTCTGACCAACCTGTGCCAGGACCTCACCACCCTTACAGGGAAGAATTTCTTCCCAATATCCCACCTAACCCTAGTTATGTTCTACTACCCCCAAACACAGAGTGAATAATGTAGCAGATCATCTTAAGATGTGGAAAATGGCTTTTTTTTGTATAAAAGGGAACAAAATAACTTCCAGCAATGCTGCAAATGTTCTTCAGCTTTAGCTGAAGCAGATATTGAAGCTCTCTCTGTAATGGTACTGGTACTTCTCCCGCTTTATGGTTGCACCACTAGCCCAAAAATCCACAGTACCCTGCTCTGCCAGCCTGGTCTCCATGTGATGCCTCCGAACATCCAGGTCACTTCGCCTGTGTATTAAAGGGTTTGGAGGAAAACTGGCATGGCAGGTTGGATTAATGTAGCATCCTGCCTCCCAGGAAGGGCTCACACACCAGAACGAAATCCTTTATCCACACAGTTAGTTTCTCCTTCATTTCACTTTTATGCAAATGTCTCTTTACTGGTTCTGTTCACATAAAAACCACAGCAGCAAGTCAGGCCAACAGTCCCTGCAGCCCAGACTCTCTTTCTGACACCAACTGGTTTTGAAGGACAAGTTGCAGAAGCCAGGAAAGCTTCAGAGCAATCTTCCACCTCCCACGTTCTCCTTGCTTCCATCAATCAGGAATTTAGGAGCCAGGGGTTACACTTAACCATTGTTCTTAATGGCCACCACAGTGGCCAACAGCCATACCCAGAGCCTAGTTTGATCTTTGCAATTCCCCATGGCAGTGTGTTTAAAAAAAAGTAGTTACGTGCTTTGTGCAAACCGTTTTTATTAGCACATGTGGAAGCTTTTTAAGGGTTTGAAGGTTTTTATGTTAAGGTTTTTAACGCCTTAGCTGTTCTCAGAAGTATTTCTTTTTATTGCTTTGAAATGTTGCTTTGCGTTTCATTGCTCATTCCCGGATGGTTCTGTTGTGGTGATAATGTTAGAGAACGAGGAGCAGTGTGTCAGTGCCTTTTTCTATTTCTAAATAAATTCATAATCCTCCCTTTCACAGATTCCTGTGGACACAGCTGTTAATTAATAGGATTTCCTGGCTAACCTTTTTATTGCAGTTTTCTGGTCCTGTTCAGATCAAATGCGAACAATGGAGGAAATGCCTTGGAGTGCTCCTCACGCTGTGGAGTGCCACCCATGCACAGGGCCAGGCTGGGAGGTGGATTCCCATGGAGCTGGCAGTGCCATGGCTCCCCTGGGAGCAGCAGTGTGTGCCTGATGCCCCAGCACCACGTTTTTCTGGCCGTGTGCGTGTTGGAGCTGGCACAACACCACCGCCAGGCCCTTTTCCTGCATTCCTCCTCCTCCTTCCCTCTCATCCTCCACATCTCTGCTCTTCCAGGCACCTGGTGCTGCTTCCATACTCCTCACCCATTACCTTTCCCTTCTTGGGGAAGGTTTGGATTGGAAGACAATCCTTGCCAGGGCTTACTTGATAACCCTTCTGCGTCCTCCCTCCCTCACCAAGTTCCTGCTCTCTCTTGCAGCCACCCTTGTGCCCCAGTCTCTGCCTTGGGCTCTCCCAAGATGGTGTCACATCAACCCTGCTGCCCCCAGGGTTGCCACCACCTTTTCCCCTGCCCATCCTCTCGTTCCTTCCCCTGGCACATTCTCCCCTGCCATCATCTCCTCAGAACCCTCATTTATGTGACTCCACGGCTGCTTGCTCTGCACATCCACCCCAGCCAGGCTTCTCTCTCTGCTCCCACCCTCCGCCCAGCCCATCTCCGGGGCTCAGCCTTTCCCTCTGTAGCAGAGAGCCAAGAAGGGAGGCACTTGCTTCCAACAGGACTTCCTGCTCCCCTGTGCTCCAGGCAGGGGCCAGCATTCCAGAGGAAGCTTTGTTTAGGGTCGGGTGGAGGTTGCTACCTCATGACAATAACTCGCTTGTTCCTGTGTGACCTGGATATGGCAGGCAGCCATCAACTGAGGGACCCAAACGGGAGGTTCCTCCCCATGGAGGCCTTCCAAGATGCCCCATTGTCCCCTTTGGCTCCCGTGGGACCAGCTGCTTGTACTGGGCTGGCTGGGGGCCTTGGCATGTAAAACTGGTTTGTAAATTGGGTTCCTGAGTGAACTGGTCTGGGTCCTTCCTCCAGCCTTCTGTCCTTGGCTATGATCCTGCCCCTTCCCAGTGTTATTTCAGCCTAGGGCTGCTCTCTCTGACTCTTACTCCAGAGTTGACTTCCAGTTTCACTCCATTGTCCCTAGCCTTCCCAAAAAACTGCAGCTCTGTCCTAGCCTGCTGCTTTCCTCTAGGTCAGCTTTTATTCCTGGTGCAACCGCTTTCCTCCCTGTGCCGTGCTAGGGGAGTCCTTAGGCTGCAGGAGGTCCAAGCCAGCCTTCCAGCCTTCCTGGCCTTTGATCCTGTGGACAGCCCAGTCTGACCAGTAGCAACCACGCATTCCAGCTGCTGGGAAAGGTGTGGCAGGGCCCTGGGTCCTGCTGGGTTTCTGTGTGCAGGCAGTGAGCAGCCTGTGTGCAGGGCTCTGGCACGTGCAAGAAGGAGATTTTACCAGATTTCATCAAGTCTGTTTTCAGAGATATGCAACTTCTCCCTCTAGAGTGGACTTTCTCTCCCATTAGGGTGGATTTTATCTCCCAGTTAGGCTGGATTTTCTTTGAAAAAGCAAAACGGTCCATCCTCATGTCAGAGCTCTTCTCCTTTCCTCCTGTTTCTTCTCCAAAGTATGAGCATTTAAACACTTGCAGATTTTCCATGAGGTTGGTTTTCAGGGTTTGTTTTAAACTGGCAAAATATGTATTTCCCTTGCTCATTCTTGAATATTTTTGGGCAGTTGTGATAGCTGTTTTCCAGAAATACAGAGTTTGTGCCAAACATGCCTTAAAGAAAATTGAAGCCCAAACTGATCATCTTTGCCAAAGCTTTAAGCCACTGCAAACAAGTTCTTAAAAGTGGAAGTCCTGGACATCCTTAGGGTGGGATGCAGCCAGACCCGCTTATGTCACTCTCTCCTTCCCTGCTTTAAGCGTCCTCATCCTTGCTCCTTGTTCCCACCTTTCCCCAGTGCACAGGGGTGCTCCCTGTGCTCCCTGCTTTCACTGCAGCAGGGCTTTTCCCTTCCCTGATCCTCCCTGATTCACCCCATGCCGTTATTCTCTCACTGAAACTGAGCTGGGCTTAGCTAAGCAGGGCTCTGCTGGCGCTGGCACGCGTGGGTGACCTGTGGCAGCTCTGATGGCCTCTGATCTTCTTGCTACGATGTGGTACCTGCTCCCTCCCCAGCTGCCAGCCCAGCTGTGGGATATGCTGTTGAATGTTTGCTGTGTCTGAAGGACGTGATTTTGTGATGTTTTACAGTGCTTCATTTGGTAGAAGTAGTGACCTGGGCAGTCCCTACATTTCAGCCAGTCGCAGTCCATCTCTAGCTACCTCACCCACTGCCATTGGCTCATCTACCTCCCCGGGCTCCCCGTGGCAACCTGTCTCTTCCTGTCCCACATCTCTCGGTGTGAACACTCCTGCATCAGCCCGCCACTACACCAGGTAACAGCTCCCGGCGGAGAGAGCGCTGCCGCAAGTCAGCATTTGGGTTGGAAGGTCTGAGTTCTGGAGTGGAGTGTGGATTGGAGGTGTGCTTCTGCCTGGGAAGTGCCAATAGATAGAATGATAAGCAGTCCCCAAATGGTGATGTTGGGCAGTTCCAGCAGTGGGTATGCGCTGGCAGGCTGGGAACAGCCGGGGTGTGACTGTAGCTCCCTGGAGTGGTCCCTCTTGTCCCTTGACTCAGCCCGTGCTCAGGCCGCCCTCGGGCGCTCGGTGTACAAGTTCTTGGAGTTCCTTCCTTCTGCTTATTCCCCAGGTACATTTTTCTAATCATTTTTGCTACAAACAGGGATGTGAAGACTATTAGTTCCTCCTGCTTATTCTTCTCCAAGTTTTGTAAAACTCATTTTACTGTGGCTGTTCTCCATGAACACACGAGTGCAGAGCGAGGAGGATGACCTGTCCGCGCTCCCTCGAGGAGACTGGGCTTGGTCAGCACTTGAGTTCACTTGCTTTGCTTTCCATATGTCTTCTCTATTTCAGAGCCCCTTTCAGGCAACAAACTGATTCTGCTGTAGAGAAAAGCCCAGAGGGCAGCTGTGTTACCCCTCTAGGTGTAATCACAAACCGGGCTGTGCTCGGCGCTGCCAACGGCACCGCGAACGCCGGGGCTGCCTCCGCCCCGGGGAAGGACCTCTCGGCTGAGGAGGCCAGAGAGCGCAGAAGGTCAGTGAGCAGTGGGCTCTGATGGTCTGCTCCGTGGGCAGCTCTCACGTGGTGGCGATGGTGGGGGTGTAGGGACTGATTTTTAGGTGCTCCATGGAATTTCCAGGCTGCTGCCCCTGCTCTGTCTGAAGGTGTTGAACTTGAGTGATCTCTGGCTTGTCGGTTAAATTTAGTCTTGTCATTTTCTGCTTGTCTCTTCAGCATCTGAGCATTTGTCTTCAGTACTAATCTCAGCTCCTAATCTCAACCCCTCCAGTCTGTGGGTATTCAGGGACAGGCAGCAGAGCAGCCATTCACAGTAGGTTCTGTAAAATTAATCCCATCCTAAAAAGAGTGTTGGACTGAGACTCATTCAGATAATATCTGTCCCTCTGATTCTGCTCAGCTGGGTTTGCTTATGCCCCGATGGAGACATCTGCGCTGCACAGGACCCCAGATTCCCTCTGCAGTTAGTGGGGAAAACAAACCTTCCTGGGTTGTGTAGGTGTGTGACACAGGAGGAGATGGACTTCAGCAGCAGGCACCGCTTTGATTGACTGTAAAGGCCAGAGGTAGGAGTCTGCCATGTGCAACCGAGGCCATTCCAGCAGTAGCAGCCTTGGGAATGACTCTGGATCTAGCTGGTGGTATCTCTTTCTTATCACATGATGTTATTTTAAGACTGGGGAAATGCAAACCTGGGGAGCCAGAGCTCTTTTCAAAGGAACTTTATCCTGTGCATTAAGTACAGAATATCAAATGATCTGTGTTTCTTCCTGCAAGCAGGATAACTTTTCCAAAATCTGTCTCTCCTCATGGCATTGACGAAAGCAAATGGTAATAAATAAAATGCAGTGATGAACTGTGTGTTTCTCATCAGCAACCAGTTCATGCAGAGTGTATAGTGATTATATTCTTCAAGACTAAAATAGTGATTTATTGAAATGCAGCCCTTCCTGAGTGGAGATAGCGCTCTGACACATTTTAAATGGCCTGAGGCCAAGGGATGGGAAGAGCAATAATGAGAATTATCAGCCTAGAAAGCTGAAGGTGGTGGGGCTGAGCTGCAGTGTCCCACAGAGGGTGGGCTGCTCCGCTTCACCTGCAGCACATCCAAGCAAGGTGGGCTGTGCTGCTGGAAAATACTCAAACTTTTAATGCTGTTTGGGCTTTTTTTTTCATTCTAGAGCTAGCACAGGGAGTGCTTGGAAGGTATGACAAGCATTCTGGATGAGCCACATTCATCAGCTCTCTGTGCAGTGCCAGTTTGTAGGAGCTACTGCAGAGTATTTTTGGTGTGGGAACACTGGGGTTAACCCTGGGAGTGCCTCTGTGTGCTGCTCTTACTTTGCTGGAGGTCACTTGGCTTGGAGTCCTTTGCTATTGAATCGAGATGAGCTGCCATAAGATAATGCCAGTGCCCAGTGAGGTTGTGCAAGAGGACAGAGTGAGTATTGTGCTTTCAGTTCACACTTCAGACCTTTCATAACAGTCTCTGAATTTTGGCAAACCTTGAATCAAGTTGTGGAAGCAGTTTTCCTTGGAGAAGTGGGCTGCACAAACCCCCTCCCAGACTTTTGGCACTGCCTGCAGACAGGGAACTAGACTGGAATAGTTACTTGTAGATGCCCAAAAAAGCATCCTTTAATATTACTGCATTGGCATTTATTGCCAAATCTGTTTCTATAAATAATACAGAAGATCTGTTTGTCTCCTGCATTTTTATTAGAGAACAATCTCCTGTGATTTATGGTAATGTAAAGAGAAACCACGAGAAAATTCCTCCCACCTTTAATGATGCTTTGAAACGACTGAGAGGGAAAAAAACCCAGCAATGATGCATTGTGCTGGAGTGGGAGGAAACCTTACTGATGGATGTACATCCTCACAGCAGGATACAGTGACTGGGAGCTGCCTGCACACTGGAACTTGGAAACACAGACCCAGAGAGACAGGAGAGGTCACCAAAATAAGGAGACCGATTCCAGTAAAATAAAATAAAAAGACGAATGCCAAACAGTTGTCAGGGCAGTGCTGCATGGATTTCAGTTCCCAGTGGCAGCTGTCGCAGAAGTGTTTGGGCTGCTTTCATGTTTCCAAAGCTCCAGCTTGCTCTTAGCAACAAAAACATAAACAAGCTGATCATCTAATATTAGATCACGGGGATGTCTCCGAACGTGTGGCCTTAAAATTATCTGTGTGAAGCCAAAAGGTTAAAGTAGAAGAGGCTGCTTAGGGCTGAGGAGGGATGACTGGTGGAGAGCTCTGGAGTGCTGGTTTGCATCCTGTGGAGGCCAACAAGCCTCAACTCCACTGTAGCATTTGACCCATAGCGGTTCACCTGTTCCTTGTTTTCCAGCTGAATTGTTCAGGAAACATTCTGGTAGCTGGAAAATAGTGTAAATTACAAAGGGGAGGAAACCAAACAGCAGAGGGGCAGCAGAGGAGGGATCAGTTGGAGGTGTGTGGTGCCATGTGGGTGCCTGGCCAGACCATGGCAGGTCAGTGCTGGTGTTGGGCCAGATGCCCTGGACATTCAGCCCAGCTGCTGCCATGTGTGTTCCATGTATCCATGTCCAGCCTCCCAGCACTCTGCTGTGGCACTGCAGTGTGCTGCTGCTGGGAGCCTGGAAACGTGCCATCTCCCCCAAGGCAGGCTTTGTGCCGGTTTGTACTTCTACCATTTTGCTGGGGATTTTGGAGCTGCTGATGAACGGGGCTGTCTGGCTGTTCTGATGATCCCCTGCTAGGTTCAGATTGTCTCCCGTTGCAAATGTGTTTGTCCAGCTGAACTCAAACAGGGTGGATTTCAGCCATGGGGATGTTGTGCCTGCAGTGTCCCACACAGACCCTGTGCAGGACTAGCAGCCTCATGGTTTCCATTGGCTGTGACCAGGTGGTGGGGAATGGGGGGGGACCTGTTGGTTGAAGCCCATAGCTGGATTATCTGCCTTCATCCAGGGTGACAGCGGCCTCTAGTGCCACCAGAAGCTCCTTCCCAAAGTTCATCTGGACCCTTGCCTGTGCAGGTTCAGTGCTAGGCTCTGGTCACGGCTTCTCCCGAGAGTCCTGGTGTCGCAGGTCTGGGCTGCTCAGAGCTGTGTCCCCCTGGTGTGGAAAGGGGCTGCAGGGCATCCTGCCACGCTGAAATGTCACTCGTGCCATGAGATATCTGTGCTGAAAGGAAGGTCTGGGGGATTTGGCTGACCCTTTTCGTCCTCTGTGGAAGCTTTGGTTCCCAGAACAGCTGGAAAGGTGACCGAGCAGCCACGGCTGGCACTGGGGTGAGACACACTTTGCCCGAGAACTTCTGAAAGGCAAATCTGTGCTCTCAATTGTGTGACCAGTTTAAAAGGACTCTTGAATTTGAAATCTCTCCTGGTTTGATAAGAATTAGGATTTTAATTTGACCTTCCTCAGTTTTTTCTCCCCAGCCACTGTGTTTATACAACTGAATTCTGCAATTGTGTGTGTTCTTCCTGTTCCTCAGGAAGGTTCCAGCAAGGTGATTCCAGCACTTGCCATCAGGCACACTCTTACAGACAGGAAACTCATCTCTCTCTTCCTTATTTTAATGTATTCTAACCAGTTTCTCACATAACTGCCCCATCCCTGAAGTGTTCAAGGCCAGGTTGGACAAGGACTTGGAGCAACCTGAGCTGGTTGAAGGTATCCCTGCCTGTGGCAGGGGGTGGAACAAGATGAGCTTTACGGTCTCTTCCAACCCAAACCATTCTGTGATTCCATGATAAATTCAGAATAGGAGCGAGGTGGGCTTGTTTTCTGGGAGCTTTGGGGCTGGCAGGTTTGCTCAACCTGTGCCTTCTTGCCCTCTAAATTGTCCCCTGGAAATTTTTTTCAGATGAAGGAAGTTCACTGATGTGCCAGGTAAATGTATCTGGCAAACATTTCTATTTCCTGCTTAATTCCCAGGAGGAATTTATTTTTCATTCTTCATTCTAAGGATCCAGCTGCTAATTATAGTAGCATATATTAATAATATATTAATAACTGAATTCTCCTCCACCAGTTCTGTTAGATGAACAATTTTTGGCAAGTCCTTTTACCTCGTGATTCTTGTCCTGTCCGGATTCAGTGTGTGTCTCCTCTAGGATGAGCACAGATATCCCATATGTCCTTTAACCCTTATTAGCTCACAATTAAAATAAACCCCTCTGATCTCCGTGAAAGTTAAACTATGAGATTGCATTCAAGGGGTATTTAAATGTCACTTGAGCTGAACTGGTAGAAAAAGCTGTGAGCATTAGCTCGCCGCCACCTTTTTTTAATAGCATTTGACTCTATAATCCTTATCGCTGACTGATCTAAAGCTGAGTGGTCTTAATCTCCTGGGAAAGGTCCCTGGGGAAGCAGAACAGTGGGGATACTTGTGAAAGGAGCTGCAGGGCAAGGCACAGATTCCTGTCCACACTACACTGTGTACAACAAGAAGTTAAGAGGTTTCTCTCTCTTGAGAAGAACTGAACGATCTGGCACCTGCTGTGACAGCATTTCTCTGCCACTGCCTCTGCAGTTAATCGCTTTCAGATAAAGTTGTCCCTTTTTTAAAAGGCTGCTGGTGCAGATGACGTGGGAGGGCAGGAATTCTGCTGGCCATGGGATTGTCCATGTTGGGAAGAGTCGAGATTGCTCCTGCTGGATCGGAAATCAGGCTGCATTTTTATTTGAAATAAGGTCGAGTTGTGGGCCGGGGGTCAGTGCAGCTGAGCCAGTTTCCTGTAAGGGCGGTGAGCAGGTGTGTGCTCTGGTCAACTGCTGAGGCTCCATCCCCCAGTGCTCAGGAGAAGGGGGTGGATATTTTGGCATTTGCTTTGGGCGGAGGAGCCCAGGCTGTAGGTTGGCCTGCTAACAAAAGCAGGAGTATATGCAGGATCCTTCAGGAATGGTCAAGGGAAGGAAGCAGGGACCACTCGAGCTAAGCATTGTAAAAGAACAGCAGCTTGGCAGCGTGGAGCAAGCAGAAGGTAAAACTGTCTTCCCCCATCCCTGTCCATGCCGAGTTTGTGTGCAATTCCTCTTGGCTTACTAATGGGAACTACTGGCCTGCTGCACGCGCTGCCCCTCGAGTCTGGCAGCACCTCTGAGTCATAGCACATTCTGGCTCTGCTGCTATCCAGGTGCCACTGCCTGGACGTTCAGGGGCTGGGCTTTACTAACTTGGACATGTTCAGATACTTCTCTGTGTCCAAAATGGCCATTAAAGTGAAGAATGTACTGGAAATCTTTGTGAAGATCCATACAGCTGAGAGCTAATTCAGCACTAACTCAGCTACTCCATTAAATTCTTTGCTCCACAGCACCGACCTGTGGATGTGACAGGTGGAGGAGCCAAGGAAGCCATGTTGCCTCCCTGGAACTTCTATCAGAAAAGCTTTTGTGCAAACTTAATTAATCTTCTGTCTCTGGGAACAGTGGACACTGGAAATTGAACCAAAATCACACTCTTAAAAAAATTGCATTCAGAGCTCAGTGGGAAATGTAAATCTTTGATACATTATTAATACTCAGTGATATTTTCTGTTATTCAGCTGGGGCTGATCTGTGATCCTGTTCCTTGGAGCTGCTCAGGTGTCTCCTGGGCGGCTGCTCCCACGAGGTGGCAGTGGAAGGCTGCTGGGATGCACTGGCCAGGCGAGCATCGCTCCTTGGGCTTATCTAGTTCAGGGGCTGAACCTTCTTTATCACCATCAAGTTTTGAGTTTATTTTATTTTTTAGTTGCAAAAGACAATTTCCCAAATAGTCAGAATTTTGCCAAGTTAATTTTTTTTTTACCCCCGGGGATTTTCTGCCCTGAAAAATTTCCTGGTTTAGACTGTGTAAATCAGCTTTTGGGAAAGCTGTAACAGGTCTGCTTGAGGTTGTTTAAAATGTCAGATTGTGTTGGCTCAGTTGAAAATGAAAGAGATGCTCACAGAGACAGGACACTTGCATCTCCACCTTCGTTTCCTCCATCAGTGGTAGGAGGTGGAGTTCCATCCTTCTGCGGTTCATGCAGCAGATTTTTAATGTGAGGATCCAGCCCCTGAGGACTACAGACAGTGCACGTTGTTCCCTGTCACAGTGACAACCCACTCAGTGCTCTGTATTGACACCTGATGTCCTGTGCTGAACACAAACTGTTCCAGAATATTCCAGCCTGGAAAGCTTTGCACTTGTGTTGGTCTCAGCTGATGCATTCGGTGTCTCGGGGGCAGTTTGTAGGGGAAGGTGGTGCCCACTGCCTCTGCTTTTGGTTTGCAGCACTCTTGGCTTTCCTCTTTGCAGAAAAAAATCCTGGATTTTTTTTTTTTTTTTTAAACAAGTACATTTTCTCTTCTTCTGGCACAACTTTAAAGGTCTGGGTTCACAGCAACAGTCGAGGCAGCCAGTTTAAGGGAATGTGATCACTGTGGTGTTTGTTGCCTTTTTACCACAGTGCTGACTGACATTAATTAGTGCAAAGGGATCATTAAAAGCTTCTGATCTATATGTTCACTCCCCCAGCCCCAAACTTTGTGAGCTCTCTTGAGGTACCAATGCTGTCTTTTATTCCACTGGCAGAGGAAATGCAGGGCTGTGTTCCCAGCTGGATCTGCAATCGGAGCACTCCTCACCTTGTGCTGGGAGCAGCCCAGGCTGCTGAGGAGGAACAAGGAGCTGCCGTGGGGACAGGGCACAGGAGAAACAGCTCTGCTGTCTGAAGGACACAACGAGCTGAACATGGAACCTGAATGGTTTGGGTTGGAAGGCTGGTTGAGACCTTAAAGCCCATCTCATTCTACCCCCTGTCATGGGCAGGGGCACCTTCCACTAGGCCAAGTTGCTCCAAGCCCTGTCCAACCTGGCCTTGGATATTTCCAGGGATGGGGCATGGGAAAGGACAGGCAAAATCATCCAGAACCCTATGATGGGAAGTGCTGTTGGAGCATCAGCTGCCATATGTGTAACCTCACCCCACTGTAACATCCATGGAAACAGTTCTATGGGGATAAAGGGGGCTCATTGTTTTGATTAACAAGTGACAAAGATCACAAGCCTCTTAATCTCTCAGATCAGCACCTGAGCATGTTGAGCAAAGCAAAGCTGTGGCAAATAAAGAATTTAATCTGCTGCTAGTGAACCTGCTAATCTTACTGTAACCAGAGGGCTGAAATTCCAACATTGAAACTTGCACAGGTTGAGAATTCACAGTCCAGACTGAAACACAACAGCTTCCAACAGCAAAGGCCTGAAACAGGGAATGCTTAGCTGAGCCTTTTCAAGCCAGCTGTGAAAGGCTTTAGGAGCATGATCCTGTTATCCCTCTGTCCTCTGCTTATTAAATAACTCTGCATTGTCAGGCTGTCTCCCCCCTCATTCCCAGCTCCAACACTCGCAGAGTCTGATGTGTCATCCTTCTCCTGCCTGGTGAAGGGTTGGGGTTCTGGTAGTTGCCCTAACGACTGTTTTCAGTGGACTGATGGGCAGAATGTGTTAGCACAGGGATAAATTCAGGGAACAACTGAAACCTGTTGCTTGCATCAGAGAGCAGGAAAGTTTCTTTTTCTGACTGTTTCCATGTAGCTGCCAATGATTGACTTGCTGCTGGGGATGTAGTTCATTATCTGACTTAAGGAATTGTATTTTGGGAACTGCTGTCAGCATTGTTGCCTGCAAAACTTGCACTTGCTTCTCCTCCCTCCCCCAGCTTATAGATAGTTATTTGCTAATGGCAACTGTCCAGTTTGTAGGAATGCATTGCTGGGATGCTGTACTTTTCCAGTTGTTTTCATGGGAACAGTATCTGTACTTGAGATACTGTTTTGCTGAGCTTTTTTTTTATTTTCTTCACTTTTTCAGGTTTGCATGAGGATTTATATATATATATATAGGTGTATGTGTGAGAGAGAGATATACGTGTGACAAAGACTTTTTAAATCACTGTAGTCTTTGGAATAGTGTATTGTGTATTGTACTCTTCTTAAGAACAGCAAATTCAGACCTTTTAGAGGGAATATCTACATGGGGCTTCATATGCTGAATGCACCTCCTTGTGCACAGGAAGCCAAACCTGTGCCTCGCTCCCCTTGTCTGTGTTACCCAGATGTGGAAGAACCAAAAGTCTGTCCTGGCTTCCAAGGAAAGTGTCAATGTTGTTTCTAGTCTAGTGGGTGTTGTTCAGAGTCACTCTTAAGCTAGAAAGAGAATTTGGGCTGAGACAAGGAGTCGCAGAGGATCCAGGACAAACTGTCCTCCAGCAGAGCCCCTTCAAGCCCAGCCCCAGATCACAACAAGCAGAGCCCCATTTCCCAGAGACTGGGCACCCTGGAATTACTGTATGCAACTCATGTTCTTACTGTGCTGCCTATGGGACTTGGATGTATTGGAGAAGGACCTGATGGGGACAGAGGGAACCTGTTGTGGCCCATTACAGTTCGTCGAGGGTGTATCTCAATTTTTGGTCCTGACAGCAAAGCGAAATACCTTGAAGCCCCTTTGAGAAGAGGGAAGCTGTAGCACCTGGTGAATGTTTAGCGTCCAGATTTGTTGCCAAGTTTTCACAGAATCCCAGAATGGTTTGGGTTGGAAGGGACCTTAAAGCCCATCAGTTACATCTCCCTGCCATGGGTAGAGACACCTTCCACTAGACCAGGTTGCTCCAAGCCCCGTCCAACCCAGCCTGGAACACTCCCAGGGATGGGGCAGCCACAGCTGCTCTGACACATGGGTGATGTAAAACTCCCAAGTTTTGCATGTTCTCGCTGTTCTCTCTGGGACTGGGTGATGTTCTGCCAAAGGACTCCATGATGGTGGATGGTGTTTGCCACAAGCACTTCAATCTCTTGAGTGCCTGAAAGAGTTCAGGATGGCAGGAAAGGAGACCAGTGTTGTGAAAGGACTATCAGAAGGTTGTGTGTTTCTTAGAGAAGTTCATCTTCTGTTCTTGTTACCTGTGCACCAACAAACAGGGGATTGTAACTTCTTTATCTGCATCATTCACCCTTTCTTGGGAGAAGTTTCTCTGTACAATATGTTCTTTTCTTTTCCTCTGACCAAGGTTCTCTAAAAGATTTGCTCTTATGTTCCTGGCTTACCAGCCTGTATATCCAGCCCTGGTTTGAATCTTCCCCTCTATTAGTATTTTATTGATGCTCCTTTTGCCTTGAGATGGTGGTGAGTAGTTGAGATCCACCTTTGTGTTGCACTGTCCTGATTGAAAGAGTTGACAGAGAAAAATAGGTGTTTTCTTGAAAATAGGCAGAATTAAGTGGGAGGCAGGTTCATCATTCAGTTATCTGTTTTTTTCATAGCTAATACACCAGCCAAGAGCCTGTAGCTCTCTCATGGCAACAGGACACACTTTTCTCTGTCTCTGGAAGCTGTAAACCTCTGCAGTGGTTTTGCTGACTCTCACGTACACATCTCGCACAATTTCAATTCTGCTCCTTGAACTTGCAGCCAAAACTCTGGTAAAAATCTGTTCTGCTTTATACGTGCCTTGAGCTTGACGTGATGGCTGCTCTTGTTTCATCCATTTCTCAGAGAAAACTCATTGCAAGGAAACACAGTGCATAGGGCCATTCCTTTGAAGATCTGCTTGGATCCTGGGATATTTGCTTGAATTAATAGGATGACAAGGCACTGCACTTGAGCAAGCAGTGTGTTCCTTGAAAACGTAATTAAAAATGCTGTGGATTGTTTCCAGGCCACCTTTGGTGCCTGTGCCCTACAGCTTGCTGTGCTCTGCAGTGGTTCTGCTTTGGAGAGCAGCGTGTTGCTGCTCTGCCTGTGCCATCCAGCCCAGCCCAGCTCTGAGCTGCAGCTGACTCTCCATCTCCTTCCAGTGCATTTGTTCTCTCTCTCTCTTCCAGCTCATTTAGCACACTTGGGTCTCTCAAAATTCAGTTTGTAAGCAAAGCAACGCATTGTAAAATTGTAAAATCTGGCACTTCCCTCCCTTCCCCCCACAGAAGAAAACAAAGCACACAAAGCCCTGAGCAGAGTCCTCCTGGGCCTGCATTGCCAGCAGGGACGGGGCTGCTGTGTGTGGTTGGGACACTGACAGCACGGGCACCTTCAGCACCTGGAACAGGCTGGAGCTGCTCCCCTGGGGAAACCAGCTCAGTGACTGTACAGTGGCTCTTCTGACTTGCCTCAGAAAATTTGGTTATTTCATGCTGTAAATGGCTTTGGGTGAGCTCCAGGAAGTGATGAATTGTGTAAATGGAAAGAACCCAAAAGTTGGTGATTGATAACGGCTGCAGCCCCGGCTGAGCCGCTCTGACCGGCAAAATGTGCTCGGCTGAAGTCTCTGCTACAGGTTGGATTCCCAAATTTGCTAATAATGCTGTGACATATTTGCATTTTTGTATAAATTCTGGGAGAGCAGAGGGGAAAAGCCTGGGAGGATGATGGGGTAACAGACCCAAAATGGTTTTTCTCTTGCTGTAACCACAGCAAAGCTGCAGCTGAACACTGAACCGAGGGAAATCCTGCAGCCTCCTGCAAACTGCCAGGGCTGCCCCTGCTGCAGAGCCCTCCCCATGCCTGGGGCTGACCTGTTCCCCACGGATTTGCCAAACCTTTTCTGAAGCTCCTTTGAAAACCTTTTTTTGTCCTCTCCCACATCCGTGGCAGGAGCTCAGTATTGTTTCCTTTTGTGTGCAAAAGCATTTCAGCCGCTGGAAAGTGGCCTGGTATTGCTCCCACATCCTGGGACAAGCACAGTGTGCCTGCTGCAGACCTGCCTGTGTGAGCCAAACTCCTCCTCGGGCAAAGGCAGGGCTCACCTCCCTCTTCTTGTTTCCACGTGTGGACACAGCTCCTACATACCTGCAGCTCCTACATACCTGTGTCCTCACGGCAGAGTAAATTCCACTGATTTAAATTCCACCGATTCAAAGCCATTGCAGTAAACTGCTCACCTTACACCAGACTGAGCTACAAATTTACCGGGTTTATATGTTTCAGGAATTTATTTTTTTTCACTACTGCTCTGAACTTCATTTGCAGTATATTTTGCAAATGCCTTCTTCCTGTAGGTGGCTTATTGCTTCTAGCTGCTGGGCAAACAGCAGCGATTCTGCTTGTGTCAAAAGCTGCAGAAAATGCTTATTGTTTCCTTAATGTGCCATTACCTGGGCAGTGCACACACTGCAGCAGGGAGAACAGAACTCCTGCTCTGCAAAATTAGGAGTTGCACAGCTTTCATTCATCAAACAGCAGCTTTTTTTGTTCATGAAACAGCAAATTCTTGGGAGGCAATCATCCCTCTGAAGTGTAGGCGCTTCCCATGTTGGCATATCCATCACAGCTCGTGTGTCTGTCTGGATAATCAATGGGAAGAAATGAGCTCCTCTGCAGTGCATCCACATGGGCTGTGCTGGAGGCTCCTCTGAAGGTGATAAATCGCACCCTGGGAGTGCAGCTCTGCGAGCTCGGCCAGGGACATCTCTGCTGCAGGCAGCTGCCAGGACAGGGTTCATAGAATCATGGAATCTCCTGCGCTGGAAGGGACCCACAAGGATCATCAAGTCCAACCCCTGGTCCTGCACCGGACACCCCAATAATTCCACCATGTCCCTGAGGGCGTTGTCCAAATGCTCCTTGAGCTCTGGCAGCCTTGGATCCTGTTCCAATGCCACTCTCTGGGGGAAGAACCTTTTCTTAAAATCCAGCTTAAACCTGCCCTGACACAGCTCCAGCCCTTCCCTCGGGTCCTGTCACTGGTCACAGAGAGCAGAAATCAGTGCCTGCCCCTCTAGGAATCTGCAGTGCATCACCCCCAGCACGGACCATCGGTCCTGTGCACTTCTCCTGGCCTCTGGAGATCAGGGATGTTCAGGGCATAATTTATTAGGTCAAATCCTTACACCAGTTTCAGGTGAGAAAACTCTCACATGTGCCCCACGGCACTAGAAGGAGTGTGGGATGACTGGCTCCCATGGATGTACCACCCAAAAGCTGAGGAAGCCCCTTTGAAGGTCAGAGGTCAGGCTACATTTGCTGCACAGCTGAACTGGCCCTGAACGCGGGTCCTGTGGGTGGATAAAACCCACTGTGGCAGATGATTTTAGAATGATCCAAATTTCCTGATTCTCTGTGGTTTTGTCACAGTGCAGCAGCTTAGTGAACTTCCTAATAAATGTCTTAACATACTGGATCATATGCAAATCCTCTCCAGCCCGTTATCTTTTCCGTGAAGGTGGTCTTAGTGGAGAACCAGGAAAAGAGTCCAAGGACAAAGTCAGCCTATTCTATGATAAACCTTCATCCCTCACTTGGCTCACTGCCCTTTGAACACATCCAGGTCTCTGGTACACTGTTAACCTCTGGCAGTGATAGAACTGCAAAGAACATTCCAGCACCCTTATCCCTGTACAGTGGGACAGTGTGAATAATCATTCCCTATTAACCAGGCTGAGGAGTCCAATTTAATTAATCGTTCCTAAGACTGAAGCCTCTACTCCATTATGGAAATCACTGCTGTGCACTCCCTGACTGTGGGAGCACTGCCCAATTCCTCACCAGTTCCTCCCAGAGAATACCAGGGCAGAGAGTACAGTCTGTGTATTTTCATGTGAAAATTCTCTCGAATTCTCCCAGGTTTGATGAAATCCAGTGGTGCCCAGCTCTGTGTTTTAACCATGGGGTTTTCAGGGTTAAGGAGCTCCGTTTACACAGAGTGTGAAGGTCATTTCTTTAATTCCATGGCTTTTTCCAAGGTTTTTGCCTGCAGTTCAACCAGTTCCTGGTGTGATGGGTTTCATATTGATGAAGCCAGCAGATTGCAGGAATATGATCAGGACTATAATGACAGGAAGGAGGGTCTGAGGAATGTGCCAGTGCAGGATTTCTGTTCTGAGATATTTATCTGAGTGAGAGGGGGTAGGGGGGGAGTTGTTTTCTGTAATGTTACAATGACATGGAATGGAGCAAATAATGTTCTAAAAGGTGCAGTTTTTTAACAGAGCATGTCCAGCATTGTTGAGGGTTTATGTAGGGGCTCTGGGGAGAAGGAGCTGTGAACATGTGTGTCTTGTGCTCATGGGGGAGTTGTCCCAAAGCAGCAGCAGTAGTAGATGGAGCTAAAATTGTTTTTGTACATAAGAAAGAGAATAATAGCTCAGGAGTCTGAAGGGAGAAGAAAGCAGAGCATCTGCTTTTACTTTAACCTCTTCTGCCCCCTTTTTTTTTTTTTCCAGGTCATATCTGACTCCGGTGCGGGATGAGGAAGCGGAATCACTGAGGAAGGCACGGTCCAGGCAGGCCCGGCAGACTCGCAGGTCTACCCAGGTAAAGAATGGAAATACTCACATTCATGTGTTGGATGAAGAGAGCTGATGAATTGGTTTCCCCAGAGAAGCTGTGGCTGCCTCTGGATCCCTGGAAGTGTTCAAGGCCAGGTTGGATGGGGCTTGGAGCAACCTGGTCTAGTGGAAGGTGTTCCTGCAGGGGGTGGAATGAGATGAGCTTTAAGGTCCCTTCCAACCCAAACCAGTCTGGGATTCTATAAAGAGGCAGGATTTTATTCTTCTCTTACTTTATTTCTTAGGACAAGGAGCTTGTCTGCACTCCCACTGTTTTGGAGAAGTTCTGGCCAAAGTTCCTGCAGACAGTTAATACAAAACCCTCCCCCAGACATACACGAGTTAGATTTCCAAGCTTTCCTTTCTGCACTGTACCTGCCTTTTAGTTTGCAGTGTGATCACATATATTTGGATTGCTTTGAGTCAGTGATATGTCAGTACACTGAGAAATACATTAAAGGCAAGAGAATTCTTCTCTTTCTCTTACCATTACGGATGAAACTTGAGCCTGGCCAGGTGGGAGCCTGCAGCATTTTGAACTGACCTGGAAGACTTGAAATCTAATTTCAGCCTGGAAAAGAGAAGGCTCTGGGGAGACCTTAGAGCCCCTTCCAGTGCCTAAATGGGCTTCAAGAGAGCTGGAGAGGGACTTGGAGAAGGGATGAAGTGACAAGACAAGGGAGAATGGCTTCCCACTGCCAGAGGGAAGGGTTAGATGTGATATTGGGAAGGAATTCTTCCCTGTGAGGGTGGGGAGGCCCTGGCACAGGTTGCCCAGAGAAGCTGTGGCTGCCCCATCCCTGGAAGTGCTGAAGTCCAGGTTGGACGGGGCTTGGAGCAACCTGGAATAGTGGAAAGTGTCCCTGCCCATAGAAGGGGGGTGGAATGAGATGGGCTTTAAGATCCAACCCAAACCAGTCTGGGATTCGATGCATAAATTTAAGAATTGTCCTTTACTTTCTGTGCAGGGTGTGACCCTGACAGACCTTCAGGAGGCCGAGCGGACCTTCAGCCGGTCGCGGGCGGAGCGCCAGGCCCAGGAGCAGCAGGGCGAGAAAGCCGAGAGCACCGAGCCTGAGGAGGGGCAGGAGAGCCGGGCACGGTGGGGCAGGAGTACGGATGAGGAGGTGATCCTTCTGCCTCAGTGCTCATTGCTTCAGAGCTAATGAAACCACTTAGGATAGCTGAGGTCGGGAGGAATTCTCCCGGGGGTATCTTTCCATTTTAAGGGGGGACAGACTTGCTGGAAAGAAGCAATGCTGAGGAGCAGCACCTGCACGAGGGAGGTGGATCTGGAGGTGCTGGAGCTTAGCTATGCCTTTGCTCTCCACTGGGAATTTCACCTTTCTGTCTCTTGCCAGAAAGTAAGACTCTGTAAATCCCAGAAAGTGGAATGAGAAGGCTAATGATAGAAATGTGGCCTGGATCCATCCTCGCTGTGCAGTCTGGGCTGAGGATTTGTGTTCACATTTTTCAACAAATAGTCCATGTTTAATGGAAAACTGGAGAGACCAGTTCTCTTCCCCTGCCATCACCTCTGGTTTTTCACTCTGAATCATTTTATTTCTATTAGATAACTTGTTTATCCTGCCATTGGCTGTAGGGACAAAGGGTTTGATCCCAGATCTCCCAGCCATGGACAGTACTCTCACACTGTAGCTGTACAATGGTTTATTTTAACATTCATCCCTATCTGATGGAATAAACTTGATCTGGCAGATGCAGATGATCACTTCCAGCAGCAGGAAAGAAAACATTGCACTCTGAAAGGTTACTGCATTCCCTGAAATCCCAGATCTGCTGGTTCCTCTTCATTCTACTGACTTTCTGTCATGGCTCTGTGTTTGTAGTCAGTCTATCGGCGACTGAGGTGCCCGGCACAGCCCGACAAACCCACGACACCTGTGTCTCCTTCAACAGCAGCACCTCTGCTCTATACAAGTTCATACCTGACTCGAACAAATAAATACCTAGGTCTGGACTCTGTGAACCCAGCAGACTTCAGAGGGGCAGCCACAGAGATGGAGAAAAATGGTACGTACCAGGAGAGTGAGGAGCAGGCAAAGCTCAGGGGGGTTTGTGTGTTTTAGAGCTTTCAGTGTGTACAGACAGAGAGAACAAGTTTACTTGTTACTCTGAAGGGAGATGCCACATCACAAAACAAATGTTATTTGTTTAAATGGAGTTAAACAAATTCCTGTTGCTTGCAACAGAGGGATAAAAGGATGTTTTCCATTTTGGATAAATAAATGAAACAGTGATCCATGGAGCATTTAGATATTAGAGCTGAGGGAAGAGGTTCCTCTAGTACAGCTCATCCTCAGAAAAGTCGGGATGACCTGGGGAGAGCTGCTAGCTGGGGTAACCTCTGTCTCTGATGAGGGAAGGAGTGTGAGTATCCAGCTGTAGGAGGACACATTTGGTTTATTAACTCCTTTGTAATAATAACACAAGCCAAGATGACCTTGATCAGCTTGAAAAGAACCCCAGAACCTTAGCAAAAAGCACAGATGTAAATCACTGAAACCAAAGCAGTCTTTCTTTGCTTGGCCAGAGTGTGAAGATCAGGATTCAGACGACAGATCCCTGAACAAACAGTCGATCCGGGAGCGGCGGCGGCCGAAAGAGAGACGGAGAGGCACCGGCATCATTTTCTCGACAAAAGATGTAAGTTCGAGTTCCCTAGAAAGAGAAACTCATTCTGTAATATCCAGGATGAATTTTCTTCCGATTCCAAGCTTCAGATTTTTTTCCCAGTCAGTTGGTTTTCCATTAGTCCTTCCCTCTTCAGCTCTGTTTCACACTGGCACATCCGAAGTGGTGCATCCCTGTTTGGCCCATGTCACACCCAGCAGCGGGCTCTGCACAGCCTGTTCCTGAGCCACCAATCAGTGGAAGCCCTGCAGGACTGTGAAAGGGCCCACATGGGAGAGGAGAAATTAGAAGTCTTTAATTCCTTTGGAAGAAGAAGGTCACAAGCCACTTGAAGTATTTTCAAATTCCTCTGAGCTCAAATTTGTCTGCTCTTTAGGCCCCATGAAAGGAAGACAGTGAGGAATAAAACCAGTGTCTGGGTCCCCTCCCAGCAGCAGGGAACACTCACAGCATAAGTGCAGGAGAGCTGTCTGTGTCATGGTCACTTCTTTTAGTCCTGTTCAGAGGATTTCTTCAGTCTGAGGGAAGAAATCTAACCCTCCAAACTTTGGTTAGAGCCTCAGGTAGGAAAATTCAAGAGAGTAAGAATTATGAAGTCATGGTTAACGAGTTTAGTCTGGAGTCAGCTGGGATGCTGTGGTAGTTTCCCATTGCTCCGTGAAATCCCAGAGCTGTTACAAAGAGGCAGTGGCTAATTGAGAGGCTGCACAAGTGCAGGATGTCTGGGATGGTGAGTCTCTCCTCCTGGGTCTAATTGAAGTGGAGATGTTCTTTGAAAGTCAGTATTATGTCAGTATTTCAGATGAGCAGTCTTCCCAAGTGTCATGTTTGTTCCCTGAGTGTATTAAGGAGTTGTTGTTCCTCCTGACTCTTCAGGAGCATTCGAATGGCAGGAGCCATCAGAGAGAGTCATTCTGTTCTCAGTACCAAGATCTTCTAAATTAGGACACCAAACCTGATCTGATAATCAGCCAAAAACATCTGGACAGGTGTTTGTTTTGAGATTTCTTCTTAGCTTTAACATCAGATCATTTCTTCACTGGAAGGGTGGTCAGATACTGGCACAGGCTGCCCAGAGCAGTGGTGGAGTCACCATTCCTGGAAGGGTTCAAAACACAAGTAGATGTGGCAATTTGTGATACGGTTTCATTGACATGATGTCAAAGGTTGGGCTTGATGATCTTGGAGGTCTTTTCCAACCTTAACAATTCTGTGGTTCTATAAGCAATAAAATTATCACCCTATGATAAAGTTTTGTTGTCTCCAAAGCTGCCTAATTATATTGTTTGCTTTTCATCCTAGGACGATGATGAAGTTGATGGAAACGAGGATGTGAAGGAGACTCGGGTAAGTGAGACCATATGTCTAAATCATTGGTGTTTCAGTCCTGGGTGTTCATGGCAAGAAATCTTCTATGGCTTTGCTCTTGTCCATATGAGAGGTTTAGGCTCTGCTCAGTAGCTGAGTATGAACAAACAGGGAGACACCTCCAAGTAGCAAATTCTTTATTGATTTCTCTCCTGAAAGATAAAGAATATCTGCAGAACTGACCTAAGTTCAGAGCTGGCTCTTGGAGAGCTGCATGGGCATTTCTGGAGCCTGGAAGGAGTGCAGCAGAGCAGGGCTGAGCAAGAGCCTCACGAAGCTGTTGGGCCACGGTGCTGGCAGAGCGTGGCCAATCAAGTGTCCTGGGCAAGACCTGTGACCTTGGATCTCAGAATCACCCTGCTGTTGTTAGTTTGGACAGTATGTTTTGTATTTCTGAAATCTACTCTCCTGTCTCCTCACGGGTCTGATTTCTTGTGGGAAATTGTCTTCACAAGCAGCATGTCAGAGGTTGTTCCATGTTCCCCTGTTCCTGCAATAGTCTCATCCTTCGAGGCCCTTACTTTCCTTTTTTAATAATTACTGAGTCTTTCTGAATTGCCTTGGTTTCCTTTGGTTTAGTCTGTCTCTGTCTGAAACACATTTGAGCCTGACAACATGACTGACTGTGACAATGTCAAAGCTAAATGCATTTCCAGACTATTAAAACACAATGTGCAAGACTCGGGAGAAGCAGCAAATGCAGGGTTGTGTAGGGGTCAGCCTGCTCGTGTGATGTTTCATTTTTGCTGGAAAACGTTGAACTTGGGGTAGCCTTTCCCTATGGTTTGTGATGCAGTAGAGTGATTGAAGTATCATTTAGTTGGAATTACCTGGTTCACTGCTGAAAATTGGCAGTAACACTCTGCAGACTCTTATTTTTGTTTTTCTTCTTGCAATAGTTGGTCAGAATGCGGCAAAGTCACGGCGAGCCTTGCTGGGACCAGAGACTCAGGTGGTGCTGAGATGGCTTTTAGCATGTGCTTATCTTTCCATGCCAGGCATTGCTTTCCCCAGTGCTTACTTTGCAGTGTGAAATGTGGGATATTCCTGCTCCCAGAAGCATCACCTGCTTTGAGGAGCCCAGCCCTTCCCACAGGAGTTTCTGCTCATCCCAGAGCAGAGCTCCAGGAAATCCTCACTGAGCCCTGCAGGAAAGATTTGGCCATTTATCATCGTTACAATTGGTTTGACATTTCTGCTGTCTCACGGTAGGGTTGGAGGAGGGGAGTTCTGTAATGTGTAAAAAAGTAATAATCATAATAGGGACACCTTGTTTCCCACAGGAATGTTTGGGACTTGCTGGGAATGACTTGTTCTTCGTGGAAGTTGTCCCAGACTAGCTAAATTAAGACAAAAGAGTGTCTGAGGCTGCAGGTTTGAAGGCTTGCTGCAGTCTAGTCCTAAAATTGCTGAAGATTTAATTGAGTACAGTCCTCACTGCTCATGTCAATGGATTAGCTGCACTTCGGGAGAACCCACCTGCCCAAAAATTCAAGGTCACCCAATCTCTTACAGTTACTGCTGGTTTTCTCCAAATTAACAGCAAGGATTTCTTTTCTTGTACTTCCTGTGGTTTTCTTGTGGGTTCCCATCTAACAGCAGAGCACCTTCCCTTCAGTTCCCTCAGCCCCTTTGTGCAGGTGCTTTGGGGCACCAGCACCCTGTTTTCTTACACACCCCACATCCATTAGACCTGGGTTAGACTCTCCTCCCACTGTGCCAGACCTGTTTTTTCCATTTTCCCAGTCATCTTGTTTTTATCCAGTTTCCAGTTCATTTTCTTTGCTGCATGCCTCCAGCATCATGTCACTTGGTCAGTCTTCCCTGGTTTGTTTTAGATCCAAATCAGAGGTTTCTGTCCTAACTGGCCATCACTTTGGCAGGAATCACAGAGCAGCTCCTTTCTTTCGGTTCTAGTGCCAAGGAAAAAGTACAATTAATAATCATAAATAATCAATAGTAATAACTCTAGAATGGGAGTTGCCACCATGTCACCAAGATGTGAACTTGAACACACTGGAGCGTCCCATTTTAGTTGCAGATCCCCAAAAACTCTCTGGTTTTATGGGAGCAGTTGTATTTTTCCTCCAGTGTTTATGTCTTGGCCGATATTGGGAGTATTTTCATGGAAGCGAAAAAAAGACCCTACTTGAAATCCCTCCTGCAAGCTCTGCAGTGCTGGAGAATAGCAAAGGAAAGGTAAAGGCAGTTTTGGAAAAAGAAGGAGCAAATACATGTTGTACTGATTCTCAGAAGTGGAGGAATTATTTTGGCTGAGCTCACGAGCACCAGCGTGGGAAACCAGCCCAGACACTCTGGCTGAGCTTTAGGCAACTGAGTTGTCTTGTAATGGGATGTGTCAGAATCCTCCATGTGTTCTGCTCCCACCCTGCCTCTCTCCCCAGGATGCAGGCTGCCTGGATGCACTGTGGAAAGTTGGAAGAGCAGACAAAGTTTTATTGTGGAATAAATGTTCAAGGGCACAAGGACTTCAGCTGGAAGAAGCCTCTGGGGAAGCAGCTTTAGGAGAGGTTTTTACATGGTTCCACTGGGAAGGTGCTGTGAAGGAAAGAGTTTTTGTGCAGTCTGGGGAGACCTGAGCTCAAAGAAAAGTTTGGCCACAGTCTCGTCTTTGTTTCTCAGAAAGTAAAAACTGGGAGAGTCTGAGAGGTCCTGTTAGACCCAGACTGAGCCAGGGGGAGAGTCTGGTGTTGGGAAAGCTTCCCTGATCCCTCAAGCTAGTGACTGCAGGAATTCCCTCTTGGTGAGGCCAGTGAGGACAAATACAATAGAGTCAGTGCAAATAGGGATCAGTGGCTCCAGTTTAGGATGCAGCAGTTGGAGAATGACGATGAAGACTAAAGAGAATGGTCCAGTGTTGTGTTTCAGAGCTCTCCTGGCTTTGACTTGACCCTGACTTAGAATGATGGAATCTATTACAGACTGGCTTGGGTTGGAAGGGACCTTAAAGCTCATCCCATTACATCTCCCTGCCATGGGCAGGGACACCTTCCACTAGCCCGGGTTGCTCCAAGCCCTGTCCAGCTTGGCCTGGAACACTGCCAGGGATGGGGCAACCACAGGTTCTCTGGGCAACTTCTGCCATTGCTATTGTACAGCAGGAGAATTGGGAACAAATTTGGAAGAAAAGTATATTTTAGATGACAGACCATGCAGAACAAATGGAAAATGTTGGTAATCATTTGAAGGATTTTATCTCCTTGCAGTTCTCTGCAGGGGCATTACAGACATGCCTCATCCAGAGGGACTTTGTCAAAGGAAAACTTCAAATTTGGGGGAAGACACCGAGCGTTGTGTTGGTAAAATAACAGTTTATGGGCAGTAAAAGTGTCAAAGAAAATGTCTGTGGTCATGAACTGCCTCCAAGACAGTCTGTATAGCCCAGTATAAACCCCAGACATGATAATGGAATTAACTTTTATGCAAGAATAACACTGAACCGCTTGATTATGGATTACGATCACAGTAAGTCGATTAAATAGGCTCCATTCCTGTCTCTCTGTGCTTTGATTTATGGAATGAGTGTTTTACATTCTGCAAAGCGCCACTCAGGCCCACTCTGGTTTGTAAATAAGTGTTCTGCCTAATTGTACTGTTACCATGAAATCACCAGATGCAACTGGACACCAATATAAACTAAATCTCTGTCTTAGAAGGGCTGAATTTCTAAGCTTGATGCCGTGAGTTCTAAGGGAAGACCAATGAACTGGAAAATTCCTTATACAAACTAAATGTCTTCATGTTATTGCTGATTCAGAGCTATGATTTGGGAGTCCTGATTTTGGTGTGTCCTATTTCTCACCTATATTTTTGCTTTTAGTGCCATTTTATCCTTCGACCAAGGCTTCAGTTTAGCTTTTGTCATCGTGCTGTTTGCCTTTTTGTAAAAGATGGGTTTGATGAATGACTAGAAGACCGGGAATAGCTTTTGTTAAGTGTTTTGTGACTTGCCTGTCGTAGCCAGACTGGGTGTACTGGGAGTCCCCAGGAGTTATTGCCCCCTTTCCCAGTGTTGTGCAGGCTGACCCTGTGCCTGCGGACTGTGTTTGGAAGCCAGGGAAGGCTCCGAGTCCTCCACTTTCAGGACTTACATTGCCTAATATGGTAAGGTATGTCTGCATGGGCTGCACTGTTTTGCTGGGATACAAGGGAAAGTTGACCAGTAAAAGGGAACAAAATAGGTGAATTTCTGGCTGGCCCATAAGAAACTAAAATCCTTGAATCCAGCCAGCGCTAGACGGTGGTGTTCATGCTATGCCTCATTGCTGCTGGCCCAGGTTCCCTTCTGGGAGTTAAAGATACAAGTATTTTCCCCTGGTTTTACCCCTGAATGTTTACTTCTAGCAGGGATGTGGTGTGACGTGGGAGGGAAACCATCTGGCCCCGGTCCAAGGGCACGTAGGTGGCACTGTGCGTCACTCGTGGTGTAGTTAAAGCAGAGAGCATTTCATTCTGGGTAACGTAAAGCTGCGAGAGATTGGCTCTGGTTAGCCCTGTTTATAAACAAAATGCTCTAATGGGCTGTGTATGCTGCGAGGAAAGATCTTTAATATGTGTGAACAGCAATAGAAAATAGCAGCAAAGTGCTGCAGGAGCATGAGCTGATGCTGTGCCACAGAGCCTGAACACGGTGAAGAACAGCCTCAGAGTGCCCTGGCTTCTCTGGGAGGTGGAGGGCACAGACAACAGTGAAATCAAAATTCATTCTGCAAGTATTTCTGCACAGAGGATTTGCCTCATGAGTTCTCCAGCCTGACATGCTTGTGTTGGTTTTTCTTAACCTTAATGTGTGGAGAAGGGCATCAGCCTGGCTGGCTGCTCTCCCTGTTGATGCAGCACTTTACTCCTCAGCCTGGCTCTGAGCTCCTGTTTACAGCTCTGGGAAAACATATTGTTTGTGCCTAAAGCCAAGTGATCCAAGTGGGTTATGTGCACTACAGAGTTACAGCTAAATGCCTTCAGGTGAATTCCTCTAATTCACCAGGTTGCTGAATTAGGAAGGTGTAATGTGAAGCAGTGGCTGTGATGGGGATGGGGATGAGTAACACAAAACCAGCTAAAATCCTATCCGTGAGTCCTGGGAAAATGAAGCAAAGCAGTGAGTCCTCCAGGAATGATTTCCAAGGTCACAGACTCATAACTATTTAAGGTAACTTTATGCTTTAGCATCTTGTTTAGTAGATTACTGTCAGAATTTTGGTGTAGTCTGAGCTGACTGATCTTTCTCAGTTGTCAGCAAGTCCTTCCCCCTGCAGCCGTGGAGCCGAGGTTGGCACTGCAGCACCCACCCACAGCTCCCTTGGCCTCTGCTGGCACTGCTGTTAGTTCAGATGATCCCAGTTCGTTACTTTGCCTACATGGCAGCTATTGCACAAGGGTCCTGGGATCCTTTTGCTTTTTTCCCAGAAGGGGCTGGGAGCAGTGTGATGGATAGGGTGACAGCAGATCCGTGTGTGTGTGCATCTCCCCAGTGCAGCGTGGACACAGCACGGCCACTCCAGGAGTCAGAGCCACTCCGTTCAGTGTGGCTGTTAGCCCAGACCTGCTGCCCTGAGGAGCAGCATTGCTCCTGGACCATATCCCAAAGACAGAATAAATCTATCTATCATTTTATGTCTAATTGTGTTTATAATTTTTGGCTTTTTGAAGGTTAACAGCGTATGGTTGTGATTATATACGTAATGGAGTATGGTGACACTTTTTGTGGGAAACTGTCAAACTCTCCTCATGACATGCTCAAAATTATGGAAAGGAGAAGTATCTCTGACTGCTGAACTACTTCGAGCAGGTTCTGAGCCCTTCTGGGAGCTGGTGATTGTACCTTGGTGTCAATCATCCAGCAGGCTGGGGAGGATGTCTCTCCTGATATGGCTGAAGTTATCCTCCAAAAAATCTGATGTTGTAGGTTGAAATTCCTGCCTACAGCAGTAGATGCCTGGGTATGCCTTAATGGCCATGTCGTGGTGACACAGTGTCTGCCTTGGAGGAAGGGGGGTTGGGAGTACAGTGGGAGAGGGCTGGAGCTGGGATATGCCATGCTTGGGGCTTGTTTCCTGGCCCTTCTCCCTGGGGTGCTGGAGAATCCCCACTTGGAGTTCTGCATCCAGCTGTGGGGCCCCAGCATCAGAAGAACATGGAGCTGCTGGAGACAGTCCAGAGGAGGCCATGGAGATGCTCCGAGGGCTGGAGCCCCTCTGCTCTGGAGCCAGGCTGGGAGAGCTGGGGGTGCTCACCTGGAGAAGAGAAGGCTCCAGGGAGACCTTGGAGCCCCTTCCAGGGCCTAAAGGGGCTCCAGGAGAGCTGGAGAGGGACTTTGGACAAAGGAATGGAGTGACAGGACAGGGGGGAATGGCTTCCCACTGCCAGAGGGCAGGGTTAGATGGGATATTGGGAAGAAATTCTTCCCTGTGAGGGTGGGGAGGCCCTGGCACAGGTTGCCCAGAGAAGCTGTGGCTGCCCCATCCCTGGAAGTGTCCGAGACAGGTTGGACAGAGCTTGGAGCAATGTGGTCTGGTAGAAGGTGTCCCTGCCCATGGCAGGGAGGTGAAATGAGATGGTCTTTAAAGTCCCTTCCAACCCAAACCATTCAGTGATTCCAGGATTCCATGAATGCTTCTCTGTGGCAAAGCCACCGTGAAGTCAATCATCCTTATCTCATGGCCGTGGCCTCCTGTGCAGGCTGGTGCAGTCCCACATTTAAGTAGTAAATTATTTATCTCCCAGATATGTCCAGAAGGAGTGAAAAGCTGAAGCTGTATTGCCACATGGCTAAGAGAGAACTGAGCAGTAATCTGAATTTGTTTGGAAAACGGAAGTTAAATTCTCTGGCAATAAAATATCCTTTGGAAACAACTACTATAGGAAAAATTGTGTGTTGCAGTGATGCAAGTGTGGTGATGCTGTTTGTCCCCTTGTCTTTAAAAGGTCACTTTTTGTTCAGAGTTTGTATCCTCCCACATGCTTCTCTTCAGAAAAAGCCTCATGTTTGGAAAGTCTTTATCAGTTTTTTGCTCTTGGACACGGAGTTTCCTTATGAGAAGTAAAATTGTTTGGCAGAAGCTGCTTCATTATTTGTATGTCAAGATGTTGAATCCTTAACTGCAAAATTGCTTCCTGGCAGGAATTTTCCACCTGCTCTGCTTTAATTCGCACTTCATTATTCGTATTGGGAGCCTACAAGGAAGTGGAGAGGGACTTTTTACAAGAGCATGTAGTGACAGGACAAGAGGAATGGATTCAAACTGACAGAGGGTAGCTTGAGATCAGCTATTAGGAAAAAATTCCTCCCTGTGGGAGTGTGAGGCCCTGGCACAGGTTGCCCAGAGAAGCTGTGGATGCCCCATCCCTGGAAGTGTTCAAGGCCAGGTTGGACGGGGCTTGGAGCAACCTGGGCTAGTGGAAGGTGTCCCTGCCCATGGCAGGGAAATGTAACTGGATGGGCTTTAAGGACCCTTCCAACCCAGACCATTGTGATTCTATAGGAGGTACCTCCCATGTACCCAACGCTGGGCACTGTTGTTGAGTGGGTGTTTACCATATATGCTCTTAGATTTCATCCTTGGGAGTGAACATAACCTTCCACACCACAACCTGCTGCTGCTGAAGGAACACCAGAAATAGGCTTGAAGCACAGTTAGACAGACAGGTTTTGCAGCCGTGGAGTGGCTGGGGTGGGTATGAATGTGATGAATGTGGATGAAGAACAGGATTGATCATGACTGTTGTGAGTGCCCCGACATTTCTATTTCTCTATGTCATATTTTGGAAAGTCCCTTAGCTTGAAATAGCTGTTTCCATCTGGTTCTTGTACTGCTGTTTGCTTTCTCAGCTTTCCTGACATGGCCTGTTCATTCCTGTACAAATTGCTACCACGTTCCTCCTCTGTGACTTGGCATGTTTGTGCTTCATCCTTGTAAGAACCTGGGTCAGGAAGAGGGAACCTGTGAGGAAACACTTGCTGAGTGCAACCACAGAGCAGCTTCCACTGGAAAATATTATGTTCCAATACTACTTTATCTTTAATGTCTGTAACTGGGTGAAATCACTTGATTTTTGGTGTAAGCAATGCCCAAAGTGGACTTGTGAGCAAAGCACCACTCTGGGTTTGCTGGAGCATGTCCAGAGAAGGCAACAGAGCTGGGGAAGGGTCTGGAGCACCAGGAGCAGCTGAAGGTGCTGGGGGGGCTCAGCCTGGAGAAAAGGAGGCTCAGGGGGGACCTTCTGGCTCTCCACAACTCCCTGACAGGAGGGGGTAGTTGGGGGGGATCAGTCTCTGCTCCCAGGAAACAAGGGACAGGATGAGAGGAAATGGCCTCAAGTTGTACCACAGGAGGTTCAGGTTGGATACTGGGAAAATTTCTTCACAGAAAGGCTGGTCAGGCCCTGGCCCAGGCTGCCCAGGGCAGTGATGGAGTCACCATCCATGGAAGTGTCCAAAAATGTGTGGATGTGGGGCTTGGGGATATGGTTTAGTGGTGAATATGGCAGTGCTGGGGGAAGGGTTAGACTCAGTCTTAAAAGTCTTTTCCAACCTTAACAATCCTTGATTCCATGATTCTATGATTTTATCATCCTGCTTTTTTTGAACAGAACATGGTACTGAGTTGAGGAAAGAAGCCCCACTGTGAAAAGGCAGAGCTGGGCTTTGGGTGAGCATGAAGCAAGTTCTCCATAGACACCAGTCCTGCTGGTGTACAGACCTGGGGAGGATCATGGCAGGACAGCAGGCAGTGCCACAGTCACGCCAGGCTGCATTTACAGCCTTGAATGGAATCACCTCTGTAGTCTCTGAGACATTTATTTTTGGCAAAACTGCCCCATTTGTCCCCTCCAACAGGAGCCTGTTGCTGCTGTGTTGGTTTGTTGTTGCTGATTATTGCCAGTGCTGCCATCCATTTCTGTAACCTCTGCCATCAACCTGTGTCAGGGGAGGGTTAGGCTGGATATCAGGAAAGGTTCTTCCCCCAGAGGGTGGTTGGGCACTGAACAGGCTCCCCAGGACAGTGGTCATGGCCCTGCCACAGCTCAGGGAGTGTTTGGACAACACTCTCAGGGACAGGGTGGGATTGTTGTGTTTGTGCAGAGCCAGGAGTTGGACTCAATGATCTTTGAGGGTTCCTTCCAGCTCAGGAGATTCCATGATTCTATGAAATATAGTTTAATAGCACATTCAGAGAAGGAACATGAACTTCTGTGCACTCTCTCAGAAACATTTCTGGTTTTGATACTCTCAAACTGTGGGTTTGTCCTACCTCCTACAGGTCCCTCTCCTAGGTTCCCTGTTCCTTTGCTCTGGAAGTGCAGGTCTGGTTTCGTTTACTGGCTTGTCCTGAGCTTTATCTTTAAATGATGATGAAGTCAAGACAGTGAAACCCTCTCTGCAGCCTCCTCTTTAAATTCATTTCTCCCCCTCTGAAGTTAGGGATGTCCCCAGAGGGACTGGTGAACACTCCAGTTTCCCATCCTGCTGTACATGCTGGATTTGAGTGTCCAAGGCACCTTACCTGTTCTTCCAAAAACTCAACTCTGCTCCACAGAACTGCTGGAAGACATTTCTCCTGCATGCAGAATTGGGCACTTGCAGCTGCTAAAATGATACTTCCCTGCTGAGAGTGGTGCTTTTTGAACTCTCTTCACCCCTGCTTTTTATTGAATCTATTTATAAGAAAGGAAAAAGCAAAGGATTCTGAAATTGTATATTTAAAATGTGCCATTCTCAGCCCACACTAAAATGATCTGTGTGTGCTGCTCAGTGCTAATCCAGGGATGTCTAAGGGGTGGCACTTTGAGCCTTATTATGAAAAATTTGGTGATGGGAATAAAAAGTGGGGGAAGGATGATGGTATACATGCAATTATAGGCTGTCAGCTGCTGCATGTGTGTCTGGGAGGAGAGGAAGATCCTTTCCTTCTGCTTCCTATCTGCAAGGGAGATCTGCTCCCGGGAATCCTGGTCCTCTGCGGATGGAAGCGTGTTCCCTCCTCAGTTTGGATTCCATTTATGGGAAACTGCAGCAGTGCCTGCACATCCCAATTACAGCACAGCCACTGCCTGACATTGCTTTGCTCCAGCCCTCCAGTGTTCTGTGCCCAACATAACCCTGAGTGTCTTTTGCAGAGCTAAATAAACCCTGCAGAGCTGTAATTGACCCTGTAAAGCTTGCTTTTAATTTTAAAGTCATTTATTTGCAGTGGGCTTTATGTATCATGTACAGTTGCTGTAGAGGAGCTATTATTATTATTTATTTATTTATTTATTTATTTGAATTACTGAATCTTGAGGTACAAAGTTCCATTAAATAAGCTGAATCAAATCCCCAGAAGTACAGGTTGTAGGCTAGAGTACGAGTAACGTTTTAACAACTTATTTTAAATGCAATAGGTCTTGGTCTTGTTGCTGCTAAAGAAATTCATACATATATTTAAGTGTTTATCCAGTCATATAAAGACAGTTCCTTGGCTGTTCTATGCACACAGTTCCTTGGCTGTAGCTGCTGTTCAGCACATTTGTTGCTGTAATTCAGCAGCCCCTCAGCTCCTTATGACTATGCCCCAGGGGTAATAATCTGTATTTTGGAGCCAGTTTTTAGCTCTCTCACTGTACAATGACATACTCAGCCAAAATTACCTGCTCAGGTTACGTACAGTGTCATGAGAACCTGACTGTTAATAACCAATGCAGAGGGTAAGAGTGGAGCTGACTCACTAAATTTTCTAGGTTTAAAAAGACCAATTAAACACAAAAAAACAACCAACCAACAAATACCACTGACCCCTGAGCTGCAGCTCATTCCTTTTCCTGCTCTGGGAGCATCTCCATAGCTAAAGCAGAACAGCCTTGTCAGGGGGAAAAACAACAAACACCACCCTATGGAATAGGGTCAATGGTCTTAAAAGTCTTTTCCAGTCTTAATGACACGATGATTCTCTGGCTCTGTGATCACTTTTGGTCACATCCCCTGAGTTAAGTGAGGGTGCTGCTAGTTCCAAATTCACTCATTATGCACTGAAATGAGCAGATTTTCTCCAGAACCAGCAGAATTTCTTTGCACAGAGAGCAGTGGGTACAGTGAATAAAGGGGTGAGAGCAGGAAGGTTAACAAAGCTCAGCCTTTTGTTTCCAGGTGAATTCCTTTCCAAATTTTTGGTAATATTCTAGAGACTTTTTACTGCAGGATCCCATGTAGAAGCAGCAGTGACTGGTACCCTGGTGTAGTGACCAGGGACTGTAACCCTTCCTCTGGCTGTGGAGCCCTTTGTGTGTAACCAAAACTGTTCCTGTGTCAGACCCAACCTGACCCAACAGATCATGGGCTTTTCCTTTGCAAATAACAACACTTGGGCCAATTCAGCTGTAGTGGGAGACAGGTGTGAGGCTGGATCCTCTGCCAGGGCCAGAGCACTGGTACTATTTAGGATGCACAAAGAATGCGTGTTATTTTGGCGTGGAATAGTCACAAATATAGGACATTCTGAGGTGAAATGAATCACAGGATTTATTAAACTTTGTCCACACTATAAATGTAATTACAAAAGAGAGGTGCAGGACTGTGGCACTATGGATTTCAGTTTTGTGGGCCAGTCCAGTGACATAAGAGCAGTGGGAAATCTAATCCTGACTCTGTTCTCTATAAACCATGACAATGGTTTGATGGTTAATGGGTTTTTCACGTTTAAACTGAGTTTCTGGCACAGGTTGCCCAGAGAAGCTGTGCCTGCCCCATCCCTGGAAGTGTTCAAGGCCAGACTGGATGGGGCTTGGAGCAACCTGGTGGTGGTGGTGGTGGAAGGTGTAACCCTGCCTATGGCAGGACGTGGAACAAGATGAGCTTTAAGTTCCCTTCCAACCCAAATCATCTGGGATTCTCTAATTCTCTGAATTTTTTACAGAACTACTTTATACCCAGAAAAATTGTTTTCTGGGCACGTAGTGGCTTTGTAGCCTGGTTCTTGTGAACAACAGCACTGGTTATTTCACTCTGTTTCTCTGGAGAAGTGTCATGAGAATAAATGCAGCTTTAGAGTTGATTTAAGTATTGCATAAAATTACAGATTTCAGTGTTTTCCTGGACCAGGACATGACTCAACAGACAAACTGTGCAGGTGGGAAATCCAGAAGGGAGGGTTGGGAAGATTTGTTTAACTGAATAGCAAACAGCTGAACTATGTAGAAAGGGGTACCCCCAGGTACCTGAGGTGTCTGGGGTTGCAGGAAGCAATTAGGGGGGTTCTCTGCTTCTCAAAGTGAGCAAAATGGCCTCAGCAATAGGCTGGGGAGCCTGGAGAAAAGGAGGCCCAGGGGGAACCCTCTCACTCTCTCCAGGTCCCTGACAGGAGAGTGGAGCCCAGTAGGGGCTGGGCTCTGCTCCCAGAGAACGAGGGACAGGATGACAGGAGACAGCCTCAAGTTGCACCACGAGAGGTTTAGGTTGGATGCTGGGAAAATTTCTTCCCCAAAAGGGTGGTCAAACCCTGGCACAGGGCAGTGGTGGAGTCACCATCCCTGGAAGTGTTCAGCGGTCGGACTTGATGGCCTTAGAGGGCTTTTCAAACCATAACAAATCTGTGATTCTGTGACAGGTTCAAAGGAAAACGTGAGCCTCTTTCTTGCCTCATCCTCTTGCTGCTCATCCAGTTGGGTTGGCATTCACATGTAGCAGTGCAGCTCTGTGTTCTTGCATTACTTGGCCCAGCACAGGGGAGGGTCTCAGCAAGGGCTGTGGCACCGCTGAGCCCCCATCCCTACCCTCAAAGGCTGAGTGTCATAGTCCCAACTCAAACTGTTCCCCAGCACTGAGGCATCATCCATGTGGCTGAATCCTCTCACGCTCCAGATCGGGGTAGCTGTGTCCAAGCTGCCTTTTGGGACTGGTCCCTTGCCCAGTTGTACCTGGAGGAGCGTTGGATGCCACCTTCCCCCTGATTTGTGGTCTGCGGGGTTGTGTGGTGGAACAGGGATGGTCCCTGGCTGTGGGAAGCCCTGAGGGAAGGTCACAGTGTGAAGAATGGCCTGGAGCTGTGTGTGGGCCCAGTTTGTGTCTCCTACCCCAGCTGAGCCCTGTGTAGCTGGAGACACCAACGTGCTCTCCAGGACGTGGCTGTACTGGGACATAGAGGGGGTTTGGCTGTGGATGAAAGAAGTCAGCTGCATAGGAATTAATTCAGTGAGGTACAAGGCAGTGTGTTAAACCTGGTGTGGAAAATGACAGCTAGGACATTAAAGATATAGTTTTGGGATAATTTGTTCCAAAAATACCAACTACTCTCATTCTTCAAGTTTTATTAGAATTCTGGTCTCCCAAGAGGGCTTCTCCTCCTCTGCACTCTCAGAGAACGTGCTGTGGGTTCACATCACCCCTGAGCATCACTGCAGCTCTGGCTTCAACTTCCCACCTTTGTTTCCCAGTTTTGTCTGCTGCAGGTTGGAATGTTGCAGTGATGCTGACATTTATTTTACCAACATCATGTTCTGTAGGTGAAGATTTTCAGCACAGATAAAAGGGGTGTTTGTGTGTTCCTCTCAAATATTTAGCTTAGGTCTTCATTCTATTTCTGGTACATCATTTTCTTGGTTATGGGTTCTCCTGTCTTAAGTAATTTCAAAAATGGGGTACAAACACAGGTGTCATCACCAAAGAAAGGGAGAGGACAGACATCTGAACAGACAAGGAAAGATCATGGAATCTCCTGAGTTGGAAAGAACCCACAAGGACCATTGAGTCCATCTCCTGGCCCCACTCAGGACACCCCAACAATCCCACCCTGCCCCTGAGAGCATTGTCCAAACACTCCTGGAGCTCTGTCAGCCTTGGTGCTGTGCCCACTGCCCTGGGGAGCCTGGTCAGTGCCCAACCACCCTCCGAAGGAAGAACCTGACCACTTTCTGGGTGAGGGTGTCTGAAGAGTGATCATAGCCAAGACCACAGCTCTAACTACAGGAATAAACTATTTCATATAAATATAGGAAAGACATTATACTGTAGTATAGTTGTGCTGCCATAGTCCAAGATGAGGAGAAACTCTAAGGTGATTTTGCCCAGAAATAGGCCACAGCATGAAGTGAAGGTCCGGGCAGTCTTAGGGGTTTGTGTGCTGTGCTTGTGAAAATGCTCATGGAAGGTGATTTTTTTTGCATGTCTTTCTGGGGGCTGTATAAATATCCCTTAGCAAAGTACACAGCACCACAGCTAGAGCAGGTACCAGCCTGGTTCCTACTGAGGAGTCTCGTGAACAGACAGGAACAGTCAGATCTAAACCACAACCTTGAACGTGACAAAGCTCGGGCTGTGAGGAACAGCAGCGAAGGAGCATCGTGTTTCATCTTGCACAGGGGACAACTGTACAAAACAGCAGGAATAACTCCCTAAATTGGAATAATGATGAAAACCATTGTGTTTTGCCATATTGCATCTCATACTGCTTTCTGACTCCTGGCTAATCAGACCTTCCCTTCTCTCTAGAATGAGTTACTGTCCACTCAATCTGTGAGAGATCTGCACTGGATGACTAATTAACTTTTAATTAGTAGGGAATAGCTCAGGCTGTGTTTTGGTTTTGGGCTGTGAGTTCTGTACCAAAATGTTGATTTTGGAGCTTTCTGGCCACTCCTCAGCAGAAGCATGACCGTGGAGGGATGTGACAACAGATTGTTTGGGACTGGATGGGAGGGGAAGCCAAGCCCTGCAATTCTGCACTGTGTAACTCCACCTTGGTGACTAAGCTGGGCTCTGGCAGCCTGGGAGCTGGGACCAGGACACCCCAGTGCAGTGCTGGCCACACGGGTTTGCCCAGTTTCACTTACACTGTTTTGAAACCCCAGAAACTGAGAACTGGTGTGAAAGGATCATGCCTGTGTGCAGGGTCTATAAATATGCATTTAAAATGTCTGAATTGCCTTGTACAGCAGAGTTGGGCTCCACACGTGGGGAGAGGTGGGTGATGAGAGCAACAGATGGAGGCTGGAAAGATCAAGGTCCTGCCCCAGACTCCTGGAGCAGCTGGGTGCCTGTCCCTGCCTTCTTGTGTGCGTGGACTTCATTTCCATACCTTTAAACGGGAATGCAGAGGTATTACCAGGCAGAATTGGACCTCTTCAAACCTTTTTCCCCCCCCTGCTGCAGTCGGTGGATGACAAGTCCCCTCCTTCCTCATGATGAATATCAAGTAGAAACCTGATCTCACTGTGACTTTCTTAGTGCAGGACAATCCAGTAGCCCTGTCTCCCGCTCTCCCTGGTTGCTCAGCAGTGCTGCATTGCCCCTGGAGAGTGAAGGTGCTAGGTGGCAGGAGAAATTACTGCAGCTGCTATTCCAAGCCCCTTCCCCAGCTATGTGCCAGTGAAATCACCAGGGTGCCAAGCAGGGTGCAGAAAGGGACAATACTTCAGAGCAATGAGAGTGGGGTAATACTCTTAAAATATTTTTGTATAGATATTATTCTGCACTTTGCAGAATGGTTTGGGTTGGACAGGACCTTAAAGCTCATCTTGCTCCACCCAGCTGCCATGGGCAGGAACACCTTCCACTAGACCAGGGTGTTCCAAACCCCATCCAACCTGGCCTTGGGAGGAATTGTTTGATGTTAAGCAGCCTGTGAGGTGGATCAGGACGTGGATGGGATGACCCCAGGCCGCCAGTGACTCAGTCAGTGGCCAGGTCAAGTGGATGTGAATGAGTCCAGCTGAGCCTTACTGGAACTGGTCCAGTGCAGATAACTGGGGTGATACCTTTCCAGCAACAAAAATCATAGATTTTCAACCTTATGACTCCAAGATGGACTTCATGTGTAAGAGCTGGATGCATTCCTGTGTCACCTGCTCCAGGTGACCCTGATTGTTGGAGTGAATGATCTCAAGGTTTCTTCCAACCCCAAACAGTCTGTGGTTTTGTGTGATTCTTATGATCCTGTGAGCTACTAAATCACTCATGGTGATTTGAGGGCATTTTTCAAATGAACATCCCATGGGCTTATTTCAGTGGGACATGAGGGACACGCACTTGCCTTTGAATAGAGCAGTCCTGCCACTTTCCAGCGAGCTTGTGCAGCAGCAGAGCTTGGCAGAGAGCTGAGAGTTTGGGAGAGGTACGTGCTCTCCACACCCTCTGTCCTTTCCTCCAAGCTCCTCTCCCTCCTCCTTGATCCCGAACACTCCCTTGAACCAGTGTACATTACACAAGCTCTGTGACGCCCTGTCACAGCTCAAACAGGCTTGTGAGCAAACAACAAAAATCCTGTTGTGCTGCCAGAGTGTGTCCTCCCTTTCATGGCATGAGCTGCTCCTTGGACTTTAAATCATCTCCCTTTGTCGCAGCCTCCTGGAATTCAGGCTTTGCAAAGGTCACTTTCACCTCGACATCCCACTTGCAGCCCAACAGGCCTTGGGAGCTTGGGAGGGATTCTCTTTTCTCCCCATCTCCCTTTTTTCTTTTTTTTTCCCTGCCCAAATCCCAAACCCAATCCCAAACCCAATTTGGCAGCCCAAATCCCAAGCTGAAAGTGAATCGCTGCTTCTGGCTGCCCTCCAGCATTCCTCGCGGAGCGAGTCAGGAGCTGGAATGTCAGAAGGCAGCGGCGGGAGGGACGGAGAAGCCTGTGCGCGGGTAACGGCGCCGGGAGGAGGAGGAGGAGGTGGAGGATGGAACAAAACCCAACTTCAGCTGGACTGCCCCTTTCCAAACCAGCGTTTGTTCCTGATTTATGCTTTTGTGTTTCACTCAGAGCGTGCAGCTCTGCGCAGCGAGGGCAGAGCTCGCGGCCGCACTCGGGAGTAAATCAGGCTTTGCTTTGCCTTTCCCTTTTTTTGCCTTTTTTTTTTTTGGCAGAAGTTTCATGTCTAGAGAAACCCAGCCGCTTTTCCAGCTCTCTTCTTGAGCCGGGAGTTTTTGCCTCCTGCAGTTCTGGGGGGAGATAGATCCCCCTGGTGCTGTGGCACGCTCTGGACAAGGGGAAATGTCCTTTTGTGGAGAAGTTGGGACGGGGTCCGGGCGGTGAGGCTGGCACGGAGTAGCACCTGGCACCGGAGCACAGCGAGTCCTTGACACCTTCTCTTCTTCTGCTCGGATGAGAAACATTGTGGAGCCTCAGCTCTCCCTGCAGCAGATTAATGCCTAAAATTATACACCCTAAACAGCAGGGTTTAATTACCAGAGCTGTGAATAGTTTAATTAGTTTGTTCTGACCTTGGAAGAAGGACCTGCCCAGCGCCGTAGAGCGACAGGAGAGCAAGAACTGGTGTTGCTTCTCAAAGACACCCAGCCCGCGAGGCCATGTCGTCCCTGTACACCAGGAGTAAGGAATACACTCGGAGCAGGAAGGCTCAGTCAGACTCTCCCCCGTCCTCTCCTTCCCCGATTGCGAAGACACTCAGAGTAAGCAGCTTTTTCCTTTCTGTATTACTCAGCTCAGCACATGCTCCAAGTGGAGCCTGGCAGTGGTGGTTTGTTGTCTTACCCTTGGAGACCTGCGGCTGTGGTTTCCTTTGGAAAGAGGATGGTTGAAATGAAACTTGGGAAGGTGCCTCTGCAGCAACAGGTTTTAAGCATCTGCCAGAGTCCCTGCCCTGGGATTATCTGTGTTAGTGGTGTAGGGAGTTGCTGGGGTGGTAGTTTCCTCCTGTCCTGGAACACGGCTCTCCTGGTCGGCTGTTGCTGGATAAAAAACCTCCCCAGTGAAAATGAGGCAGAACTTGACCAGCTTGTTAAGCTGCACTTTTTCCATAAACACTTTGATACCGCTGGTGAAACGAGGTTTGTGTCCAGCTTTCGCCCCTGGGGCTGAGCTGGCCTGTGCAGTGCTTTAGTAATTTCAACAACACCAAAAAAGTGAATAAAGCCATCTGTAGGAGGCAAGTCAAGGTAGTTACCTTTCCTCCACAAACCAGAGCTGCTGTCCCTGTCTCCCAAGGTGGTGGAAAGTTGGGAACACTTCCTAACAGTATAATAGCTCCAGAGTCATGGGAGAGGTGGTCCCAAACCCTCCAGGTCCGTATCATTGTATGGGCAGCCTCTTTGCCATCAAGAAATATTATCATGCCGGAGCCAAAGCCTGGAGGAATTAGTTTTTAACAGCCAGGCTAATTTTAGATGGGAGCATTAAATTAATCCCGGCACTGGTGTTTGCTCAAATCAGATATGCATTGTCTGCTCCGTTGGCAGGGACAGATCTTGGTCTGGAAGAAGCATTGCCTGAAATATGTACAAAGGGTTTTAACCCACTGCCATGGCACTAATGAAAGCAGTTCCTGACCTCAGGAACTTCAGCCTCGAGGCTTCTGTGGCTGCTGGTTTGTCCTGGGCTGTTTTCTGTAACGCGGGAGCAGGATCTGTTTTCTTCCACCTGCACACCATTGGAGTGTCTCTGAGGGGATTTAGATAATCTAAAACTATCCCGTGTGCTTGGATGGACTTTCCTCACCACCACTGTGCTTACCATTCCTCACTAAACGGCCACAGTGTTGATCACCAGCCTGGTGACAGGTGGAGAGCTTTCCAAGTGTGCTGAAAATGGTTTAATTTTTTTCAAAACACAAGTTTTTAAGATCAGTCATGTTCAGTGAACACAGACTAACTCATTCCCCCCCCCCCCTTATGCATCTGGGCATGTGAAGGGGTGACAAACATCTCCCAGGAGCTGTGACTGCCATGTGTCCAGAGCAGACTGACGGGAGGTGCTGGTTTCTCTGTGCACAGCCATGGTGGGATCCCAGGCTCCTGGGGGTTCGTGGGTGTTGGAGAAGGTGGTGGCAGCTCTCAGGTGGGTACAAAAAGGTCCAGGTGGGAGTGGGAGTGCATGGAGTAGAGCTTCTTGTGGCAGTGGGGTTTTGATGAAAGCCAGCACATGAGCACAGAAATCTTTGTGATTCTTGCAGTGGTAATGGCAATGCCAGCTGTGACTCCAGAGCATCCACGGGGAGAAACCAGGTGGGAACTGCAGCAGCATTGACTCAGAGTCGGTGTAGGAAACGGCCCTGGTGCTATCTGGGTTATGGAAATAGCCCATGCCTTAAAAGGCTAATTAGGGAAGGATTGACTTCAGGCTAAAACAGGGATCTATGTTAACTCTTTCTCCAAGACAACATAATTTTGCCAAGAGCAAGAGCAATAAGTGTGTGGTTTTCTATGGGTTTGTCCCACGTGTTTATTCTCCCCCACTCACTCCCCCATGCCCACAGTGACAGGTCTGTGCTGCAGGGACCCACCAGCCTTTATAAAATGAGAAGGAATGTGGTATCTTGGAATCTTTTATCTTTCCATTCAGTCAAGATTGATACCAGCAGAGAGCTGTGGGCTCTAAATGTTCCCAGCTGAGCAGGGGTGCGAGAACACATGAGCAGGCAGGAGCCTCACACATGGTGCAGACAGGGGAAAAATCTCTTGGAGAACCAGACAGAACAAAGGAGGTTTGATTTATCGAGGTGTTGGTGCCAAACAGCTGCATTAAATGTCATTTACCAAGCAGTTTCCTATGGCATTCCCTCTACACTTGCACTGCTGCTTGGAATGCTCCTGCTTAGGAGTTAGGATAATACTGCCTGGGGTTTTTCCACCTTTAATTGGTGGAATCTCCCCAAATGCATCACTGAGGAGGGGGAGCACTTTGCAGTGAACTCATACAAATCATAAGAGAAGGAATATCCCTGCACAGGAGACTGTGGTGAGAGCAGGGTGTTGGTGTGTGACCCCGACTCTGTGCCAGGCCAGAACTGTCCCATTGCCCTGGAACCTTCACGAGGTAAAATACCTAACTCCTTGTGTCACAGCAGAACAGCCCAGAATTGTAGTCACCATACAGAAACAGCCCAGCAAATCCTGTTGAATGCCCTAGGGTAAATGTTGCTTTAATGAGGATGTTGCTCAGAAGAGGAAAGTCAAACCCCTTTGAAACCAATTCATATCGTCCCATTATTTGGCACAAGCTTCAGGTTTTTGGCAGTGGGGACCTTTTCATTACATTTTGCCCCATGCTGCTTTAGCTTGAGGTTTCTCTTCCTCAAAAAAGTATTCTTCCCATAGTCAGTTCCAAGGGTGCAATAGGCAGCTGATGGTATGAAACCTGTGGTGAGCAATTAAGCAAATAAATGACAGGATTGGAAGGCAAGAACTGAATTTTTTTTTATTATTCTTATTCGTGCTGGGTCAGTTATTTTTTGCATAGGAAATACCCCATAGTTTGAGTTTACTCTCATCCATCTGTTTATTCTGGTACTTTATAACCCTTGTGCTTCTCTATAGGATAATCAGTCAGATGGGAAAACCTAAGGAGAATGCACATTCCCAACTTTCAGCACAGACTGCAGTTGCAGCTTTTCAGTTGTTTCCCAACTCTTTGACACTATACCTTCCCTTCTTTTATAAACTACTCCTTCTTGATTTGTCATCCAATATTGTTTGCTGTAAAAGAGAGCATCAAAGCTTAAACCCTTTGTTGGTGTGTGGTGGCTACTGGTTCAGTAGCAGCTGTATTTGTGTGGCTGCCCAGCTTAGAATCCCAGACTGGTTTGGATTGGAAGGAACCTTAAAGCTCATCCAGTCCCACCCCCTGCCACGGGCAGGGACACCTTCCACTAGCCCAGGTTGCTCCAAGCCCTGTCCAACCTGGCCTTGGACACTTCCAGGGATGGGGCAGCCACAGCTTCTCTGGGCAACCTGTGCCAGGGCCTCCCCACTCTCACAGGGAAGAATTTCTTCCCAATATCCCATCTAACCCTGCCCTCTGGCAGTGGGAATCCCTTGTCCTGTCTCTCCATCCCTTGTCCAAGTCCCTCTTCAGCTCTCTTGGAGCCCCTTTAGGCACTGGAAGGGACTCTGAGGTCTCTCTGGAGCCTTCTCTTCTCCAGGTGAGCACCCCCAGCTCTCCCAGCCTGGCTCCAGAGCAGAGGGGCTCCAGCCCTTGGAGCACCTCCGTGGCCTCCTCTGGACTGTCTCCAGCAGCTCCACATCCTTCTGATGTTGGGACCCCAGAGCTGGAGGCAGCTCTGCAGGGGGGGTCTCACCTCAGCGGGGCAGAGGGGCAGAATTCCCCCCTCCCCTGCTGTGGGATCAGCCCAGGGCACGGGAGGTTTCTGGGTCCAGGCACACACAGCTGGGGCATGTTGAGCTTCTCATCCAGCAACACCCCCAAGTCCTTCCCCTCAGGGCTGCTCTCAGTCCGTTCTCCGCCCAGCCTGGTTGTCAAGTAGCCACTTGATGGTTCTTACTTGCTCCTCAAGAGGCTTTACATAATTCTTCTTGTTCTGTCCATATTCACGGTTTCACTATAAGGCTCTTTCCCTCTGGTATTAGTCACTCCCTCATTAAGCCACCCTCAGTGCCTATAACCTGAGCTTTCCAGCTGAATTTTTGTCAGGAAGGGCTCAGCAATAAAGCTCTAAGTGTACTCAGTGGTCTGCCCTGATTGATTTTATTCTGCCTCTCATCTGAGTGTCTGAAGGAGCCGCGCTGGGTGGAATATGGGATGCAGGAGCATCACCTTTTATGGGCCGTGTGTTTTCACTGAGTCACTTGATAGTAGTGCTTGAGTGGAAAAAGCAGCAGTTCCCAAATCGCTGTCTCTGTTAATGAGCCTCCACATGGAGCCCGCAGTGCTCGGAGCAGTGATTACCATGGCAGCAAATGCACCCAGTCTGGGCACGGTGCTGTGAACATGTATGTGTAGAATACAAAGCAAATCTTGAAGGAAAAAGAAAAGCTAATGTGCAAAAACGTGAGGGGCTGAGCTGCAAGTGCTCAGCACACAAATAATGAAAAAAGGGCTGAGTATTAATGAATAAGTGATCATAGAGAAGCCCAGAATGGTTTGGGTTGGAAAAAGGACCTTAAAGTTCATCTCGTTCCACCCCCTGCCCTGGGCAGGGACACCTTCCACTAGTCCAGGTTGCTCCAAGCCCCGTCCAACCTGGCCTTGGACACTTCCAGGGATGGGGCAGTCACAGCTTCTCTGGGCAACCTGTGCCAGGGCCTCGCCACACTCACAGGAGAGGGTTTGTTCCCAACATTCAATCTAAATTTCTCCTCTTTTAGCTTAAAATTGTCCCCCCGCTTTTCCTGTCTCTTGCCCATGTAAAAAGTCGAACTCCTGGAGTGCTGAGAGGTCTCTAGAAACGCCTGGTTGGATTATGGCCTTCCTAGAGTTTGGAATGTATATGTGCCAGACAGTCACCTTTTGCTCCGTGGTATTTTTGCAACAGGTTCCATCCTGTTTCAGATATTCCTGATCACAGGTTTGTTCTCACATGGAGTTTTCCTCTGTGAATCATTTAATTCTGCTGCAAGTGCATTAGAGAATAGAAAGTGTTATGAAAATATTTCTCCAGGAAACTTTATCTTCCTGGGTTTCCATTTAGTGGCTTGGACTTGTCTGGTTGTGATAAAAATGATGCTGTATAAATTGAAACGGAGTCAAATAAATTGTCTCATGACACTTTCTGTCTAATTTCTGGATTGCTGACTAGTTACACAGTTTGTGAAAATGATTCCCTCCTCTCCCAGCAGCCCACAAAAAACATGGGATACTAAAACTTGAACTTTAAGGCAATTAACCTTAGTCTAAGTTCTCCAGCATCCTGCTTTGTTTATCCCTGGTTGTTCCTCAAGCATCACGTTCTCGGATGAGTATCAGGATGAAATCCTTCTGCATTCTGTTTGTTCTTGGGGTTTTTTTGAGTCTACCACTGTAAATGTCCATATCTGGAAGTACATCGGGAACTTCTGGTCGTTCTCAGGGCACCACCCGTGAGATGTTCCCTGATGTGACTCAGTAGCCAGACGATGCTCCTGCATTTGGATGTATAAACAAGATGGGTCAGAGCACGTGCTGTGACCCGTGGGGTGAGCGTCTTCTGTCCCTGCGGCTGAACTTCCTTCAGCTCTCCTCGCTCCCAAGCAGCAGAATTGATCCAAGCCAAAGGTGGAGCAGGGAGTCTGTTAACTACTTAAGGCCCTGAATGGTCGTGGATGATTTGGAAAGGACCTGATGTAATGCTACAGCCTCATTTAAAATGCCTCTCTGACCCTCAGCTGCCCGGTCAGCGGTGGTGTCTTTGGAGAAGCTGGTTAAGCAGCCGGAGGGCAATCCCTTAGGACAGATCAGCCTTGAAACCCCTGCAGGGCAGGGGGGTCAGAAGGTCAGGGAGCAACTTGAGGTTGCCCCAGACCAGGGAGTCAGTCAGGGCTGTAAAGGGGGTGAAGGGAGGAGGAGAAAGAAGATACCTTTAATTTGGGTCAGCTCATGGTACAGCCACAAAACCAGGGACACAGAGACGGGGAGGTGCTGCGGGATGGGAATGAGCAGCCACAGAAGTGATGGGGAGAGTGGGTGGAACCTCTGTGGGCAGCAAACCACTTCATCCTGCTGAGCTGGAAACCAGTGTCTGCTTCCCTGGCAGGAGCCCATCAGAGTTTGTTTATCATAAAATGACCACAAACCCATCAAAAACAGGGCTAGAGGACACACAAGAGCCCAGTCCACTATTAACCCAGGACTGCTGAGTAGGGGTCGGGCTCTTCTCCCAGGTATGAAACAGCAAGATGAGAGGAAACATCCTCAAGTTGCACCAGGGTGGGTTTAGGTTGGATATTAGGGAAAATTTCTGCATGGAAAGGGTGGTCAGGCAGAGGCTGCCCAGGGCAGTGGTGGAGTTGCCATCCCTGGAGAGAGTTAAAAGCCATGTGGATGTGGCACTTGGGGACATGGGTTAGTGGCAGCCTTGGCTGTGCTGGGGGAACAGTTGGACTTGAGGGGGCTTTTCCAACCTTAGCAGTTCTGTGATTCCATTATTCCAATCACTCTGCCTGTGCCCATAGTGCTGTTGTGGGATGTGTGTGGCTGCTGGATCAGGAAGTGTTTCGGGGTTTTGGAGTGGACATCACGCCAGAAAGTGGCCAAGTTGGCTGTTGAACCCTGGCTGGTGACAGGTATTTAAATCCCTGATGAAACACCTGAGAACATCCCACCAGAGTGTTTGCAGGGCAGAGAGGGGATTCCTGCAGACATGTGGCATTCTCATCTGGAAGAAATTTAGGAGCAGAAATCTCCTCCTCTCGTGTCAGTTGGCCATTCAGTTTTTATGTCCTTGTGTCTGGAGAGTTTTGTCTAAGATCACGTTGCTTTGCAAAATTAAATTTCTCACCAACAAAATTTGATCCCTTAGAAAAGAAGGAAAAAAAAAATAAGAGCAACAAACCCTGGGTTTCAGCATTGTGGCCTTTCCTAAATTAAAATCCGATCCAGCCTGAAGTTTTACGTGGCAAGTTTCATCCCCAGGGGACAGTGGGAATAAACTGCAGCTGCTGGAAAGCCTGTGGGCCGCGGGAGGGGTTTGGGGCACCAAGGCACAGGCTGGCTGTGGCACAAATGGCACAGACCAGCATCCAACTCAGCGTGTTTGGGAGGGCAGTAAGTGTGACCCTCAGAGCCCTGGATGTTTGTTTCTGAATAAATCAGTGCTATTCGTACTGAAAACTATGGGATCTGTGGCAGCAGCTGCCAGAACCACTGTTCCATTTTGGAGAAGCTTTTAATGTTATGCTTCAGTAACAGCAGTTTTTCTTGAGCAAAGCTTATTGATTTATAGTTCAAGAAAACATGTTTTGCATCAGGCTTTGGGGAGTTGGAGGTTACATGGAGGTGGTTTGGCTGGACTGGATTATTAATCGTATCTACAGGATTTTGGAATCCTTGCATTTGCACAATTGCAACCTTGAGCTGGAAGCAGCACATTCATCACATCCATCACAGTGGAGCTGAGGGGATGCTGCACAAACCACAGCTCTCAGGTCGGAGGAGCAGCTTTCTGAGGGAGGCAACAACCTCAAAATAGTTCTCAAAAGCAGAGTTCAGCCAGACCTTCAAATTATTCTGCACCCACAAGAAAACCAAACTTGACCCCAGCCATCCCTGACTGTTACGACAAATGCGGCTGGAGAGGAACGCCGGCCTGAGTTGTACCCACTGGGGATGGTCCAAGGTGTCCCAGACAGCCTTTCTCCTGTCTTTTCCTCCTCCCAGCTTGGCTCTGGCTGTGCCAGCTCCATGAGGATTCCTGCCCTCAGCAGTGCTCTGCTCTGTGCTGGTACAGCCTCACCTTGAGTCCTGGGGGCAGTTTTGGGGACCTCAATGTAAGATGGATCTGGAGCTACTGGAGAGTGTCCAAAGGAGGGACACAGGGATGGGGAAGGGTCTAGAGGGGCCATACGAGGAGGTCACTTGGTCTGTTCAGCCTGGAGGAGCCTGAGGTCAAACCTCCTCAGGATCTGCAGCTTCCTCAGGAGGGGCAGCAGGGGGACAGCACCGATCTCTGCTCTGTGTGAGCAGTGACAGGACCTGAGGGAACAGCTGGAGCTGTGTCAGGGGAGGGTTAGGCTGGATATCAGGAAAAGGTTCTTCTCCCAGAGGGTGGTTGGGCACTGAACAGGCTCCCCAGGGCAGTGGTCACACCCCCAAACCTGCCAAGGAGCTCAAGGGGTGTTTGGACAATGCTCTCAGGAACATGGTGGGCTTTTTGGGGTGTCTGTGAAGGGCCAGGAGTTGGACTTGATCCTTGTGGGTCCCTTCCAGCTCAGGAAGGTTGTCCTTTCAGGCTCACTGTGCATCAGCCAGGCCCAGCACTGGAGCTTGTGGAGGTGTAGGAGCTACGTAACTTTGCATATAGAGGGAAGGAACCTCAAACCAGCTGGCTTTATTTTACATCTAATTTCTAAAATAAACAGAACTCACCAGGAGGATATTTGCCAGCACAAGAATAAAATTTGAGGGGTTCCTAAAACTTCCCCTCATGCTTAAGGGAGGGCAGGGTTGGAGCTGTGCCCCAGGATATCATTACATGGTGGTTAATTAATTGTAGGCATTGATGAGGGTCTCTGAGGCAAAACACACCAGAATTAATTCCGCAACAACTCCCTTAAAATAGTGCACACTGTCCTGAGGTTGGCCAGTTGGAGATAAAGAAGCCAAAAATGTTCCCAAAGCATCTAATTTTTTCTCGTTTTTAAATATTTTCTTTAAAAATGTAAATAGTGGGGGCTTGTGCCTTCACTGGCTCCAGTCTCAGACGTAGAATGCAATTGGAAGCAATTAGGGCAGTTTCTGCATTGGCAGGAGCAGTGGCCGATCCCACTTTTGGCACTGCAGTTCAGGGCTGCATTTTATCGAAACCTTCCAGGAGGAATTTGGTTTTAATTATCCTTCACTGAGCTCCCAAACAGCTGCAAAAGTTTCTGAGTTTCTTAGGGAAGGCTCCTGCCCTCCACAATCCGAGCACATTTTTAAAATCAGTCCCGGATGGCTTTTCTGGCACTGGGCAGCATCCTGGTGCTTCAGGCAAGTGGAGGCGTGGCCAGTGCCCAGCTGTGCCTTTTCCCTGGGACTGACCTATGTCAGCACCCTGAGAATTCCTGGAAGTGTTCAAGGCCAGGTTGGATGGGGCTTGGAGCACCTGGAAGGTGTCCCTGCCCGTGGCAGGGGGTGGAACGAGATGAGCTTTAAGGTCTCTTCCAACCCAAACCATGCTGTGATTCCATTATTCTGTGGTGCTCTTTGCCCTTTTTCTTGGGTTCCATCTCAGACCCAGATGTTCTGCCAGCCCACCTGGGTTGAATCATTTGTGAGCTGGCAAAATGAGGGGCACCCCTTCGATGTTCCCCACCACCCCAGCGCTGCCTAAACCTGCTGCCCACCAGGAGATGGATGGGAGGGAAGGTGGTGGAATCTCTCCAGTGAGAGCTCTAAGAGCCAAGGATTATCAGAAGCTTGTGAGCCTGCCTGCAAGTGCTCTGTGCTTTTTAGTCTTCCTTTAAAAGTCATCCCCTTGGGTGTCTCGGCAGGAGTGCCGGGGGCTCAGTGCCAGCTGCCACGCTGGTTTCTGAATCAGGACATCCACCTCCAGCACTGTGTGTTCCCTGGGGTCCTCCCCCCCCACCCCAAACCCTGCAGCGCTCTGACCCTGTTTAGATTGTGGAAGGATAATTTCACAACCCGACGCTTCCCTGGCTCTTAATGTTTCTAGTCGAATTTTGATCTCAAGGGAAATGAAGGAGTCTGGGCAAAACTGACAGTGCTGCTCCAAATTTGCCAGGGGAAGAAAGAAAACCCAAGGTATTTGTTGATGATGATTTGATGATGACTGCAGTGGATACAGCAGTTACTCAGCATCCCCTTTTTAACCTTGACAAGAAAAAATCACGAAGGAAGAGCCCTTTCTTGCACCAGCTTGGTCAAGTGCACATGTGGTGCCTCAGCTCTTCATTCCCTCTGTTCAGCCCCAACTTCTCTTCCCAGCAATGAAGGAGGAGAGTTTTATCCTTTGCCTTCTCACTGATCTCAGAATTTCTAGCTCTGGGATAGCACGTCCAAGCAAACACAACCTCCTTCATCAATTCCACAGGGAGCCAACGCTGCCAGAGTTTGGATGAATATTTCATGGATGTTTTAGGATGGGGCAGTGCAGGGAGGAGTGGTAGTGGCTGTGCTGACAGTGGTTGGAAGCACGTGGTGAGGGTTTCCAAGGGTTCTATGGCCAAACACAGGGCAGAACTGAGCAGGAAAGAAGCTGTTTGGTGCTCAAAATATGTCTCCAGTGTGACATCCCTGTGGCCTCTGCAGATTTGTGTCTCTCTGAGCAAATGGCAGGGATGTCTCAGTTAAGCACCCCGTCAGTGTTTCAGAGAATCATGGAATCACAGAATCATTGACGTTGGAAAAGCCCTCTAAGATCATCGAGTCCAACTGTTGTCTCACCACCACTGTGTTCACCACTAAACCATGTCCCCAGATGCCATGTCCACGTTTTTTTTGAGCAATTCCAGGGATGGTGACTCCACCACTGCCCTGGTGTAGGTGTAGGTCAGGCCTGTGCCTGACCACCCTTTCAGAAAAGAAATTTTCCCTAATATCCAACCTAAACCTCCCCTGGTGCAACTTGAGGCCATTTCCTCTTGTCCCATCCCTTGTTCCCTGGGAGCAGAGCCCGACCCCCCCCCAGCTCCCCCCTCCTGTCAGAGAGTTGCAGAGAGCAAGAAGATCCCCCCTGAGCCTCCTTTTCTCCAGGCTGAGCCCCCCCAGCTCCCTCAGCCACTCCTGGTGCTCCAGCTCCTTCCCCAGCCCCCTTCCCTTCTTTGGACACGCTCCAGCCCCTCAATGTCTTTCTTGTCATGAGGGGCCCAGAACTGACCCCAGGATTTGAGGTGGGTCCTCAGCAGTGCCCAGCATGGGGCACTGCCCTGGTTGTGCTGCCACACCAGTGATGGTACAAGCCAGGTGTCACTGGCCTTCTTGCCCACCTGGGCACATGCTGACTTGTAGTTTTTTGCACGTAGGGCTCACACTTTTCCTCTTGGACTCCTCCTGCCACCCTCAGGAGTAGGAGATTTTAGTTGTCATTTTGTTTAACTCATTTCCTCTTGCTTCAGAGCCTCTCTTTGTGCTGAGAACTGCTGCTTTCCACATCACCTCTTTTAGTTGGGACCTTTTTTAGAAGATGCAGAATGGAACCTGTATTTTTCATTCAGCATTTTTTCTTCTCCTCCATCATTATTTTAAAAAGCCTCCAAACCACCTGAATAAGCTGCTCTTTGAAATACCAGCACAAACACTGGCATTTTTGCAAAACCCAGAAAAATCTTGATCCAGAAACCAATTTAAAACAAAATAAATAAATCGTACCTCCTTCCCTGAAGGCAGCAGCAAGTGGAAGGAGAATCTGCTGATGAAAACTCTTCTGCAGCTTCCATTATGGTAGGGGCACGCCAACAGCTGCTGTCACATCCCCTCAGGCTCTGCCTTCCACACCTCAGTCTCTCAAACTTAATCATCTTTTTCTCAAAAATGCCACTTTTAACTGAAATAACATGGAGAGAGGCCCAAAAGCTGAAAGGTGAGCGATGGACACCAGCTTCCCCAACGGCTGCCATCGCGTCGATTCCCGCCGTTCCTTGCTGTTTCTGGAAGACACTGGAGTCGTTTGTTGGCAGAGATGAGCTTAAAGGGAGATAAAGTCACAGGGAGAGAAATCCCTGAGCACTAAGGAACACCCAGGTTTTGTTTGGAGCAGCCCCAGTGTGACTGCAGGTGCTGGAGCATGTCCAGAGAAGGGAACAGAGCTGGGGAAGGAGCTGGAGCACCAGGAGCAGCTGGGGGGCCTCAGCCTGGAGGAAAGGAGGCTCAGGGGGGACCTTCTCACTCTCTGCAACTCCCTGACAGGAGGGGGGAGCCAGGTGGGGATGCTCTGCTCCCAGGGAACAAGGGACAGGACAAGAGGAAATGGCATCAAGTTGCACCAGAGGAGGTTTAGATTGGATATTTTGGAAAATTTCTTCCCTGAAAGGATGGTCAGGCCCTGGCACAGACTGCCTGGGGCAGTGGTGGAGTCACCATCCCTGGATGTGTTCAGAAAGCAAGTGGATGTGACACCTGGGAACAGGGTTGGACTCAGTGATCCAAGAGGGCTTTTCCAACCTGAGTGATGCTGTGATTCCATGTTTCCAGGTCACTGCAGGGTGGCTCTGCTCAATGCTGGAAGCAGCACAGGAATGATGTGGGTCCTCCCGTCTCATCTGGCACTTTGCTTCCCTTTAGACATGTAGAGACAGTCCCAGTCTGAACAAGTCTGTCTCAGTAACCATCACAGGAAGGTTGTAAATACAGTAATCCTGGGTTTGTCCCCTTTTTGCTGTATATGTTTAAAGTGATTCCTTTCTTGATTCCTTTGCAGAATCCCACCCCTGCTCTCCCCTGCCTATGGAAATTTTAGTTTCTTTGGAGGAAAAAACGGAATAAAAGTGGTTTTTCCTTGTGCTGCAAGTGCCCAGAATGGTGAGGGGACCTGCTCGGGTTCAGTGCCCGGTTTCCACGTGGCCTTGGGCCACGTGGGGATTTCCAGCACTGTTCAAATCCATTGGCAGGTGTGTTTGTTGAAATAAATTCAGGCTTGCTATGGAGTGGATTACTTACCCAGCCATTTGTCATCCTAACAAAAGTCACCATTGAAGGGGATTAGCATAAAGTGCACAAATAACTTTCAACAAGAGGCTTGTTAATCACTGCCTAATTCCCTTCTCCCAGTCTTCGGGGAAGGTTGGGTCGTTGGGCCAGAATTCAAAAGGAGCTGTCAGGCTGCTGAGGGGTTTAAGAAGCAAATGTTGAAAGCTCAGCTAATAAAGCACCATGGTAAGATCAGCGTGTGCATGGCTGAAAACAGGAAATCTTTCGTATAACCCAGACTGGTTTGGGTTGGAAGAGACCTTAAAGTTCATCTCATTCTATTCCCCTACCATGGAGTTCCACTGTCCCAGATTGCTCCAAGCCACATCCAACCTGGCCTTGGACACTTCCAGGGATGGGGCAGCCACAGCTTCTCTGGGCAACCTGTGCCAGGGCCTCACCACCCTCACAGGGAAGAATTCCTTCCCAATATCCCATCTAACCCTGCCCTCTGCCAGTGGGAAACCATTCCCCCTTGTCCTGTCACTCCATCCCTTGTCCAAAGTCCTTCTCCAACTCTCCTGGAGTCCCTTTAAGCACTGGAAGGGGCTCTAAGGTCTCCCTGAAGCCTTCTCTTCCGTGGCCAGTACACCCTCAGCTCTCCCAGCCTGGCTCCAGAGCAGAGGGGTTTCCACTCTCAGAGTATCTCTGGACTGTCTCCAACAGCTCCACATCCTTCTTTTATTGGGATCCCAGAGCTGGAGGCAGCTCTGCAGGTGGGGTCTCACCTCAGCAGGGCAGAGGGGCAGAATCCCCCCCTCTCCTGCTGCCCACGCTGTGGGATGAGCCCAGGGTGTGGTTGGATTTATGGTCTGTCTTTGTAACGACAGCCCCGTGCCAGAGACCAGCTGTACAGAAACTATGACCCAACTTGCTGCCTCTGAGCTTCGTACAGAGCGTGGCCCAAGCCATGAGTGTTGGGACAAGCACTCCCATGTCCCTGTCACGACATGAGGCAGCTGCCAGGCGTTGAGTCCCATGAGATGCTTCCCAGACAGAATCTGACATGGCTTGTGGAGGTGCAGTGCAGCTTAGACATGGTGGAAGGTCATCTGCTGTCTTCCTTGGGAGGTTTTTCACCTGTAAGATGCAAAGAAGAGAGAGGGTCAGAGCAAATAAAATAATCCTGGGCTGGGTTTTAGTGACAGTGTCTGCAGGGTGGGGCTGGCACTGTACCCACCCAAGAGCCCGGCTGAGGGTGGCCCTGCGGGCACAGCTCAAGGGAGAACGTGTTGATTCATAGCAGGGCTTGCTTGTCCTTTTGAGCTTTGCACACAGGAGCTTTGCTGAGTGTGTTGCCCATCCACAAGGTTTCACTCGTGCCGGGTCCCTTCAGTTAATCTCTTTGGCCCTGGGCAGCTCCTGCGTCGAGTGTCAGAGGCTGTGCTGCAGAGCCCAGGCACTGCAGTTCCCTGGGGACACTCCTGTCTTGAATCAGATGCAAGATGAGGGTTACATTTAGTATGGAATGGATTGAAAACTTAGTAACCAGGTACAAGTAATAGGTAGCTGGTCCCCATATCCTGGCAGGCAGTGACAGGGACTTGTCCCCCTGCTCCTCTGGCTTTGAGTGGAGATTTGGCCGGGTCACTTGTCCCCGCCCTTCTCCTCCATACAATGGGGTGAGTTAATTCCTCTCTCCATGGCATGTGCTCCCAGATCCGTGCCCAGGATCAGAGGCAGCAGTGCCAGGTTGGAGCGGGAGGTCTGAAGTGTTCAAGCCCTGAGGTGCCAGACAGGCAGCAAGTCTGCCCCCCAGCAAGGCATTAGCCCAGGATTTACTGGTGTAGCTGGGAGTGCAAGCTCCAGCACCAGCATGTCTGGGCACTAAAAGCCTGACCCCTCATCTGCTCTGTGGTTCCTTTGTGTTGACTCTTTATTAAAAAGGACGTAGGGAAATGGCTGGAAGTGCCTGTGGGAGGTTTGTCAGAGCAATGATGCTGCTGATAAATCAGCAGAGGAATATTGGGCTCAATTTCTGGTTCAAGGGACTATAAAGAATTGGAATGCACCTGGAATTTGAGTAAATATCTGTCAGATAGAGAGAAACCTCATGGAGGAGGTGGCTGTCCTGCAGGACAGCGGTGCCATCACCACTGGATTTCTGCAATTGTGGGAAAGAATTGTCTGATCCAGAAAACTGTATGAAAACAGTGGTTTGCCACAACCAGCCGCTGTAGGATATTCATAGAATCATGGAATTATTAAGGTTGGAAAAGCCCTCTAAGATCGTCGAGCCCAACCATTCCCCATGTTTGCCACACAAGTGCCACATCACATCTTTTTTGAACAATTCCAGGGATGGGGCATCCATTGCTGTCCTGGACAGCCTGTGCCAGGGCCTGAGCACCCTCTTCATGAAGAAATTTTTCCCAGTATCCAATCCAAACCTCCCCTACCACAACTTGAGGCTGTTTCCTCTTGTTCTGTCCATTGTTCCCTTGGAGCAGAGCCCGACCCCCCCCTGGCTCCACTCTCCTGTCAAGGAGTTGCAGAGAGCCAGAAGGTCCCCCCTGAGCCACCTTTTTTCCAGGCTGAGCCCCCCCAGCTCCCTCAGCTGCTCCTGGTGCTCCAGCCCCTTCCCCAGCTCCATTCCCTTCTCTGGACACTCCAGCCCCTCAATGTCCAAAGGCTTGGATGTTGATAGAGAAAGAAGAATGTACCACAGGCTTCAACCAACATGTCCCCCTGGTTTAAGAGTCTTCTTCCTCCCTCCTGCAGCTGCTGTTGTGTCTCTCCATGCCGTGGTGAAGCTTTACTCCAAGGAGTACTTGCCCATGGAGAGAAAAACAGTGTTTGTGATTTCCTGAAGCTCAACACAAACATGCTGGGAGCTCCCTGTGTCTGTTAATCCCCCTCACGCACATCACACACAGGGCAGGGATGAAAGGCAGGAAGAATAACTTCATTGAAAAAGGGAAACAGTAGATAAGTTTGCGTTCAAAGGAAAGGATTTCAGTTGTGGAAATGAGGAATTGAAGAGCAAGGTTCAGGATTTCTTAGGTGAGCAAAAGAAAGTAAATCTTGAAATGCTTCAGAGGAACTGAGGCAGATGAAGATTCAGGCAGGGATTGGAGATTCTTAGTTTGTGCTGGGAAATCTCTGTGTAGCCTGGTGTGAGCTGGATGCTGGTATCAGAGGTGGGAAATTGCTGCTGCCTTGCACCTCTGCAGTTGTTGAACTGAACCTTTAATTCTCCTCATTATTAATTCCCTTTTTCTTTTCTTTTTTTTTCCCCTTCAGCATGAAAGACTTTCCAGGTAAGAATTTTCTTTTTTTTCTTTATTTTTTTTCCTATGTAATATTTATTGACAGCATGTTTTTGTATGGCTTTGAAGCCAAACCCTGTCCCCTGAAGCACGGGGGAGTGCACATTTGGTCTGGTACTGACCATTTGGGTTCTTTCCTGAGCTCAGCTGTGGGGGCAGTTTGCTTCTGTCCTCTGCTCCCTAAATTATTTAACTGCAGAGATGAAAAACCATCAGCGACCGGTTAGAAATGGAGCCTTTTCCCAGTATGGAGATAAGAGATCCATGGGAAATCACTGCCCATGGGGGCTGGGCTAGTGCCCAGGGGGTGTTTTCCTGTTGTTATTGGGTGGTGACTGCGGGTTTTGGGCAGCGATGCCCAGCAGCAGATGGAGATGCTCCCACCCATCCCAGAGCCCCGGCTCAGCCGGGACTGCCACAGCCTCCAGTCCCAACCAGTTGGGTCCATGCTGGCTGTTCCAAGTTACAGCAGCTCCACGGTGCTGGATCTTCATCCTGTTCCAGGTTGGAAGCAGCTACAAACCCCAGCACCAGTGACTCGTCCTACAGCGACCGTGCCTCCAGCCGCTCCAGTGCCTACAGCCGGAGGGAGAACCGGCTCGCTGCCCTCAGCAGCCGCGCGGAGGAGGAGAGTAACAGGGACTATAAAAAAGTAGGATTTTTTTAAATGTATTACTCTCATCACACACACCACAGAACCTGCCTGTTGCTGCAGAAACCTGCCCTTGAGAGTCTGTGGGAAGACAGAGAGAAAGTTCATTTTCATTTTGTCTGTTTCATGGAATCACAGAATGATTTAGGTTGGAAGAGACCTTAAAGCTCACCTCGTTCCACCCCCTGCCACGGGCAGGGACACCTTCCACTAGCCCAGATTACTCCAAGCCCCGTCCAACCTGGCTTTGAACACTTCCAAGGATGGGGCAGCCACTGCTTCTCGGGGCAACCTCATCACCCTCTGAGTAAAGAATTACCTAAACTAAAACCATCCTTTTTCTTTGCCTCTTGGCTGTGTTTAAACTCCCTACAAAATTCAACAGCTATTTTCTTATTTCATGCAAAAACACGAGTAATGCATCCAGGCTGGTTCTGTTTGCCCTTATTCTCATCTCCTGATGTGGGGGAGCAAATGCAACCCCACAGCTCAGTGCTGAGGGCACATGTCTGCTTAGAGCAGCACAGCAGGACAGGGTTAATTAACCAGGAGCAACCTGGGTAATTGAGCTCTTGTTTTGTGTTTCAGTTGTACGAGAGCGCTCTGTCTGAAAATCAAAAGCTGAAGTCAAAGCTGCAAGAAGCCCAGTTTGAGCTGGCTGACATCAAAGCAAAGTTGGAAAAAGCAGCCCAGGTAAGGGAAAATCCAGGTCCTGACTGGAGGAACTGAATACTGCCCATGATGAACCAACACTTGTTCCAGGATGGGAAAAGGAGGGGGGAGCTCCTGGAAGGATGCTCTTGGGAGGGAAGGTGCTATAGAAGAGACTGTTGTTTTTCACAGAAATAAGTGAGTGATTCTGTAAAGACTTGCTGCCTCTCTGGGCAGGAGCATCTGTGGGCTGTCTCAGCCTTTGTGCCGCACCCTGTGAGTGCTCTCGGGTTTAATCACTTTCTATTTTTAATTTCCATAGCAGAAACAGGAGAAAACTTCTGACCGGTCCAGCATGCTGGAGATGGAGAAGAGGGTACGTGTCTCTGCTTTCTTCTGAGTCACAGTCGTTGCCTTGTGTGGCTGTGCAGGGCAGAGTCATTTCTAGAAGGAAAGCGTTAATTAAAAGATAAGTTGTATTTTTGCCAGCTCACAGTGATAATTGTGTTCTGACCTTTCCAGGGCCTGAGACTCTGCTGCTCTTCTTTGCACATCAGCTTCATTCTGATTTCTCTCTTTCGTTATAGGAAACTGCAGACCAACGGATTGTATCCCACTAAGAGACTGTTGGTCCATTATGCTTTAGAATATTCTTGATCCTTTATAAATAAAGACTGGTTTGGCGTGGTGGGGGAACAAGGCAAAAGCCTGAAGGGCTTCTCTCAATCTCTTCATCCCCCAGCCCGGGTTGATACCAGGGATTGCCAACCCAGGGGCAGGACCTTCCACTTGGTCTTGTTGAAGTTATGGCAACATCCAGCTTGATTTTTGTTGAATTAGGGTCACAACAGCCACAAATACAGCTTTCTGAGAGTTAGAGAGTAAAAAAGAGCCCGACTGTTCTCAGTGAAGATGGCATTAGCTGTTTCCAGGATGGCTCATGCATTTTGCACTGATGAATCCCTGGACAAAGTACACTGGGGCCAAAAAGTGACCCAAAACTCATCATGCACAGCCACACCCAGCAGCTGCATTTTCCTCACTGTCCTGACCTTGTGTCTCTTTGCAGAGGGCAAAGGAGCAGGACAGAGAGTGTAAATCCTGTTCCTGACCCACATTTCCCACATTTCCTATTTCTCCCTTCTCAGGGCATGTCCCTGGGGTGTTGTGAGCCCCCTCATTTTGGGAAAATCATTGGAGGCATCCAGATCTGCACTCTGGCACAGGCTCTAGCTGAGGGCACCACCAGCACTCACATGGCAGAGCCTATTTGTGTAATCCTCATTTTCCACAATACACCTAAGGCAGTCAGCTTTACAGCTTTGCAGCCTCTGCCTTGCTTTGGGGTGCTCTTCAGTGAATGCTCCTACAGAAATACAAGACCCTTATTTTTCTCTAAAAGAAAATATACTGTAAATTTTTCTTCTCAAATCTTGTGACCCTCTTTGTTATGAATCCTTGTAAACAGGAGAAGCGAGCCCTGGAGCGGAAACTCTCTGAAATGGAGGAGGAGATGAAGGTAAGAAATAATCTTCACTGTGTCTATTCCATTTTGTATTCATGTCTTTTGGGATTGTCGCCCAGGAGGAGGATATTAAAGGTGTCCATGGGAGGGGACCCGCATTCCTTTCTGCAGTCAGGCTTCAATAGCCCTGTTCTCCAAACATGAAATGCTAATAAACTGTCCTGTTCTCATTCATCTGATTGCTCCTATGTTTGATTTGTTCTGCTGTTTGATCTGAGAATGGTGAAAGCTGTTCTCCTTAAATGCCCTCCCAAACTAACCTTTTGTGGCATCGCTGAGTTCCAGTGTGCTGACCCCCTGTGCTCTGACTAGTCTGCAGCCCAGGTTAAGCCGCTGAAGTTCTCTCCGGACGGGTAAGAAGACAAAGCTGGCTTTTGAGCTCACGCACACTGGCCAGGACAAAACACAGAGTGATTGTGTCCCCAGAGCATGTCACTGGGAGGCTGTGGAGGCCTGTGATAATTTCAGCCAAGATGAACTTGCTTCCTGGTGAGATGTGCAGCATGGCTTAGTGTCACAAGCCATCGCCACCATCGTGTTCTCTCTCTCGTGGTCCTGCTTCGAGGATGGTTCTCTCCTGCCCTGGGAGCAGGGGCTGAGCACTGCAGAGCAGGAGGCAGCATCTTGCTGCCTTTGTGCACCTAAAATTTCACACTGGTTTTGCAGCATCACGTCGTGTTGCGCTGTGTTTTAACGCTCGTGTTCACAGAATGAGTGCCCCCTTTGCTCTGTGCCCATGCTTCTGTTCCCTCTGAGCATGACCCAGGTGGGACTAAGCTGCTTTCAGAAGAACCCACCTGAGAGCTCTCCCGGTTCGCTGGTGGAAATGAGTTCCTGCCATTCTGGAGGAGATTCCAACGTTGTGTTTCTCTTTGAAGCTTTGAAAGGATCAGTGGCTTGTACTGCATCTTCTGCTGTGATTAGTAGCAGAATGATGTGGTGGAGTCTTCTGTAAAGACTCTTGTTCCCTCACAGAGGAGAAAATAAGTGTGGATGTTCAAGCCAGGAGGGGGAGAAGAAAGGATTTGATATGCCTAAATTCCAACCTCTTTGTTCAGTGAGCAGGTAACAACCTTTATCTGCAGTGAGACCTTCCTGTAATTACAGAATTGTGGCCTTCAAGAGAAACACAGGCGGGAGCAGTTTGTGTTGGTCCTTCAGCTCTCCAGATCACTGCAAACCAGCTCAGCCCGTGGAGTAAGAAGACAAGGTGGTGTCCTCTACTGGCTTCTCTGTTTGGGAACATTGATGTTGGTTTGGAGAGCAATTAATGAAGGAAGGTGCCTGTAGGGACTGTTGGACACAGCCGGAACACCTCTGGTTTGGATAATCCAGAGCTGCAGAGTGATGGAAGCCAAGGTGGTGCAGAAGAAGAAGCACTCCCAGAGGTTGCACGTGTTCTCACACTGCCCCAAGAGGTGTGGGCTGAAGGAGTCTGTGGTCCAGCTGAAAATGAGCTTCAGGTCCTCAGAGTGGTGCTGACTCTGCTCTCTGCACTGTTCTTGCTGCATCAAATAACCAAAGTGGCCTTTTCTTAGTAGAATAAATAGATAAGAAATTGTAGCATCTCTCTTCTGAGGCACTATTGCATTTTCACTAGTGTTTGCAAAACCTTCAGCGCGTGGTGAGTGAGTACCTGAGGGCACTGTGACGTCTTTTTTGACAGCCACTCAATAAAAAGGAGTATAAGATTTCTGAAGAAAGAAGTATTGAATTGGACCTGTGCATATGAAAAGCACTTTTGTGTCCACTCTCATCGTGCCTTGAAGCAGGAGAGTCAGCCCTGCTGTGTTTGCCTGCAGTGAGATAACCTCCACAGAGCATCCCTGTTAGTCCCCAGTGTGGGAATTGAGCCAGGAAAAAAATCTGTTCATTCTGGTTGGACTTGCATTCCTGCTCCATGCGCTGCCTGAGTAGCTGTCAAGCAGAGTCAGAAGGAATAAAGAAGGAATTGGAAAGGAGTAAGCAAATCCACCAGTTTCCTTGAACATGGAAGGTTATTCAGCAGTTGGAAACAACCAAACTTGCCAGGTGATAAGGTGTCAGGTTGGTTTGGGGGATTCTTTCCACTAGTCTTTGAATCAAACAGATCCAGCAAGGCTCACATCCAGCTACTTGATCCCGGGTAGTGTGTATCCAGTTCCACACATCAGATGTCCTGGCCAGGATTCTCCTCACAGGTGACAGAAATGCTTTGTACTTCAGGCTGTGCTTGAGGCAATGAGCTTTGTTCCTGTCCTGAGTGTAACCCCTGCTAACAAACCCATCGAGAAGTGCAGAGGAGTGGGACAGGCTCAGCAATCTCAAGAACCTTGGTGGCAGAGCTGCTCCTCAGACCTGCTCTTGCAAAGGTGACAGAGTGGTGCAGCATTTCCCTGAGCGACTGCAGAATTTGACTGGAGATCCAGAACCTTGGCTGAGACAGGAGAAAGAAAATTAACATTTGCACTGAGCTGAATTCGGTGCCAAGTGCCCAAGGTCCCAACTGAACAGAGCAATTTTTCTTGAAGGTCACAGAAGCTTCTTTATTCCATAGCAGCTCCTGGCCTCGGCCATCGTGCACGCTCCGGGCGTTTTTGTTTCCCCCAGTGTTGCAGGCACAAAATCCTTTAACTGAAGGCAAGTACAGCTGAACTGAGAGACCTGCTTTGGCTAAGCCAAGTATCAAGCAGAGTGATAAGCAATCACAGCAGTATCATCCAGATCCTGGTCTTCACTCTTGGCTTCAGTCCCAGCTTCCCAGCCTTTGCTGAGTTTCTTGGATAAATAGGAGCCTGGCCTACCTGCAGCATATGTACATTTTTACATAAATGATCCTTCCTGTGGGCTGTGCAGCATGCTGAGGCTGAGCGGCGGCTGATGGGACCATGCTGAGGTTTCGTGCTATGTTGGTGTGGAAAAACAAAGGTGGTCTCTGAAATGATCACAGTCCTTTCCACCTCGCGTAGCACAACACCTCATTTTACATATGTTGGAGTTCTTCTGCCAGCTGTGAGCCCTGTGGTAAAACAGAGGATGCTTATTGTCCATGGTACCGTAGAATCATGGAATCTCTTGAGCTGGAAGGGACCCACAGAGATCATCGAGTCCAACCCTTAGCCCTGCACAGGACCCCAAGAGTCACACCATGTACCTGAGAGCATTGTCCAGACACTCCTTGAGCTCTGGCAGGTTTGAGGTCGTAACCACTGCCTGAGGGAGCCTATTCCAGTGCCCAACCACCCTGTGGGGGAAGAACCTTTTCCTGATATCCAACCTAAACCTCTCCTGACACAGCTCCAGCCGTTCCCTCGGGTCCTGTCACTGCTCAGACGGAGCAGAGATCAGAGCTGCCCCTCATGAGGAAGCTGCAAACCCCAATGAGGTCTAATCTTAGGCTTCTCTTCTCCAGTCTGAACAGACCAAGTGACCTCAGCTGCCTTTGGTACCACCAAAAGAAGTGACTCTTCCAGTACAACCATCCTCTGGCAGCTTCTGGTGCACAGGCAGCCAGCACAGCTCGGGCGGGTGAAGGGACAGATGGATATATGGATGATGGATGGATGGATGGATGGACGGATGGATGGATGGATGGATGGATGGATGGATGGATGGGATGTGATGAGTGCAGCTCTCCTGCAGTTTGTTGGCCATAACTCTGTCTCGGGACCTGTTGATTTATCCGGTGTCGGAATTGCATTGGTGTGTCCAAGGAGCTGCTTTGTCAGTTTGATGATCTCAGGGGGCTCAAGCCCCATACTTTGCTGGCTCCCTGCACTCCCCACCTTACTTCTGTTGGTTTTGCAAAGCATTTCAACAGGGTGTCTTCATTCCTTCATGAGGAGCAGAGGTAGTGCTTTTGGGCAGCTAAGAATGGAGCTGATGGATGGGGCATACACAAAGTACTTCTGTTTTGTACAGGAATGAGCCCTTGGACAAAATGTCTTGGGATGCAGCAGGTTCCTTGCCAGCTGCAGCCAGCTCTTGGTCATCATGGAATCCCAGTCTGGTTTGGGTTGGAAGGGATCTCAGAGCTAATCTTGTTGCAGCCCCTGCCATGAGCAGGGACACCTTCCACTAGCCCAGGTTGCTCCAAGCCCAGTCCAACCTGGCCTTGGACACTTCCAGGGATGGGGCAGCCACAGCTTCTCTGGGCAACCTAAGACGTGCAGGTTGGGTGGGTGGTCATTGCAGCTTCTTTGTGATGCAGTAGATTTATTTGTGCAGCTCCTGGTTCAGGACAGACAGTGACCTCCCTTGGAGCGCTTTCTGCTAATGAAATGGCAAAAAGGAATCCCCTTCCCCAGAGACCCTTCCCTCCATTTCCTCCTGCTGCTGCGAGCTCACAAGTCAGAGGACATGGGGAGGAGCATGGTGCTTTGTGGAGCTACTTTGGTTCAGAGCTGCGATTTTGTCACTTGAACTTACAACTCTTCTTTTCAATATTTCCCTTCTTGCCTTCCCCTGTCCAGTGTTGGGGCTCCCCCCACCATGCAGGAGGGGTTCCTGTTCGGCAGGGGTTCTTGTTCTCATGGCCCTTCTGCCTGATGAGTTCTGAGTAGGGAAGAGGGTCAGGCCATGGCTCAGGAAGCAGCTCCATAGCCCTGACATCTGCTGGCAGCCACGTTGGTGTAAATGTCCAGCACATGGATTAGCTTTCGCATCACTGGCAGCAGTGTCATCCATGTGGCACTGGGATGTCTGCTTGGCTTGTACCATTTCCACATTCTGCTTCCCTCATGGCTTTTCTGTTCCCTACCTCCCATTGCCTCTATACCTGTGCAAGACCCAGTTTGTACCTGTGTCCAGTTTGTATCTGTGCCCAGTTTGTACCTCTGCAAGCCCCAGTGTGGGGCTCAATCTCTGCACTGTCCTGTGCTTACCATTGCCTTTGTCACCAGGAATGCCAGGCTGGTACATCCCTCCTGTGGGAGATGCTCTCATTCAGACTCCTCCAGCTAAAATGAGAGACTTAAGGTTCAGACTTGCCACCTCTGGAGGTCAGAGATAAATTGAGCCCCAGAGAAGAGCTGAATTTGGGCAGGGGTGGAAAACCTCCCCAAACCTCAAACATTTTGGTGGGACTGAGCCTTGGCAGACCCAGGAGCATCACTCAGGAACAAGGGACACGAGCAGGCACAGTACCTGTCTCAGTGATCTGCTGTGGGACAGTGACACTTGCAGATGCTGTACCTTTAGAATCTCCCATGAAGCTCTGATCACTCTTTGCTCTACACAGCTGCTTTAACTTTTAGAGAAACATGAAGAAAAGAAGTTTTAAAGAAATTCTCAGTTCCCAGCAGTGCTTTCAGAGCCTGTGTAGGTGGTAAGTCAATGGTGATAGGTCTCACAGCAGTTCCCAAGTCCCAGGGTTGTCTGGGTAAACTAGAATATAATCCTGCTTTTTGGTGGAAAATCACTTCATTTGACCTTTTCTAAGGCTTTGGGAGCCTCTGGAGAAAGGGAGGGTTCTCAAAACATCCTCAGTGTGTTGACAGGTTTTCCCTATCCAGCACTCACTGCTACTAATTTTTCTTTTACTCTCTTTTTTCCTTTCACTCCCTGTGGACTAAATTCACATTTCTGTGCCCGTTTGTCTCCGTGATGTTCTCTCTGTATTTCTCTATCCACTCCTCTCACTCTCTGCAGAATCTCCACCAGCTCAAACAGATTCACACCCTGAGGCAGATGAATGAGCAACTGCTGGCTGAGAACAGGGCTCTGACCCGGGTCGTAGCCAGACTTTCTCTGCCCACCAAGCCCTCAGAATCAGAGGAGCTGTAGCTGCTTTCCCTCCGGCTCATCTCGCCTCCCTGTTCCACTCTTCCAGGCAGGTCTCCGCTCCCTGGCCGGGCTGTTCCCTCGCCTCCCTGCTGTCCAGGGTGTCTGGTGACGCTTGTGGCTCAAAAGCTTGTGGCAAAGAATCCTCAAAATTCCAAAAGCATGGTGCTGCTGCCATGGTAGAGCTTTGCTGGAGGCTCTGCTCATCCCGCTGGCTCTCGCTCTGCTTGGCAGTGCTGCCAACCTCGCCAGCTTAGCACTGGGAAATGGCTTTGGGGTGGCTTGGCAGTGCCAGCAGCCCTATGCCCAGTACCCTGCCTGGAGATAGACTCCCAGACTGGTTTGGATTGGAAGGGACCTTAAAGCTCATCTCATTCCAGCCCCCTGCCATGGGCAGGGAGACCTTCCACTAGACCAGATTGCTCCAAGCCCCGTCCAACCTGGACCCTGGACATCTGAAAATAGATGGTTTATGCTCTATGTCGGCTCGTAATAGAATTCTTTTTTAGTTGGACTTAGTTCAGGGAGAAGCTGGCACTCAGGAAATCAGATAATCCAAAGTCAGGATGAACAATGTCATAAATTGGTAGGGATGTTGTGAAAAGTGCACATTTTAGACAGAAAGGGGATTTTTAGAAAAACTACAAACTGAGCTGTCCTCAGCAGTTTTTCTTGGTCACTTGAGCAAAGAGGACAACCTCCTTCCCTCATTTTAAATGGAGATTTTTGAGTCTGAGCCCACAGGTTCAACATCCCCCCTGCCTCCTGTGGGCTGGTGCAGGATGGAGGACCCAGCAGGAGCTGGACCAGGAGTGCTTTGTGTTTCCATCTTCCGTTTTAAATCCAGTGCAGGGCAATTAGTGTTTGAAACCCAAAGATGACCCTTTCCTAAGCTTTGCCCTAGCACATCACACAGCTAAATTACATCCCTTCCTGCTACTTCATTGGCTCTGTGCTAAAATAAAGCTGTAACTGCTCCTTTCTCGGGGCCCTGCCTGTCCTTTGCAGGTTAGTAGGGATATTCAGATCCCTTCAGACACAGAAGCACTGTGCTCTTGTGGGCTGGAAGTGGCACCACGGTATAAAAAAATCTATTCTTAGCACACAAATTATATCAAGGCTGATTAGCCATAGAAACAAACTAACCAGGGGAATTGTGACTTCCCCTTTCCAGGAGTCTCAGCTCAAGCCCACATGTGTGTCCCAGGGGCTGGGAGAGTCGAGTGTCGTGCTGTGTGCCCTGGATTGTGCAGATGGTCAGGTGCAGTGATCTCACTGCCTTTCTGGTTTAAATCTGCAGAAGTATCCTCCAACCCATCCTTGTCTCATTCCTTCTCACAAGCCGTGAGTCATTCTTCTTCCCCACGTGCTTTGCGATCTGAGAGGGAAAATTGGGCAAAACCATTTCCAGACTCAGAGAACTGATGTTTCACCACCTGCAAGTCACCTCTCTTCTCCTCCCGGGAAGTGCCTGGGTTATCACTTCCCTTCCATCCTCCCCTGCTCAGGGGTGACCTGTCTGGCTGAGCTGTGGCCAGGCTCATCCTTCCCTCCTCACTCAGGTTTGCCATTCCCTGCAGTGCTCAAGCTGGGGAAGAGCCATATGCTGCTCCACTGATTTATTTCAACTCTTTTAGTAGGTCTAACACAGGCTGTTGCTGGCACATGTAAACCCTGGCTCAGAGGTGTCTGTGGACATCACAGCTGTACAATGATGCCACTGGTTTCATATTCACCATGCCCTGGCAGCAGCAGTGCTTTTCAAAGAACCCCATTTTCCCAAACTCACATAATTTCTGAGGAGCCACCTTCTCCAGTATCACAGGTAACACAGAGCCCTACTGCTCAGACCATCCTCCAGCCCAAAACTGACTTTACACCGACACTGCATCACTGTCAGCCCTGCCATCCCCTGGGGGTAGGCCACATCCCTCCTCACCACACCTGAGGCACCTATAAAGCTGTAGTTTCCAGCCCCAGCCTGTTCACATGTTGTTTATTTTACCCAGTTTGAGGCCACTCAGCTTCAAAGGGAGGAACACCCTTGGCTCAGGAAGGGTGAAGTTGTGTAGGGTTGATGTGTCGCTTTCAGAAAGGCTCACTGGACACTGATGGGAGCAGGGATACAACCAGGAAACTTTTTCAGAGACACTTATTTTACATGCACTTATGCTTCTTCATTTTTAAATAAATCACTGAAGTTGCCTGGAGCCCACGTGCGAGGTACAGCTGCTGCCAGAGCTCCCGGTGAGCTGTGGGACCAGGGTGGGTCTCTCTGGAGTTGTTTCTGGGATCCTGTGACAGATTCTCTCTACCAAAGTGAGTGGCAGGACTTCGTACCCCCCTTATCACAGCGATGGGCACTTATCCACTGCAGGCAGGGGAGGACAAGGACTGTCCATCCACAGACTCCAGTGGGTGGTTGAGCTGTCACAGGGCACAGGGAGGCACTGGACTGAGCCCTGGGTGAAGCTCAGGAGGAAGCAGAAAGGTGCAGAGACAGCAAGGGCTCTGCCCTGTCTCTGACCTCCTGAGCACTTGATGATGGCAATGCCTCTCCTTTGACCATGAGAAATGTTGTAAGGAGCCATAAGTGCTGTCCTGGTGACAGCCCAGCCATGGTGATGCACGTCACACCACCACTGGGTCCAGGGAGACACTTCCAGCGTCACTAGCTGGAGCTCTGGCCAGCCCAGCACATCAGTTTACCCTTTCCCCACTATCCCACCATGTGGTACCATTCCCCTCTTCCCTCTCTAGCAAAACCTCCTGCCTGGACCATCCACCACCAGCACCCACAGGAATGGGGTTGGGAGTATTGGGGCCACCATGGCTTGGCCTGACTGTGAAAGGAGGGAATTGCTCCAGCACTGCCCCAGGAACTGCCTGCACTCTGTGCCAGTGGTTGTGGAGGGGCTGCAGGTGGAGGGGAGCAGGTGTCGTGGTCAGAGCTGAAACTCCAGCTTAGGAGGAAGGAGAAGATTTAGTGCAGATTTTGGGTTTGGGGGAATTCCTCCAAGATTCACCCTGGCAGAGAGAAGTCATGGCTGAGCTTATACCGGTGCTGTTCGTGCCTGTGTGTGACCCTGCTGTCCCCCAATGTGCTCCAGCAGGTCACCCTGTGGTCTGCTGGCACCTGTGGTGGGAATGACCCCTTGTCTGTCACACCAGGACGGGGGTAGGGAGTCTCCTCCTGGTGCCCCGACGGCCAGGAACAGTCCACTGAAGGTCACCCGCCTGCAGCATGGGGAGCATGGGAAGTTGGGAGGGTTTATGCCAATTAGAAATGCTGGAAGGGTCTTGTTGAGTTATTTCTTCTCTATGTCCAAAGTACTCAGCCTTTTGTCTGTGTTGTAACCCTTGGTTGAGCACCCAGGGGGTACCTCCAGTGTCAGTGTGTTCTACCAGTCCTCTGGCCTCAGCATGTTTTACACATCTGTGGGGTCCCAAGGAGATTTGGGGGTATTCTAAAGAGATTTTGCAGGGTCCAGTCCTAAGTGAGAATTTCAGACCTTTGTTTTCCTCTCTAGTCCTGGCAAAATGGAAAAAACCAAAGCAGGAAAACCAGCTTTATCATTTTTTGCTGAGCTCTAATTAGCCTCTGGGCACAGGTTTGGGGTGAAACAGCTCAGAAGTGGTTCCTGCCCTCCCAGCCTGGTGCTGACCTGCTGCTGGGGCCGTGGCATTGCTTTGCACCACGGACTTCCAGGCTCGGGGCTCCCTGGCTCTGCTGTGCTCGAGTCCCCTCTCACCCCTCCACGCCTGGCAGCCAGCTTGTAAAAGCTCTGGAGATGCTCCAGAGAAATGGAACTGTGCTGGGTGGAGGGGATGCAACGTCCCCTCTGGTCCGTCTGAGCTGAGCTCTGATCCCACCTTGTCTTTGTCTCTCTGCAGATTTTGACAGAGCTGAAGTCGGACAACCAAAGGCTGAAGGATGAGAATGGAGCCCTCATTCGTGTCATCAGCAAACTCTCCAAATAGGAATCCTGAGCAAAGGCAGGATGAGGAGGGGCCCTACACCAGCTGCCAACCCCACCACGAGCCCTCCCCCCCCCTTTCCCATCTGTCACGTACAGCAAGTGTTTCAGCCATGGGATCAATGTCACACCTGCCTTGCCCTGCCCTTTGCTGTACATTCCCTTTCTACCCCTATTTTCCTCCAACACACCCCCTGCCATTTTATTATTTTTAATTTAAGCATGTTGTGGTATCTCGGACATTTTATTCAAGGGAGAAACGTGAGGACTGGGTTTGAGCTGCCAAAACTTCTTCCAGAAGCCCAGTATTTGGTGTCGGACTCTGACCTGGAGTGGGAAGCTCCTACTGTAAAAAATGACACCTCAAAAACTAATCCAGCACATCCAAGCCCTGTACAGGTGGGAAATGTGAACCCAGGCTGGGACTCTGAGGATGCACATCAACCCACTGAGATGTGGGACTGGCTAAATATGATGCTGTGAAAGCCACCTGGGCTCATGTCTGTCACAGGCTGCTTTGCACAGAGACTTTCTCCTCCTCTTGCCCCAGTAGACCCAGTCCTTTATTTAAGATTTTGAACCTGTTTGGTAACATCAGCACTGACACTTGGCATCAGACCCTTATCCCTCACCCTCCCTTTCACCCAGCCTGGGTGATTCCATGTCACGTTGTGTTCTTCCAGGGCTCCTGTCTGTAATTAGTAGCACCCAGTTGCACCTGGACTCTTGCTCCTTGGGACAGGAGGTGTCTTCTGAGCTTTCTGAAGGACGAGCTTGAACCCTTAGAGACCCTCTGCTGCTTTTACACACGTGTGAGCGTGAATCACCTCGCAGGGAGCTGTGCCCACTCCAGAAACCAGCCTCCCTGTCCTGACAGCCATCTGGGATGTTCTGCTGTCTCCATGAAGGCAGAGCCCCGTAGTGGAGTCTGGTCTGGTATTTTGGGTACCTCACTTGGATTTGCAGCAGAATTTGTAGAGAGGGGAAATGCCACAGTCCTGTTCCCTCCCACCCTTCTGTTGGTGAAGCAGCTTGGCACAGCTGGATTCCGAGGCAGAGGACCATGGAGCAGTGATCACTTGTCCTCCCACACACCTTGGAAAGGTGAGGGTGCGTCGGTGTCAGACAGACAAGGAACTGCTGGTGACTGAATCACTGTGATGAAAGTCTCCTAACCTGTCAAAAGCTTGTGATAAGCCTTGACCTTGAAGGAAACCTCTAAAAATACCCCTCTTTAATCTTATATGCACTCAGAACAGCTTGGAATTGTTCTCCCCATGGGCATTGGCTCCTCTCTCCATGCTGTGGGACCTGTCATCAGGTCTGTTCAGCTTCCCCTTAACTGACTCCTCTCGAACAATACCTTCCCTCTCAGAGACATCTTGCTGTATCCAAACCACTCTCCCATCTACATCCTTCCGTATTTGTCCTTTCATTCCCTTTGTCCTTGGACTCCCAGCTCCATCTGGCCAAGGGCTGCAGTCTCAGTCACTGAACCTGGAGGTGGCGATGAAGCAGCTCTGCCCACGTTCCCAGGCAGCTCTGCTCTGGGAGAGAGAGATGAGATACTTGAGCAGAATACTTGAGCTTGCTCAACAGGGTAAAATTTATCAGTAAATCCTGGGCTTTTTGGAACCTTTTGCTGGTTATTGCCTCAGAAAGCATCTTTATTTTTCTCTCCCTTGGGTTTTTTTCTTTTTGGGTTTCCCCCCCCCCCCCAGTTCTCCATCTTTCCCGCTTCCCCTCCCTGTCCTGCCTGTTTCCACCTCTCTTGCTCTTCCTAGAGCTGCCATCTTTCCCCAGGCAGCTCTGGCCAGAGGTTCCTCTTCAGCCGGTGGAGCCGTTTGCATGGCGTTAGGTGCCGTTTCTCCTGGTACACTGAGGCCCTTCCTCTGCTGCTGAGCTTTGGGAGGAAGAGACCAAAGCTGGTAAAGGCATCAGGGTTTCTGCAGAGCACTGCCTAAACCAGGCGTCCTTTTTATATTCCTTGATTTTAACCCTGCTCTATTTAACAGCTTTAAGTCTTGAGATCCGGTCAATGCTTCCCCTGCACGCCATTCCCTCTTGGTGCACTCTTTATGTGAGTACTTCTGCCGTTCTTGGTGTTTTCTCTCTTGGTGACCTGCTCCTCACTCCAGCCTCGGGCTCTTGGCTCTGATCAGGAGATCAGGAGCCCGGTCCCTTCTGTGCCGTGCGGAGGAGAAGATGCTCACCAGCTGATGGTGAGGAGGAGAGTTGGCACTAAAGATCCTGTTCTTCTCACAGGGCGGGTTCCTGGCAGCAGGAAGAAGCCTGGTGTCTGTTTTAGGGAGAGGGTTCAACCCAATCTGACAAACCCATCCCACACTGATGTTTTGCCCCTTCCTAGCAGGACACTCACTGTGTTTTTTTCCTAAGGAACAGTATGGGAAGGCTGTGGGAGGCTCGTTCCTCTAATTGGCACCTTGCAAAGCCAAACTGCTTTAGCTGAAGTGTCTGCTTAGCACTGGATTCCCCCCTGAACCCCAGCCAGGGGGGAGGGCCCCCACAGCTCAGTGTCCCTGATCAGCCAAAGCTGTGAGCGTTTCTCAATGACGGTGCAATTGCAAACCAAATTCTTGAGAATTAACTTTTTTTGTCTCACTTCATGCCTGACATAACCAGTGCACTGAGGAGGTGACAAACAGGACACCTTGAACCCTGTGCATGGGACAGGGTGCAGAGTGAGCAGGTTTTAAAACTGATCCCTCTTGGAACCAGAGCATTTGCGAGAAGTGGTTTCCCTTAGGGAACACGAGTTGTTTTTTTTCTAAGCAATTGCTTGGGGTGAATTCATTTTTATTGCTTGGGGTGAACCCGCCTGTTGTGGCTGCGAGTTTTATGATGGCTCTTTGTAAATAAACTCCTTGGAGAAGCAGGACTGGCTGACGAGATGGGGAGAGAATGTATTTTTATGCAACTTTTGAGTGGCCTTTCAAACCCTGAGATGAATGATTTGTTTTACTGGTTGTTGTTATATAGTATTATAAGTGTGTTTGAAAGTTTGGGAATAATATTCACAGCTATGATGCTTGTAAACACAACAGTATTTATAAATGAATAAAATAAGAGTTGATAAAATAGAAGCTTTGACCTTGCTTCCGTCTTTCTGGAATTATAAGTTATTTGGACTAAAATTCCGTGTTTCTCCCAAAATTCTCATGGCATAACAGTGTCCATCATCCATAAAAGCACAAATGCTACAGCAGCAGCTACAACACAGGTGCCTGTTCAGGGGAAGCTGAAATGAAGGAACTGGGATGCATATCCCTGAGAGCCTCTCCCCAGTGGGAAGGCAAAAGGGAGAGGGTCCCATCTGCTCCTTGGAACCACATTGGGGGTCAGGACCATCTCCCCCATTCTGCCAAGTCCTGTGTTTGCTCTTCTCAGGAGTTTGGCCAGGACGAAGTGTGGCAAAGACACGGGCAGGTGATGGTGTCACATCTGGGATCCTCTGTCCCAGGTGAGGCTGCTGGAAACCTGCATGTGTTCCAGACTTCAGAGGTGGTTGGAGCAGGTTGAGCTCTTCCCTTGGGATCTGGGGGTGTCCAGTGCGTCTGCAAAGCAGGGCAGGACCTAAACTTGACTGTAGGGACCAGACTCTGTTGGGGGGGAAGAATTTGGTGGGGACCACCTGTGCCCCATGTCTGGTCCACCACACTCAGCCAAGGGCCAGGGCTCAAGGCTGAGAACAAGTCACAGGGAGCTGGTGGAGCTCAGCCTGGAGAAAAGGAGGGTCAGGGGGGACCTTCTCACTCTCTGCAACTCCCTGACAGGAGGGGGGAGCCGGGGGTGGTCAGGCTCTGCTCCCAGGGAACAAGGGGCAGGACGAGAGGAAATGGCCTCAAGCCGTGCCAGGGGAGGTTTAGGTTGGATATTGGGAAAAATGTCTTCACTGAAAGGTTTGGGCCCTGACACAGCTGCCCAGGGTAGTGGTGGAGTCACCATCCCTGGAAGTGTTCAGAAGACATGTGGATGTAACACTTGGGGACGTGGTTAGTGGTGAACATGGCAGTGCTGGGGGGAATGGTTGGACTCAATGATCTTGGAGGGCTTTTCCAACCTCAGTGATTCCATGATTCCATGGGGGACCTGGGCACTCATGGGGTTCCCCTCACACCTCCTTCCCTCCACTGTCCCTGGTGTCCTTACCCTGGGACCTGCCCCTCTCCGCGGATGCCCCGCCAGCCCCAGCAGCAAGACCAGAAGGGAACCAGCTCCTTTCAGCTCGTTTCTTTAATAAGGAGACAGAGATCATTACAAAATAACCATCGAACGATCAGAGACGGGAACGACACAGTCCACACGAGGGGAAGGGGCGTTAAAAGCAGCTTCCGCCGGAGCCGAGCGCTGCGGGGCCGGGACGGGGCAGAGCGGGGCCGGCACTGGGGGGCCGGGAATGGCCGAGCCTGCCACTCCCGAAGGAGCTGGCTCCTCCCTTCCAGTTTGAGGGGGGAAAAAGGAAAAGAAAGCAGAGCCCGTTGCCAAGACTCGCGGCTTCTCTTCCTTTTAACCCCGGGAGCATCTCTGTGGCACGGCTGGGTTTGCTCCGCGGGGCAGCCAGGAGAGGGGAATGCCCGCTCTCATCCCCAAAAACAGAAACCACCTGACTGGACGTGGCAGATATAACCCAAATTGCTCCGAAAAGCATTTTCACCACCAGCTTTCCCATCACAGAAATGCCCCCGGCAGGTCGGCCCGGCGTCTGTGCCCAGCGCTGCCCCGTTCCCTCGCCCGGTGTGGCGGCGGCATCTGTGGCCACCGAGGCAGTGGCCGATGCTCGTCCTGGCAGCCTGAGCCCCACGAAACCAGGGGGACGGTGGACACACGGGGGGAAGGAGGTCACGGCTCACCGCGGGCCGCCCCGCGGGGTCCCGGCGCACCGTGCTCTTATATGGCTTCTAAAGTTGCTCTGACGGTGAGATGAACCAACGCACACAGGACACGGAAGCCACGATGTTGCCGCTACCCGGCCATGGGACGAACGCGACGAGGTACAGGAACAAGACACACATGGATGTCACGGGCTGCGTCGGTGACGGCTCCGCTGGCGGGCCGGGCTTGGCATGCTTTTGCTTCTTGGCATTATTTTCTTCTTTTACATGATTTTATTGGGGGTTTTCGTTTTATTGAGGGGGGGGAAAATAACCAGGGCGGTGGAGAGCTCTCGAGCGATGAGTTCCCTTGGTCGCCGTGTCCCCCCTCGCTGAAGGCCGAGGTGGGGACGGCGGTGCCGGGGGCGGTGGCAGCGCCGGGCTGGGGCCATGCTGCTACTGCTACGTGGCTGCATCACATGCACTGCTCGTGGTATTTACAGCTATGTCTCCATATATTTTACCTACACATAGCTAAGTGGGGGGGGGGAGAGGGGGGTCAGAGGCAGCGCAGATGGCTTCAATACGTTGGTTGGTTTTCCCCTTTTTATTAAAAAAAAAATAAATTAAATTATGTATTAAAGTCACAGTCTTCCCCCTCCCACCCCCCCAAGGCTTAGAGAGTCTGAATGGAAACCAGCCAGGTGGGATCTCTGCTCCTGGTGAGACCCTGGCAGGTCTGGGGGTGCGGGTGGGGTGTGGGGGGGAGGGATGTGGATGGGGGTGCACAGGAGGGGGTGCAGGGGTACAGGTGTGTACAGGTGTGAACAGCTGTGCAGGTGTATAGGTGTGCACGTGTACAGGTGTGCACAACTCCACCTGCTCCCCAGGGGAGGCTGCAGGGCTGTGCACTCTCTCTGACTGCCAACGGGAGGATTTCAGTGCTCTTTCCAATTTCTTCTTTTTTAACCCATTTCCGTGTAAGGCAAACCCCCGCCCCAACCAGTGGCTGGATGGACCTCAAAGTGAGACTGAATCCAGCTAGTGCTCCTCGCCGTGGGGCATCCTCACCCTCTCAACTCCCCCTTTAATTAAAAGCATCCCGAGACTTCTTCTCCCTTTGGCTACAGGAGCAGGGCAAGACCCATTTGCTGATGCTGACACATTGATTAGGAAAAGGGACTTATTAAAGCTGGAGATGGCCTTGTGGGACCACTTGCTTGATGACCCCTTCAAACCTGGTGTGACCCTAGTGCCACTTTCACCAGGGCACGAGCCAAGCGCAGCCATGGTGGTGGTGGAGGTGGTCGTTGGAGGTGCCCATCCAACATCCCCCCCCCCATGCAGCTTGGTTACCTGAGCCCAAAGCTCCTAAGGATGGAGCCATCCTTCCCTGGGGAACTGTCCCAGAGCTGCACGTCCCTCTAGGGGCAAGGGCTGATCCCTGTGTCCATCTGAAACCCCTGAGATGTGGCTGCCACCAAATTTCCCATCATCTCCCCACCTCCAGCCAGGGCCAGGATGCCCTTTCAGCACCGGGAGCTGTGGGAGCTGCTGAAGCCTCCAACACTGCTGGGCTGAGCTCAGTTTTGGCACTTTGTCCCCAGACTCAGGACTGCACCAAGCTCCCAGCCCAGACATTGGACCCCCAGAGCAGCGGCCCCAGTGCTGGGGTGTCCCCGGGGCTCAGTTCCGTTGTGGCAACGTCCTTCACTGCTGCACTGCGGCAGAACCCCCAAAACTGAGTCCAGGGGAGCCAAGTGGAGCTGTGAGCGTGAGGCTGACAGGGAGTCAAAGCTGGGATGGGGACACCAGCTCATGTCAGAGCTCCAGTACAGACTGGGCTGAACTGGGCAGGGCTGCTGGATCCTCTCCCAGCTGCAGGGAACAGTGTTGGCTTTCCAGCTCAGGGGCTTGGTCTGACAGGGGGAGAGGTGGTCTGGAGAAGCTCTTGCCCACTGTCAGGGACACGGATATGGCTTAAACACCCTGAAGGGAGCAGGATGGAGTGGATTTGGCAGCCAGTGGCCTGGTGGGGAGTAGCAGCTTGTGGGGGTCAGAGGCTTTGGTCCCTTTTTGGCCCTGGGCTCGCTCTCATCGTCTACATCAGGTGGGCTGCAGTGGTGGGGCTGGAGCTCCCCAAAGCCCCCCCAGCTGCCCCCGGGCTGTGCCGGGGTGCCCACGGTGGGTCTGAGCCCTGGCGACACACAATGGATGGGCTTTGGGGAGGCACCTGGCACTGCTCTGGGGTTCTGCCCTCACCACGTTTGGAGACCTCTCAGCATAAACCTGCCTTGTGGAAGCATCTTGACCTACAGATTTCACCCAGCACTGCCCTTGCTTGGCCTCTGGGGACACAATGGAGATGGTGGCGATGGTGGTGATTGATGCACTGATGGTGCATCCACATCCACATGTCTCCTCAGAGCAGCACCCCCAGGGCTCCCGGGGCTCAGACAGGCCCCCACAGCTCCAGTTGCAACACCAAGGGCTCAGCACCCCACCACCACGCCAGCCACAGAGAGGATCCCCTGCAAACCTCTCCCCAGAGAAGCCAAACCTGGAGCTGACCAAGGGCATTCAGCCATCCCTGGGGAAGACCAGGGGGAGGCACCTGGATCTTTCCAGAGGGTCTTCTCCACTGTTTTGCTGTCCTACAGCTGACCATGACCCGAGCAAGCACAGTGGGTCTAGTCATTCCACACCGTCAGTCTCCGGTATCACCTCCATGCAACTTTCCATGGTTCCCCACGTGATCCCAAGGGAAGGATGACAGCAGCAGTGCTGCAGGCTGGTGACGTGGCTGCCGGGGAAGGTCCCAGGCACGCCGGTGGCTTTGCACTGGGAAGGGATGGTGAGCGGAGGCGGCGGGACATGCAGCACAAAGGGAGCGATGCTGAAGAACGAAAAGAACCATCCGTGTCTTTAACCTCTTCCCCTGGAAGCTATTGGGGCTGCCTGGAAACCCTTCCAGAGCCATCAGAGGGCATTTCAGCTTAAAACAGAACAAAAAAACCAAGACGGGAGGTTGCAGAACCGAGGTATCAGTAGCTCTGGGCCGCGCCGACTGTCCGAGTGCCGCGCCGGCCGCCAGAGCCGCCTATTTGTTCTTCCCGAGAGCTGCATCTACTTCTTCCTCTGGCTTCAGCGAGTGCCACTGGGCGATGGGCCGCCGGGGGTTGGCCAGCATGTCGGACCAGTGCCGCAGCTCTGTGCCAGTGGAGTTGCAGCCCGTGAAGATCTTGCCGATGGCTTCATTCTTCCCCAGCTTGTCATAGTCCAGCACCGTGATTACCACTTGCACTTTCTACAGGAGGAGAAACCTTCTTTAGAGGGTGGAAAGGCACGGCACCGTGACGGCTCTGTGGTCTCAGGGTGCCGCAGGGATCCCCCAAGGCTGAGCCCTGCCATGGCCCATTTTGGGGCAGGGCCCCCTCTGTGCTTCCTGCACATCATTCCCAAGGAGCCCAGGGCTGCAGAGCCACAGTGGGGACCCAGCTCATCCTGACCTAACTCACCTGGGAAAGGTCACCAAGGTGTGGTGAAGGAGCTGGGTAAGAGTTGTGGGCTACTGGGCCAGGGCAAGGGGCAAGTGCGGGGGCTTGGGCAGGACATGGAGGGGCAGAAGGCACTGGCCAGTGGTCCAACATGCCTTTAGGAGTACTGGGGGGTCCTTGTTATGCCTGGGGTGAGCACAGGTCCTTGTTATGCCTGGAGCAGGAGCAGAGGAAAGCCCTGTTCCAGCTGTTGTCTCTGTTGGGGTTGCATCTCCCATAGGTGCTGCCCAGCCTCCCAATTCTGCCCCTGCACCAGCTGCTCTCAGCATCAGTCCAGGCCCAGGATGGGACTGGGTCTATCTCAGGGACCAGGAGCTCGGCAGGAGCCACTCAGGTTGGTGAGAATGCTGGGAAATGGGCTCAGGCAGCTGCAGGACATCTCCCATCACCCTCCCCCTTTTCTGCCTCCCAGGGGAGTCATCAGACAAACCTGTATCTGCTCGAAGGGGATCTCAAAGCTGAAGGACTCATTGAAGTAAGGGTTCAGGGTCTTCTTCTTGACTGTGGTCTTCTTCTTCTTCAACCTCTTGCCATTCTGCAGCAGGTGGATCTTCACGTAGGGATCTGGGGGTCAGGAGGGTGCATCAGCCAGGGATGAGATGCCCAGGGAGCACCATCAGCCAAGAGGCATCTCAGCCCAGGATGAGGTAGAGATGTCCATGAGCTCTGGGGTTTGTTGATGGGGACCAAAGTCAAAATAGCTGGGCTGGAGAGGATTTGTGGGAGCAACTGGATGAGGGATGGAGCATTTCTGCATGCAACAGAGCTGGGAAAGGGTCTGGAAAGTCAGTCAGATGAGGAATGGATGAGAGAGCTGGGGAGGTTCAACCTGGAGAAAAGGAGGCTCAAGGGGGACACTTTTGCTCTCTACAATTCCCTGACAGGAGGGTGGAGCTGGGGGGTTCTGCTCCCAGGTAACTAGCCAGGGAGAAATGGCCTCTAGCTGCAACAGGGGAGGTTCAGGCTGGATGTCAGGAAGAATTTCTTCACTGAAAAGGTTGTCAAGCATTGGAATGGACTGCCCAAAGAGGTGGTGGAGTCACCGTCCAAGGAGGTGTCCAAGGAACAACTGGACATGGCACTCAGTGCTCTGGGATGGTTGAAAAAATGGGGATTGGTCACAGGTTGGACACAACGATTTTGGAGGTCTTTTCCAACATTAATTCTGTGATTCTGTGCTGAGGGCCCTCTTGTAGGAGGACTGGGGACAGTGGAGTGACAGCTGGCCTGTCAGGTGGCATCTGTCACCCATGTTTTTGGAGTAGGACACCCCACAATAAAGCTGAACCCTTCCAGCCATGCAGGGACTGCTCTTCCCGTGGTTAAGGCAGGTCTGGAAAGAGTTGAAGACCCCTGGGCACAGAGCTCAGCCCCACGATGGGGTTGGGAAGACTCTTTGAGCAAAAACATTCTGTCAACTGAGATCCCTGGAACAAGTCAAGGAGGAGCAGGACCAGGAGAAAATGGCAGAGGAGAATTTTCACCACCCAGGTCCTGCAGCATCCTGGTCCTGGACACAGTGTGAGACCAAATTCAAAACGTCCTTCCTAAGGGTAGAGGATTCATCCCATGCCCATCTTCCTTTGCCCTCCAACCAGACCTTGGGCTGCCTCCAATGCAGGAGGAGGCACTGGGGGAGCTTCCCCGAGTCCAGCCAGATTGATGGCCCCAGTGTTCTTCCTGACAAAAGGTGCTGAGAGCCCCAGTGGGGCAGGAGGAGGCTGCCCCCGAGTGACACTGACCTGAGAGACCCCCGACATCCATCTTCTTCAGGTTCTTGGCCTCCAGGATGCAGACAGTGAGCTTCCCAGCCGTGGGCACATACCGGAGAGAGATGCAGATGTCTCCCAGCTTCTCTGGCTGCCAAGGAAAGCAGGGAGTGGATATCAAAGCGTTGCCAGCGCATCAGACTGCACTGTTTGGACATGGTCCCACATGCAGGTCTCCCCAAACCCTCTTCAGCCTTCAATACAGGCACAAGCTGGCACCCCATGCACCAGCACAAGGGTTTGATCACTGGATCTGGAGCTGGTCAGGCCCAGCACAGCACTCAAGATGTTTTATACTCTTCATTTTTTGTGACAAAAAGGTTTTTACGTAGAGGAACAAGATGGCAGATCCTGCCCAGAACTCATAGCCAGGACAAGAATGAGTCCCACCCCAGTGGGACCCCACATGATCATCACCCTGAGTGCTGTGGGATGGTCCCAAAAGCAGAGCTCACCCCGTGGCCACCCCCATCTAAATCCCCCAACCAAGAGGTTCAGCTGGCTGAGGGCTGGCTCTCACCTCCTCCTTCTCACCGCTCTGCAGGTCCCGCCACTCCTCGATGGGCTGGCCCAGGTCCACCGTGTTCATGGGCACCTTCACCTCCCCGATGATGTCGTGCTTGGAGAAGCGGTCAAAGTCATAGATGGCCATCACCAGCGTCTTCCCACCCAGCTCTTGGTAGGGCACCTGCACAAACAGGGACAGCAACCGGGCTGACAGAGGGCTCAGAGGACCCCGAGCCAGGACCACCTGCTCCCAGCAGTGAGGGTCAGCATATGGGACCAGTGCAGTCAGTGAGAAGGATGGGAGTGGGAGGCAAGGTCTTGTGTTGTGGGTGAAGGGTCTCACCTTGAAGGTGAAGGTCTCGTTGAAGGCAGGGTTGAGCGTCTTCTTCTGCACTTTGGTCTCGTACTTTTTCTTCTTGTCAGGCAGCAGGAACACCTTGACATAGGGGTCTGAGGTGCCCCCCATGTCCAAAGCTGGCAGTTCAGCGGCTTGGAGGATTCCCACCGTCAGCTGGAGGGGGCAGAGGGGTGTCCTTATTAGGACAGCCCAGCTACACTCTGCAGATCTCCACTCATCTCCAGCCCAAGGCAGGATTTCCTCAGCACCCAGCTCTTCCTTCCCTCCCATGCCACCCGGGTCCAACATGGAGATTTGTCCCCTCAAAAATCCCCCTGGGCAAACCCCACTCCTCAGCTGAGCCCCAGCCCCTCCATCACCTGATTGGCCTGGAAATCGTAGTCTAGTGAGAACTGCAGCTTGCCCAGGTTCTCTGGCTCCTTCTCCTCCTCCTCACCTTCCCCCTCCGTCAGACCCGTCTCTGCATCATCGTCGTCCTGTTGGTCCTGCAGTGGCAGCCGCAGTGCCCAGCTCAGCAGCACGGTCACAGCCCAGCGTCCCCGTCCCCACACCAGGGGACCTCAGCACCCCAACCCTACTGCCATCTCAACACCCAGGTTCTCCCCATCAGAGGAAAGGAGACCCCTGTGCTGGGGACACAAAGCACTGGTAGAGCAGTCTGGGGGTGGCATTGGCTCTGCCACAGCCACATGGCTGCCAGGGAGCCCCCGGTGCTGGTCCAGACTAGGTGGCATGCGGGGCTTCCTTGGACCACCAGAACAAGGGGTTGGCTCCAGTGGAGTGAGGTTTGGTGCTTGCAGGCGGTGGGTCCTGTACCCCCCAGCCTGTGCTTGGGGAAGCACTACAGCCAGTGCTTTGTAGGCTCAGCTACACCCTAATTGTCCCCAGGAAAAGCCACCCCTCTTCCTGCCTCTCCAAGCCATGGTCTGTAGGGTGGCAGTCCTGGCTCCTTATCTCCTCTCTGACATGTCTCCAGGTCCCCCAACCCACCCTGGAAGCAGATGATGGAGAAGGAGGCTCATGGTGACACTTACCATGGAGGGTGTCCCAGGATGGGGAGGGACCAGGCAGCCAGGGCAGCAGGTGGAAGGAGGCCAGGGCACCACAAGGGAAGACAGACACGTTAGACAGAGCACTGAGGGACCCATGGGGTGGGGGGGGGTCAGGGTTTGTATGACCCTGTGGAGTCCCAGGGGATACAGCCCCTGCTCTCTGCTGGGGAATCCCACCCCACATCTCCTACTGCTCCTGCTCCAGCCCTGCCTGCATGTTCATGGTGCCCACACAGCTCTGAAGAGCAGGAACAGGCACCCAAAATCTCTCACCCCCTCTAAATGGCCCTGGGTCAAGGCCATGGAAATGGCTGGAGTGGCCCCAAGCCTGCAGGTACCAAAGCCCACCTCAGGCTGGCCCCAAGGATGAGGAGACAGCCCCAGGTCTGCTCCAGGTACCAGCACCTGCCTCTCGACCCCAAACTGGCAGTTGTTTTGCCCTGGTGGCCCTCCCCTCTTGGCTAAAGGCTCAGCGAAATGAGGGTAACCCAGAGGGAGGCAGGAAGATGAAAGGGATTAATTTAACATTTTCTGATTCGTGTGAAGCATTGGCAGGTCCAGGACAGCTCGAGCCTGGTCACATCTGGGCCAGTGGGCACTGAAAGAGGACAGTGCTGCTGTCTCAGGTCCTGGCTCCTGTCTGCACTGTCCCATCCCAGTGGCTGGTGGCTCCATGCCCTGGCTTCAGATATCCTGGTGACTCTATCCCAATCTGCTGCCTGATCTATGGGTGCCCCAGCACAGTTCATCGCTCATCCGGAGGGATTGTTGGCCAAGCAGCCCAGAAGGACGTCACCTGGTTGCCTGACTTCATGTCCTTCATGTTCATGGCATTCTTCATGCCTTTGCCCTTCTCTTTCTTGTTCTTCTTCTTCTTGCAGCAGCACTTCTTGCAGATGCAGAAGCAGCAGGTGAGGATGAGGAGTCCGGCTACCACTGCGATGGCGATGAGGGCCCAGGGTGGAACTGCAGGCAAAAGCCAGTGTTGTGGTCAGCCCTGCAGCTCCAGCCCAACCACCCCAAAATCTTGTCCAACATGTTGCCCGAGGACCAGCGCGGTGGTGGGGCCATCAGGGGGGTAGCACCTGGGAAAGAAGCAGCTACTCACGGGGGATCTTGTTGAGCTCGTTCATGAACTTGTCCCTCAGCTTGGTGAACATGTCCTCCTTGCTCTCGCCTGGCCCCGCGGCCTCGGTGGAGTTCTCCATCGTGCTCATGGGCATCGTGGTGGCCGTGGCCTCTGGGGCCATCATAGACGCCTGTTTGAACGTCATGGTGGGTCAGGGGCTCCCTGAAACACAACATCACCCCGTGGTCACACAGTTCCTGCTGCCCCTGCTCCTCCCTGTGCAGCGTCCCCAGTAGCACTGGGATCAGCATGGACAGCAGGGCTGCAGCAGGACACCTCATCCTCTGCTGGAGGGGCACAGACCCCATGGCTGTGAGAGATCAGACACCTGGATCCCTCACAAGTGATAAGAAGTCCAGCGGACCCCTGAGTTTCCTGGCCCTTGACATCTCCAAAGCCACCGGGAACATCACCCAGCATTGCATCAGTGATGGTGCCAGCTCAGAGCTTCCCAGGGACATCAGGGACACTCCTGGGGGGATGTTCGCCTGATGAGACCCCGTGGGATGAGGAGAGGAATGTTGCATCCCAGAAGAGATGAGTGAGGTCAGTCTGAACAAAGCCAGCCCCTCCTATCCTTCCTTTTAGGCCAGGACCCAGGCATGGGGCACCCAGCACTGGTGAGGGACCCTCAGGACTTGCTTCTGGCCCTGTGGGAACTTCCAAATCTGGGAGCAGGAGAGGAGCAGCACACTGTTCTTCTTCCAGCCCCAGGGAGCTTTGGCAGGGCACATCTTGAGGACGGATGGAAGCAGGGAAGGGCAAGCTCTACACAGCCATGGAAGGCTCAGCGTGCAGGTCAATGAGTTGACCCTTTCACAATGTCATAGGTACCATGCCCTGGGTGGTTCGAGGCTCCTGCCCAGCTCCCAACCCTGCAGAGCTCCCTCAGGCAGCCCCCTCCCCCGTGGGGCCAGAGAAGGTGCTCAGTTCACTACCAGAGCTGCAGCATAGCCCAGTGTGCTGAGCATCCCCTCCCCAGCCCAGCGGGGTCTGAGCACCCCCCAAGCATGGGGACACCCATCCCATGGTCTTGCAAATGTGGCTTTGACTTCTGCAAGTAAACCTGGTACAACATGCCTCCCTGACCAAGCTCCAGCCCCAAAATGTCTCCACGACTGACCTCCATAACCCAGCTTCAACCCCAAAGTGGATCCACAACCCCAGCTATAGACTCAAAGTGCCCCCACAACCCAGATCCAGCCACAAAATTCCTCCACAACTCAAGCAGCTTGCAAAGGGAAGACCAGAGTAGGAAGAATCCCAGAGAGTAAGTGTGCTGGTGGGGTTAAGGAGGATACCAGGCTCTTCAGGGGAGTAAGCAAAGAGCCAGCAGGATCGCAGATAACCCAGGAAAGAGTTTCTGGGGGCAGGTGAGCTCTGGGATGGGGGCATCCCACTCCCTGCATCTCTTCTTCCCACTCAGTGAAGGCTCCTTGCCCAGAGCACTGTCCCCCAGGTCTGGCTGCTCCTCTGCCCTTCCCACAGCAGTGGAAAAGGAGCATTCTCACCTCAAAAAGTCAGCCAGAGAGACCTGGGGGTGTTCCTACCTCAAATTGGTGCTACCACGTGTAGTCAGCCACCTCTCAGGTGAATCAAGCACTGATTTATCCAGCATCTCCATACCCAGACACCTTCTTTCTGCACCGCTACTCCTGCAGAGAATACGGTGTGAAGGTCTGGGGGGATCCCCCACAAAGGAGAGACAGCCCTTCACATGACAAAACAAGTTGATTATATGACTCCCACCCAGACAAGGTCCCTGCCACAAGCACAGGCTTTGCCACCCCATGTCTCAGCCATGACCACCTTCACTCCCTGTGGAGGGGCTGCCACTGCTGCAGACACCCACATCACATCACCTGGCCCCGATGCAGCTGCAGCTCCCTGAAATTCAGCACTGGGGGGCTGGAGCAGGGTGCTGGAGGTGCCCCACATCCCCCACATCCTAGAACAAACCGGGAGCTGCTGCATTTAACCCCAACCTGACCGAGGGTTATTTGATGCTGAGGGCTACGAGAGCTCCCCAAATCTTCCAGCAGCTGAGGACACCTGGACACGTGTCCAGGTTTGTCCCCATCAAACACAAGGGGTTTGTCCCCATCACTTGAGGGGTTTGTCCCCATGACTGCCCAGGTGCACCAGGGTCAGTGGGAGGAGAGATGGGATGTAGAAGCCCAGTGCTGCTGGAGGCAGCCCCCCAGTGCTGGATCCTGCCCCCCGGTCTGGGGCAGGAGGTCCTGGCTCTGCCCTGCACCCATGGACAAAGGGCGGGGGGTCCAGGTCACAGAAACCCTGCAAGCCCCCCAGCGAGCACGGGATGAGGGACCCTAGGGGTGCACCCCCCCAACACACCCCAGGGCACCCCCTCTGCCCCCAAACACACTGTACAAGGTGGGCAGCACGCAGGGGTGGCGTCCAGACGAACTGACCCCCCTCCAGTACCCCAGTCCTTGGGCACCCAGCCCAGCACTGGCCCGGGGGGGTGGGAGCTCCCCGAGCGCAGGGGGGGCTGCGGCAGCCCCGCTGCAATCCTGACGCTGCAATGATCACGATGCCACTCACATCCCACTGCACAGAGCCGCCGTCCCCGGGGACGGGCACAGCCAGCCCCGCTCGGCACCCGCAGCCGGGCACGTGCTGCAGCCCACGCGTGTGCACACTCGTGTGCAGGGGAAGGGATGTGAGCAGGGCTCCGTGTGTCTGTCTGTGTGCCTGTGCAGGGCTCTGTGTGTCTGTCTGTGCACCTGTGCAAGCCTGTAGGTGTGGGCATGGAGGTGCAAGGGCCAGTGCACGGGCACGGGGGGTGTGTGTGCACACGTCTGTGCACGTGTGTAAATGTATGTGCAAGCATGTCCATGCGTGTGTGCACGGGATGTGCAAATGCATGTGAAGGTATGCACACGTGCGTGTGCACAGAGGATGAGTGCACGTGGGTGTGTGTAAATGTGCACAGGGTGTGCAAGTGCTTGTGCATGAGACATGTGCCTGTGTGTGCCTGTGTGTGCCTGTGTGTGTGTGTATAAAAGCTGGTGCACAGGCAGTGCGTGTGCAAAGTGCTGACAGGCGTGTGCACATGGTCAGGCACACGTGTGAGCACACCTGCCCAGGGATGTGTCCGGGTGCAAGCGCTTGTGTGGACGTGCAGCACTCGTGTCGCCACCTCCACCAGCTCCTGCACGTGGGGCTGCACATCCTCACGTGTGCGTGGCACTGCCCACAGCCTGTGCAAGGGCCTGCACACACACACATACACAGACACACAGACACACAGACACACACCCCCTCTGTGTGCCTCTGTGCTTGTGGGAACCGTGAGGGGACGGGGCTCTGGGGGCAGAGATGCAGTGCAGGCACTCGACCAGGGAAGTGCTGCTTTGGGGGCTTGGGGGGCTCTTCGGTGCTGGCCAGGGCTCGGGAGCCTGCAGGCAGCATCAGGCCTCAGTGCAGGGGCTGTTTTTGAGCTGGGGAGCTAATTAGCATCACTAATTGCTCCCTTGTGGTGCTTACCGGGTGCTGGCAGAGCTGAGGACTGGGAGAAACTGAGGCACAGGAGAGGCCTGGGGGAGCAAGCCCATGGAGACCATGTTACCACACCCCCCCTCCAACTCAGTACCCTACAGTCCCCTGGACCCTACAGCCCTTGCCATGGGGCCAGGGGCCCGATCCTGTCCCTCCAAGCCAGGGAGCCAAGCTTTGATGCCCCTCCTGCATGGGGTCCAGGCTGGGCAGCGTGGGGCAGGTGTGGGCAGTGCCATGGGGGCAGCCCAGGCGGGTCGGGGGTAGCCGGGGTGCCATCGCTGGGTGGGAGGGCAGGCAGTGGAGCAGAGGGGACAGGCAGTGGAGTAGTGTGTCCTTGGGCACATCCCCTCAACTCCAGGTCCCAGACCCCATTGTGCCACCGCCTCACTGGGTGTCCTTGGTCGCAAGCCCCATCCCCACCAGGCACAAGCAGGGCAGCCCAAGCCCTCGCTGGGGGTGCAGAGCCGCTCCCAGCCCCACGCCGCAGATGCCGGGCGGGGGGCCCGTCGCAGCCTCTCCTCCCTGTCCCAGCCCCCTGTCCCTGCCGGGCCCCCCGTGCTGCGGGAGGGCCGTGCGGCGGCTGGGCTGCGGCACTGCATTGCAGTCCTGCTCTGGCTGCGCTGCCTTTTTTTTTTTTATTCCTTTTGCAATTTTTCTTTTTTTTTTTTTTTTCCCCTTCCCCTTTGCAAGTTGCGGCAGCTGCTGGCAAGGGGCCGAGCGGCCGGCGGTGGGGGTGGGAAGGGAGCTCGGCCCCTGAAATCCCCGCTGTGTCCTCAAACCCCTCTCGGCCGCCCCCACAGGGGATGTTCGCTGCGGTTCCTCCGGTGCTTCACGTTTCCTCTTTATTCCTCCCTGTTTTGGAGCTGCCCCTCGTCACTCCCCACTGCTCCCTGCCTCTCCCCTGGCCAAGATCTCAGAGTCTTAAGGACATAAATAAAATATGAGGGTTATAATTAACCATTTCTATCAGCCCTTGGCCCTGGAACGAACGTGGGTTAAGGCTTCAAGAAAAAATACTGGCTGGAAAGGATCCCCCTCCCACCTTGCTGACCCCTGCAGACCCCCCAGCTCTTTCCTGGGGTGCAGCACTCATGGGGGATGCTGATGAGAATGGTAGGACCCACCCCACACCCCTCTCCAAAACCGCTGGGAGCTCCTCATGGAGCAGAACAGGGTGGGCTTCACCCAGGCAGCTGCTGAGGAGACCCCACAGGGCAGAGGATGGGCAGAGCTCCTCATGGCACATCACCCATGCACCTATATTACACTCCACCCTGCAGCCCCCCAGGTACCACCCCAGTTCCCCCAGAGCTTTATCCTCCTCCTCTTTGCTCTGGGCCCCCCGGCATGTGGCCCCTGCACCCCACGGTGCATTACACTGAACCTGCCAAACCCACCCCCCCCACAGTGCATTTCCCCCCTAATGCACACCCCTGCATCCCCCAGTGCCTCATCCTGCACCCTTCAGTGCAGCACCCCCAAATCCCATGGGACATTACCCTGTGCCCCACTCTGCAGCTTCCCAGACCCCCTAACACATCACCCCAGCCCCCTCCAGGCATAGTCCTGACACTGCACTGCCCCCAGAACCCCAACACTCCCCTGCACCCCATGGGGTGTTACCCTCTACCCCTTCAGGCAGTGCCCTAAGCTGCAAACATCTGGCCTTGAAGGAGCCCCCAGGGACTGTATCCAGCGAACCACCCTCCAGGCTCAGCCTCCAAACTCCCCCAGCTTTGTTAAAGCTGATACTGAACCCCGAGAAACTGCACTGAGGCCCAGACCAGCCCCGTGGGGTCTGGCCCCTTCCTGGTGTAACCCCCCCTGGCTACACCTCTGATTTACACCTGGAGCAGGGGGGGATGGAGGCTGGGGGGTGGGCGGGTCCCCCTCCCATTTACACATTCCATTTGCCGCATTCCGTTTGCCGGCAGCACCCCAAGGTCTGGCGGGATGGAAACCCCAGGCTGGAGCCGGCGATCCCTTCCCCCTCCATCCCCAGGGCATTCCCTGTAACCAGAAAAGCAGTTTAGACGCCGGAAAATCCCCTTCCCAAGCCCTCATTCCTCCTCCTCCTCCCGCAAAGGCTCCATCCCAGAGACTCCCCCGCCTGTGCTGCCGCAGCACCCGGCACATCCGAAAAGCCAAACAAGGGGGATTTGGGCTTTCCCCAGTAGTGGTCCCATCATGGGTACCCCCTGCCCCGGCATCAGCTCCCTGTCCGGGTGGGATGGGAATGGATGGAGAGGGGTGGATTCACCCGTTGGGGTGGGGGGCTTTGAGGACCACGCAGGGAGAAGCGAGATGTGCGGGGGAATCGACAGGGGTTCACCCTCATCAGCGAAGGACCAGACCCGGGATGAGAATTTGGGGGTGCACAGAAGGATCAGGATGTCCTCGGACACGGCAGCACCAAGCGAGCTCAGCGCCAGGGTCGGGGATTTTGGGGAATCCAGCTGCTGAAAACGCCCCCCCTGCTCCCCCGTGGGGGCAGCTGGAACCTCTCCCCTCCGGGAAGGCGATGGAGATGACGGAGGGCAGAAACAGTAACAAATGAAGATTAATGAGGCTGAGGCAGCAATTAGCAGCAGCCGGCGCTGACGGAGGATGGGCTGGGCTCGAGCAGACGGGTACGGGGGGGCCCAACCCCTGGCCCCCCCGCCCAAAGTGTTGAATTGTCCCAGGGAGACCCCGATCTGGGGGAAGTTCGTTAGATAATGAAGGGCGGCTGCCACCGTGGGCCCGGAGAGAGCAGTTCTCGCTAATTACGGGACGGCAAAGCCGGCGCTGAGTTGTCCTGCTGAGATGGAGACGGGGCGGGGTGGGGGGACCCTCCAGATCTCCATGAATGTCAGCTGAGGGAGCTGATCCCAAAACCTGCACTGCCCTGTGCCAGGCTTGGATGACTGGGAATGAAAATCCCAAACAGGTCCCAAGGTGAGCCCCCTCCCATTCCAATGCCGGTGGGAAGTCTGGGAACTATGGATCCGGATCCTGCAGCGCAGCCCCGGGGCAAGTGGAGATTTCGAGGTACAGCTGAGATATTTGGCAGTGCCCCAGCTGGATCTTGATGCCAGCGGGTGTTTTGGAGCTGGGGTCAGCAGGACAACGGCTGGAGGAGGAGATCCCATCTCTGCCGGACCCACTGGCACGATGCCAGGGCATCCCTCTGGCCTTTCATGGGGGCACTGACCCCCCAGCGCTCCCATCGCATCCGATGTCAGTCACGGAGGGGACATGCTGGGCCAGAGTTTCAGCTCACAGCAGTGAGACAGGAGACTCTAATTAAGGCAAAAACATGATTTGGCTTCTAATGGTCATTTAATTAAAGAGAATTCCAGGCAAGGGATGTGTGGAGGCATGGGGAGACTGAGGGATCAGGGAGGAGGGAGTGTAGGGGGCACTAGGTAGGGAGACACTGCAGGACCCTGGTGCAAAGGGGCTCTGCAACAACCCAGCCCAGCCACCCCCCACATCTCATCCTTGTTCCCCTTCTCCAGCCCCGGCATGACCCCACAGCAGCTGCATCAGTGGTGCCAGATCAGACTCTCCATCCACAGCTCTCCAGGATGCTGTGGCAGCCCCCAGAGCTTGGGGAGCACTCTCCACTGGGATCCCCCCACAATCCCATCCTGATTCACTCTGCTGAGGGCAAGGGGAGTCTCTGCTCCCCCAGCTCCATACTTCTCATGGGAGAGTATGCCTACTGGGCTGGGAACAGGAGCTGCTGCAGCACAGGCGAGGAGTGTGATGGAGCAAGGACGCTCCAGTAGCACATGGCATCACGGGACCTGAGCTGCTGAGACATGGCCCACACAGGGACACGTTCTCCTGTCCCCAAACCCAAGTACCAGCAGGTGCTGCTGGCCAGACCCCCCCGCCCACCAAGGGAAATTGAGGCACAGATCCCTCTGCCCACTGAGGGAAACTGAGGCACAGCATGGGGAGCAGCACCCTGAGGGAGGAACCCCCTAGGCAGGGCTGAAGCTCAGCATTTCCCCCACTCAGAGCTGTGATGGGACCCTGCTGCTGCCTGGGCCAGTGACAGCCACCAGACCTTGCTGGGAGCCCCAGCACTGCTCCCCATCCTGCAGACTCCAGCAGCATCTCCAGATGGGACTAGAGTCAGCCACAATGTCCCTCCCTGCCATGGCAGGCTCTGCTCATGGCCCGTCACCCACCAGCACCTGGCTCAGCCAAGTAAAAGTAACAACATGCTGGGGCTTGGCAGCCCCAACCACCGTCCCTGCCCCGGGAGAGGAGCAATTCCAGGGGAGCACTGTGACAGAGAAGGACACAATTCCTGTAAACACTGGATGAGCTGCCCAGCTGATGGCAAGTGTGTCCCCTGCATGTCCCCACAGGGGCACAGCCAGAGTCCCCACCCTCGCCCCGACTGGGATGCACAGGGGATGGACACTGCACAGCCTGGGATGAGCTCCTGCCTCACTGCCCCACAGGCCAGAATCTGGGCTCCTCACCACATAGCCCCCAGCCTCAAGGAAGGAGATCCAGCCCCAGGCTCACAGGGGAGAGCTTGTAAAATAAAAAATTATAAAATAATGGTGGTTTTGAAGCCGGCACTTGCCTATGAGGGAGGACCTGCGTTGCTCACAGCAAAACCAAGCGAGGTCTAACAGTAAATGTAGCCTTAAAGGAGGCCTTCATCCATCATTTGAGATCCAAATTGATGCCTTCTGGTGCTCCCAAGCCAAACCACCGGTGCCTGCTGCTGGAAGACTGTGCTGAGCACTGCTATGACTCACTGGATGGACACATAAAGGTCAGCAGGGCTGGGGAAGGGGTGATCCCACCCTGCCCTGCTCTGTCCTGAGCATCTCCCCCTACACAGCATCACCCCAGCCTGGCACCCACCAGGTACCAGGGTCCCTCTCAGCAATGGCAGGTGCCCCCCCGAGAATTGTGGCTCAGGGAGACACCAGGTTTGTCCCTACCCAGGGACACTTCCCTGCATGGGTACCAGTGCTGGCACCCGCTGGTGCCAGGGTGCCCAGACAGGCAGCTCAGGGATTTTCTGCACCTTTGCCTCTAAAATCAGACCAGCACTGAGGTAAAACAGGGGACAAGGCCAGTGACAGCAACACCAGGGCCCGCATCAGGAGATAGGGAGACTCAGCTCTGAGCACTCAGAGCCCTGCCTGGCACCTAGGGGTGCCGCTCCCCCCGAGCCCACTGGATCCTAGCTGGATCAGGCCCTGGCTATCCCCAGCCTCCAGCACTGCTGCTGGTCCAGGAGTGAAGGAAGGACGGGAGAAAGCTGAGCTGGGACTGGTACCGGGGCTCCCCCAGGAGCCGGGGCAGGTGCTGCGACATCCACTGCCAACCAACACTTTGGTGCCAACAGCGAAGGGGCCAGTGAGCACCTTGTCCCCCTCCTCACTACGGCTTCAGGTTCCCATTGTCTCCCAGTCCAGCTGCACTGCTCCAAGACTCCACCAGAGGCATCCCACAGAGATCCTGCAGGGGCTCCAGAGGGTTTCGGCACATGCCATGTGCCCCCATGGCACCCAGAGAAAAGGCAGCTGGGGGTTCTGGTCCCCTGAGCTGTGGGGAAACAGCTGTTCCCAAGGACACCAGAGCATTCCATGTGGAACATCCCCCAGGGCACTGGCCACTGCCACAGCAAACCGCCAGGCTCCCCCCAACCCCAGCCAGCACAGGCAGCCCACCCCTGGCACACAGAGCTGCAAATGGCCAAAAAAGCCTCCCAAAAAATAGATGTAGGGCACCGCCAGCACTCAGCCCGTTCCCCAGCACCGCGATGCCACGGCAGCCATGCCTTGCTCCAACAGCAACACCAGTGCAGCTAAATAGGGCACCAGATGGTGATGGGCTGAGCTGTCCTGGCACTTTGAAGGCACCACACGGCCAAGAGCACCGAGTCCTGCCTGCTCGGGTGGGCACCGGCACCGCGGCCCCGTTGCTGGCTCTCCCAGCCATGGCCCCGTGCCACAGTGATGGCTCCCAATCGGCACAGGGGGAGTGAAAATGAGCCAGGTCAGCTCCTGGGGAAGAGCCAGAAGCAGCTCTCGCAGGAGCCGAGACGCAGTGGATCAATCGGAGACGGGAGTAAGGGAGCTCACACACTGCGCTGCTCCCCAGCTCAGCAGACGGGGCCAAATGAGCAGACACAAGCCACGAGGGGCCATTTCCAGTGGGGAGGCTCCAGGAAGATCTCCACAGCACCCAGCCAAGCATGAGGTGGTGATGGGATGGTGTTAGAATCCAGAAAACCAGTTCCCGGCCCTGGGGAGCCCCCAGCGATGCTCATCACCCAGGATCCCCCTCCTCCCTGCCAGCCTGGGCTCAGTCTCCAGGGACTGGCTGCCTGTGGGAGCAGTGCTGGTGCTGCTTGCCCAGCTCCAAGGCAGGAGAGCCCCAGAGGCAGAGTACAGCTCTGTGTCCCTGGGACCACTCACTCGTGTGGCATTGGGGGCGAAAAAGGGGATGGAGGAGGGATAGTGATGGGATCATAGGGGACACAGGACCACTCCAGGCAAGGGCATTTTGTTATGGCATGAAGTCCCACCAAGGCCAGAACACAGGACTGACTCCCATGAATAAACTTTGTGCAGATTCCACCAGGAGAGCCAGGAGCCCAGCCAGGGTGATGGGCACAGCCCCTAGACACCATGGCAGGGTCCTCCAGGGGCTGGCCTCCCCAGCCCCTCCGAGCTGCATCCCTGTGCATCCTTCCAAGTGTCTTGGAGGCACAGGCACAATGGCACACACTTTCAGGGCTGCACAGAGGAGCTGCTCCACTGGCACATCCTAGGGAAGGCTGTTTCTCCCCTAGAATAACCTGGAGAGCCCAGCTGCAAAGCATCCAGGTTCCTGAACTGGTGTTGGTAGCCACCATTCCTTCCACCTTCCAAGGGTCCCCCAGGGCCAGGCCCACCCCACCCCACAGGGAGGTCTCTGTCAGGCTCTCTCATGGCACAGAGCTGTGGCCGAGCTGTCACAGCCACACACTGCAGCACTGAGCAGCAGCTGTGCCAGGCTACTGCTAGTGGCACCAGGCTGGTGTGTGGACAGCAGTGGGCACACACTGGCACCTTCACCCCAAGCACTAACCCTGCCCTGCCATGCCTCAGTCCCAGGAGAAAACCCTGGGACTCCCATGGGAGCAGAGCAAGACAGCAACAGAGCCCACAGGGAATCCACGTGCTTGTAAATCCATGCACAGCACTGAAACTTGGGGTTGCTTTCCTCCTTGAATCCAGTGCTCGAGGCTGATGGGAGCTGTGGTGCCACTTGGGGATCCCCAGTCCCAGCAGCCCTCCATCCCAGTGAGTCCCTGGGGATACTCTGTGTCCTGCAGGAGAAAGTGGGAGGTGCCTCCCTGGGTTGGTGCTGAGCAGTTCCTTGGCTGGTCCCAGCTCCGTGGTGTTCTGGTGGAATTGTTCCAAGGCTCCACGTGAGGCTCACGGGGCTCAGGGATTCCTCAGCCCACAGAAGCACTGCCGGAGCATCGGCTGCTGAATCAGCTCTGCTGACCCCAAACTATTCTAGCATATTTTGGGCATCCTGCTGCCCACAGACATCCATGCATCTCTGTGGCTTCAGCCTGGCCCTGGAGCAGCTCCCCAGGTCCCTGGCAGCAGGACAGTCCCCCCAGCCCACCTCCAGTTCTCCAGTTCAGCACAGGCTCAGATGGGCTCGGGGTTTGGATGTGCCCCATCATAGCCCCCAGCACTCACTCATGCCACAATCACCTGCTTTGCTCCCAGCCTCCTCACATCCCCAGGGATGCACCAGCCCAGAGCCCACATCTGATGCACCCATGCAGGGCTGGGAAGAGCTGGGGAGCATAAAACACCCAGATTAATTAAAACACACCGGATTTCCTTAAGATGCACAAGTAGAAGAACCCCTGGCAGTGCCGGGAGCCCCTTCCAGGCTGGTGGGCTCATAGATGAACAACAGGATGGGTTTGGTGCAACAGTCAGACAACTGCCTGGGCAGGAGAGCGGGAGCAGATCTGGACAGCAGGAATTTGCCACATGCGCTGCCGGAGCCGGCTGCAGTCACCCCTCCCAAAGCACCAAGCACGACCAGAGCCACCCTGGGGGGACAGGGAGCTCTGCCAGCCTCCACCCCACTGTCTGACCAGCAGCAAAATTCAGAGGCACCACAGTTCCTCCTCCAAACACCAGAGCTGATGAAACATCCCTTGACTTCCATCACACAAGGAACAATGGAGTGGGTGGCCCCACTGGGATGTGACAGCACCCAAACTCAGGGGGAGACACCGGGATCCCACACCCCAGGGCTGTCAGGGATGGGCCAGCACCATCCCCAGCTGCAGGATCACACCTGTTCGGGGCATTCAAGATTACAGCCGCACGCTGCCTGATTTACAGTTTAATTAATAAATTGGGAATTATGCTGACTTTATCCAATATTTTTGGATGCGTGATGTTATCAAAATCCCATTACTGATGAAGGAAGGCGTGAAAAGCGAAATTAGCTTTGGCATCTGAAACACTTCAGTCGATGCGATAACACAATTATTAGAGCTAATAATCAAAGGGCACTTTGGGGAACGTGGGCTCTGGCAGGAGCCAAGCCGAGGGCAGCCGCAGAGGGGGGACAAACTGGGGAACAGACGGGTGTTCATCCAGGAGGGAAAGGCCAACCACAGCCAAGGGCAAAAGCATTTTGCCAACTGCACTTACCAGCAGCTCCAGATATTGGCACAGGGAAGGCGCCGGTGGCCACCCGGCTGAGGAGGAGCGTGGCCAGGCACAGTGCCGAGCTGCACTGCTGGGGATAGGAAATTAAAAAACAGAGGATCTGAAAACCAGCGGACACTGGGTGCCGTCTGTATGCTTGGGCATTGATCCTGCTGGACGACATCACGGCTGCCAGCTCACAGCTCTCTGCGCAGCCCGGGGAAGGAGAAACTCCAGTCATAACGAGAAGCCGCAGTCATCCGGCTCCTGGAGCTGGGGCTTTGCCAAAACCATGGTGAGCTGGAGAAAGGACCTGCTCCCATCCCTCGGGGTGAGTGGGAGTCCCAACTCACTTTGACGGCCTTTAGTTTGAGCCATCCCCAGGGCTCACGGAGCAGGAGGCAGCTCCTGCAGGAGCAGCTGGCAACAAATGCCACGGCTGTGCCATTCCACTGCCCACGGGCACGGCTGTGGGTGAGCAACGCCGTTTTGGAAGCCCCCTCCTCGACCAAATACATATAATATATATCCATGTATCATATAAGGGTTTATATGAATATATGTGTGTGTCCTCCCTCCTCCGTGGCCCCGGGCGCTGAGGGCAGCGGGTTGCAGAGCGGGTTGCCCGAGGCGATGCAGTGCAGCCCGTGCTGGCTCACTGCCGCTGCCATCGCCGGGCGACAGGCAGCGAGGGACGCGTCCTCGCCCTGCGGAATCGGGGGCACCGGGGCTTCGGGCCGACTCCCGGCAAGCGGGGCAGTGGCGCTCACCACGGGAGGCCGAGCAAGATGCCAGGGGATCAAGCAAGGTCAGACCCCTTCCTGCACTACACCAGATGCAAGAAGGGGACAGGGCATCGCACCAAGAGGCATTTGGGGTTTAGGGACAGTGGGGTGTTTTGCTGGATTGTGCTGTTCCCGCGCAGTACAGGTGACGTCCCGCTGCCACTGCTGGCCTCAGTGACCTTGGGTGCATCACCTCCCCGGTGCCCCTCACTCCCCTGGCACACAGACCACCGCCAGCCACGCTTCCTCCCACCAAAACCATGCGGCCAAAAGGAGCCAAGCGCAGCAAAGGCTCAGAGCCCCGGGGATGCCCCGGGGGTGCCCCCGGGTGCCCCGGGAGTCCGGCAGCCCCCGGCAGCCTACGGCCGAGGCACTGTGCGAGCGAGGAATAATGCAGCAGGCTGGAGACTCCTGCCGGTGGCTGCGCTGCCGCTCGGCAGGACTAACACCGCTGCAGCAGCACCTCACGCACCAGCCCTCGCTCAGGACTGAAGTTTTGCTGCAGCAGAGGAGCCGGCGGGGAGTCCTGCAGCGCCCTGCAGCTCCACAGCGCAGGAGGGCTGGGCTGCCGGACACCCTGCAGTGGGTGACAGCACACACTGGGGGACATCCCGCGGTGGGTGACAACAGCGTCCCGGCCACTCTCACCCGGAGGACGGGAGAGCACTGCGCCGAGGAGCGACCGTGAAGAGACAGAGCGATTGGTACAGTTGGGGACCATGAAGCGATGGGTGACACAGACGCGTGTCCCCCTCTTCCCATGCCACAGTCACCTTGCAAGGCTGCCTGTCCCCTGCGCAATTTGCAGAGAGAGCTCCTTCGGGATCACTCTTTAAAACTAGGCTGAGGGGAGCAGCCAGGTGCTGAGCACAGCAAGGGTTGCGGCACCCCAGTGTGACACCCCCGGTTCTGGACTGAGCCCCTCCACACCACTGCACCCCGACGGCACCCAGACAGCGCGGGAGGGCAGGAGGATCCCGGAGCTTGGTGTAGCCATGGCGGGGGAATCCAGCCGGAGAAGGGTCTGGCTGGAGCTGGCTCCTGGCCAGGCCGCTACGGAGAAGCCGCCAGCGCAGTGGGGCTTGGGGCCGCCCATGGCTGGGGCCACGCCGCTCCCACGAGTTCCCAGCATCAGGGTGGTTCCCTGCAATGCAGCGGGGACAGCTCTGCGCCCACCACCACCCCCCGGGGCCAGCACCCCAAGGGCACCCACGGTCGGGCAACCGCAGGGATGCGAAGCTGGAGCATCCCGCAGCACCGGGAGGGCACTTTTGACCCGGCTGAGTGCTCGGTGCGGGACCCGCGAGGATCCCACGTCCTCGGGAGGGTCCCACGCCCCTGAGTGCCCCCCTTCCAGTTCCGCAGCCCCGTGCACCACTGGTCGCCCCCCTCTTCATCCCACCAGGCTCTGTCTCCAGTCGCCTTCGGGGCGCAGCTCCCCACGGGCAGCCCCGGGGGCGTTGGGCAGCGCTGGGACCCGTGTCCCCGGAGGGTTTCCCGGGGAAAGCGCCGTTCCCCGCCCCGCACCTGGCACCGGGACACGGCGGGTCACCCGCGCGCACTCCATCCCACCCCACCGGGGGACGATCGCACCTCAGGCAGGGGCTCGGCGGGAGCCCGGGCGGCCCCGTCCTGCAGAGCCCGCGCCGCTGCGGCACCGGGGAGAAACTTCGGCGGGAGTGCGGGCGGGCACTTACCAGCCGGGGCGGCGGGGCGGGAGCGGTGCGGTGTCTGCGGTCGGTGCTGTGTCTGCGGTCGGTGCTGTGTCTGCGGTCGGTGCGGTCGGAGCGGGAGGGGACAGGAGCGGTCGGTGCGGTGCGGGCGGTGCGGGGCGGGCGGCGGGACCTGCGCGGCGCTGCGGCAGCTCCGGCCCCCCCGGGCTCGCGTGCGGCGGCTCCGCGAAGCTCCGCCCACCCCCGAAGGCCCCGCCCGCGCCCCGCCCACACACCCCGCCCACACACCCCCCGGGGGGGCGCGGATCGGGGGTCGCGGGGGAGCGGCACCGCCCGTGGGGCTCCCGGCACCGGGTACCTTCCCATCGGGGTCACCTCGCACCGGGCACCTCATACCAGGCGCCAACAGCGGGCACCGACATCAGGCACCTCACACCGGGCACCCCTCACTGGGGTCACTCAGCACCGGGCACACCTTATCGAGGTCACCTCACACGCAGCACCAGCACCGACATCAGGTCCTGACACCAGGGACTGCCACTTGGCACCTCACACCATGCACAGGCAGCGGGCACCCTTCCTCGGGGACACCTCACACTGTGCACCAGCACTGCCCATAAGGCACCGGGCATCCCTCATTGGGGGCAGGTCACACGGGGCACCAGCACCACCCCAGGGCACTTCACATCAGGCACCTCAGGTCAGACACCTCATACCAGGCACTAACACTGGGCACCAGCACCGAACACCACTCACTGGGGTGACCTCACACTGGGCACCCCTTATCAATCACTTCGTACCAGTCACCTCACACTGGTCACACCACACTGGTCCCCTCTCACCAGTGACCTTGCCCAGATCACCACCCACTGGTCACTCACCACTGCCACGGCCACCACAGGGACATCCCACCCCAATCAGGTCCCTGCTGTGGCCACAGGAGGGAGGGGTGATGGTGGCACCCTCACCATGCCTCCCCCACATCCAGAGGATTCCTGGTAACCCAGCTTAGGGGCCAAAATAGCAGGAAAAAGCTGGTGGGATTCCAGCAAGCAGCCGAGGTGGGGAGAGGAGGGCAGTGGTGGGGCGGTTTGCCCCTGCAGTGGGGTGCCCTTCCCATCAGTGGGGTCTCCAGTGGGAAGGGGGACCCTTGGACACCCCTTACTCCCCACAGATGAGTCAGGGCCAGGGACCCTGTGGGTTAAGCTGAAACCACCCCAGCTGGGAGTCCCACACCTCTGTTCTGGCAGCACCTGGCTTCCCACTGCCAGAGGAAGGGTTAGATGGGATATTGGGAAGAAATTCTTCCCTGTAATGGTGGGGAGGCCCTGGCACAGGTTGCCCAAAGCAGCTGTGGCTGCCCCGTCCCTGGAAGTGTTTAAGGCCAGGTTGGACGGGGCTTGGAGCAACCTGGGCTAGTGGAAGGTGTCCCTGCCCATGGCAGGGGGTGGAATTGGATGATCTTTAACATCCCTTCCAACCCAAACTGTTCTGTGGGTCTGTACAGGAAGGGCTGCATGTCCCTGGGGAGGGAGGTGCTGTTGGCACACAGGCTGTGGGTCACCTTGGCGGGAGCTGCTGAGTGCTGCTGTACCTACACTGGGTGCTGCTGTACCTACACTGGGTGCTGCTGTACCTGGACTGGGTGTTGTAGCCCCTGGGTGCTGCTGCACATGCCGGGAGCTGTGCCCAAGGGATGCTGTGCCCAAGGGATGTGGTGCCCAAGGGATGAGGTGCCCAAGGGATGTGGTGCCCAAGGGATGAGGCGCCCAGTGGCTGTGGCTGCACACCTGGCCCTGTCACACACACAGTCAGTACCTGTCAGGTGCTACTGAACACGCTGGGTGCTGTCTGTTCATGTTGAATGCACCAAACAATGTCCAGGTGCTGCTGGGATCCCACTGCCCTGCAACTCCCCTTCTCAGCCCTCACAGCCCTGCAGCAGCCCCCCCATCCCCCACCCCAAATCACAGAGACACCCACGAGCTCCCGGTAGATACTGAGAGCAGGGGAAGGGACTTGCATGGGGATCACATCCCCACTACAGCACCCATGAGTGCTGGTTGCCTAAACAAAGGGCCCCTCCCCTGCCCATCACCCTTGAAACACGTGGCTGAGTTTTCCCAAATGCAGGTGTCTGTCTGGAATTGAAGTATCATCATCATCCCCCTGTGGTCCTTCTGCGTCCTCCCCCATGCCTGGGGACAGATTCCTCTGGCTCACCGGCTCTGCGCCGCGGAAATCCCGTGAAGTCGCGATGAGTGGGACCCTTCTGCTGCTCTCCTGCCTCCTCTCCTGCCTGCTCTCTTCTGCCTGCTCTGCTGCCCGCACAGGGCCCGGAGCCAGCACAGGTTGGGATGCACGCACAGGGCACGTCTCTGCGGATGAGGGGCCGGGGCGCCCCAAAACCAGTTCCGCTCTCCGCGTTCGGGATCGCACCGTAACGAACTCGTGTGAACTCGCCCTGTGGAAGAAGCAGCAGCTGATGGGAAGAGCCCTCTCCTGGCCCTGGATCCGCCACTGCAGCCTCTTACAGCTCATCACCACCCTGTCATTAATTAACGGCTCTTGAAGCATCTGTCCCCGCTCCAGCATCGCTCTCCGGAGGGGAAAACAAATTTGGAGATGCCGCGGAAGACCGGGCTCTCCCTGCCCCCTTCATCCTCCCCATGTGCCCTGCTGCAAGGCAGGGGAACGGTCACTGCACAAGGGACACTGTCCTACCTCTGTCCCCCTGTGCTGATGTGGCATTTGTTACTGCTGTATTCTTTCATGGGGATCAGACCTGGTGAGGCAAAAGGGGCCCACGGGATGCCCACCCACCTCGAGCCCTTCTTCCCCCCCTACTTATCCCAAGTACAGCCTGTCCCTCCTGCCCCAGGAGAGGGGCCTTCTGCTTTCCACGTCCTGCAGAACTGCCAGGATTCCAAACCAGGAGCATTTCTGCCCACCCCAGACTTTACAGGAGTGTGACCTTGGGAGAGGGGTCCTCAATCCCTAAAACTGCTCCCAGCATCCTGCCAAACAGCCAAGGTTTCAACCCAGGAGCATTTCTACCAAGCCCCACTTCCCAGATTTTGCAGGAAGGCGACTACCAAGGACAGGGGGAGATGCTCCAAGGGCTGGAGCCCCTCTGCTATGAAGACATGGCAGAGCTCCTCTGCTATGGGAAAGCTGGGGGTGTTTAGCCTGGAGAGGAAAAGGCTCCAGGGAGATCTTAGAGTCCCTTCCAGTGCCTATAGAGAGATGGAGATGGATTTGGACAAGGGATGGAGTGACAGGACAAGGGGGAATGGCTTCCCACTGCCAGAAGGCAGTGTTAGATGGGATGTTGGGAAGAATATTCCATTTAATATCTTTTCCTGTGAGGGTGGTGAGGCCCTGGCACAGGTTGCCCAGGGTAGCTGTGGCTGCCCCATCCCTGGAAGTGTCCAAGGCCAGCTTGGATGGGACTTGGAGCAACCTGGTCTAGTGGAAATTGTCCCCTCCCCAGGGCAGGAGGGTGTAATGAGATGAGCTTTAAGGTCCCTTCTCACCCAAACATTCCATGATATGCAGTGGCACAACTGCCCTCACCTCTCCCGCGCAGGGACAGACCCACGGACACAGGACCAGGAGCCAGGGGTACATGAGATCACTTTATTGAATCCAATGGTGTTAGACAGATGACCGAGAAGAGACATGCCAGTTGGTGCGGGCAGCGTGGGCAGCAGGAGCTGACTTGGTGCAGGGCTGGAATTGTTTCTGTCTTTTCGGAATATCCTCAAGCCTCTTCCTGGCTTCCTTTTATGCTTCTTTTAAAATTTCTTTGAAGTAAAAACAACTAATCGTGGAAAGAGTCCAGATGGTGTTTGTTTGTTCCCTATGATTGTTCCCGCAGCTATGTACAACGTGGGGCTGGGTCTCAACATCAGGTATAAAATGGAGCGAGTTTACAAACGTGGAGGGTGCAAGGAAAAAGCAAAGACAGACAGGCAACAGCAGTAGAAATCTGGACCAAAATCTTAAAGAGAAATTTAAAAAGTGCTATAAAACCCCTTGGCAGGAATATCATGCAGTTAAGAAACACAAAACCCAGTCAATTACACAGATCATCTAAAACAGGAATTTGTCCATTTTATCTTTTATTTAATTAAAAAAAGGTTGTTTGTGTTTAATAGAAAAAAGCTAAAATTGTAAGGTTCAGGCCACCGGGCAGCAGCAGCTCGAGGGGGCAGGAGGGTGAGGCGCTGGTGTCACCCACCTCCAGCCCCTCAGGGGGGCTCCCAGGGGCCATGGGCACCTTTGGGGGCAACTGGCACCTTTGGAGGTGAGAGGTACCCTTGGGGGGGTGACGGGCAACTTTGGGGGCAACCTGCAGCTTTGCAGGTGGCAGGCACCCTTGGGGGGTGGCAGGCACCCTTGGCGGGTGACGGGCACCCTTGGGGGCGGCAGGCATCTTTGGGGACAACAGGCACCTTTGGGGTGACCAGCTCCTTTGGGGGTGACAGGCACCACTGGGGGCAGCAGGCACCACCTTTGGGAACAACGGGCACCCTTGGGGGGTGACAAAGCTCCTTTGAGGGTGATGGACACCCTTGGAGGTGGCAGGGGGATGAGTTAGTGCAATCCTTGGACAATTCCCTGGGGACAGAGGGGCTCAGCCCACAGCCAGGGGATGGTCCCCAGACAGCTGCCAGGCTTGGGGACACGAGGTGCTTGGTGTAAGCCAGGAGGAATCCATCAGGACCTGGTTTCCCCAGCCCATGCCCATCCCAGGGCCCACCTGCTTCCCTTCCCTTGGAGACTCCTCCTGGATCACACTCCCACTTGCCACTCACCTCCAACTGCCCAGGCTGAGGTGACAGGATCAGGGGCAGCCCTGACCTGGGGAGGGACAGGGCAAACCTGCAGGACACAGGCTGGGGGACAACGAGCAGCTGGGGGGAGGACAGTCTAGTCAATGTTTTGGTGGCTCCCTGGGGGTGTCAGAAAAGAAAGCAAGCCCAGGCGAGGCTGCCCCTCCTCCCATGGGACTCCTCAGGGCACCTGGGCAGCCCCCAAAGGTGCATCGTGTCCTTCCCACCCCGGGCACCAGAGCCCTGAGGAGGGCGCGAGGGGTTGGAGGGGACAGACAGGTCCCCACTGCCGGCCTCGAGCAGCTGCTGAGCCAGTGTCTCGTACAATCAGAAAAGAAGTCAGCACAGCACAGTCATCACAGAGTACAAAAGAAACCCAAAACCAGGGACGAGGCGCAGGGCCGGGCCCCCCCCAACCCACACAGGGCGTTCCACGACAGATCTATGTACAGTGAGTCCTCGGCCGACAGCGGCAACACAAGAGAAGGCAAACAGAAAGCCCTAATGCCCAAGCCAGCGTGGGGAGGGAATCCCGGGAGATCCCCACGGGAAGGGGCCGGGCTGGCCGGCCACGGCGGCAGCGGGAGGCTGTCAGACAGATGGAGGAGTGAGCACCATGGGGCGGCGAGGTGGAAAGCACCGGCCAAGAGCCCCGAGAGCACCGAGGGCAGAGGTGGCGGCTGCCTCTGACGGCACTGCGGGAGGTGGCCGTTCCAGAGGGGTGTGAGGCGTCCCTGAAGGCCCCACCAGCCGCGGCACAGGGGGCTGAGGTTGCCCAGTCCCCAGCCTGGCAGGGTCTGGGGACTGGGTGGGCTTGGTAGACCTGGCCCTGGGGTCACCTTTCCCCAAATGTCTCTCCAGGGCCCCGGTTGATGGTGGGGGCTGAGCTGGAGGGAAGGAGGAGGCCCCCATAAGCTAGGTGGGCACAGGAGGGGGATGCTGATCCGCAGGGCACCCCACACCATGGCTGGGGACAAGCCAGCAGCTTGGTGAGTGCCAGCACCCCTGTCCCATCAAGCTGGCTTTGGGGACAGAGGACACTGGAGCTGGAGCAGGCTGTGACAGCACTATCCCAAGCTCCACCTGCCCCTTTTCCGCACGGCCAGGGATTAAGGCACCACAGCAGCACCAGGGCTGACCCACTCCATGCAGCAGCCTAGCCTGTGACACTGCTGGGTAAGGCCAGAGGGACACATGGCAGTCCCAGGTGTCCCCAGAGCACCAACATGGGGCACAGCAGGACCCTGCCAGGCTGCAGGAGGGCACAGGGCTGGGAGGAGCAGGCAGCACAGGCAGCAACCCCAGGTTCATCAATCCACACCCCCAGGCCTGGCAGCACCGAGGGGAGAGGGGGCAGGTTGTGCTCCTCAGCACTAAGGGGACAGGGATGGCATCTGGCTGCCCAGGGATAGGGCAGCAGCAGCCTCCCCCTGCCCTGGTACCTCAGGGAGGAGACGCCCCTGGCAGAAACCCTGCCTCCTTGCCCTGTGCTTTTGGGGAGAGGGGAGTGGCCCAGCGAGGGGGTGCTCTGGGAGCATCCCACTGCCACCAGCCTCCAAGTCCCACCTCAGCCAAGCTGTGCGGCCCCAGGAGGTGGGTTCAGGGACTGGAGATCATCCAGTGAGCACCAGTTTTGTAACAGAGGTGGTTTGAGTGGTGAAACCAACAGCTGCAAAAGAAACCAAAGGGGAAGGGCGCTGCTGCCAGGGAAGCGGAGGGCACCAGGCCACAAGCTCCAGGCCAGGAGAGCGAAGAACCAGAACAAAAAAGGGACCAAAGCAAAGTCTGGACTTGGCCAAAGGAAAAGGGGAAGGGGGAAACAAAATAAAATAACCGAAGCACGGTTTATTGGGCTGTCCTGGGCGCAGGGGCTGCCATGTGGGTGAAAGGGGGAACGTACAGGCAGCAGTGAGAGCCGCGCTCCCCTCGGCCGGCGTGAGGCAGGAGCTCCCGCAGCGGCGGCTCCCTTGGCTTTGCCCAGTGGGTGCAGAGGGAGCCAGAGCCCCTCGTGCCTGCGCTCTCATCCTGCAGCCACACACTCCTCCTGTGCCCCCCCCCGCTTCAGCCCAGGTGGCTCCTGCAGGGTCCCTGCCCCACTCGGGGCCTTCCTGCGGCTCCCAGGAGCAGGGGCTCGGCCGCAGCGGTCACCTTGGTCCCAAAGCCCGAGAGTTTATAATAGAGACAGAAAAAACCATGAAGAGAAACCAGGATTCTCCTACCCCCAGAGTCGGGAGGGGAGATGGCACCTCGTGCTCTCCCGTGGATGAGCCGAGTTTCCCCACGCTCCGCCAGGACACACCGGAGCCCTGCTCCTTTCTGCTCGCTCGCCAGCCCCGCGCTCCTTGATGCCAAAGGAAAAGAAGAGCAGCCCAGCAGGAGCAGTGGGTGGCAGCTCCCCTCTGCCTGGGCTGGCATGTCCGGGCCTCACAGAGTCGACTGCAGGTCAGGGTCCACCATGGTCTCACGGTCTGGAGACTCGATGTAGTTGGCGGCTTCCTGGAGCTTGAGCAGCATGGCCATCTGTGGGGACAGGAGTGTGGCATGAGCATGAAGGGGATGGGAGGCCCACGGGTGCCTGGGAAGGCCACTTGGCCCTCCTTGCCCTCCTGGACAAACCACCCATCCTGGGAAGCTCCTTAAAGGGTAAAGCAAATCCCAGGATGCGGCAAAATCCCTCCCTTGCACCAGGATCCTGGCTGGGACGCTCCAGGCTCAGTGTGCCACAGCATCACCACCAGGCATCACCTGTGGCAGCCAGTCAGCCAGCAGCCTCTCTGGGTGACACGCCAGGACATATATGAGCACACGTGTGCCTGTGTGTGGCTCTGCACGTGGACACAATGCCTTGTGGAGTGTCACAACATGCCCGTTCACTGGCACATCACTACGTGCCCTGGTGTGCAGCCCACCTGCCAGTACCACCACCCTGCACCCACTGCTCCTCCCGGGAGCACAAAGTGCTTCTGCATCTCCAGACTGGGCTTTTTACACTGAAAATTAACTGAGAAAGCAAAGCTCCACCCTGCTCTGTCCCCTCCACCAGCCCCTCCAAGCCCACCCACAGTGCCCGGCATACCAGTGGGTCCGAGTCCAGGGAGCTGGGCGTCGTGTCCTTGACAGTGCGCTCCTCAGGGGGGGACACGGCGCTGTGGGGCCCGATGGTGGGTGGGGGCAGGTGGTACAGCTTGGACTGGTCCTGCTGAGCTGACGGCCAGGGCAGGGTGTCCCGCACCCACTCCACGGGGTCCTCCCAGGCCGCCTTCTGCCCATGAACCTGTGGCAGGGAGCAAGTCGTAGCTGACTCCTCAGCACATGCCAGAGCCAATGATGTGGCACCCCGAGCCCCCCAGGACAGTGCCATGTCCCAAAGCAGCCACACAGCAGGGACTGACAGAGATGTCATCTGCACCCACAATCCCAGTACCTCCCCTTTCCCCATCATGGCTGCACCAGCATGTCCCTGCACTGGTTTGTGTTCCCATGTGCCAGCAGCACTGGGTACCTTGAGGCCATCTTTTGCCCCCTCCTGCAGGTAAGGGATGATGGAGTTGTTCCACAGGTCGATGAACCAGGTCCGGAAATCCTCAATTCCAACAGGGCAGGACAGAAAGAAGCAGGGACCTGCAGGGAGAAGGCAGACAGTGGGAATGAGGGCTGGGTCTCCCTGCTCCAGTCACTGGCCCCATGGCTCACAGCACCAAGGTGGGCACACCTTGGCTGGCAGGGTGCCCTGGGAGCAGTGTCTGGGCAGCATCCACCTGGCACAGTGGGCAGATATCTCCCAGGCAAGGAATGGTGTTTCCAAGTTCAATCTATCCCCAAAAGCATGGTGAAGCATGGGGGATCCACCCAGAAAAACATAGTTCCTCCATGCTCCTCTGCTCCCAGGGTGGTGGGAGAACAGGCAGCCCTGGCTAACACCTCAGTGACAGCTCCCACAGGAACAAAGGCCACTCAGGGAAGAGCAATGCTTGTGTGCATCACCCACCAGCTGTGGCTGTGTGGGATTGGGGGACACAGGGAGCACATCAGACCCCCAAGCTCCCCTGGGAGGGTTTGGCCCCAGTCCCTGGGGGCTCCCCACGGTGCATGGCAAAGGAGGGAGGTGAGGCAAGGCCATACCAATGAGGAAATCAGACGTGCTGTGTTTCTCCAGGAAGGTGTGCAAGTGGTACCAGAGTTTGGGCACCCAGTCCAGCACCCGCAGCAGCTCCTCCTTGTTGGCGTTGATGTCTGTGTCTGACTCCAGCAGCTTCCGCCGCAGGTAGCGCACCAGGAAGCCGTTGGCTGGCTCCACATTGTTGGAGAAGGTCAGCATCCTGGAGGAAGGACTTGGGTGGTCAGGGCTGGGTCTCCATGCAAGCTGCCCTACTCCCCAGCACCCTCAGGGGATGTCCTCACACCCCTAACCCTGCATGCGCCCGAGGCTGGGGATTCAGGGCCTGCTGGGGTGACAGGGACAGGCCTGGGGCTCAGTCCTCATAATGGCCCCCAGACAGAGGACGTGACCCCAGAACTGCCCAGTGGTCAGTAACGGCTTCTGTCCTCCACAACTCCACAGGGTTGGTCACCAGGGATGTACAATTCCCACCTGAAGCTGAGATGGAGGCCGTGGTTGGGGGTCATCTTCACAGGCTGGTTGGTGGTCCCGATGATGTATGGGCTGAGTGAGTGATAGACAAAATCCATGAGAAAAAGCCTCCATGTCACCCCTGCCCGTGGCAGAGCTGATCTGGACACAGCAGACACGTGCAGTCTCATTCCCACAGCCCAGGGATGTCACCAGGAGCAGCGGGGAGCACGTGTGTGCCTGGGGGGCTGCGCTGGAAGGGTGCAGGGGGCTCTCACCATTTGTGGTACTTGCAGGTGAGTGCGCCGTTGACCAGCTCGCTGATGGAGCCCGCCTCGCTGAGGTCGTCCAGGAGGATCACCAGCGGCACATCCGCCGTGCCTGTCTCCCGGTCGATCTGGTTGGCCAGGTTGGACAGGTACAGCTGCAGGTCCTGCAATGAACGGGGCCGGGTGTCAGGTGTGGGGCCACGGCATGACGGCCACAGGGACCATGGCAGCAGCGTGGACAGGGACACTGCTGCCCTCACCTTGCAGGACTGCTGGTGCATGTTGAAGGTGCTGACAATGCCCTCGGTGACATCCCGACCCGAGCGCTCCACCAGGTACTCAGCCAGGCGGTTGGTCAGGTAGGTCTTGCCGGTGCCGCTGGGTCCCGAGAGGATGAGGCGGCGGTGCTTCAGCAGGAGGCTGATGTAGTGCTGCATCATGGGCTTGGGGATAAGTGTCTCGAACACCAGGCTGTCCACACACTTCTCCTTCAAGCCTGCAGGCAGGGGAGGGCTGAGGGTCCTGCTCACACCCTGTGACACCGTGAGAGAGCACGGACATGGCACAGCAACAGAGCCCCTCTGCCACACTGACCTTTGAGTGTCACCACGACGCTGGTCAGGCCCCGGCGGCACAGTGGCAGCTCTGGCGGCTCCGTGTCCAACACCCGCTTGATGTGGCTGATGCTGTAACCATAGACAGACTCGGTGCTGAGCCCCAGCGTGGATGCAGGATCCATCTTGGTGATGTAATCCTATGTGGAGAAGGACAGAGCTGTCAGTGCCCCTGAGGGCTGTCAGAGAGCAGCTAGCTCCAAGACAGCTGAGAAGGACCTGGGCCAGGGAACATCAGGCATGGTGGAGCAGTATCAAAGGATGGCTCTCCAAGAGGGCTCTTCATGCTCCTACCTTGAAGACCTGGCAGACAGCCTCATCCAGCATCTTCCAGTCCACCTTCCCGCTCACCTTGGTCCAGCCCAGGAAAAACTCCTGCTGCTTGAGGTCCTAGGAGCCAAAGCAGAGGTATGCAGCATTGGAGCAGCACGTCTAACCCCCAAGAGGGCCCTTGGCCAGAGCCATGACACAGGGACAGGTCAGGGTCCCCACAGAGCCCACACTTACCCCCTTGATGATGTGCTGGGGTGGCATGCGCACCACAATCCGCAGCGTCAGCTCGTCCTTCTGGGTGCCAGCGCTGACAGCGTCCATGGGGGACACGTCTGGGGACAGAGCAGTGAGGCTGTGCCAGCAAGGAGAGCCCAGCCACCGAGCCTGGCCACTGCCCAGCCAGAGCCAAATCCTGCTGTGGCCAATGGTGGCATCAGCAGCACAACAGATCCCCTGCACACTCCAGGTGAGCAGCAGCACATTCCCACCACACACACCTCCCTGTCCCAGCCCTTCCCTGTCTGCCAGCAGCTCTGTCACCCCTACCTGCATCAGCCAGGCTGGGGCTGAAGGCATGGCCAAGGGTGAGACCCAGGGAGCGCCGCGGTGAAGAGGAGGTTGATGTGCTTGTGATATGGCTGGGAACAGAGCCTGGCACTGCTGAGGGACCCGGGGCCACCTTGAGACGGTCGTTCTCGGCCTTCAGGAGATCCACCTCCAGCTGTGGGAGAAGCAGGTAGGGCACAGGGTGAGGAGCTGGATGCCAGCAGCACCCTGGGGGGCAGCATGGCTGTGGGGGACTGTGGGCACCCAGGTACTGAGAGCAGCCAGGCTCCTGGCAGGGGTCCTCACCTGCATGTTGTGCATGGTCTCTCGCAGCTGCTCCAGCTGGTGGGCCGAGTTGAGGGCTTCCAGGCGGATGTCTGTCAGCTTCATCTCCTTCTCCCACAGCTCTGACCGCAGCTCAGACACCTCCTTCTTCTCCGGCTCGCCCTCATTGTGGGCCTGGAAGAGCCTGGGCCAAGGGAAACACCACATCTTGCACATGTCCAGGGCAGGAGCCTGCAGCCCCCACGACTGGCTCTCCCTGGCCCCACATACTCAGCTGTATCGATGCCCACAGAGGAGGAGGTGGAGGATTTGATGGAGGGCGAGGCAGTCTCTGTAGAGCCATGCTGCAGCTTGGGGGAGGAGGGGGCCGACGAGTCTGGCGTGGCAATCTCCTCAATGTCTGAGTAGGATGAGGCTGATTTGGGGCCCTTTTTGATGCTGAAAGCCTTGTTGAAGGAGCTGCGTAGCTACAGGAGAGGGAAATGTTCTCGTTAGAGACAGCCTGACAGTCCAGCCTCACGAGCAGAGACCTGGCCTGGTTCTGCCCCATCTGCCCAGAACCCACAGTCTGAGCTGGGACCAGTGCCACCATACCCACCACCGAGGCAGCACTGTGCCCCACCACCATGCTGGGCTCCAGCCCAACCCTACTCTGCTGGCACAGCAGAAGGATGGGGTGCACAGCCCTTTGGGGAACACTCACCCCAGCCTGGATGGCATCAGAGACCCAAAGAGCGGGACCCACATCCTGGTCATAACATCTCCTGACCCTGCTCCCCACCAGCACCTACACTGGAATGTCCAGGCACAGCACCAGCACCCTAGTTCATTGGAACAGGCTGATCCATGCTCACATTCACCCCACCACAGTCATCCCAGCAAGCAGTGTTTAGGGGGACGTCCCTCGCTCCAGCCACTGCAGAGCTGGGTCCTGCCCCACACCTCCCTCTGCCACGTGGGCCCTGCTGGAAGCGCAGAGGGGCAGCCAGGGCAGCCAGCCCTCCGTGGGGGTCCCGGCTGGGCATGCAGCATGCACACAGCACACACAGAGCAGAGGGTGGGTGAGAGGTGGGCTGAGGCCAGGGAGGACAATGGACATTGCACAGGGACCAAACTGGATCTGGGTTCCATCAGCCTGTGGAAGAGCACTAGGACAGGCATCCCAAACTCACACTGTGAGCACCAGGGCCTGCTCTGAGGGGAGATGGGAGGAAGAAGGGATGGAGAACACATAGGATCCATCCCAATCCCCACAGGCACCTGGCAGGCTGCTCTGGGGTGTCCCAAAAATCAAAATTGTTGCATTTCAGTGTAAAAAAAAGCGGGTATCCAGCTCTGCTGGTGGTGGGAGTAGGGGAGTGCTGGGACCCACATGGGTACTGGAAGGGACAGAGGCACTTGGGGCCACATCAGGCAGCCCTGGAGATGCAGAGATGGGCAGTGCCCCAACCCAGTGCCCCCAGTGCCACAGGCAGGGTTGCAGGGGGATCCCCATCCCAAAATATCCAGTTACAGGGAGTCAAGAGAGCACCTGCCTTCCCTGGGCAAGAAGGGGATTGTTCCCATCCAGGGGACAGGTCCCAACTGAGCCCTTCCTGCTGCCTCTGGGCAGTTAAAACCCTTCTTGTGGGTGCCTGTTTCACCTTAGCATCCAAGGAAGCAGCCAAGGAGGGCACAACCTGGCTGGGGATCCAGGATGGCCTGTGCTGAGGTTAGGGCCAGTGGGATGGATGGGATGGGGAGTGTATGAGCACCATCCCATGAAATGGAGCAAGGGCCCTGGCCGGGCACAGCATGTGGTGGAGGGGACGGCATGGGACTTACCTCATAAACCTGGAAAAAAAGGGTTGAGGTCAGCATAGGGGGAGAGAAACAAAACAAAGCAAGACTTAATCACACATCCAGAGCTGCCTGGTGCTGGGAAGGGGCTGCCTGGCTGAGGTGTACGGCCCCCCACACTGCCAGAGCCTGCAGGCAGGAGGGTGACAGGGGAAAACACAAGGAAGCAGGCATGCAGAGCCAGGGCTGGGAAACTCCCAGAGGGACAGGAGAAGTCCCAGCCAATGTGTCCATACTCCTCATCACTGCTGTCCCCAGGGGACAAAGGAGACCAACACCATGAGGCCAAGGTAGACTGAGAGCAGCTGGTTTGTGGGGCTGACCCCGAGCAGACCCTGCCAGTGGCTCCCCAAGCCCCACGCCTCACGTCAAACGCCCCATCCAACCCACCCAGCTCTTCTTCTTCTTCTTCTTGGCGTCGGCATCCTTGCTGCTGCCGATGCTGGAGTGGCTGGTGATGCTGTTGAGGCTGGAGATGCTGTCGGAGGAGTTCTGCCGCTTGATGCGCAGCTCTGGGGTCAGCCAGGGAAGCAGGAGAGATTGGGAAAGGAGGGATCAGCTACCTGCAACTGTCCCAGTACCAGAGCATCCTGCACTCCCCTCCCTGCACCCCGTCCCTCCTCCCACCCAACACCTCCTGAGCTCTCTTTGTAATAATGACGTGGGGCTCAGACACCATATGGGCACTGCCTCAAACCCCAGAGAGATGCCCAGAGCACACATCATCCTGCTGCTGTCCCAGTCAACCTCCCTGCCAGCACCTTGCACCCACACTGGGGTTTCGGGGCTTGAAACAGCATTTATGGGAACAAAGGCAAGATCAGCAGCCAAAACTGGCTGTCAGCAAAGGGCCTGGCGAGGACGTGTCCTGGGGAGGATGACCACCTCATTCTCCTACACACGAGCATCAAGACCTGTGTGGTGACAGCTCTGGCTGTCCAACCCTGGCTTCAGATGCTCAGGGGTCTCATGTGTGAAAGAGCTGCTGCCCAGGGAACCCTGCTGCCATGGGAGCTCCCCCTGTGAGCGAGTGTGCCCTGGGGCCCTGCGCCAGCCCCAGTAGGAGCAGCCCAGCTCAGGAAGGGCTGCATCCCTGTGTGGGGAGCTGCAGCATCATGTCTTACCTTTGGGGGTGACATCAGTGCCATTCAGGGCACCCTGGATCACAGCTTGGGCCTCCGAGTTCTTCTTCTTCAGGAAGTCAATGGTCTCTCGCAGGTCCAACAGCTCCGTGTCCTGGGAGAACAGAGCCGGGAGCCATGGAGTGCATCCCAAAGGTGCAGGGCCCACCCCAAGAGCACCCTTGGGACAGACATTGCTGTAACACCACCCAAGTCCAGCACCCCCCACCCCATGAGCCCCACCAGTGCCTGCTCAGCACCCCGACAGCACTCACCTTCTCCTCAGCAGTCTCAGCCAGGTGCCGCAGGCGGGATGTCATGCTAACCAGGCTCTGCTCAAAGGCCGCTACCAGGTTGGCCTGGGAGAAGTGGAGAAACGGGTGAACACCCACACTGGGGTCAACACCCACAGCTGGGTCAGTACCCACTGTCAGGCGTGGGATACAAGAGGCTGAAGGGGGAAATCAGGGCTCCCACGGGCACATCCAGCACAAGCCCTGTGCCCTGCAGGGACAGAGTGTTTGTGTCCTGCAGCGGCTCCCATGGGGACTCACGTTAGCAGACAGCTGGGACGTCAGCGTGGCCACCTTCTCCTGCGAGGACTCCAGCTCACGGCGCAGCTTCCGGATTTGCTGTGGGGAGAGAGTGGAGGGATGAGGGGGGCTGGGTGCTTGCCCTCACCGGGGGCAGGAGTGGGCACGAGCAGAGGGTGTGGGCTCACCTCAGACTGCATCTTCTCCTCAGCCTGGCAGCATGAGAGCAGAGAGAGGCAGACAGAGGCAGGCAGTCAGGGGGGCAGTGAGGCACAGACAGGCTCAGCATCAGGCAGAGGCATGCACAGAGCCCCCCCCGATCCCACCCACACCCCCCAGCCATGCACAAAGCAGCGCAGCACAGAGGCAGCTCTTACGGAGGAGTAAGTGGAGGATGCGCTGGAGGCCAGGGACAGCACCGATCCGTGAACTGCAACAGAGGAAAATCCAGGGTGTCAGGGTGCCTTGGACAGTGGCACCCCAGGGGTCGCAGGTCAGGGCACAGCAGGGCGCAGGGGACAGTGCTCTCAGTGGTGGGGGGCTCTGAGAGGCCTGGGGAAGGCACAGGGTAGGATAGCAGCTGCTCAGCACTGTCCGTTTCTTGGTGCGTGGCTGTTGAACTCCCTGGGCACGTGGCAGGGAACACCACCCTCCACCTGTACCCTCCTCTCTGACTGAGCTCGGGGGCTCTGCCACCCTCCCTGGCTGCTTGGGTTCCCTCCTCCCCAGTGCCACAGCACCCTGGGGCCAACCCAGGGACACTGGACACCCAGGGGGGTCAGAGTGGGCTGTGGCCCGGGGCAGATGCCAGCACAGAGGAGTCCACCAGGCCCCTCAGGACTGCTATCCCTTCTCTGATGTCAAGGATGGGATGCACTGACTCATCCGATAGTGCTGTAGCACCAGTAGGAAGAGACAAGTGTGCAGGGAGCCCCCCCAGCACCCTTGGAGCCTCCTCTGCCTGGGCAGGAGCGTAGCACACTCTCACCATCGTCCACAGGGTCCCGGAAAGAGCCCGAGCGGATCATGCCTTTGGGCTTGTCGGCCAGGGAGAGGGTGCTGCCCATCTGGGAGGTGCTGTACAGCTCGAAGGTGGAGTCGTGGGTGGGGATGCTGTTGGAGCGGGTGATCCGCGGGGCTGCGGTGGCAGTGGGGCTCACTGCAAGGAGAAAGCAGGGAGGAAGCGGGCTCAGAGTCACACTGGGGACTTGGGATCGGGATGGGGAAGCAGGGCTGGGAGTGATCCACAAGAACTGGAATGCAGCAAGGAAGCAGGGATTGTGGTCCCAAAGCAGGGAGGGGCTGGGGGAAAGCTAAAAGGCAGGTTGATGCTGGGAAGACCTGGACACTAGCACCAAGGTAACCACTGGGCTGAGGAACAAATCCATCACTCCAGGGCCAAGTGGGCACCACCACACCAGAGACCATCACCTGCAGCTGCAGGACTCCAGCCTGCTGCCCCAACCTGTCCGTCTGGACTCCTCAAACCTGCCAGGAACATGCAGCTCCTGGTGAGTGCAAGGCAGGGCTCATCCCTTGCCTCACTGGGCACACTGAGAGGAGCAGGGACCACAGACTGAGCCCCAAAGGTGGATGAGATGCCCTGAAGCAGAGGTGATGGACGTCCCTGGTCCCAACCCAGCACCACAAGCACCAGGCGCTGGGTGTTGAGCATGGGCAAGGAGAAAAGCAGCACCCAGGGAGGCACCAGGGGAACACAGGCAGAAGGAAGGAAGGGGGCTGGGGACCAGCAACGGAGGGCACTGACCAATGCTGGTGAGTGGACCTTTCCCAACCAGCGCCATGGGGAGGGCAGGGGGCGAGGGCAGGTCCTGCTGCTCGTCCGACTCTGGGAGCCCACTGATGGCGTGCGAGTGGCGTCGCTCCTTGGCCTCCTCCTGGGAGTGCAGCTGGTACCTGAGGAGCCACAGACAGACACGGTGAGATCGACGAGGACCGCCCCAGATCCTGCCCCGTGTGCTGTAGCCCAGCCTCCTCAGCTCAGGGGCACTGCCCTGGAAAGCTCCACATGCCCTCTCTCTCTCCCCAGCACCATCCAAAAGTGATTTGGGCTCTTTTACCTCAACCCTTTCTTGGGCAGGGTGTTCCTGTCGCGGTTGACACTGGAAGGGAAGGAAAAACTGAATGACATCCCTGCAGAGATGAGGGAAGAAGCCATGGGGATTGAGCTGCAGAGACAGGGGGTTTTTCCCCAGAAATGTAGCAGGAAGAGGCTCTGAAGCAGGCAAAGGTCATGGCAGAACAGCAGGGATGGATCTGAGCCCATGGAGGTGCCCCAGAGACCCAACCCTTTCTCCAGCCATACCTGTCCAGATGCGTGAGCCGGGGGCTTCCGCTCCAGCCCAGCTCCCCTGCCTCTTCCTCCTCCTCCTCCTCCTCCGTGCTGGCAGGGGGTGCAGCAGCAGGGGTGGTGGTGGTGGTGCTGCCCCCTGAAAAGGCACTGGGCAGGCTCATGGGCATCTGCAGGGACTCCATGCTGCGGTGCAGGCCAGAGAGCTTGGGGTACATCCTGCCCTCCTTGGGGACGCTGAAGCCGCCCATGAGCTCCAGGCCCTGAGAGAAGCTGGCTGAGTTGATGTTGAGGATGGGGGCAGGGCTGGGGCTGAAGCAGGGTGCCAAGTGTCCGCCGGTCGGGTGCAGGTCCTGGAGCTTGGCAGTGTGAGGGGGGTGCAGCTCGCTGGAGGAGGGCAAGTCTAGGCTGTTGGAGTTGACTTTGTCCAAGTTGGCCAGGGTGGGAGGCTTCACATAGGTCTTGGCAGCCGTTCTGGAGGGGGAAAATGGGTAAGGAAACAGGTGAGACTCAGGTGCTGGTGTTGAGCACAGCCATGCCAGGCACCTGCTGCCCTCAGGTGTGGAAGGACCATACCTAAGAGGTGTGGAGGGCAGCTCAGCCACCTTGGCCACTGGCGGGAGGTTGGCCTGGGTTTTCGGAGTGCTCTCAGGTGAGCTGACACTCTTCAGTGTCCCGCACTCAGAGTCAAGTGCCACTGCCTTGGCCTTGGCCTTCTCCTTCTCACGGTCCGTCTGGTTCACAGGGGCCGGTGTCCCACGGCCGGCGCTGATCTTGGACGGCTCCTTGAGCCGTGACACCGAGATGCTGCCCTGCTTGGTGCTCAGCATGCTGGGGTCTATGCTGCTGCTGACCGGCCGGGCTGCGCTGCGGCCACCAGTCACGCTCATGGAGCTGGACTTGGCGGGCCGGGGCAGGCTGCGGTACTGGATGTTAGTGCGAGCCCCTGGGGCCAGGAACCCAGGCTCAGCTGCGTTGGAGACATCCAGGCTTGTTTTCCTCCCACTGACTGGCTTGACGGGGATGCCAGAGCTCTTCTGGATCTTGCCGAGTGTGGCTGAGCCCCCAGCCTGCATGACAGTGGCAGTGCCAGTGGCAGGGGCTGGTTTCTTGTAGCCAAAGGAGCTGGAGGACGAGGGGCGCGCGAGCCCCGACGGGGGCTTCTTGGCATCAGCGGTGCGGTCACGGCCGGCATCGGAGGAGGAGCGCTGCAGGCCCGTGCTCTTCACAGACAGCTTGCTCTTGTCAGTGGCTTTGGTCTCGGGCTTGCCTAGTGGCAGGGAAGGACAGGTTAGTGTCCCGGGAGGCTTTGGGGACATTTGGGAGTGAACTAGCCCAGACAGGACATGTGCATCAGAGAGGCAGGGATGTGATGGAGAAGAAGAGACATGCCAGGTCCCTGGTGCACCCAGTGAGCCCCCAGCCTGGCATGTGGACTCGAGGCCACGGAGCAGGCACAGACCCCCAGCCTGCCTGCAGGGACACACAGCCCTGTACCCCCCTCCAGCCACAGCCAGCTCCTGGGACTGAGTACAGCCACAGGGCATCCCATGGCTGATGTGCTCTGGAAGGTGCATAAAGACATCACCTAACCCTCTCCCTGTTGGAGAAGATGGACCCTGCCCAAACTGGGTCTCACCTGCCACTTTGAGGGTGCTCTGGGCTGTATGAGTGATGGGGGAGGTCACAGCCACTGGAGGGGTCTTGCCCTTCTTGAGGGAGCCCGGGGTGCCCAGACTGACAGGCTTCTTCAGCTCACCGCCCTTGGGCCCCTCCTCACCGCCATCCGAGGGCTCCCGCCGCCACTTGGAGGAGCCATGCTCCATCTTGAGGCTACTGCTGTCGTAGTCCAGCTTCTTGGGCGCCTTCTCCTCACCCTCACCGTACCAGCTCAGCCCACTCTCCACCAGCGAGCGCTTCTCCGAGTCTGTGCGCAGCTGTGGGCAGAGCAGAGTCAGGGGTGCTCCTGGCACCCACCCCAAACCCATCCCCAGAAAGCCAGCTGAGAGAAGGATGCACCAGACACCCTGTGCCATGCCTGTTTTCCAAAACTGGCATACTCCATCCCCTCTTTCCTGCCGAGGCAGTGGCACCAGGTCGGAACCAGTGCCGGGAATGGTCTGGGTGCTGCTGGCACCTACCGCTATGGCCGAGTTCCTGCGTGAGGTGGTGGGGGTGGAGGGCAGGGAGTTGAGTGAGGAGCTGGCGTTGAACTCCTCTGAGCTGAGGTTGTCAGAGGCATCGCTGAGGCCGCTACTGATGGAGCTGCTCTCATCCCAGCTGCAAGGGACAGACAGCATCAGATCCCTGCCCAGCCCAGTGGGTCCCACCACCTCCAGGAGCCTCCCTGCTCCAGGAGCTGCTGGGGCAAAAACCAGCTTCTGGTAGTGCCCATGGCAGGAGCAAGGTAGGAAAGGGCCACAGCTGTCTCCAGTCAGCCCGGGATGGGGTCAGTGTACCACTGGCACACAAGGCCCAGTGACCCTACATCTCCCCATTAGGGCCCTGTGGGGGCTTTGGGGGGGATAGAGGGTACCTGCGCAGGGCAGGCAAGTCAGCACCCACACCACAGGGCTGGCAGCACCACAGCTGGCACCAAACCCCAGCGACGCGCCCCACCAAGAGGGCTGGGATTGTCGGAAAGGGTAGGACCACTGGAATAAACAAACCAGCCGTCCCAAAGCATCCACCCTTCCTTGGGTGGCCCCCACCCACTCCACCCACCTCCCCCTCTCCAGCGCCCAGCAGCCACAGGCAGCAGGTCTGGGCACCGCTGCTATGTCGAGGCGGCTGCTCCGTGCTGGGGCTCAGCTGAGCATGCACGACCCCATCTGCAGGGCCGTCAGTCAGCGCCGTGCTGGGGCAGCAGCTGCCCAGGCGCCCCACGGGCCCAGCCGGCTCCACAGCGCAGGGCTGTGCCCACAGCGATCCGGCACAGACGGGCACGGTGCACCTTCCAGCAGGATGAGCATGGCCCCTTTCAGGTCAGCAGCTGAGTAGGTCAGCAAGGCCCTGCAGCCTCCAAGGGGCTGGGGGAGGCTGGGGGACACAACAATGGAAACAGGTTGCCCAGAGAAGATGTGGCTGCCCCACCCCCAGAATTGTTCAAGGCCACACTGGACAAGGTTTGGAGCAACCTGGTCTAGGGGAAGGTGTCCCTGCCCCATGGCAAGGAGTAGAACAAGATCAGCTTTAAGGTCCCTTCCAACCCAAACCATGCCACGATTCTGTAACAAGCTGCAGTGCAGGAGCAGAGCTGGGGGGTTGCAGCCAGCCCCAGTCCCTACTGGAGATGCCTGTTTCTCTACGCTGGGGCCAGAGAGGTGCAGGAGAAGCCCAGTGAACACCAGAGCCCCAGCAACTGGTAAAGCCATTTCATGTCATTCAAGTGACACTCTGACTCTGGGGACAGGGCAGCATAGCCACGCAGAGGAGAGGGCACCTGTGCCAACTGCAGTGCCAGAGCACAAGCAACAGTCATCACCATCCCCTCCAGGGTGCCCCAAAGCCCAAGATGGAGCAACACAGGCAGCTCCAGCACCCTATGACCAGCACTGTGTGTCCTGCTCTTTCCGTCAGGAAAGAGTTCATCAGAGACCGGTCAGAGCCAGGATGGACACAGCTCCCTACATCCCCACATCAACTTCTTGGATAGAACCCACAGGTGCTGCTGCCCAGGAAGGGATTTCACTAGGACCATGAGCCTGGGATGTACTGCAGAGCCGCTCAGCTCCAAGCATCTCTCACCAACAGCCCTGTGCTGGGGGTGATTTCCCACCGGGACAGAAATTCCCACCCCAGAGCCCACAGCAAAGCTCCTCTCCCAGCAGGCAGTGCTGGGAGTGAGGCCAGGCTTCAGGAGAGCCACATCCTGCAAGGACATGGCTGGGGCTACACGGAGCGTTGGGTGTCTCAGCTTGGCCTCTGGGACCTGGCAGAGAAACCCCAAATATTCTTCCAGCCACATATGGCATACCTTGCTGCCCTGGCCCCAGGCACCCAGAGAGCAACAGGGAAAGGGGCACAGGGTCAGGGGCTGAGCTGGGGCAGGAGGTGACCCCAGATCCTCCTTGGCAACCCAGTGCCAAGGAAGGACAACATGGAAGGTCACAGGTGACATCCCAAAAACACTCAAAGCCTGGGGTGAGGCCAGGGAGCCAGCTGCGCTCTGTGGGAGTGACTCTGACTCTCTCATGAGACACATGGCTGGCACATTGAGGGATCCCCCAAACTGGCACGTGTATGTCACAGGCAGCACAGCAGTAAAAGCCTCAACCACAGCACCACTGGTTCCTCGGCGAGCCCGAACTCCTGGAGCAAAGCCGAGTCTTGGCACCTCGAGTGCCCCCCTGAACCCCCAAACGGGGGGCAGCCATGTCGCACCCCCTGCTTTGTGCTCCATCCTCTCCATCTTACCCAGAGCCATTCCGAGTTCCCGCAGCCGGCCCCGCACCGAACCCACTCGCAGGCAGCCCCGCTACAGCTCCCGGAGACGCGGATGCTCAAGGGCAACGTGTCCGTCCTGCCGCGCTCGGCGGCGCTGGCGGGTGGGCGGGACCCATCGGGGGCAGGATGGGATCCACCGGGGACAGGATGGCCCCGGCACGGCCCCGGGGATGCAGATCCCGGCCCCATCCCCGGCCTGGAGAGGCGGCTGCACCGGCAGGGAGGGGGGGATGGACCTGCCCCACGGCGCGGTGCGCGGGGATGCTCCGCCGCGCTCCACCCCGGCCGCGCCCCGGCTCGGAGCGCCCCGCTCGGCAGCCCCGGGGTCAGCGCGGCCAGGGGCACCGGAGTCGCGGGAGCCCTACGGGGGCTCGGCCCAGCCGCGCTGCAGGTGCGGGGCGGGGGCCGGGGCGGAGGACTGGGGTGCCCAGGGGAGCCCCCCCGATGGCCCCGATGTCGCGGTCCCGGGCGCGGCCGCGCTGCCCCGACCCCCCTTTCTCCCCCCCTCGCAGCGCGGCCGAGACAAAGCACCGCCCGCGGAGCGGCCCCGGGGCGCGGGGCTTTGTCTGCCGGGGCCGCGCTCCGGCCGCGCCCCCGCCCGCCCGGTGCGGTGCGGTGCCCGTCCCCGTGCCCGCGCGGTACCTGCTGGCGAGGCGCGGGGCGCGGCGCGGCCTCCCCGCCCGCAGCATCGTGCTGCCCGCGGTGCGGTGCGGCGCGGCCCCGCCGGGCGGGCGAGAGGGGCGGGGGGCGGCGGGACCGCCCCGCTGCCCGCGCCTTAAAGCGGCAGCGGCACCGGGGCCCCCTCCGCCGTCCCCCAGCCCCGCCTCGACCCCGCCGGGACCGGCCCGGGGTCCCGGCTCTCAGCCCCGCCCGCCCCAGCCTCCTGCCCCGCGGCCGTGTCTGCACATCCTGCCCCCCAGCCCGGTCCCCGGTGGCCCCCAACCTCAGCCCAGCATCTCCCCAGCTGCCCCCGGAGCCCTCAGGCCATCACTCACACACCCAAAGGCAGCACCAGTGCCCCCCAGTCCAGCCCGCAATGTGACACCAAGGCCATCCCTCGGACTGGTCCCAGTGCCCCCCCAAGCCGCCCTGTTCTCCTTCCCCAAAGGAACCACCTCCCACTGTGGGTCCCACTGTGGGGTGCTGGGACAGCTGCTCCCAGCAATTCCAGTGCACACCCCCAGTAAGGACACCCACGCCCACCCTGCTCTGCCCTTCATCAACCAAAATCCCTATTTTTGTCCTTTTTCTCTCTCTCACATCAGAGCAGGAACCACGCTGCAGGGCAGGGTCCTCACCAGGATGGTGACAACTGGGACACCTTCACCAGCCCGGCCATAGTGGGCAGAGAGAGTTAACTGCAGCCTTGGCAAGACAGACCCAGTCCCTGCAGGCTGGGAAATAAGTAATTCCTTCCTTGAAGAAACGGCAACGCCTCTTGGCTCCTTCCTCGCTGCCCTATCACTCGCTGCACAGTGCTTGCCCCAGCATGGCGTGGCACTGCACGGCACAGCTGGCCAGCGGTACCCAACCATCCCTGTCCCTACTGATCAGCTCCTGCTCGCACCCACCAACCCCTGGCCAGAGCTCATGGTGAGGTCCCCAATACCTCCTGCAGGCAGCCAGCCCTGCAGTGGGGTGTCAGCTCCACAGCCATGTGTGCCAACGGGGCAGCACAGCCCACCCAGCACTGCATCCCCATGGTCCCTCCAGCCTGGCACGATGCCAGACACCGTCCTTTCCCTCCTCTTCTGCTGGCCAGCTGCCTCAGCCCTGCCACGGCCAGCTTGGGCAGTGTCAGAGGAGCTTCAGCTGGGCCCAAATCTGGGCTAGGGACATCCAGGGTGGCAAGGGGAGACAGCCTCGCATAGCCCAGCACAGTCCAGCACAATGGCCCCCGGGACAGGCAGCTTTGACCCTGCCAGAGCCACGGGTCCACTGTGAGATGACAGCAGAGAATTGCTGCTGATCACAGCAGCCCCACTGGCACCAACACTGGCACTGACCCCATGCAGAGGAGCATCCCCAGCCCATTTCTCAGTAGAGGTTGCTGTTGTGGCCCAAGGTTCAAACTCTCCCCGTTTCACCTGTCTCACACTGGCAGAGACACCTGCCCGTGCACCAGATAGACCCGCTGGAACCAGTGGGGGCTCCTGACACCCGTGTCCATGCCAGGTTGGTCCTGCTGGATCCCAACTGCCTGCCTGAAGCCCACCCTGGATGAAAGCGAGTCCCTCCTGGTCTGCCCTGGCCCTTTCCTCCTGTCACAGGGGAGGAAGTGCAGGGCCTGCACCAGGGGGTCCCACACCCCACATCGGCAGCTCACTGACACCAAGGGGGCTCTGTGGCACCAGTGCCCCCAGCCCCAGCCTTATGCTGTGGCTTGAGGCAGGAGCAGTGAGGAAAGCACAGGCACAGCCGGGACTCTTCCCACCCTCCCCCTCTCCTCCACTTAATGGGGCAGAAAAACCAATTAGCTGCATAAATCCCTCTGGGAGGGTTGGGGGCTCCCCATGGGCACAGGCAAGGGGGGCTCTGCTTCCCCCTCACATCCACATCAGAAACCACCTCAGGGCATCACAACACTCATCACTTCCTCCCTGACTCCCTTAGGATCCCCACAGCCCCCTAAACCCCTCCGTACCCTCCAGGACCCTCCCAGACCCCCAGGTACCCTCCCATATAGTGCCAGCCCCTGCAGAGAGCCAGGCTACCCTGACCCTGGGTGTTTTCTGATTGGATTTTGGGTACTGGCATCTGGCACCTTTCACTGAAGCCATGCTCAAAGGAACAAGGGGCTGCAGGGACCTGCCAGATGTGGAAACTGAGGTAGGGAAGGGGGATCTGACTTGCCTGAGCTCACCCAGCAGAAGAGGATCAGCACATCACATCCTGCAGTTGATCCAGCACCTCGTTCTCCAGGCAGCACAGCATCTGGTCCCTGGCCCCCCAGGGCCCTGAGGAGTCCTGGGCACTCCCCCCAGGGGAATCCTGAGTGTGCGTGGTCCCTGCACAGGGGGACCGCAGCCAGGCTGTGCCTCCATCCCAGCTCTGCACCACCAACCACAGTAATAGCGGGTTCTGATTTCCCCGTGGCAGCGAGGCTGAGGCCATGGGGGGTCAGCCAGCACTCCCTGCCTGTTGCAGTGACACTAGCCACAGGCCCCAACCACTCTCCTGGCCGCCATGTCAGTGCAGCTGCGAGCTCAGCTGGCCCCACTGTGAGGGACAATGAGGGGTCACCCCTGTAACCCACCCAAGTGGTGGAAACCCCAGAGGAAGCGTGTCCCGGTGTGGGGATCTCCACTGGCAGTTATGGTGACACACAAAGCCTCGGTCAGGGCCACCGTGGCACGTGGGGGCTGCAGCAGCTGCGTGTGGTGCTCGGAGAGCCCCAGGGAAGTGCCGGGGTGGGGAGCAGTGTGACTCAGCCCGCTTGCGAAATTCCTATTTTTCCCTGTTGTCTGGACAAGCTGGTGACCTCGGACACCTCAGCTCACAGCAGCAAGACCCCTCCACAGGCAGTAGGGTGGCACGTGGCATGTGGCAAAGCCAGGTCTTGAGGTCCCCAGGCAGCAAGCAGACAGGCAGGTGGGTTTGGGGGGCAGATTCCCCCTAGCAGCTCTCCCCAGGGCAGGTGGGTGTGCGAGGTCAAGCCCCGGGCTCAGCACCTCGGTGTCTGCATCCAGCCCCACCAACTAGTCACAGGAGCCAGCAGCTTCCCACATACTGGGCGTGTGCTGACCCCCAGGTGCCCTGAATTCCCGAGTCCCACAAGCCCAGAATCCCTTTCCCAAAACATGCCTCGTGCAGCCGCTGCCACAGACCCAAGGGGTCAGGGTTTAGCACTGGAGACCTGGATCCAAACCCCAGGGTACAGAGCTGCTGAAGAGCAGGGCAGAGGAAGGCACTGGAATGGTGGCGGTGCCCAGCGGGGTCCTGGGGCCCCCTTCTGGGAACATCCCCCATCCCCAGATGGGAGGAACCCGCCAAGCCTGGCACACGGCACAGCCCAGCAAATATTTATCCAACATCCCTCCCCAGCTGGCCAGGCCGGGGCCCCACACACACGCCAGGCCACGTGCAGGGCCACAGACGTGCCCCATGGGATGTCCCCGACGAGAAATGACTTCACAGGCTCGCTGGGACAGGGCGAGGGGTCATCCCAGACCGGCCAAAGCTGAGTGAGGGGCGTTTAAGGGAAGGGAACAGGCACCAGCGCCAATCCTGCTTGGAGCAGGAGAGGAGGGCGGCCACTCCCCCGCTGCTCTTGGGGAGCCAAGCCAAACATCTGCTCCCGCCTCCGGGCTGCGCCAAGCCCGAGGAGCTGTGAGGAAGCCAGAGTCAGGCCAGCCCGAGCACGGCGGGTGTCAGCTCCAGAGCATCCCTCCAAGGAGGATGCTGCTGGCAGCCCCCAGCCCTGCTGGAGGGGACCACGGGCCCTGCAGCACCCGGCTGCCAGCAGCACCACCACGGTGGCTTTGGACAGTGCCATGAGGTGTGCCATGAGCTGGACATACATGCCCCACAGTCCCAATGCCAAAAGCTGCTGCCTCAGCTCCATGTCATGCCCACGAGCAGAGTCAGGGCAGTACCTGGCTAACCAGTTGCTGCCATAGCTGTGGTGGGATCCACCTCTAACAAGGTCAAAAGGACATCCTCAAATCACACTGGTCCCAGGGTCACACAAAGACTCCCCCCTCAGGGCTCTGGAAGCCCCAGGGGACACGCACAGCCCCAGGGACTGGTTCTGGAGTGATGCCCCCACGCCGCAGCCCTGCAGTGCACAAAAGACCATCACTGCTCCCGCAGCCACCGCAACAGAAGGAGCTGACTCAGCAGCCAGCCCTGCTCACTCCCTCTGCACCCCACGAGCTCCAACTGCAGCAAAGCCTCACAGCATCCCACTCACTCCCCACTGTGACCCAGGGAACACCTGGAGGTGCTGCTGCACCAGCACCCAGGACAGGTCAGGTCCTGAGCACACACAGCACAAGGAGAGACACACCAACGTGCAGCTGCTCTGTGGTGGCACTGCTCAGACATGCAGGGCATAGCCAGAGCAAAACCAGGGTAAACCTGGCTTGCACATCCCTGCTCCTGCTCCTCACCACTGCCCAGTTCATGTGCAGGTCTGCACGGAAAGGTGCCCATGCTGCGGTACTGTGGGCCCCACACTGTGGCCATGCAGACAGAGAGGTCCCTTGGGGACCTCCCAGTGGGGTGACATTGGTGGGGTGACCTCCAGTGTCCAAGAAACATCCTCAGCCTAGATGGGAAAGTGTCACTGGTGGCACCACACCCCTCCTGGAACAGGCATTGGGCAAGGAACAGCAAGCAGCCACTGAGTGGTGGCAAGTGGGAATCAGAGTTGACCAAGAAAGGGAGCAAGGATGTTTCACTGCTGGAGAAACAGCCCAGGGCTGGGTGCTGTCTCTGCCCATGCCCTGTCCAGGCCCCAAGGAGAGACAGGACAGGGCAGAAGAGCAGCATCATTCCTTCCATCCATTCTGACACCCCGAGGTGCATCCTGGTGGGCATTCCCTGTGCCAGGTCTCTGCCCTGCTGTAGAGCACAAGGAGGATATGGTGACACCAGGGACAAAAGAAGGGATGTGCTGCCAAACTGGGGGGGCAAAGCCAGAGCTTTCCACCCCCTGAAACTGGCTGCAGGTTGCCGCTGGAAGGAGTGTCAGGCTGATGGACACAGGTATGGCTGGATGAGGAGCCAGGATGCCAGCACATTTGGCTGACACAGGAATGATGCTGGGGTCTTGGATGTCCCCAGCCAATCCCTGCTCAAACCTGACTATCCCACCCCCTTTCTGAGCTGGGCCCCAGGTCCCCCACTGCTTCCTTGGCTGGGCTCACCCCAATCTCCACCCAGCTGAATCCACCCCAACACCCCACAGGCAGCGCCCCTGCCCCGGCGGTGCCTCACCTACCTCAGCCCTCGCTCCTTCCAGGCTGCTTCCCTGCCGAGCCATGGGGATGCTGTGTTGCATCCCACAGCCCCACATGTCTCCAACAGGGACGTGTCACCGTGTCCTCTGAGCCGTCTCTGACCTACTGCCCTACAAGCCCGGGCGAGCGCCGGCGCCGTGCAGGGGACGCTGCCCCGCGGCCCGGGCTGGGGGCTGACGGCCCCATCTGCAGCACGCGGCTCCCGCCCGGTGCATTAACGGCACCGGGAGATGGGGCCTGGGGCGGTGGTGGCTTTCTAGGTCAGAGCCAGTGAGGAAGCTGGATGAGGGGCTGTGCTGGGTGAGGGGCTGTGCTGGGTGAGGGGCCGTGCTGGATGAAGGAAGGACAGATAAGGGGCTGTGCTGGGTGAGGGGAGGATGGATGAGGGGATGCACTGTGTGAGGGGATGTGCTGGGTGAGGGGAGGATGGATGATAGGCTGTACTGGGTGAGGGGATGCGTTGGGTGAGGGGAGGATGGATGAGGAGCTGTACTGAGTGAGGGAATGCATTGGATGAGGGGAGGATGGATGAGGGCCTGCACTGGGTGAGGGGATGTACTGGCTGAGGAGATGCACTGAGTGAGGGGATGTGCTGGCTGAAGGGGGGGGATGGATGAGGGGCTGTGCAGGGTGAGTGCTCCTGGCCAGCAAGGCAGCTCTTTGTCCCACCTGGCTCTGGATAGGAGGGGATGCCCCTGCTCTCCTGCCCTGGCTCTGCACCCACTGCCCAGACACCTGGACAAGGCACTCTGGTGTTCCCTGGCACCCATGCCCTGGGGACAGAGGACCTGCCATGCTGCCCACTCTGAGGACCCCCCCCAAGTCCTGCTGTGGGGCCATAAGGGATGGAGGTATGACTAGGTCACTACCAGCCCTGCATGCCCACAACATCCCAGCAAAATAGCTCATGCCCAGGACATGTCCCTGCGGATTAGGGGGTCCTGTGCTACCACCCTGGGGAGGGGTACCCAGCACAGAGCAGCCAGCACAGAGCACCCAGTCTCTCTCTGGTACAGCACAGCAGGGAACTTGGGACATATCCAGAGCATCATGCTGGGGACTCTGTGCAGGAACAAGGACTGTGGCATGCAGCACCACTGACAGCCTCACCCACACCAGGGCACTGTGGTGCTGCCAGGGCCTCTCAGAGGCTCAGCCATGTAGGGCTCCATCCCCAGAGCTTGTCCCTTCCCAGAGGAGAAGTAAATCCTGCCTGGAGTAGCGCAGGGCTGAGCCACCGTGGGTCCCTCCCCCTGCCCACATTCCACCTGCTCAGGGGCTGATGGAGACAAAATGATGTTCTGGTCACCCCTCCCAGCAGTGCCTCTGAAGCCAAGGGCACCCCAAGGTCATCTGCCTGCATGAGCAGCACCAAGATGAGACAAGGGGGGAGATGGGGAGTGGTGGAGCCCCTCATCCCCACAGCCAGCCCTGACAAGAACCCAGCCCTCCAGGGCAGCCCAAATCCACCTCACTGCCCATCATACCCAGCGGACCAGTGGCCAGCAGCAAAAGGTGACATGTGCCATGTGCCATCTCTGGCAATGGGTTATGATCTCCAAAAGAGTCCATGTTGAGCCAGCACAAAGCTTCCCTGTTCACAAGCCCACGGCAGCCCCCAAGGTAACCCTACATGCCTATGGGAAGGGTCTGACTCCCGCGGTGCTACAGGCGCTCTCACCCCTGAGCTGGAGCATGGCAGGGGCAGAGGCCAGCAGAAACAGCGTGTCCCCTGCACAACTGCAACACGTGCCTCCGGGCCATATCTGGGGAGTGCTGACCCCAGGATGTGTGCAAAGCCAGGGGCTGTGATCTATTCTGCACCAAGCTGACGTGACTACAGGCACCCCAGGAGGGCCAGAGCAGCACTGTCAGGAGGCCAAATACCTCCTCCTGCTCTGGGACAGCTCAAATGCCTGAGTTATTTATCTCCTGTGCTGAAACAGGAAACCTCCAACATGCTCAAACCCTGGACCCTTGCCAGAGTCAGGGGAACCTCAACAGCACAGCAGGAGCTGGACACATCTGGAAAGAAAATGTGAGCTCTGGGTGTGCTGTGTTGTGCCCATCTGGCAGAAGATGCCCCAGGCCCCGTGGGTGGAGGGATGGAGGCTGACGAGGGTCCCAGAAGGAGGGGACCCTGCTCAGTGGCACACCCAGTGCCACCCATCAGCAGTGACACCTTGGTGCTCACTTCTCCCTGGGGTGCTGAGAACTGACCCAGCCTGTCCCACCACAGGCCACCAGCACTCCCAGCCACAGGGCATCCCCACAGTGCCAGGGTCGCAGGAAGCAGCTCTGACTCACTGGTGAGAGCATTTCTGAAAGCAGCAACATTCACCCCAGCAGGCCTTTGGCTCAAGGGTCCTGCAGCCACAGACCATGTGCTTTTCTCAGCCCCCTGCTCTGGTAACATCCAGATCAAGCCAGACACTTCTCATATGTCGGGAGATCAGCTCATCCCAGCTCAGAGGGGCATCAGCCCCAAGAAGTCCCAGTTGCCCCAGCAAGAGCAGCAGTGGCAGTGGGAAGACATCTCCTGGGATGTGGGGACACAATCCAGCCGGACTGGCTGTGTCTATGTGCTCCTCCACCCATCCCCACTGTGCCAGGTGTCTCCCACCACCTGGGAAACCTCCTAGAGAGCCCCAATCCAGGCACGACCCCAGCGCAGGCACTTACCCTGTGGTGATGTCGTCATCCTCCGTCAGCGTCTTCCCCATGAGGTCGCTGTCGCTCATGTACCCCGACTTCAGCTCCACATCGTCGGTGTCCAGCGCCTCGACCAGCTCCAGGCGGGAGATGTGGCTCAGCTTGCTGGGGCTGCGCATGGGCATGGTGTGCGAGTAGTGCGCCCGCTCCCCGTGCATGTACCAGCTGGGGGTGCCCTCGGAGCGGCACGTCCCCCCGACCGACGGCGCGTCCCCTGCCTGCAGGCGCGGGCTCGACTGCCCATAGCGCCAGGACAGCGGGGAGGAGCGGTTGGAGAGGCTGGAGACGCTCCGGGGGTTGGCTTCGTCGCTGTCGTAGCAGGTCATCTCCAGGGAGCTGCGAGGATGGGGCTGTTAGGGCGGGGCATGGGGGGAAATGGAGGTCTGTGCCCTGCCTCACCCCCCCCAAACTGGAGCTGCAAGTGCTCAGAAACCAAAACTGCCCACTTTGAGGCAGCCAGGCAAGGCCAGCAGTGTGGGCACAGGGACACTGGCCTGGGCTCCTTCATCTCAGCTGGTCCCCTCCTAGCCTGCCTGGTGCCAGCCCAGTGTCCCCCACTTCAAGACCCACTGGGACATCCACAGCACCAGTGTCTAGTGGTTCCCTTGTCTCCCCAGGGACAGTGGAGCAGGATATGAGGTGTGATGGGGGCTTTGTGCCTCCCTACAGCCCCAGTCACCCCACAAAGACAATGCTCCACCACAGCTCTGCCCACCCACTTCGGAGCAGGGCCAGGGGTGCCACCAGGGCTGGCAGCAAACACACCTGGGAGAGGGGTCAACACTATCCCAGAGACCAGCCCTGGCCCTGAACCCCAGCTGTGCTGAACCCCAATAATAGGACACCTTCAGTGGAAAGCCCAGACATGCTTCCCTGTGCCTGGGCTGCTCCTCCTCGGCCACTTCCCTCCCAGCACTTCAACATCTGCATCCAAATATCACTCCAGACCCACAGGACAGGACAAGCTGGGGTGGCAGCAGCGATCCCAGGGGGATGTGGCAGCGGGACATGCCAGGGAGCGGAGGCTGTGAGCAGAAGGTTGCTGAGGGACAAACCAGGGACCAGGTCCCTGCAGCAGCATTTCACACTGAACCTATGGAGAGTGAACCACCACATCTGGGCCGGAGGGGACTCCCCAAGACAGGACTGCCCAGCCCCAGGGGCTGCCCACAAGCGTAGTGCTCTTCAGCCATCCCAGAGCCCATGAGTGCTTCAGGAACAGGGAGTTTCATCACTCCCCACACCCTTCGGGATATATTTTGGGCAAACAGTGATGCTGAGACTAAATTTAGGCACCAAAAATGATTACTTCTTGGAGCAGCTTCTTGGGAACCCACAGCCCTCAAATTGGCTCCAAACACTACTATCAGCAAATTATTCCCTAGCTTGGATTAAACGTTCCTGCAGGAGCACCCAAAGCCAAACCCTGGCTGCAGCATTGAATCTAAAACAGGGAACTACAGAAAAAAATTAGGAAGTTTGTTAAAGTGGAACTAAAAGGGGCAGCTAAAAGGGGTCTGTTTTTGTTGGTAGCACAAAGGATGTGCTGCCGGCAGCTCAGAGCAGATGCCAACCACATCTCTGAGCAGGAGGAACAGAAGCCTCACCTCGAATCCTGGGTTCAGTTCTGGGCCACTCATGACAAGAAAGATATTGAGGGGCTGGAGTGTGTCCAGCAAAGGGCAACTGAGCTGGGGAAGGAGTGGAGCAGCAGGAGTAGCTGAGGGAGCTGGGGGGGCTCAGCTTGGAGAAAAGGAGGCTCAAGGGGGACCTTCTCGCTCTCTGCAACTCCCTGACATGAGGGTGGAGCCAGGTGAGGGTTGGGCTCTGCTCCCAGGGAACAAGGGACAGGATGAGAGGAAACAGCCTCAAGTTATGCCAGGGGAGGTTCAGGTTGGATACCAGGAAAATTTCTTCACAGAAAGGCTGGTCAGGCCCTGGCACAGGCTGCCCCAGGGCAGTGGTGGAGTCACCATTCCTGGAAGTGTTCAAAACACATGTGGATGTTGCACTTGGGGACATGGTTTAATGGCGAACATGGCAGTGCTGAGGGAACAGCTGGACTCGATGGTCTTAGAGGCCTTTTCCTACCTAAATGATCCTGTGATTCCATGATTCTCTAAGCCTCTGAGAAGCTCATACAGCCCTGCAGCTGGGTGCAAAGACTGCCAGGAACACAGTGACGTCTTTCAGGAATCAACTTGCATCCTAGCAAGGGAAGAGCAAAACCACTGGATGGAAGAACACAGTGAGGAGAACAAGAGAAATTTGAGGAATAGTTTGTGGAAGGAATAGAGAGCCCAAAGTGGCTACAGCACACTGGTGATGCAGGCACATCCAGAGGATGGCAGATGACATCTGTATTGGACAGACTTGTAGGAAGTGTTCTCAAGAGCAGAATGAGTGGGTATGTGTGTAATTACAACGTACCAGGGAAGAGCTGACACAGTTTTAGGAAAGGAAAGTCTGGCTCACAGCCACGGACAAGCTCCTGGAGGAATGCAGGGAGCTGCCGAGGCTGCTGTGGGCTACCGGAATAAAATAAAGCTTCCAAATAAATTCAGCCGCCATGGGATAAGAGGGAAGATCCTCACATATTTAAGTCCTGCTGAAAGGGACAGAGTGCAGGGGTAGGGATCCCTGGGCTATCCATACCCATTTTAGTCTGTGGCAGGGATGCAGCTGAGGCCTCCACCACGTGATGTATTCAGAGCTCATCAAGGAAAGGAAGTGAGAGTGAAGAGTCAAATCCCACCAGCAATGCTAATTTAATCACCCTTAATATCCTTGCCCTATTTCCCTAAGACCCGAGCTGATGAAGGATTTCCAAAGGAGCTGAGCGCTGGGGCGAGGAGGGGGGTGAAGTTTGAAACCAATGAAGGTGAACACGACGCAGGCCTGGCTCAGTGTGGGCAGTGCCAGGCTCTGACCCAGCTCCTGTGCCAAGCAAAGGGATGGCAGAGCTGTAATGGACAATCCCAGCAAATGGCCTGCTCGGGGAATATTGTTATGGCCCCATGCAAATACCACCACCCCAGTGCTCTGCTGCTCCTGGCTCAGAAAAGATCTGGGAAGTGCAGCAAGGATGAGCAAAGATCTAGAAATTTGGGGTGATGAAAAGGGAGATGAAGGGGCTCCTTCATCCTGGGCCAGGCTGTTTGAGGGGCAACACAGGAAGGTCTGTAATGGTGAGAGGGGGCTGAAGGGTGGGAGGAAGCTGCAGCTTTTTGTCCCTCCCAAGACAAAATTCAGGATCGAGGGAGACCACGAGGTGGCAACACACTCTAGGAGAAGGATGTTCCCACATCCTCACTTTCCCAACCGTCTGCCGCCCACACAGCCTCTGCAAATCCAGAGAGGAGCAGAAACCCTGCAGGGCTCAAGTGAGAGACCCGGGGGGACACAGGCAGTCCCAGGTGTGGTCAGAGAACCCTGAGCACACACACTGTGCTCTGGTTCCCCACACACCGCTCACCCTGTCCCCAGCACTGCCATCCCTGGCCCCAGTCTGGGCAGGGCACCCCAGGGTATCCCACCTCTGCTCCTGGGCTCTGGCTGAGGGTTCCTCCATCATCACCCTACACAGTGCAGAGAAACTGAGTCAGGGATGGGGATGGAGCCTCTGGTCCAAACCTGAGTGGGCACAGGGGATACCCTTACCTCTGGTGGTCCACTTGGGGTTACCCAACCACTGGGAACACATCTACCTCTCTCTGCCCTGTCAGCTCCGCTCGTTGCCACCACCCCCCAGTTCCCAATGTCCCAGAGCAGTGTCAGGGACAGGGCTCTGACACACCCCACGGATTTAGGGGCTTCTCTCCAAGTCTCCATGCACAGGGTCCTCAGGACACAGGGCACAGCTGATTCCCTCCCATCCACATGGCCCTCACCAGGAGCAGAACTGCTTCCCGGCTGCCCCGGGAAGGACACTGATTATAGGGAAGGGGTGGTGGGAGTCCAGTGTTGGAGCCTCACCTGTGAGACACCTGAGAGCCCCTCAAGCTGGACATGGTCTCCTCCAGGTTCTGCCGAAGGTCCAGCACATTCTGCACTGTCCTCTTCCTCTGGGACTCGGGGTCTGTGGACAGACAAGGTGATGGCTTTAAAGGGAAGGAGGGATGGATGGATGGATGGACAGATGGCTTTTGCCCATGGCCATGCCCATCGGCCCTGGCTCTGTCCACCAGGAGGGAACAGGGCAAGGCTGGCACCGGACTGGAGCTGCACCACCCCAAAAGGCTACTCCCAAGTGTGCAGCTGGGATGGGGATGTCCAGTCTGGAAAGGATAAGCTGGTGGAGACCAAGTGGAGCCACAGGACCCACAGAGGTGACAGGAGGCCAACTACAGTCAGATGAACCCTGAAGCACTGTGACCCTGCTCCATGGGGCCATGCAGGAGCAACAGTCTTGAAAGAAATGTCCCCAAAACTGCCCCTGTGTCACCCAGGTGATGGGGGTGCTCCAGCCTAGGGACATGGGTACAGCAGGACCAAGGGGAGTGGAGGACACAGGGCCTCACTCACAGAGGGGAGGCTGCTTCTGCAGGGGGCTGGGGCAGCCGATGCAACTGAGCCCCCCATGGGCACAGCCCAGGGCTGGGAACCCCCTAGCTCTGGCTGCCCTGGAGTTTCTCCAGGTGTGCAGACCCACAGCACAGGTGTGCACACATACACACAGGCATGTACCCCCCAAAATACACATGTGCACACGCACGTACCTGCACCACAACCACTTGTGCACACACGTGCAGATACACACAGGCACACCCACATACATGTGCGTACACACCTGCACACACAAGCGTGTGCACACCTCCCAGAGACACCTGCACAGGTGTGTGTGAACACAGACACCCACACAGAGGAGGGGGGTCACTCCAGGCACTGCCCTGGCAGTGGGCTCAGGGCCATGGCTCCAGTCCCACGCGCCCGCCCCACCCGCGTGCACCCTGGGTGCTAACAGCCATGCCACTGCGGCTTTGATCCCCAATTTCAGGCCTTTCAGCTGCAGCCTGCCATGGATCCGCAGTGACAGTGGGCGCCAGGGACACGGGATGTGGCTCCTCCTAATGTAACGTGGCAACCAGTGCTTCGGGATTTGCAACGGCACCGTATGAGCTGCAGCGACACAAGGACTGGGGACACTGCCGGCACACACCCCAGACACAGGGATACAGGGACAGGGAACACCACTGGCACACATCCTGGCTGCAGGGACACAGGGACAGGGGACACTGCTGGCACACATCCTGGCTGACAGGAACAGGGGACTCCGATGGCACACACCACAGCTGCAGGGACATAGGAACAGGGAACACCGATGGCACACATCCCAGCTGCAGGGACACGGGGACAGGGGACACCGATGGCACACCCCTTGGCCGCAGGGACACGGGGATGGGGGACACCACCGGCACACACCTCAGCTACAGGTACACAAGGACACCGGACACCATTGGCACACACCCCGGCTGCAGGGACACGGGGATGGGAGACACCGATGGCACACAGAGGAACACCCTGGCAGCTCCCCACAATGGCACAGCCACACAGTAGTGCTCAAGCAGGGCTCGTGCCCCTTGTCCTCATCACACACCAGCCATGCCACAGGCAGTGCCCATGGGTGATGCTGCCCCACCCCCGGGCTCGGTCACCCACTGGCCTGGGCAGGAGCACCTCGGACCAGTGAAGCAGCTCCAATATACGCATGAGCCTGGAAGGGTGTGACAAGCAGGAACAGCCCTGATGAGACGGGTTCAATCAAGCAGGTTAAAGCCAGTTGTGGAAGAGGTAAAAGGGCTGGTGAGCCCACAGGGCACCCAACGTGGCCAGCACACTCCATCACTTAAAGGACACCCAGCCCTGCACCCCAGTCCAGCTCCCAGAACCAGGCTCAGCAGGACACTAGTCATTATTAACCCATTACTAAATCTCCACTGTGGCCCGTGCACGTTGGAGGAGTTAATCAAAGGCACGGAGGCTCCAGCTGGTCCCCAGAGCCACAGGATGGGGATGCACAGGCAGTCTGGGCAGAATGATGGAGCTGAGGTGGATGCACACACAGAGCCAGGGCACAGGGGAGGCTCAATGGGCCCTCAGTGCTGGAGGCAGCACCCACCCCACTCTGCAGCTAAGGACAAGGGGACACTGTGCCACTCTGGTGGGGCAGGCAGAAAAGGTCATGTTGGCACCTCAAAGCTGTCAGACCCTGCCTGGGTTGCCTGGAAAGATGGATTTTCAGGCTTATAATGGCAGGGCAGGAGCCTGCATCCAAGTCCACAGCCGTCACACTGCAGTCTGTAGGGCAGTGGGAGATTTGGGAGGGGACACACATGTGAACCTCAAGGAAAAGCAATAAAAGAACCACCAGTGTCCCCAGGGAAGGACTCAGCACCCTTAGCTCCTTCCCCCTGGCCCCATTTGGTGGGTGCTGTCACCCAGCGCCCAGCTTCCCCGGCCCCATTTGGTGGGTGCTGTCACCCAGCGCCCAGCTTCCCCGGCCAGAGAAGGCAGCACGCACACCCCAGCAGAGTCGTGGCCCTGCGCGCCAGGGCAGGACAGACCGCGATGGGATGGAGAGCCACTGCTGTCCCCTGGCGCCAGCAGTGGCTCTCACCCCCTGCCAGCTCGACAGTGTGCTCCTCCCGGGCATGGCTCCCTCCCAAAAGCCCGACTGCCTCCCCCATGGCCACCCGCAGCCATTCCCCAGGCACCGAGCCAGCGCTGGGGCCTGGCGCTGCCTCCTCCCCGGGCGCCGCTGCCAGCGGCGCTGCTACAGACGTCCCCATCCAAGGAGCAGTGGGGCGAGCCCGCGCTGTGTCCCCAGCTGCCCCGACTGAGGGGCCAGCACAGGGGTGCCACCTCCTCTGCACCACTCTGCAGCTGGGGCGCTCACGGGGAGCAACAGCATCCCAGGGCTCAGGGACAGGTGTTTCAGGGCAGTGGCACTGACCTGCACCCCCAGCTTCACCCTATGACACCACTGGCCATCCATGCCTGGATGACACCACCCCAGTTTTTGGGTGACAGTCCAGGTCACTCTGGACTCCAGGAAAAGCAGCAGCTCTCATGCAGGAAAGGGCCAAACTGGGACTGGAGGAGCTGCTCACCCACCTCTGGCACACATCCCACTGCCAGCACTGAAGTGCCACTGTCTGTCCCCACAGTGCTGGCCAGGCAGTGACTCCAGGTCTCTGCAGCCTGTTCCCCAGGGACAGCAGGGGGCTGGGGGCTGGCTCAGGGCTGGCCAAGTCACCACATGCGGAAGCTGAGTCGAAACCCAAGCTGTTGGGAGAGGCTGGAGTGTGGGAACAGCAGGAGCACGCTGGATTCCTCCCTGCATCGATTTAGCAAGCTTGCATAGCCAGATGTTTCCAGCTGCTGAAACGTGGAGCAGCAGAGAAGGCTCAGCCTGTGCTGTGGTGGGGTCAGTTGGACACCCAGTCTCGGCCAGGCAGCTACGGCTGGGATGTGTCCCACAGCGTTCCCCCCTCCACCGGGGCTGCAGGCTCAGGGACTGGCGTCTCTCCCGCCCCAGCTCTGGCCCAGCCTGCAGATCCTCAGCAGCTCCCACTGCTCTCACAGGCTCTGTCCATCCTGCTGTTACAGAGAGAAGGGGGTGCTGACTCTGGCCCTGTGCCTCATTCCAACCATGCAGAGGGCACCCTGAGATGCAGCCACTGTCCCCGAGCCCCGCACTGGGGCCACCAAGCCCCACTGCCCAAGTCTGCCCCCGTGCCAGGCTGGGTCTCCCTTGCCCATGCCCTCTGCTGTCCTTGGGCAGCTCTCCCGGACCCCTCAGCCTCCCCAGCTGCTCCTTTCTCAACAGAGCTCTCTCAGCACTCTCTTAAACATCAGCAAACATGATACGGTTCCACTTGGAACATGGGGAAACTGAGGCAGGAAGGCCCAGCACACCCCCGTCCACCCCAGTGCCTGCAGCACTCCCTGGCACGGCCTTCAGCACAAACCACCACGTTACACACACTCAATGTACGTCAGTGCCCCAACCCACGTGCTGCCCATCACCCCCATCTCCTGCCCAGCACAGCTGGGGCAGCAGCAGGTACCACTGCCAGCAGAAGGAACATCTGCAAGGTGGGATGCAGTGCTGGAGGCAGCCAAGGAGGAAGAAGAAGAGGAGAGGGAGGAAGGAGAGAGCTGTGCTGCGAAGGGCTGGCTCAGGGCACGGCGCTATGTGCTGTGGGTCTGACTGTGACAGGTAGCACAGAACCATGGCTGGATAAGGTCGGGGAGCCCCAGGTTGTACTCATGTCCAGCCCTTCCCACCACCCCCAGAGGGAGTGGCAGCAGCTCCTCTCTCCTCATCTTGGGGCACAGCCATGTCCTGCAGACGGGCTCTGCCGACGTGGCCAAGTACACCAAGGAATGAGGAAATCATCAACTCCAAACGGCTCTGACAGCTCATTTCAAAGGAGCATGTGGCCACCAGCTCCCACTGGGGCTAGGCAGGGCTGCGTCCGTAGCACACGTGTGGCCCATGTGCCTTGGCACAGGAACCCGCGCGTGTGTGTGTTTGCATCATGCATATGTTCATCTGTGGGCCACATGGCAGCAGAAGCCCACAGAAAAGTGTGTGGGTGTGGGGGTGTGAGGGTGTGCAGGTGTGTCACCTACGCCTGTGCCCATGTATGCAGGCAGGGGGACAGCAGGACGTGACACCAAACTGGCACAAGGGTGCCAGGTTTGCACAGATGCACTGTCTGCGCCTGTGTTCACACACTCAGCGTGAGTGTGGCACTCACATGTGTTTTCTTTCCCCCCACAACCCAACTGGTCTCATTTCAGAAGATCCAACTGAGAAAGGACTCCTGTTGACCCAGCAAAGACTTCAGCAGCAAGCAGGAACTCACTGGGAAAGGCCTTACGGTGTTCCTGAGTCATTCTGGTGGGCCCCTATTCCACAGTAGCTGCAACGAATTTCCCCAGGCCCAGAAACATTTTTAACTGGTTGCTCAATTCCTTCCAGCGCATTGAAAAATCCACTCATAAACTCTGCAATAAAACCCATTCTCGCAGGGCCACGAGCCTCCTCCAGCCCAGCCGCGCTCCCCGGCTCCAGGAACCCTCGTGCAGACACACGCTGCTCCCTCCATCTGCCCCAGCCCAGGCTCCCGGCCCCATTTATGAATGAATCAGCCCAGACAGCATTTTGCTGTTTCAGAAGATGTCCCAGGGCACTCAGGCTGGCAGAGCACATCTTCCACCCTCACTCACCCTGGGTGTGCATCTCCCCCTTTCCTGCAAACCTGCTGCCCCACCCAGAAGGCAGACAGTTCATTAGCACTCCTGGTTTAATTGCTTTCATTGGTGTGAGCCCAGGGCTGGCTGCCAGCCCCGCATCCCCCGCAGCAGTGCCAGAAGAGGGTCCTGCTCCCTGAGGGGCAGGGACAGGGCTGGAAGCCCTGTGCCATCCAGCACTCTGGTAACAGGGTACTGAGGTACCCAGACAGCTGATTGGTGCCTCTGAACCACCCTGGGCAGGGTGGGGACCGATGGGGAAAAGCATGGACACCATTCCCTGGATGAAGGCAGCAGTCCCCAGCCTGGAGGAGCCAGAGATGCTGTTACCTGGGGACATGGAGGAACAGCCTTCTGCCATCGGGGAGGGGGGACATGCAGAGGATGCTGCAGGTACCTGAGGTCCCCATCCATGACTCCACCAGGGCAGGCCAAGCTCTGCACATGGTGCTGCCCACACGTAGCCTTGCGAGGCTGAGGGAGATTTTACACAGCCCAGGATATCCTGTGCTTGCCCTTGGTCAAGGGAGGAGAGGCCAGGCAGCAACCACTGGAGGAGGCAAGGGGGTTACAGTGCTGTGGGGACAGCGTGTGCCCCACAGGACCTGAGTCCCCCAGGGAGCCCCTTCAAGAACACAGCCAGAGGAACGGTGACAGGACCCCACTTTGGCACGGCCACCCCACGTGTCACACCTCATTGGATGGACCTTTCTGCAAAACAAAATCTCTACCGGAGGCTCGGGGGTGGCTGCAGCAGGTGAGGAAGCCAATTCCCCTGCCTGCACTCGCCGTCCCCATCACCAAGCCATTCCCATCACTGCAGTCATCATCACTGCCACCATCCCCATCCCCACACAATCCCCATCACTGCAGTCATCATCACAGCCACCATCCCCCCCCATCCCCATCACTGCCACCTTCCCCGTCACCACACCATCTCCATCGCCACACCATCCCCACCACCACCACCATCCCCACCACTGCCACCAGTGCAGGCTGGGGCAGCCCCACGCTGTGGGAGGGAGCCACTATCTCCCCGCTGGCAGGTGAGAGCAGACAATAAGCAGCAGTGCAGCAGTGACAGGCCGGGACTTCGGCCGAATCAGCACTTCGGGGGCAATCGCGGCTGCTAAGCCTTGTGAATTGCTGCTCGTAACGAGGGCAGGGCTGGAAGACCTGGAGTCTGGACCCTGTCTGGCTCCAGTGAGCCAAGCTTTTAAAAGGGATTCAGACTTTCTCAGGCTAGAGCAGCCATAAATCTACTTAATTGGGTCTCTCCCATACACAAGTTTCCAAGTGAACCCGCTGGAGGATCCAGGCCGGGCCTCCAGCCCATTTGCGGGTTATTCTTTCAATGGATGCTGCACTTGGCCCCAAACCACCCCACCTGCACGTCCAAACCACAGTTCCTTTTCCAGCTCCAAAGCCTCTAGTTGCTCTGTGTCTTTGCATCCCACCTCCGTGCTGCCCTCTGTTCCCCTGCACTGATGAGCCAGAGGAGTCCAAAATCCCCTGTGTTGAGACAGACCCTGCTCCTGCACCTGGCACTGCACATCCCAGTGCCACAGCTGCCTCCAAAGCAACGTTGAAGGAGCTGGGAGCATCCCAATACCCCCCTTCCCAGCACTGTGGGTCTTTAAAATAACCCGTGGAAGTGCCCGTGCAGCTTGAGAAGGAGAGGGATGGCAGGTGGACTGGATTCATGCTCCGAGGGGTGCCACGAGCCTCTGGACACCAGCACACACAGCAGCACACACGGTGACATTAACTCCCTGCTGACAGCCCCATGGCCTCGGGCACATGGAGACAGCGTCAGTCACCAGCGGTCACTGCACCTGGGGTCTGTGCTAAGCTGACAGAGCAGGGTCAGACGGGTCAGGCAGCGCTCTGTGCCTCAGTTTCCCCCAAGAGCTTCCTGTCCTCCCCAGGGTTCTGCATTATCAGGGTGTGCCAGCACCATGCTGACCCCCAACATGGCACAGTTGTGTCCAGCCTGGGGGATTCAGCACCTTAAATGCTCCACATACGACACCTTTCCCACAGCCACCAGCAGACGTTCAGGGCAATGCTGCAGACCCTGTACAAAACAAAAAAAAGCCAGAGAGTGGGGGAGAGAGGAAAAAAAGAAACCAAACCCCCAGGGTGAGGCAGAAGGCACAGTCAGGCCCCGGCACAGGGGCCCCAGAACAGCCGGCGGCAGCGGGTTCACGCTCCCCACACATCACCAGACGCAGGTTGGACATTGTGGAAATTCAAAATTCCAGATGGCTCTTTTTGGGTGGTTGTTTTATTTTTTTTTTTTGCCTTGCCTCATTTCCAAGGCAACAAGACTCCCTGTCATCTGCCAGTTGCCATAGAGATTTCACCTGATTCTGCTTCAGCAGAAGAGAAAGCCGGGCTCCTCTCTGCTGCCGAGGAGCCACGAGCCGCGACCGCCTTCAAACTTACTGGGAAAAGCGGAGCTAAATGGGGCTTTATGTGAAGGAGGCAATGGGCTGATTCAGAGGATCAAAGGAAGGAACTGCGGGTTTCTATAGCACAAATCATCCCTTCACTTAACTGCTTCAGTGCCCTCCAGATGTGCCCTACATCTGGGGACGTCGCCAGCTCCCACTCCAAGCTTTGCCTGGTGGAGGAGGGGAATGTGGGAGCAGGGGGAATCCTGCACCCACTGCTGACGGCATCTGAAGGACCAAGCTGACTGCCCCGTAGAGAAGGGAGGGCACAAGGCCTGTGCTGGTCACAGCCATGTCCTTCCCCCATAACAACCCTCCCTCGCTGTGCACAGCCCTTCTCCAAAGTCCCCACGGCCTAGAGAGACAAGGGGAGGATGGGGCAAATGCAGGAGCAGCCAGGGAGGAGAAGACCCTTGAACAAGGGTGGAGATGCCCATGGGCTGTGCTCAGCTCAGCTTGGCTGCCATGGACACAGGGGTCAAGCACCGCAGGCCCCCAGGGGAGCCACAGGCAGCTGTCCACAGTGCTCATTCCACATTGGCACTGGTGACATCTCAACAGCTGCATCACTGCTGGGGATCATCCACGGAGAGGGTGTGGATGTGTCCATGCCCCAAGCCCCAGTGTCGTTCCTCCCAGACCCATTTTCACCCCAGGCCCCACAGCAGCTTCACAACAGCCTGTCCCCACCCCAGCACAACCAGGCAGATCAGGACCAGGCACATCACTGGCACTCTGTCCTGTACCACTGCACCTCCAGCCATGCACACCCATCCCCTTCCTTCTCCAATTGGTCTGGGAATAAAAACTCTGGTGAAAACCCAGGGCCGTGGGGATTCACAGGCTTTCCTTTGAGCAGGGCAACACCCAAGCCCAGGTATGGAGAGACATGGTTCAAGGTCCCAACCTGTGACAGCAGCCCTTGGACTCGCAGTCAGACGCCCCAAATCAGCAGATCTGATGCCCCCCTGCCTGGGGTTCCCTGTTGCTGAGGACATGGGAGAAGGTCCCAGGTGCTGGCAGGGTGCTCACAGGTGGCAGTCACCTCCGGGTACAAAAGGCCAAGGTCCCCACACCCACCCACCCCTGCCCACTGCTCCCTGCTGGGCACCCAGGCCTGGCTGAAAGGGCGTTTATCAGACCTCAGAGCCTGTCCCCACCCCAGCCCATGTCCCTGCACCAGGGCCGGCGGGGAAGGGCCCAGCCGGGCAGCTCTTGGCTTCAGTTGGCTCCGTTTTGCAGGAGAACAGTCATTAGCGGAGCCAAACTCCCCATTCCCAGCCAGAATACGGCCATGCTTGGGGAAGCTTTATATTCATGGAGACAAACAACTCACATTTGCTTTTTAACTGTTGGAATTGCACCCACTGGGACGGCGCAAACAGGGAGCCTTTTGTCCCCCTCGCCTTGTGACTGCAAGCTTTGTGCAGAGCAATGCGTTGCAAACACAATTCTCCCTGGCCTCAGCTGGGCTCTGGTAGACACTTGGTCTGTCTGTCCATCACCAGATCAGCCAAAGAGTCCTCATGTGTCTCCAGCAGGAATGCAAAATGTCTTCCCCGGCTTCCCTGCCAGCTGCAGCCTGTGGAGCTGCTCTGCACTGAGCAATCAGAGCCACCCAAACGGACCCAAAATGCAGCTGGCGCTGGGGGCTCTTCACCTCCCAAGTACCAGGGGTGGTTATGTGGAAGGGCAGGAGGTTACAGGTGGCAGAGCTGCTCCCTGGGGTTACAGCTCGCCTGGGAGCAAGGAAGAGCAGCTCCAAGCATGGAAAATCCCAGCATGGCATGGGCACAAAGAGTAGCTCATCATGAGCCTCCAGGGAAGTTTGCCCCCGTCACCCCACAGACAGGGAGTCTCTGGAGATCTCCAACCCACTGCTGAGCTCCTGAATATTGGAGCTGGCACTTACTAAGCTGCTGTGGGCACCACTAAGCTGCTCAGAGCTATCACTCTGGAGAGGGACAAGGGACAACCCACCCTGAGTGGGATATGTCCTTGTGGCTGAAGCCCAGTCCCAGCCCAGCAGCACCAGCTGGGAAGGAGCATCCTTCACTCCAGAAGAACAACACCCCAGCAGTGCTACTCCCCTCCAAACCCTCAGCTTCAGGAAGGGGCTGAGCAGTTCAAGCTCACCCTGGACTCTCTGCAAAGCCCAGGGGACACCAGCCACAAGGGTCCAGCTGCAGCAGGACTAGACCCCATGGAAGGTCATCAGCCATTGCACGAGAGAGTCCCCCAAGAGCCCCTCAAGAGAAGAGCTGGGGCAGGAGGCAGAGCACCTTGGGGGGGCAAACCCAGTTTAATGAGTTCTAGGCTCGTTAGTGGATCTATTGTTGCCACCTCCCACGGGAGGAGGGAGATAACCCAGGCTATTTTTGCTTCCATCTAGGGAATCGTTTTTCCTCCAATGTGTACTGCCACAATGCTAATTTTTAAGGCTGATGATTAATTGATGTCAGGCTCATTAGGGGGCAAACGGATCCCTCTTCTCCGGGAGCGCCAAGGACAGGGGGGACATGTTTTGACAGATGTCGCTGGAGCTGCGTGTGAGTGACGTCCTAACAACGGAGGAGAATAGGAGCCATTACCATGGAAAGTCCTGGAAATGGGAAGGGAAGTGCCTGCACGCGACCTCCGCGCCCCTCCTCACGCAGCCCCTAATCAGCCCTTCACGCTCTGCCCTGTGGTTACCAGGGCTTTGCTCCGGAGATAAACGGCCTTTGTGCACGCCCAGGGGAAATTGAATCTCCTGCCTAAAGCAAGGACGACTCAGCCTTTCTTCTCCCCTCCCCAGCCTCGCAGGAGGGCCAGGTGCCAAATCCACTCTGGCACCAGGCGTAGCAGCCTGTAGGGAGCCGGAAACAATATGCACATATGATCACCAGGATCCCGCAAGGCTCGGGGTCTCCCTGCACCTGTGGTCCCCTGGCACTGGGGTGGGCAAGCACTGCTGGGGTGCCTGAAGGTGCTGGTCCTACCAGGCACTGAGGCAAGTTTCACCCTTCTGAAAATCGCAGCAGCATCTGCCATAGTGGCCCAGGTAGGGATGAGGACCAACATGCACATCACAGATTACGGGGTTCCTTCAGTCTGCCCAGCTCATGTTCACCACAAAGCAAACCCCCCCAGCTCTCCCAAAGATGAAGCTGTGCATGGTGAGTGGCAGGAGGTTTGCTTGAAGAGGGCACCATGGTTCTGACAGCGACACAATGACAACAACAATCCTCTGTTTGTCCCCGAGGTCCTCCATGCCCCGAGCCCAGAAGCGGGTTGAGACGTCCTGATAACTCAGTGGAGAGCCCAGGGTGGCACAAATCAGTGCAGGTGACCTCCCCTGCCTGCTGTGCCAGCTCCCAAGAGCCACCCCCGCTGCAGTCATGGGTACAGGGCACTGTGCCCCGCTTCACTCCACAGCTTGCTCCCCTCCCCACTAGCACCAGCTCCACATGCCTCTTCCCATCTTGCAGCTCCACACCCGGCATCCATCCTGCCACATCAGAGCACTGCCCCACGCCCCCGTGCCAGGGAGGTGCCAGGGAGGTGCCAGGGAGGTGCCAGGTGTCTGCCGGGGAGCTCAGCAGCACCAGAGTCCCCCATCCATCCTCAGAACCACTGGCAGCAAAGGCCACGCTGCCGATCTGCCAGAGCTATTACAAACTTGTGTTAATTGCTGCACAGTGCCTCGAGCACTCTTCAGAGGGAGAGGGATGTGGATGAATAAACGATCTATTCTTAGTGCCGATGGTTCCCAGGGACGAGGGCTCAGCAGACCTGCACTGTCCTCTGGCTGCTTCCAGACTGGCTGCTCCCCTCACAGTGCCCTTGGAGGGTCTCCACCGCCAGGAAAAGGTTTTCTTGAGCAGCAGTTGCACTTTTCTCACTAAAGGTGATTTGCAGAGAAGGAACATCCTGTCTCCTTCAGGAAATCTGGGTATGCCGTGGGAAGGAAGGGTACACTTAGGACCAGAAAGCTCTTTGGTCACCCCATGGGAGCCGCCACTCAGTCCCTGCCCAGGCACCCCAGGGGGCTGGGGGGCAGCATGAAAGAAGTGTGTTCTTCACTTCCAATCCATCACCTGCATTACGGTGAGGGGAGGGACGTTGATGATCCTCTCAGGCACATGGTGTGACTCTTGAGGGTGGTCCTGTGCCAGGCTAGGGGCTGGACTCCATGATCCCTGTGGGTCCCTTTTAACTCAGCACATTCTCTGATTCTGTGACACACTTTACTATTCAGTGCAAAGAGCTGTTGTTCCACCTGCAAGTCCAAGTTTTAGTGGGGGCTTGGCAGTGCCAGAGAAGGGCAGGGCAGAAGACGCTCCGAAACAGGCATTGGCACCATTAGGACAGATTTCAGTGGAGCCTCTGGACTCTCCACCATGTGCCAGCTCCTGTGGCCGCCCTCATTATGCACTGCCAACACCAAGGGCTGAGTGACATGTGATGACAGCAGCCATGAGCCTCTGGGCAGAACGGGAGAGCGGCCGCTCGCCTCCACATCCCGCACACCGACAAGCCCCATCCCCTGCAGGCTGCAGCATCCGTTCAAGCTGAGACACGGCGAGTTACACCCCAGTTTGGACAGTTTGGGATCCCCAGCCAAGCTGGAGACAATGCCATTCCCCACGCTGCCAAAGTGCCAGCACGCGCTGTCCCACAGGCAGACCCTCCCGGGAATGCCATGCTCCTGAGGATGGCTACACCACTGCTGGGATTTATCCCCTCTAAGACATCTCAGCTCCAAGCAATGGCTGCCTGCATGGCACAATTCCTCTTCGCCGTGGGAAGCAGCTCTGCAATGTGCCTTGAGCTCTTCTCCCCAGATTTGCTCCGGGGGCCTGTCCAAGCACTGACGATGCACAGCCCAGAGCCACGACCGCTGCGGGAGAAGCCGAGCCAACACTACAGCTTGGGGGAAAGCATCAGCCAAAAGTCACTCAAACAAGGAAGTGATTTGTCTTCTTCTGGCTGCGGTCCCCTGAAAAAGGAGCATGGAGCAGGGAAATCAGGATCACGTGCAGCGCTCTGACTGAGCACCCACCGCAGCAGCAACAGGGAGCGCTCACACCAGGAGCCTGACAGATACAACAGAACAGGGGAGAAAGGATGGAAAAAGAAATGCCATGTGACCCCTCGCTCGATCCAAGGCAGGCATCACATCCAACGGCTCAGAATATGAAATATGCACAATGAGCTCCAGTGAGTAATTAATCCCTTCAGGAACACTGTAAGTGATTGCAGACAGCTTACCAAGAAAAAAAAAATTGGAAAGTCATTGAAAAATTACCATAAAATGTTTCTTTTTCTGTTCCAGCCTGACATACAATGAGATCTGCAAGGAGCTCTCTTTGCTCTGCACTATGTGACAGAGATGGATTTAAGCTGGTTTTCCAACAACACTCAATCTACCTGCCAAGGTGATGGCCCTGGGAAACCAGCCCGGCCCGAGGGAGGGCAGCAGGAGCGGCTGGTCCCAACGCTCGGCTCTGGCCTCGGCGTTGGTGGGACACAGCACGACTTCATCAGCAACCCAAGCTCTCCAGATGATTCTTGTCAGAGCCCAGGTCAGAGCCCAGCTTATGGAGCACGGAGAGCCCTCCTGATGGTAGAATGTGGGCGAATTCCTGGTGATTCTCAGCACTGGGAGCCAGCCCCCTCGCCTGCCTCCACCCCCCCTCCATCCTCATGCTCCTTCTTGACTCCTCCACTTTCTCCAGTGCTAAGCAGCCAGTTCTCCAGCTGGAGGGCTCCAATTCGGACCAAATTCTGACCCACTGCACCCAAAGTCCTGCCTCTGCTCCCTGCCCTGCACCAACAGGCAAGGAACCACATATGTCCTCGTGCAAAGCCACCACGTGGCTGCGATCCCTTGTGAACAGAGGGACAAACACCCAGAGGCATCTGCAGGGGATCTGTCCCTCTCCTCCAGCCTCAGCCCCCATCTCCAGGGAGCACCGACCCCTGGCACAGCCAGGGGGAATTACAGAGCACAGTAGTTGCCTTTTACTTCCATAATTCCACTGTATTTTTCAAATAACTACTAACACTTCTACTTGTAAAACTGGGGTTTATTAAAAAAAGCATTAGGAAAGGTATTTTCTCCTGTCAATAAAGTGACTTAAAATTAGTGGGAATTTTCAAATTAAAAACACAGCCTAAACTTTCACTTCCACTCGAAATCACTCTGGTTTGGACAACAGACTTTGTTCCCCATGTCCTCTCCTGAGTTTTCTCCCCTCTCTCCTGTTCTCTCCTCACTATGTTTTTGTTTAAAAATTCATCAGGGAAAAATGCTGGGGCAGGAAAAGAGGGAAGAAAAAAAAAAGCAGAAGAAATTGTAGCTTTTGCAAACCCATCTCAGCACAGGGGAGAAGCAGAGCTCCAGACTCGCCTTCCTGCTCTTGGAAAGCGTGAGGCACTTGGAAGGACAAGGGAATATCGTATATTAACCAACCTCCTGCACACTCCAGCAGTGGACGCAGCCTCACTGACCCTCCTCAGAGTCCTGAGATCCTCCTTGGCCTAAAACAGCTCCTCCAGCATGGCAGCCAGGGGAAAAAAGGATGAATGAGGCAAGGACACAGCCCACTCCAGCACTGATCGGACACCCTGCTCCCAGAGACCTGCACAGCTCCTGACAGGGCTCTCGCTCCAGAGAGCCAAGTGCCAGAGCATGTCTGGCCACAACACAGCTCTGAGCTGGACACTGGCTGATGTGAGGCACATCCCACATATGACATTGATTTGGGGGAGGATTAAGAGGTGCCCAGATGATGTTACGCAGAGCCAAGGTCGCTCCCATACCCTGCGGGACAGGGACACAGAAACATCATAGAATGGTTTGGGTTGGAAGGGACCTGAAAAACCATCTTGATCTAACACCTTCCACTAGACCAGGCTGCTCCAAGCCCCATCCAACCCGGCCCTGAACACTTCCAGGGATGGGGCAGCCAAAGCTTCTCTCTGGGCAATAGGAAAGAATTTCTTCCTAATATCCCTTCCTGCATCCCTGAACATCCCTGTAGTCTTATGTGGGTTACTACCACCCCAGGCTGATCCCACTCTGCTGCTCCAGAGCTTCCCCACCACAGTGTGCATTTTGAGGACAGCTGCTGCACTCTGCACACAGGACATGTTTAACGTCGGCTTACAAGCGAGCACACTCCGCCAGTGGATGAAAACCTATATGGAAATGGAAGATCATTACCATGATCTCCTTGGAAACATCCCATTGGAGCAAGTTTTTCTTCCTCTTCCTTCTCTCTCCCCATGTGCATGAATTCTGGCACCCTATGCACCACTTGGCGTTGCCTCAGCACTGTGGGTCCAAAATGCAGGCGTCTGATTTCTAAAGCCATTGTCTGGGATGTGCTATTGAGCTGCAAAACATGGATGGTTTGGGATGGAAAACAGGCAGCTCCCGCAATACAAAAAGAAGCTGGCAACCCGAATTTGATTTGACTTTGAAGCTATAGAGGATCTCAACCAAACACAGTTTGCTTTATTCCCACAAAAGGAATGAGGATGTCAGCCACAAAACAAACCAGCCCCTCTGCCCCCGGAACGTAGCGATGGACAAACGGGGAGCAGAGCAAAGGGAGCGCGGCTTCGCCCCGCCGGTCAACGCTGCAGCACAGAGCAGCCAGGTCTGAAAGGCAGCACTGCATTACCATGCTCCACTTGGGAATGCAAGGCAGGAAAAGCTGCTTTGTAAATTTACTTTTGATTTGGAGCTCAGGGTTTGTGTTCCGTTTTGCCAGCGCTCACGCCTCGCTTCCAGGCAGGGAGGTTTGCGGGAATCCCAAGAGTTTCACCCATTTCAGCGCAATGACCGTTTGCCAAGGAAATCACCCCAGAAAATTTATTACCTGCTGTTCCCTTTCGAAAGTGAGCAGGGTGGGAAGTGCCTGGTGGTGCAAACAGCAGGCGAGCTGAGATCGAATCCTGCCCTCAGGTTACTGTACTTTCCCCACCACTAATATCTGACGGGCGACCTCCCACTGCAAATTCTGCTTGCAGAGGATTTTTGGAGCAGCTTTAAAATCCCAAGCTCCAGGCCCTGCTCTGCACAGTCCCAAAAGCTTCTCCCAGGCTCCAGGATGAGATTCCCTCACTCATTCCCCATGCTGCTTTATGAGCAGGGCTGTTCCCCTCCCCTCACAGGAACCAGCCACATCTGGGAGCAGATGCCAATGAGCCAATAAGCTCAACTTGGAAAACTTCACTGAAAATAGCACCAAATTTCTGAGCGCTCTACAGACTGCAGCCAGATGATGGATATTAGTGCTCCAGCAGCACTGGGATGCTGTTTGGCACAGTACAATGAAAGCACAGCTAAAAGGGTTCAGGGAAATGGAAATGAGATGGCTGGAGGTGCTGCTGCCGGAGTGCCTGCCCTCCTCCAGATGTTCCGGCCTGTAAGGAGGGAGGGTCTCGATCCGCTGGTAAATCAGCCCCCAAATGGCTGCTGTGCTCAGTCTGGAGTATTGAAGGACACCAGCTTTGTCCCTTCTGCATCCCTGAAACACGGATGAGTCCTGGGGAGAAGGATGAGGCACCATGCAGAGCAGGGCCCCTCGCTGTCCCATCCCCCGTGCCTGTGTCACTGAGAGCACAGGGCCGAGGAGCAGGAGCCCTGGGGTTGGTTCTGGGTGCTGCTCCTCCCTGCAGGGTCAGGACACAGCTGGCTTTTGATGCATTTAACCGCCCCACACTGGGAGACAGGAGGTCCAGACAGTGATAAATCCAGCCTCAAACCACCCGGGGTGAGACATCAAAATGGAATTTGACAAAGGACCACGCAGTGATGATCTGTGAGCTCCAGGCTACGCACAGCCTGAGGCAGAGAAGACTCAGGTCTGTGGCTGGGAGTCAGGCAAATGCCGGTGCTTCCCCTTGGCCAGCGATCACACAACACGTTCTCGAGCCCAAGCAGGATTTTAACCCCATGCCAAGTCTACATCTGTGTTATTTGGGAGAGAAACTACCACTACGAGGAGCCAACAGGTCCCTTGTGCACTGGTACCTCTGCTCCCAGGACCCCTCTTCGTTGTCCACTTTGAGGTGCAATGCATGTCCAGGGTGACCCCAACTACCTGGAAGGGTTTTTGTTACACTTTTAAACAAACCTGGCGTCCAGGAGAGGCAGGAGTGCAGGGCAGCCACCTTCCACCATGCCCAGTGGCTGAAGCAGCACCACAGAGAAGCCCAGGGGCTGTCCCCATCAATGTCTCACAGCCACTTCCCTCCAGCAGCCCTGCCCTGCTCTGATCTGACAGAAAGCCCCACATCAAGCACCAACACAGGCAGACTCAACTTACTCCCACCCTTAGGTCTGCAGCCACACCAAGCCCCACAAAGCTCAGCTGCTGTGAGAGGCCAGCTCCTCGGGATTCAGCACATGCTTCTCCAGGCTCACAGCAGCAACATTTCCAGGACATCATCTGTCCGTTCTCCCTTCTGGGATGGAAAGAATTTGAATTTCGTTATTTCCCTTGCTTCTGCTCTGCCTGTTGGGAGCTTGGAGCCATCTCCTCATCACTCCCTTGGTGCAGTGGCAGTCTGGAGGCTAAAGGCTGCAAAGGGCCACAGCTGTGTGGCAGGGGTCCTGCAGACACAGCACATGTGGCTCCACATAGGTCCTGCCCTGCCAGAGCAGGACAGTCCCAGGTCCCACCCACAATCCGTCAAATGCCTTTCCTCATGCTTTCAACATGGGGGGAACCCAGCTGCCCCTCCTCCCGCAAAGCAGTGCCCCCACCTTGGAGCCTGCAAAAACAACCCTGCCTTGCCTGGCTTCACCACTGCTGGGTCGGCCCATGCCTCTGTACCCACCCTGGCAAAGCTGCCTCCAGCCTCTGAACCACCAAAGCTGGGATAAACCTCAGGATGTGGGAGCAGGCATCCACGAGGCTGAAAACGTGTCCCCTGCGGCACCACACCAGGAACAGGCCAGGGAGGGACACAGTGGCCCCATCCAATGGCCCACAGCGTGTTTTCTGCCAGCCCCAGCTCACCTCGGTGAGCTCCCGCATCATAAGGATCAATATGAATTAGCCACTATCTCTTCTTCCACTTGTTTGCATCTGCTTGGAAATATAACACCAAGCCAGAGATAAAGTGAACTGGAAATACCCCGGCAGCCCTAACGCTTCCAGCCCGAGGGGTTCATTCAGCTGATGAGTTTCACCATCACAGGTTCCAGCCCGAAGAGCAGGTTCCTGTGCTCCCCAAGCACATCCCTCCCTGCCAGCACCCACATCTCACATGCTGGGCCACAAAAGGGCTGCTCTCCGTGGGGTGGGTTTTATGGAGCCCAAATTGCTCCCCACTGTGCTCCCCGCAAAAGGCGGATCCTGCCGAGGATGGGGCCACACGGCCCTGCCATGCCAAACCAGCTGAACCCCCAGGCCAGAAAAAACGCCGGGGTAAACCTGTTTTTGTGTTGATCTGGGCTGGCACAAGACCAAGACAGACTCCACGCTGACACGTGGGAAGCCTGAGACGACGGCGATGCTGCACATGGGGGGCGGACACGTGATTTTGAGAGGTGTCTCCTCAGTGAGTTATTCTCAGCGCACAGCGATGCCGAAAGCTCACGTGCTAAAAATAGCCTGCGACAGAGCTGTACCTGCGCTGCAGCTCTGAGTGTGCTTCACAGCAGCTCGTGGAACTAGGAGAGCCAGGCTGGGGCAGAGCCGGCCCTGGGGATGCTTCAGGACCATGACAAAGCACAGAGATGTAAAGCTTCAATCAGTCTGGGCTCCCAGTAGAGCCAGTAAGGGCTGGGTTTGGCCAGGACTGGGTGCTATTGAAGAAGCTTGTCTGGATGCAGGGTCTCACTGCCAGCTTTGTCACTCTTGGTGACACAACCCTGCACAAGATGCACAGAGGTGGGACATGCAGCACCCCCAGATATCAACCACCCAGGCTGGCACCCAGCAGGGCTGGCATGAGAAATAAAGGTGGTTCCACCTTTCCCTGGTGCTAAAGGCATGGCACTGCTCCTCTGCCAAGCTGCAGTTAGGGGGAACAGCATTATATTGAATGGAATAGGGTTAGATTAGAGATTAGGAAGAAATTCTTCCCCATGAGGGTGATAAAGCCCTGGCACAGGTTGCCCAGAGAAGCTGTGGCTGCCCCATCCCTGGAAGTGCTCAAGACGGGGCTTGGAGCAACCTGGGAGAGTGGAAGGTGTCCCTGCCCATGGAGGGAGTTTGGAACAAGATGATCTTTAATGGTTTAACACAAATCTTTCTATAGTTCTGTGATTTTCCCCTCCAGCCCACAAAGCACAGGCTACAGCACCCATAGCACAGCTCTGCCCATTTTCCAGAGTTGCATGAAAACGACACAACCTCCAGCAGCTCCAACAAGGATCTCAGCCATGAGCCATTCTTCCAGCTCACCGAGCAAGAGAGGTTCCCATCCCACAGCCGAAGCCAGCCGACCAGCTGGTGAGCCAAGGGAGCTGGCACAGGGCCCAGCCCTCCCGCTGCGTCACCTGTGGCTGTGAGTCAGGCTCACAACCTGCCGAGGGAACCGAGGCTTCGTAAGCGGGGCTCAAACCCTCAATTTCAGTTCCTCACTGAAAGGCAGCTCCTGGGTCCCTCCTAGCCAGCTCACCATCCCCTCCCTACCCACTGGGCAAGATCCAGCCTGAGGGAAAGGCAGAGCAGGCCTGCCTTTACGTCTTCAGATACTGATTCCTGGATTTGCCGTAAATTCCTTCTGTAATTTCAGGGAGATGTTTGAGGCCAGACCCTCACAGGTATGTGGGCAGGGGAGGGCTGCAAAGCACCCACCTCTGGATGAGCAGGAGAGCTCAGGAAAGAGACAAGGCTGACAGGACACTGGAAGGATGTGGAGTGAGTAAGCACCACCGATGCCTACGTCAGGTGGAAAAGCCCTTGCTCCCAGTGCACTGGCACGCTCACATGTTCACGGAGGTGGAGGCACATGTCCCAGCTGCAGGACACACCTGCATTTCACTGGGCAGCACAGGGGCATGTGTGTGCCCGTGGTCTGCCCAAGTCCCCCCTCCAGGGAGCTCATATGCTGTGCTGGTCCCTGCACCAGGACCACAAGGCTCTGGAGCCACCTCCCTTATCCAAGGCTGCTCTTAGGATCAAGGAAAATGTCCTGTCCAGCTGTGCTGAGCTTCTGCTCAGCTTCCCTACGTGGATTCCAGCAGCTCCTTCCAGTGGGAGATCAATCTCAGCCCTTCTCCTGAATTAATAAAAATACATTACTGCCTCAATTGAACAAGACAAATATGAGCACAAGGAACGAGAGAAAAGCTGGAGTGAAACAAAATGTGGAAGAAATGGATTAGAGGAGGGACCAGCAGATCGGCGGGCGCTGGGCACCGCTCCTCAGTATCACACCCACCCTGAGAGGCACATCTCCATTTGCACAGCTTCTAATCTCAGCCCTGCAATGCAGCATCCCCTGCCTTTCCAGCTTCCCGGCTGAAGCATCCCTGCCTTCCCAGCTCCCCTCCCGCTCAGCTCCTCGCTCCTCGCTGCAATGCAGCAGCGTAGGAAAGCCCCATTCCCCCTTCTGCCCCTCCACCCCACCACGGGGTAGTGCTGAGCCTCCCGGCCGAGCTCCTAGCCTCGAACATTCTCTGCCTTCCCAAGCTCACCGCTTCCCAGTCAGAGAACCAGCAACCCCTCCCCTGGCTCCCCTCGGGAGAGCTGCCTCATGTGCCTGGAGGAGGACGTGACTTTGCAGGGTGGGGGATACAGCAGAACAGCACCGTATCTGCCCTCCTGCAGCCCCACAGCTCTGCGTGAGACACCCTCAAGGTGCGAAGCCTGGAGAGGACAAGGACTCGGATGCCACAGAAGGACAGAGCCACCCCCGCTCCACCCAGCGAGTGGATCCAGGCTCGGCAGCTTCACCACTGTCACCGGTACCAGGAACACCACACACACAGCCCAGAGACACCACTGTCACCGGTACCAGGAACACCACACACACAGCCCAGAGACACCACTGTCACCGGTACCAGGAACACCACACACACAGCCCAGAGACACCACTGTCACCGGTACCAGGAACACCACACACACAGCCCAGAGACACCGCTTTCGCCAGTACCAAACACACACGGCCCTAGGACACTGCTGACACCGGTACCAGGAACACTGCACACACACACACACTGTCCAGGGACATCACCATCATTGGTACCAGGAACACCAAACACACACACAGAGCCCAGGACACCACTGCCACTACACATGCAGGGCACCAAATGTCACATACACAGTGCCACAAAAGACACTCTGGACCAGACAAGTGACCGATTCAGAGGATGTGCCAGTGAGTCCACCTGGCACTGAGAGCCAGGTGGTCTTGACCCCAAGACTGCAATCCTATAGCAACTACCCGATCACCACTGGGCAGGACCGTGGCTGAGCCAGGGAAGCCGGGAGGACACACTGGTCATAGCAGACGGGCTGGCAGTGGACATTGGCATCACTCACAGGTTGCACACCTCAGAGGGTGCAGGCTCTGGCTCTGCACAGAGCTGGAATGAATCCTCCCCCATGCAGTGGACACAAGCACCAGCCAAGTGCTGTCCTCAGATGCTCGAGTGAGAGTGGGTAGCAGGGACTGTGGGCAGGGGTGACCAGGGACATTGTTGTCTGGCACCACGAGAAGATGCAAAGGAGCTGGGAACCTAAACAGACACAACAGGGTGATTGATGGTGGGGGGACTTGTGACGAGGGGGGGCTGTGGGCATGGAGATATATGTCACAGCCTGAGAAGCCAAATACACAGATTTGGGGACAGGGGGCATGAGCAAGGGGCTTTCCAGAAGGACCCAGAACTGCCACCAGCTCACGAGACACCAGGACCAGGCAGGACCAGGTGGGCTGGGTCCATCCCAGGAGCCCTCAGCACTCACCCTGAGGGGACCACAAGGCCTTGAGCGGACATGGCCCAGGTCCCACTGTGGTAACCTCCCACCAACAGAGCCCAAATAGCACTCCCAGAATTGCACATAATTTTCCATTCATTTACATATTTTCTTATGGGACAAGTGTTGGATTTGGGGGCGAGATACAGGCAGTCACTGGGAAAGCCCCATTTGAACAGGGATTTTCAGGCTTTTTGGGGAGGATTTCATTTCAGCAGTGCGTCCCCAAATATCTTTGCCTTCAAGTGTTTGTTCTGCTCTCTTTCCATGGGAAATTTTGAAAGACAAATCTGGATTTATTTTTTTCTCAGCCCTTTTTCCACACTGCCGTAATCACTGGGAATGTGGCACATCCCAAGAAGCTTCAGCAGAAGCTCTGGGACCCTCAGGTCACATTTCCAGACCTCTCCAGTCACTGCAGCCATCTCAGCTGGAGAGAGGAGATATCTACTACCCACTGCCAGCTCCTGGGAGCAGGCTGGAAGCAGTAACATGACCATGTACCTCTCCCCTTTCTCCTTACCCCTACCCTGAAGTCAGGAGTCTAGCTCTGTGGGCAGAAGGAAATCAATCCCCATCCCAACAACCTCATCACACAGATGCTGTCACACAGGGGTCGTAAGGGAGGAACAGCATTGGCAGTACCAGGGCAGCTACAGCGCTTTATGAGGCAATAACCCACTCTCATCACTGTGAAGAGCTACTTGGTCTCTGATCTCCTCATGGTCTCCTGCCAGGGAGCCTGGTTACTGCTGCACAGCACTGCCACAGGTCCATTAGTGCTTAATTAAACTGTCAGGAACACCATGGGGCAGGGGGAGGAACACAGTGGGGCAGAGGTGGTCCTTTAACCCCACACCATGCGCCTCCCAGCAAGGATGGGAGGGCATCAAGAGGGAATACCTTGGTAACCATCTTCACCGGGGTCAGGAACATCCTCATGCAGGATGTGTCAGACACCAGCCAAGCGTCTTTCCTGTGCTGTGGTATTTTTTTTAAACTGACCACAGTGAGATGTGAAGCTCCCGCCTGCCATGGAGCCCATCCGTCTGTCCCAGCCCTTGGCTCTCCTCCCCACCACCCACCTGCCCAGCCAGCACCAGTACAAGCACAGTTGGGTGCTGTCCTGCCTGCATGTTGGCACCACAGGGGTACCAGGTCCCCACAGGCATGTGCTGCCCAGCAGGGACATCCCCGCTGTGCCACCTGGGGAAGGGTGGCATGGCCCACCCAAGGGCTGCAGGACTGAGATGGGTTATAGCTGCACCTGCAGAGTTTGGCAGGGCTGCAGACTCCTGCAGCGAGCATTTCGGGGAACACCATCTCCCCCGGGATCACGTGTGTCCACCTGGGCTCCGGCCCACGCAACACCGACCTCTTATTCGCTGATGCGAATTAGCAGCCACTTAAGAGGCACTACATCCAGCAGGAGATGGACGAGGAAATAGCTGCAGAAAGCAGCTGCAGGCTCTTGGAGGTGCTCTGGGGAGCTCTAGGTAAGTGCCCATCACGCTGGGCACCGCACACACAGCCCGGACGTGCCCTTGCACACTCCTGTGCATCGCACACAGAGACGGGCACGGCCAGCTCTGCACAGCCAGCTCTGCACAGCCAACTCTGCACAGCCAGCTCTGCACAGCCAGCTCTGCCACCACGCCGGCCACGCGTCCTCCGCCCCCTTCATCCTGTGGTTGGGCACTGGTGTAATTAGCAACCCCAGCTGCCAGCCAGCTTTTATGAGAAGCCTCAGCCTTTGGTTGAAGCGAAATGTATAATTTGGAGGATGGAAATAGCCTCTACAAAGCACATGTGGTCGCTGCGTCCCGGTGACCTCTCCTGGCTTGCGCAGGCTGCTCTGCTTTAAACGCGGTTCAGCTACAAAGGCTTCGGTGCCATCAAACAGATGAGGCAGTGGTGGTGACTGAATGAGAGGTAACACTTGGCCGCTACTGAACAAACTGTATTTTTGGCCAAGAGAGGCTTGGTAGTGGAGTGCTTCTGGCAGGAGGAGCGTGAGGTGGAGATGAGAACTCAGGTGTGGAGACTAAAGACACGGAAGGTCTCTGGAAGCCACCTTGGTTGGTGAGGCCAGGAGCTCAGAGGCAGCATAGGCTTCTCAATACAGGTCAGTAGTTCAAGGACAAGTAGATCTGCCGAGGCTGGAAATCCCTGCAATTCCTGTCTCTCTCTTCTCAGCACAAACCGAGCTTGTGAGTTTTCCTGTGCCACTCTGGACAGGGTGCCCTCCAGTAGACATGGCCAAACAGCTCAGGCTGACATTTCTCTTGCCAAAGGGATTGATGGAAACAGTAGAAAGACCTTCCTTCCCTCCCTCCCAAGCACCTTCTAGCAATCAGGAGAAAGCTCCTCTCCTGGCCCTCCTCACCAGCCCACACAGGGCATGATGCCCACTCTCCTGGGATCCCATTCCTTGTGGGTCTATCTACACCGCAGGAACTACCCCTCCCCGAAAAAGTTAGATTGTGGAAGGTACTATTGCCCCCAGAGAAGGTTTCATCCTCCTGGATTGCACCAGACAAAGCAAAGGGGTCAGGACTGGAGGCTCAGCATGTGTCCATGCTTGGGCATCCTCAGTCACGGTTGTGCCACCAGCACATACAAAGTGATGGAGTAGCCATCACCACTGTCACATTGCTCCCTTCTCTCCGCATCCCCAAGCTCCTGTTGGCATCCCCACCATACGGGCTGTCACAGCTTTAGGTAAGTAGGTGTGACTCAACCTCACAACTCCATGAACGTGGGAAGTACAGCCCCACTAAAGGGAAGTGACGTTTCAGCAGACTGAAACTCCTGCTCTGCCTACCCCAGGCTCTGCCCCCACCCAACACTGGACACAGCCCTCAGTCCCCCCTGCAGGAAGCCTGGCAGTCTTGTAAAATTATCTATTTTGGCAAATCCTCAGCAGGAGATTCAGAAGACAGATTTGTCAGAGTCTGGCCCTCACAGGCCAGCCAACCAAGCCTTCAGGTGGTAAGTGCAGTCCAAATGGATGTTCAACACCTCCAAAGGTCAAGGTCAGCCCTGACTGACACAGGCAACAGCCCAGAAACCAAAGTGGGTGCTGGAGGCACTTCCACAACCCACGGTCTTCCTCAGCATGTGCACAAGTCCCTGTCGTGGACCTCTGGTACTCCCACAACTGCCACAAACCAGGAGTTACTCCCACGTAGGCCAGTCCTGCAAGAATTTTTCTTGGGGGTGCTGAGGAAACCTCCACCTAAGAGCAGAGTGTCACAGGAGGGGACAGTGAGATTCTCCCAGGCATCCCAACACCAGTGAGGGGCAATCTGTCAGTCCCATAAGTGACAAATCCTCCCGCAATCCTGCTCTGCTCCCACGGCATCTGGTGCTCCCATGGCATTAGGGTTAGGGATGGATGTCTGTGAGCCCAGCTGTGGAACCACCAGGGCAGCCAGGCTGACCTCCCATGTCCCACCTGCTCATCCCCATGGTCTGCCTGCCCACGCCTCAAGTTCACTCTGTGGCTTTCCAGTTGCAAGCCCTGGGATGCTCCAGCAGCTGGGACAGACCCCGCCAGGCAGGGAATGGGCAGGGTGCCCACCACCACTGCTGCTCCCATGGCTGGGCACAGCCAGGGGGCCAAGGGCGATGGGCTGGGAGGTTCCGTGCCTGTGTGTCAGCACATGCCAATGCCTGCTGTGCCAGAGCTCTGCGCTGGAGCAGGGGCTGTGATACCCCGAAGGCTCATGCAACATTCAGGGGTTTGCAGGGAACCAGACTCAGCAAGAGCAGCTTTACAGGTCTCTGCTCCAGTACTTTCTCCAGCTCACTCCACATCTCCAAACCGCCCCCCCAAGCCCCAGCTGGAGTAAATCTCTCTCCTTTCTTCCCAAAGTCTATTCACTATGCAGTGAGAAGAAGGCATCTCAAGCCAGCTCAAGTGCCAGAGAAGCTCTTGGCTTCCTATAAGGGGGTCCCAGGCAGGGAACATCAAGGGACTGGACAGACCAGCCCTGCCTGTACTGCTGCTCCCCCCATCACTAACCACCAGGGCTTTACAGCTGGGCACCAGGAGCACCACAACGGCTGTGCAGGGCTCCTTTGCCACCTTCTCACCCCAGTTTGCCAGACCAAACAGAGCTCTTGGGAGCCGTGGTCCTTGTCCAGCTGAGCCCACAGGCACTGATGGTCAGGATGCAGGGAGGAGAGGGTGCCAGGGGGAGGCAGAGGGCTCCCGAGGTGGCCACAGTTACTAGAGATCAGCACACAGCCATGAGGGAAAGGCGAGGGCTGGGCTCAGCCCCACCGAGACCCAGCATCGCAGCCCACTGTGCTCCCAAGGTCAGGGGCATGGCCAGCACTCGCTGTTCTCATGGAAACCAACAAGCTGAGGGATCAAACGTGCCAGGACAGCAAGGCATAGGCAGCCACAGGCTGAAACCGGCTCACACAAACCCTGCAGCAGCATCCTTGGAGGACCCTCCTCTGCCAGAGCCCCAGACCTCAGAGGAGCTCTGGATCTGCCCAAAGCACGGCAGCAGCACAGACCCTTCGTACGGCACCTCTGCCAGCAGCCTCCCAAGGTCACCCCTGGGGTGACCCACCCCGATGGTGGGGAGCAGCTGTGGCACCCAGCCGGGCAACCTCCATCATGTTTGGGGGTGTCGAGACAAGGGGCAGCCGACAAGACACGTGGGGGAGGACAAGCTCCACCACCACCTGCCACTGCTCCTCACGAGGAGGAACTGCCATTCTGCCAAGGCAAGAGGTGGCTGTGCAGACCCTGATAGCACCTTCCCCCTTGGCATGCCTGGAAGATGCTCCAAGGGCTGGAGCCCCTCTTGCTATGAAGACAGGCTGGGAGAGCTGGGGGCGTTCAGCCTGGAGAAGAGAAGGCTCCTGGGAGACCTTACAGCTACTTCCAGTGCCTAAAGGAGCTCCAAGAGAGCTGGAGACGGACTTGGACAAGGGATGGAGTGACAGGACAAGGGGGAATGGCTTCACACTGACAGAGGACAGGATTAGATGGGGTATTGGGAAGAAATTCTTCCCTGTGAAGGTGGTGAGGCCCTGGCACAGGTTGCCCAGAGAAGCTGTGGCTGCTCCATCCCTGGAAGTGTCCAAGGCCAGGTTGGACAGGGCTTGGAGCAACCTGGGCTAGTGGAAGGTGTCCCTGGCAACGGCAGGGTGGAAAGAGATGAGCTCTGAGGTCCCTTGCAATCCAAACCATTCTGTAATTCAAAGACCGACCGGGGTCACCGAGACCGATGGGTCCTTCCCCCTGAGCATCCCTTCGCTGAGGACACCGAGGTGGCCACTGGCGGGTCCCCCACGGGGTGTCAGGAGCCCCGACGCCTCCGGCCGCCGCCTCCCTCACCCCCCTCCCACGCCGACGTCGAGCCCGGCGGCTGCACTCACCCAGCATCTGGCTGAAGAGCAGCTGCTCCAGGTCGCCCAGCACCGTCACCACCAGCTCGGGGTCCACCTTCAGGTACGGCTTCTCCTCGGTGCCCGCCGCCACCGCCGGCCCCTTCCCGCCCAGCAGCTCGTCGTCGCATTTGCCGCCGCCGCCACCTCCGCCGCCCGCCTCGGGGGCCTTGCTGAGGGGCTTCACCTCGGCGTAGGGCCCGCGGGGGATGCGGCTCGGCTTCCCGGCGGGGGGCGGCTTGGCAGGGCCGGCGGGGCGCGGCGACAGCAGCGAGTGCTCGGAGCGGGACAGGCTCCGCGACATGGCGGGCGCGTCCCGCCCGCGGGGGCCGCCGCGCCCGCCGCCCCCCGCCGCCGCCGCCCCCGGCGCCGCCGCCTTGGCCATGTCGTCGCTCCAGCGGGGCTCGTAGAGCTGCCGCTTCTTCTCGGCGTCGGTGAGGAAGGCGAGGTTGGTGAGCGACTTCTGCTTGCGCAGGTTGGAGCCGGCCGGCAGCCGCCCCTCCGCGCTGCTCGCCTTGAAGACGCGCAGCTCCGCGCCCCGCGGCCCCGCGGCCGCCGCCGCCTTCGCCCGCTTCGGCATCACGGCGCCGCCGTCGGGGCCCCGCCGGTAGCCGCGCTCCTCCTCGCCCAGCTCCACGTCGGGAAGGCTCTTGAGGTTGCTCCCCAGCATCCCCGCGCTGCAATCATTTAACCCGCCGGGCGCTGCTGCTGCCGCTGCGGCACCGAGGACACACCGGGCGAGACAAGAGGGAGAGGCGCCGTCAGCGCCCGCCCCACCGGCCGAGGCGGAGCAGGGCGGGGATGGCGCGGGCCGGGAGGGGAGCGGGGGGCGGGTGAGCGGCGCGGCCCCACCTCGCCGCTCCGCCGCCGGCAGGACACTGCGAACCAGCGGAATGTCAGGGGCGAACAAAAAGGGCCCGCCCTCCTCTGGCGCGGACGGGGGGGCGGGGCCGCGGCGCGAGCAGGGAGGGAGGGGAGGGGGCGCGCGCCGAGGGGCGGGGCCGGGCGGGGGCGCGCGCCGGGGGTGGGAGGGGCGGGAAGGACCCCCCGGGGCGGCGGGACCCGAACGGGAGCGCCGGGAGCGAGCGGGACCCGCGGGACAGTGCGGGACCCCGGGGGCAGCGGGACCCCGGGGGCAGCGGGACCCCGGGGGCAGCGGGACCCCGGGGGCGGAGGGACCGGGTGGGACCCCCTGGAGCACTGGATCTGTGCGGGTCCCTAGGGTGACATGACACAGGAACCCCGGGGGCGAGGTTTGGAGCTGGCAGGCGCGGTGCTGGGTGCACCCGTGGGTGCCGTAGGGGGCTGCCCCCCGCACCGAGCCCGTCCCGCAGCCCCTCGCAGGCAGGGATGTGCCGGGTGCCCGATGGCAGAGGTGTGAAGCCAGAGGGGTGGGGTCCCACGCCCCAGCGCCCTGTATTGAAGCACCCCCTGTCCCGCCTGACACGGACCCCACATCCAGGCTAACACTGCACACCCATCCCCGGGGGGGAAAAACGTCCCCATTTCACCCCAAATGGTGTGGGAAGAGCCTGGGCTCACTCTCCCCCGGGAGCCCCCCGAGGGACACCGTGGTCCCCAAACACAGTGGTTCCTCTTCAGTGATCCAGGGGAATTAAGGGGGGGGGGAGGGAAGAGGGGGAGTGGGATCTGGTTATCATCATTTTTCATTAATTACCCGTCCCTCGGAAGGGGTGAATTAAGTCTATTTGGTGACCTCACGCGGGCTGCCATGGCAACCGCCGGGAAATATTGCATTAGAGCCCATCACTGCTGCCGAGATAAGGACGGGAGGGCCGGGGGCGGCGCGTGCCCCCCAGCCCACCCCCGGGAGGGTGTTCCGGGGTTCAGCCCGTGGTACTGCTGAGGAGTCCCAAAATAATGCAGCATGAATGGGACGGTAAAGAGTGGCCAAAAAACCCAACGTTTTGCACCAAAAGGTGCTGCTGGGGCAGGATGGTTGCACAAACTGCACCCCGAAGGGCCCTCTGTGGGGGGCAAATCTGCGGGTGTCGTGTCATTTTGGGGCTGAGGAGGTGACCCTTGGGGCCTCCCAATGTCCCGTATACCCTCTGGCTGGGTCCAACGGAGCCCCGGGAGGTGCCGCGGGCCGGAGTGACTGGAGGGAAGGAAAGGAGCCGGCCCCTTCCCCAGCGCCAAACCCGCTCGGCCTCATCCCAAAACCTCCCCAAGGTCTTCAGGCAGCTGCGCTGGGCGCATGCCAGCCCCGCTTACTCCCTCCTGCTTCCTCCCGGAACACCCTCCCGCTCGCCCCCGGTTTCAGCGCTTCCCAAATCGGGGCTCGGCGCTGAACCCCCTTATCCTCTGGCTGCGGTGCCGGGCCCCCGCGTCAAACACGGGCTCTGTCTGGAGCCACCTCATCTCTGACCGACTTCTGTCCCTTCAAATCACCCGGCGAAGCTCCTGGCTCTCTTTTTTCCCCGTCCCTGCACATCCCTGGAGCATCCCGCCATCCTCCGCTGCCGCTGCCCTGGCAACCGCCGCCCCAGCATCCCTCCAGGAACCGCCCCAAAATCTCCCCCCGAAGCAAGAGCCGGAGGGGACTGGGGTGTCCCCAACATTGCAGCGGGGAGCTCGTATTCAGCCCTCGGGAAAGGGGGCGATCCGGCGGTGGGTGTGAGGAGCCAGCAGTGCCGCGGCACCCGCCCCCGCGCCGGCTCCTTAGAAATGGGTCATTCCTGGAGCTCGCTGAGAAACTGGGAAGAGGAGGGAAAGGAGCCAAGCGGAGTGATGTCCCGGCGTCGTCCCCGCAGGATTCAGTCCCCTGTGCCCCCCGCTGTGTAGGGTTTGGGCCTACACAGGATGCGGGAACTGCAGCCGAGCCCTTCCCAGGGGAGTTGGGGCACCTCCAGTGTGGGGGTTCCTCCCGCCGCCCCACCGACCTCCGGTCCTGGCTCCTGTCCAGCACGAGCCTCTGCCCTCTGGCACCGGCAGGACCCCCCCCGCCATTCCCGGGAAACCCCCCTGGACTCACTCAGGCCTCTGGGTTTGGGGTCACGGCCAGGTTGCTCTGCAGGACCAGGACACTCTTCACCTGAGGACGTGGCCCTCTCCTGCTCCCGGTTCTCCTGCAGCCTGGGGGCAGAGGGGAATGAGGGTGGGGAAGCAGGGGCACATCACGGCGTGCAGCCAGCTGGGAACCCCCAGGAGAAGGGAACATGATGCCATGGGCTCTGCCAGGGTCTGGGGACACTGGTCTCATAATAGTGGGGTCCCAGGGCACCCTGTTCCCCACTGAGTCCTTCCCCTGCCCCTCACCAGCTCCCACAGGTGCCCCAGGAACCCCCAGCACCCCAAGTTCAGTGGGAACTCACCTTTTGGTTCAGAGTCCCCAGACCCACCCAACCCCTCCATTTCCCGTGACCACACCCACCATACCTACCAGCCTCCCCATGTCCCCATACCCCCCCAGCCCCATGTCCCACTGTCTCCAGGCCCCCCCACACCCCCACCATTCCCTGCCACTGTGTCCCCCTGTCCCCATGCTCCCCCACAGCCCCCCATTCCCTGTCCCCATGCCCCCCCGCCCCCATGTGTCTCTGCCCCCCTACCTCCCCATCTCCAAGCACTCACCGGTAGTGGAAGGGTGCCACGGTGGCAGTGACGGGGTGGCTGTGCAGGGGGCCCGAGGAGAAGGTGATGGCCCCTGACCCAAATACAGGGCCTCTCCCCTGTGAGCCACCATGGGACTCATCCCCTGTCCCTGCCACGGCCGCTCCGCTGCCCTTCCCAGGGGACCCCTCCGGCCGTCCCCCAGCCCTGCCCTGTGCTGATGGAGCTTTGGGCAGCTCCGTGGGCTCCCCCACTCTGCCTGCCCCTCTCCTCCCGCTGCCCACTGCCTCTGGACACTTCCCAGGGGACACGAGGGATCTTGCCAGGGCTTTCTGCCTGCCACGAAGGGGGACACTGGGGCTTCCCTCCCTGCCCTTGGCTGGCTCACGGCTGGCAGCTCTGCCAGTGCCTTTGGGCTTGAGGGTCTTGGGGGCTGGCACCGTCCCTGGCCAGGAGGACAGAGCCCTGTGGGGGATGGGGGACCCTGGGGTGCTCGGGGGGGCTGCTGTGTGCAGCTTGCCATGGGTTATGGCACGGGGCACTGGGATGGCGGAGGGGTAGTGGCTGCGGCCACTGGAGTTGACGTTGGCCATCCTGTTCATCCTGGCGAGGCAGCTGCTGGCAAGGCTGTGGAGGGAGAGGAGGGTTGGTCACTGCCCAGCACAGCATGGGGGGGCCACACCAGACCCTGGTCGTGGTCTGCACTGGCTGTGGGTGCTACCTGTCCCCACCCCAGGAGGAGGACACTGCATCCCAATCTCCAGGGTGAGGACACACATAATGTCCTCCAACAGGGCCAGGGCATATGTGATGTCCTCCCCCAGGGAGCCTATGCAGCCCATCCCTACATGCCCAGGTCCCTGTGGCAGGTCTCTTCAGTAACGACATATGGGCACAGACCCTCACCAGGTCAGGCTGCACCACAGGCAGTCTTGGCCCCTCTTGGCCACTCAAAACCTTCTCCTGGTCCCCAAACCCACCTCCTGGTCAAACAAGACTGTCCCCTGGCCACCCAAGCCCATCTCCCAGACATCTGAGGCCACCTCCTGGCCACTTAGGACCACCTTCTGGTCATCCAAGACTGTCTCCTGGCCATTGAAGACCAACTTCTTGTCACCTGAGACCATCTCCTGTGGCACCTTCTAGTGGCAGAGGACCAGCTTTGTGACCCCATCTACTGGTGTCTGTGTCCCACCCCCACAATGGAGTGCCCTCCACCTCCCCAACATCCCCCCACACAGTGCCACCTGCCCCATCTCTCCATGCTCCCATTCTCATCTTGCCCCTTGGTGACCCTGGCACCACCCTTCAGACTGTGCTCTGTGTCCCCTTGCCTTGGCATCTTGCTCCATGTGATGAGAATGGGGTCTCAGCAACCCCCTCATCCCATCCAACGCATCCAGGATCAGGCAGAGCCATCTTTGCTAACACTGGCGACAGGGATGTTGGCATGGTCACAGTGAGTGGAGGAGCTCATCACTCTCACAGGGTTTGCCTGGGCAGGCAGAGCAGAGCTCAGCCAGGAAATCAGCCATGGAGCAAAGCTCTGTCTCCAACCACCTCCCACCTGCAACTCTTCAGGAAAAGCCTCAAAACTCAAAGAAAAAGGTTTTCTTCAGGGGATGGAGTGATCTCTAGAAAAGATGGGGAGCTGTAGCCCCACAGGCGCCAGGAGCCACAAATCTCCAGGGACACACATTTTGCGTGTTGCTCCAGTGTGGTTTTTCCTTGAAGGAAAACCTCTGGGGAGTGGAGCAGATGTTTTTTGGGGTTCCTGGCCATTCTAGGGAGGACCATCTGCTCCAGGTTGGCCACCCACGGTGGGGGTTCCTCTGCCTGAGCTGCTTTAGTGTTGGGTGAGTGCAGTGAGCACAAGAGGGTCCAGCGAGTGCATTCGGGGCTGTGCCGGGGCCCACCAAGGCTGTTCCTGGCAGACTGGAGAATGCAGCTGCCCTGGTACGCCCACACACACCCACTCTGCCAAACCACCTGGCTGAGATGGGGCTTCTCCAGAGCTGGAAAGGTTTCTTGGTAAGCCCTGAGGGGCAGGGGCACCCTGATGGGAACAGCACCCAGCCCCAGCCCTGCACCCATTGCATCTCCCGGCAGAGGGGATGAACAAAGTCCAAAAATGTCCCAAACCACCCTGTTTAGCCTCTTCCCCACTGCAAGGTGCCCTGAGCCCTGCTCCCCCCAGGCTTTTGGGGATCTGAAAGGACCAAGCCATGCCCCACATTCTCCCCCCAGCAGGAGTGGCCATGTCCCTGCCACAGGCAGTGCTGGGATGAACACACTCAAATTCCCTTTCTCCAGACCCACATGAGCTGAATCACTTGATCAGGGAGCCCTGGGTCACGGGGAGAAGGGCTGATGCAGCGGATAGATCAAGGAATCACAGCGCTGACTCCAGCACCAGCCAGGAGCTACAAAGGTCTTTCCAAGGCAGTTTTGATTAAGGGGCAGAGGGAACTGATACCCTGGGCTTGCCCTCACTGAAGCTTTTGAAACACCCAGGAGCTTTTTCTCTCTCCCCATACGCCAACTGAGCTGTCTCTGCCTCTGCTCACCGTGGTCATGGCCCCAGGCCAGGGCACCGGTGGGTGGAGGCAGCACTGGGACAGGCTCTTGGGGGTCTCTGGGACAGATCCATCCTTGAGTCACTGCAAGGTGTGGGATGGAGGCAGGCATGGGGGCTCTGCCACTCCCATGGGGGCACATAGATCTGTATCCAGCTGGGGGGGCAACCACAGTCCCCAGTGTGGGGCCCTGTGCTGGCACCAGCCCACACCCAAGGGTGCTGCAAGGTGGGCAGCAGGAGCCAGGCCGGCCTTTCCCTGTGCCAAAGGTCACTCCTGGGAGTGCAGTGGCCAGAGCTCAGCACCCAGCTGAAGACCAGCTCATTCCCAGGGGCACAGTGCTCCCAATCCAGTTGTGAATATCAGCAGCACCTCAGCCTTTTCCTGGTCTGTGTCCCACAATCCATGCTTACAAACCCCAATTCTGCACTTTTTTCCCCTCTCCTTAAGGCAGCCCCGTGCCCCAGGAGTGCTGTGCCTGCGGGCAGAGCAGTTCGAAGCCTTGAGCAAAATACCTCGTGCAAACACAAAGAGGGTTGACCTTCATACGACCATGGAATGGTTTGGGTTGGAAGGGACCTTACAAAGCATCTCATTCCAACCCCCTGCCATGGGCAGGGACACCTTCCACTAGAGCAGGTTGCTCCAAGCCCTGTCCAACCTGGCCTTGAACACTTCTAGGGATAAGAGGACCTTCCTCCTCACAGACATGAGGATGCCCAGGATGGGGTGAAGAGCCAGCGAAGCTCCAGCCTTATGGACATGAGTGGTGAAACCATCACTCCCAACTCACCCATTTCACCCCAAGGTCCCTCACACAAATATCTCCCACCCCAGGGGCTGCTACTGGTGCATTTTCTCCTAACACAGTGGGAGATCATCTGCCCCGACTCCATAAAACCTGTCCCAAGATCCTCCTTAACCAACTCAGAGTGAAAAAAACTTCATCTAGTTTCATGCTACAACCTTACTTTCCCTGGCACCCACTGAGCACCACCAGCATGCAGCACCCCTCCTGCCCTGCCCTGGGCACGTGGCATCAGGGCTGTAACCAGATTTTGCAGATTTTTTTTTTCCACTTTGAATTTCTCTCTTGTGAACAAAACCTTCCGTTTCTCCCCTCAGAGCCCACCAGTGATGCCACAACCTGCAGAAGAAGCCAAAGCTGCCACACTGGCCACAAGAAAATCAATCCTCCTCTTGTGCTCTCAGGATTGAGGTTTCTCAGGAGATGCCAGTTCCTGCTGGGAACCAGGCTTGGAGCAGTCCTTTTCCCACCACACACACCTCAGGTATCTCCAAGGGCACCCATCGCTCCGCTGCCTCCAGCTGAGCATGGTTGAGCCCTCCTCGGGCTTCACCCTGCTCTGGAGATGCCAGGGGCTTCCTGGGGGATGGCTGAGGGGAGTGTGGATGCAGTCCCACTTCCCTACACTGTGTCACCAGCTGGACCCTTGGACTGGGGTCCCACACCCAGGGATGCCACCAAAGGGATAAATTAAAGTGGCTCCCACCAAGTCCCTATTTCTGCCAGCAGCCCCAGGAGGAGCCACTGCCCCCTACTCATCCATCCCCAACCAGCCCAAACTAAAACCATTCCTGGGCAAGATTCAGCCCATTCTTCTTCCCAAATAATTCTTCCTTTGCCTCCAGACTGATTTGACCCCATTCAAGCTCTGCCCCCAGAACTGAGTGCCCCTGGTGTGTGCCCCATGTGTCACCATGGCAGGGGAGCAGGCGAGCCCCCCGTCATGCTGTGTCACGCTGGCGTCCTGCCACCTCTCTGCCCAGCTAAAGCAGGTCATGGCTTGACCCAGTTACACCCAGCAGCTCCTTCACAATTAGCTCAAAAGGGAAACAACTTTCTCCTTCAATGCAACCCAGGAACAGCTCTCGGGAACCAGCTGCTGCTCACCCTCCAGGTAACATGAGCACCAGGAACTTGCACCTGATGCTTTAATTTGGGGACTTTCACCTGCTGGGTGAGTTTTTGGCCCCGTCACTTCCCCAGGTACTGGCTTAGGATTGTTAGGTCTCATGGTAGTGGAAAGCAGCAGGTGCACATGAGGTATTTTAGCACCAGAGGATATTTTGGAGCAGCTGCAGCAGTGCTGTGGGCAGCAGACCCCTGCATGAGTGCCAGGGCTGAGCCTCCTGGGCAGCCAGAGGTGTTCACCTCCCAGCCAAGGGGAGGATGCTCATCCCAGCTGTCTCCAGAGCTCAGGTCTTGAGGTGGAACTTGAGTTTTCCCTGAGTTAAAGACCTTTAATCCCAGAGGCAAGGTTGTTTCTGATCCCTTCAGATGATGCCATTCACAGAGATGCGGGTGTTCACACTGAAGGAGAATGACACAGACCTTGGACAAGCTGTGTCCTTCATCCCAGGACAAACACAAGCCAGCACATCCCTGAAGGCATCTTCCTCAAAGAGGCATCTGTTGTGCCCGGAGCTTAAGCTGCTTCCTCAGCCCCGTGTCCAAATCCATCCCACACGTGCGATTTTAGCAGCCAGAAATGAACAGGGACCTGGAGCCTGGTCTCATTTCATGTCCCCATTTCCATGACCCAGAGGGGTCACTGGAGCATCCCCAGCATTGAAGCAGATCCATTTTGGAGCCATCCATCACCTGAGCCAAGCTGGGAACAGTCTATGACACTGCAGGGGCTACACCAAAGAGCTGAAGCCCCCAGATCCCCCACAATGCCTTGGAGGGAGCCAATCTCTGTCTCTCCCATGGTCCCAAGAGAACAGCTAACAGCTCTGGAAGTGTTTTGCTCTGTATTTTGGGGATGACTTTTATAAACCAGATAAAATTCTCTCTTATCTCTCACAGCTGAGATCCCCGTCAGGGATGAAACGCTCCTCCATGCCCCAGGGTAACTGTGGAAGGAGTCTGAGCATGGACACTGAGTGATGGAAAAGGTGTTCATCCCCTCAGCCTCTGCTGACAAATTGCTGCCATTCCATGCCTCAGTTTCCCCACCCTGACATGGCCTCTGCAAAGGGTGAAGGAGCTGAAACCAGGCTGAGAAATAGCAATAAAGGAGGATGGATCCTTCCCTGGGTGTCCTGGGCTGAAGAGCAGCTTTGTAAATTGGGAACCATCCTTGAGACACCCTTGGGACTGGCAGCACAGGAACGCCAGGGGCTGCAGCAGATCTGGACATGTTGGGTGTCCCTGGGGAGATACTCAGGGACTGCAAAGCAGTTTTAAAGGGTGTGGGTGGAGGGGTGAACCCCAGGCTATGAGTGGCCTGAGGAGGTGAGCCCCGCCAAAAGTCCTGGTGCCGTGACACAGCTACTCCCAAAAGCTGCTCCCTGCACCTCGCAGCCCTGTGCAGGGTCCGGCTTCGAGCCGCCGTCAGGGATGGCAGTGCTCCAGCACAGCCTCCTCCCTGGCACGCTCGGGAAGGGTGACAAAGAAAAGGCTCCTTGTGACACAAGAGACATAAAACTTTCCTAAGAGAAACAAAGGGAGCCAGGGCAGAAAGGGGCCTTCAGAGGAGAACAAACTACTGATTCAGCCACCAGCCCCAGCCCTCCAGCCCCTGTGCCCTGGCCGGGAGCTGGCCTGCCCACCACCGGTGTCACTGCCTGGGACGTTGCCACCATCCACATCGCCAGGGAACCAGGCTGGGTCCTTCCTCAGGGAGGTCTCACTGCTCCCCTCTCCCTGCCCTCCAGAGGGCAATGCCAGGGTAGAGGGTGTGCTCGCCAGGCTGGGTGCAGGCAGATGGTTCTCCTGGGTGCAGTCAGTGGATGGGCAGCTGGGAAGGAGGGGAGGCTGGGCAGGCCCAGCTCTTCCTGTCCTGGTTGGCTGTTCCCCTCAGCACGATGCTGAGGGCTCTGGGAGCTGTTTGGAGATGGGCTGTGCCCTGGGAGGAGCTGAAGGACAGAAACTGGCTGTTGTCTGAGCAGAGATCATTAAAAAAATCACAGAATCGTTCAGGTTGGAAAAGTCCTCCAAGATCATCAAGTCCAACTGCTAACCCAGCACTGCCATGTCCACCACAAAACTATGTCCCCAAGTGCCAGATCTACACGTTTTTTTGAACACTTCCAGGGATGCCCAGCTCGTAGCCGTAGCACTAATCCCTGATTTAGCCCCTCCACAGCAATCTCATTAGCCACTTAACCCACTTCAATAGAACCTACTCTGAGCAAAGCTGAGCTCGGAGCTGGACCTGCTGTAGCAGCCGCTGCCACCGACCCCCGGGTACGGCCTGGAGACCGAGCTCTGGGCTGGGCTGTGCCCGGCACAAATCCCTCTGTGGGATGAGGCTGGATGCTCTGGGGCTGGGACAGACCCCGGGACCTGTGCGGGGGTCTGTGCAAGGGACTGCGTGAGAGTCTGTGGGAGGGACCGTGTGAGGGGCTGTGCAAGGGTCCCCGACGTCGAAGGCTTCTCCCCTGGGATATCCCGGGTCCCAGTGGCTCGGGTCACACAGTGCCCACTGCCCCACGGTTCCCCGTGTCCCCCCTGTCCTTCCCCATCCCGCGGGTCTCTCCCTGAGGCGGTTCCTGCCGGCGGGTCCGACACACCCGGGGCCGGAGCAACTGGACACCGGGGTAGGGGTGTCCTCCCCGCCGGGAAGGACCCCCCGGGGGCGGATATTTGGGCTGCCCGGCAGAGGCTGGAGGGGAGGGGCATGGGGGACATCCCCGGCCCCCGGTGCTGGGGACGTTCAGGAGGCGCGGGTGCTGGACAGCTCCGCCCGGGGCACCGCCCCCCCGGTACCGCCCCCCGGCCGGTGTCACCCCCGGCCCCGACCGGTGTCACCTCCACCCCGCTCGCTACTGCATCCCTAGTCGGTGTCACGTCCCCGGGGCCGGTGTCACCCTCCCCTCCGCCGGGTACCACCCCCGGGACCGGTGTCTCCCCCTCGGCCCGGTGCCGCCTCCCCCAGCCGGCGCATCCCCCTCCGGAACCGGTGTCATCCCCTGGAGCCCGTGTCCGTCCCCTCGCCATCCCGGTGTCCCCTGGTCCGGCATTGGCCGCACCGCCCATGGCCGATGGTGCCTGTCCCCCTCGAGCCACCGCCGCCAGCCCGGGGCCAGCGGAGCGAGTCCCCGGGGACCAGCCCAGGGCCTAGGCCTCCCGACCCCTCGGCTGCCTGTCTGGGACAGAGCCATCTGTCCAGTGTCTGGTGCCATCTGTCCCCCAGCAGTGCTGCCTGTCATGTCCCGGTGTCTCCAGCCCCCACAGGGACCAAGGTTGTCCTTCCGTGAGGTGACACTCTGCTGAACCCTCTCCAGGTGCCCCTGCAGTGAAGGGCTGCCTGGAAGGGTTTGGGTTGTTCCTGGCGATCTCCCACACTCCTCGGACTCCCCAGTCCCCCTGTGCTAAGAAGAGCCTTGATGTGGTTGGCAGCCCCACAACTGGCACACAGACCATCACCGGGCATTGCAGAGCCCAGGATCCCCTCAACATCCAGCACCGTGGTCAAAATGCAACATCTCCTATTGCATGTCCTGAGGGCTTCAAAACCTCCCCAAACTCCTCCCTGAACCTCAGGGGCCAAGGATCCCCCAGTGCCAGATCAAGCCCTGGGCCAGGAGCCGTCCTGCAGCTCTGGTGACATTCGGCTGAACCCTTTTCTGGGCCAAAACTCCATAGAGCTGGTTGCATCATTTATTTAGCCCCGTGTTCCTGCAGCATCCCAGACCTGCCCTTTGCTCCTGAGAATTTTGAGCAAGAGCAGATGTCGCAGTGTCTGCATTCGCCGCCGCTGCGCGGAAACGGCCCCCCCCCGGTCCTCGACCCCTGAAACCTGGAAGCTCCTGATGGATTTTGGCTTGGCTGCCAGAGCGGTGGGGAGAGGCAGCTGCATGGCGGGGCTGTGAAACACATTAACTCAGCAGATGCTGCCGCCTTCACACACGTACGTGTGCACTGGGATGGTCGGGATGGTCGGGGGGCAGCTGGGCTTGCCCCCCCATCCCGGCACAGGCAGTGCATCTCCGGCACCCCCTGTGCTCCCAGGCAAGATCCTCACTGCCTGCCTGCTCCTTTCAGTGCCCAGCTCTCACAGGCAGAGTAGGCACAAAAAAAGTATTTTCCCCCCAAAGCAGGTTAAGGATTTAAAAACGCTGTTGGAACACAGTAACGTGGTCCAAAAGTGGGAGCTTTAACCCGAGAGATGTGCCATCACCGAGCTCCAAACTGGGGCGTTTTTAGATGCTGAATCTGCTTCAGGTGATGGACTGAGTGAAAGTCAACTCATGGATCCAATTCTCAACTGAACCCCCCAATCTCCTCCCTGCAGTACAGACCATTCCCATCACAGACCATTCCCACCAGGAGCTAAACTTCCCTGTCTGGTCTTACCTGGCCAAGCAGATGAGTCTCCCCTAATCCCTCGTATAATGAAACGAATCCACTGCTCTTGCAGCCAGGACCCTTCCCAGGGGGTTTGCCCCAAGAGCCCCAGACACACACTGGCACCCAGAGGGGACAACCAGGAATTTGCAATGGAAAGCAAAATCCATGGGGAGCCCTTAATGAGATGAGTGGATTTTCCAGTGAGCTGTAAATCCGCAGTCATTGCTGGCAAACACCTCCCTGCTGGGTCTGGAGGAGGGGGCAGGGGGTTGCGACAGCCCCCACTCCAGAGGGATTCACATTCCCAGGGTTTATCAGAACAACCCCAAGATTGTGTTCCTGATGCCAATGTCCCCACTGTCACTTAATCCATGTGGCTGGAAGAGGTGGGCCCCCAGCCTCAGTATCCCCCACCAATCCCACCACCCTCTTCCACCCGAAATTAAACCTCCCACCTCCATGGGATGCAGCTGATGGAGCCACCATGGGGCCATCACACCCAGAGGATGCCTGGCTTTCCCAGAGGGGAGCACAAGCATCCCTTCAGTATCCCTCAATTATCCCTCGAGCATGCCTCAAGTATCCCTTGAGCAGCCCTCGAGCATCCCTCCCGCCTGCAGCGAGCAGCCTGTGTGAGGATGGCAGTGCTCCTGCCTTCCCTCGCCCACCCTACAGTGAACATCTCCTGGGATGGACACCCCAGCAGGGAGCGAGGAGGGGGCACAGAGCAGTGGGGTGAGGGGGAGGGGAGAGGGAAGGGGTGGAGAAGATGTGACTTATCGCCTGGCCCCGCTCAGGGGGAGTTTCCGCTGCCGGAGGTGACGCCGCCCAGTCACATCCTCATGGGCCTCGAGTGGGAGCCGAGGATGAGGATGGGGGAACGAGCACAAACCCAGCTCCCCCAGCTTCCACCTCCACTCCTCCGTGAGAGCAGGGGAATCCAGGGAATGCAGGCAACTACTGGGAGGCAGTAACTTGAGCACTGGTTCCCACCCCAAACCCACTCCCCACAGCACAGCCAAGACCTTTGGAGCCTAATTCCCCCATCCCAGTGGGGAGAGGATGCCAGGACACCAGTCTCACTGCCCCAGCCAGCCCCGGGCATGGGTGTTTGTCCTCACCTGTTCCCTCCCCATGTGATGCCTTGGGGCATCCCAACCCAGTGCCTGCAGGGCAGGCCCTGAGCTCCTGGCTTCATTCCCATGATGAGTGGCAGCAGGGCAGGAGCCAAGGTGGCACCAGGACCTACTGCTGAGCCTTGGCAGAAGAGAACTTGCAGGATGTGACCCTGCAGTGAAACTCATGGGAACCAGCACCGAGATGTGGTGACCCGGAGCCCCTCATAAGGGTCCTGGGGATGATACCACAGGTAGTTCAGTTATCATCCCCATCCCATCCCCACCCCCATTTATGGGGCATTGACCAGACAAGCTCAGAATAGAGCAGGGGGACCAAAATCCACAGCCAGAGACAACTTCACCCCAGCTCCTGCCCCCCACATCCCCACTGATTCCCTGGGACAGAGCAGAGCTGTAACCCCCCCCTGAGCTGCTCAACCAGGACCTCCCCCCTCCAGTTAACGAAAATCCTGCTTTCCCCAATTATTGTCCCTTCCCATGATGGTAGTGATGTGTGCTGAGTGCCGGGTGCTCCTCCAGCCCCTCTCCCCCTGAGCATTCATCAATCCAGGCAGCCAATCCAGAGCAGTGCCCAACGTCCAGACCCCGCAACACAACCTGACAAAGCTCATAAGAGGTCACTTGCTAATGAGCAGGGCTCCAACTGTGCTGGCAAATGCACCAGAGCCTGCTGGGACAGGTTGGTGACTGATGTGTCACCTGGAAGCATTTGAGGGTTTCCCACAGGTGCTGGCTATGTGTCACCTGCCTGCAGCCCGTGCCTCAGTTTCCCCATGTGCTGCCACACGCCTCGTCACTGCCTGTGCCACTGACTGCCCTGACAGGTCCTGGCTCCCGAGAGTGTGTTCCTGGAGCTGGCACTCCTCTGCGCTTAGTTAGAGCTTGAGGACTGATCCTGTCTAGCCAAAACAGGCTTTCCCTGGGGGCACACAGGGCAGTGGGCAGAGCCAGCGTGATCCCAGCTGCCCCATCCCTGTCACTGCTGTTTGTCCCCTGCAGAGGGTACAAAGGGCTGTGGGAGGATGGAGTGTGCTGTCCCCGGCTGCCACCAAAAGGACCCCAGACAGGTGATGGGAGACTGTCACCCATTTGCCAGCAGCAGGGCAGAGGGGGGTCACATGGTGGGAACAGAGGACTTCCATCCCATACTGGTGTCCCCACCACAGGCTGAAGTCCCCCTGGCACTTTGCTGGTGCTGGAGCTTGTCAAACCTCCCCAGGGAGTGTGTGCAGATGAGGGAACATCCCTCTGGACCAGGGAGCAGAAGTGGCTCTGCCAGGGTCACGGGCACAGTGAGGCACCATCCTCCCACAGCTCCCACTCCAGCTCCTCCAGCTCCACACGGATCCCGCTCCAGCCAGGAAGCAGGAACACGTCCTCTGGGTTCCGGCCTGGTGGGTGCCCCAGCCTGGAGGCACTGGGGACAGGATGGGGTGCTCCAGCCCGGTGACACCATGTCCTGTCCCCACATCAGCTCCAGCCTGTGCCAGGGGTTCCCCCTACCAGCTCTGCCAGGACCCCGGGGCTGCAGTGGCCCCACTGCGGTCGGGGCTCCCACCAGCCCCAGGCTCAGTGGCTGCACCCCAAGCACCAGACCGGGAAGGGTCACCTGATCCCCATGCCCGTGGCCCAGGCCCCACATCCCGCTCCAAGCCCGGGGCCCCGCTCCCATCCACAGCCGGAAACACCTTTTTCCTGTCCGTGGGGCTGCAGCGTGGGGGAGGCGGCAGGAAAAAACCTCGTGTCCCGGCAGGTTATTTATATCCTGCTGCCAGCGGGGCCAGCCTGATCCCCCTCCACGTCCCCACACGCACCCCAAGCTCTGCTCCAGCTCCTTCAGCCTCATCCCTGTTCCCATCCTATTCTTGCCCTCAACCCCATCTCATCCCATCCTTTCTGTATCCCCATTCCTATTCCTATCCTCATCTCATCCCTAACCCATCCCATCTCACCCCCATCCCTTCCTTATCCCCATCCCTATCCCCGTTCCCATCTTAGTTCCCAAACCAGTTAACATCCCCATCCCATTCCCACCCCCATTCCTCTCCTTGACACCACCCTCTCCCCACACACCAAGACTGGAGACTCTCTTTAACAGGAGGATCCCAAATTCCACCTTGGGGTCACCATTCTTTTCCCAGTGAGCGCCAGATCTCATCCAGCCCCACATTCCCCATCCCACTCTGTGTCCCCTCTCTAGACCCGTTCTGACCCCTCAGAACTGGCTCCCTGTGCTGGAATGTGGGGCAGGGCTGGATCCAGCCTGTATCCGTGTCCCAGGAGCCTTCTGTGTCGTCCGGTCCCAGGAAAACGTTGTGGAGAAACTGAGGCACGGGGCTAGCAGAGTGAAGAGTGCCTGAGGACAGGGCCATGGGCACGGCCGGGGCATGGGAGGGCAGCCCCTGTCCCCCAGAGAGGCGCAGGAGCCCTGCACCCCCCAGCACGGACACTTACTCAGTGAAATGACTCAGCCAGGATCCGGCCGGGGCAGCCGGGATTTCCTGACTCAGCTCCCCCGGCTGTGAAAGTGGCGGGGTCCAACCCCTCCTTCCAACCACACAGACACCAACACACCCAGCTGGGGGGGCGCAGGGGGCTCCCCCATCCCTAGGACCCCCCCCGGGAGTACCTGGACACTCTCTGGCACTGGGGATGACGGCACAAGCCGCTACGGCGAAGCCTTGGGAAGCGCGGGCAGCACCCCAAAAACCCACGGGCAACCCCTGCCTGCGTTGGGGTACGTGCTCGCCCGCTCTGGGCAGCAGGGGGTATCCGGCAGAGCCGGCTGCGGGCCCGGCATCCCGGCACACCCAGACTCCCTGGCTCTCCTCCCAGTTGTTTTTTTCCTAGGTGAAATCCAGGAAAAGAGTCACGCCGGCACACACACGCGCTGAGTCTTTACCGCTTCCCTGCCGCGGGGTGATGGCACCTCCATGTCCCACGGGGACACGGCCCGGGATGAAGTCAGCTCAAAGTTTTCCCTCTGTCCTGTGCCATCCCAGTTTGGCTGCAACATTCCTGGCTCCAAGGAGCCTGGGGATGCTCCATTACCCCAGGTGGTGCAGTGGTGATCCACCTGGGGTGGTAGAGGATACCCATGGGAAGCACCCATGGGTGCCTACAGCCCAGCAGCACCTTCCCCTGTCGAAAAGGGAGGGCAGAGACCTGGATCTGCCGGCGCTGACCTGCTCTGCCTGAGGAGAGAAGATGTGGGGCAGCACAACATGCTTTTTTGACAGCCCCATGCCTCGGTTTCCCCCATCACCCATTTCAGCAGTATCCGTGCCTCAGTTTCCCTGTCACCCTCTGTTGGTCATTCTGTGCTCCCCGGGGGCTGGACAGGGGACACACCTGCTTTTGGCACTGCGATGTTTTCCTGCAGCCCCCCTCTGCCGGGAATGGGGATTGAGGGTGTCCAGGGCACACCGGGACACAGGAATTTGCCAGCCTAGACACGCTGCAGCTCCCACTGCTGAAACAGGACCCCCGCGGAGAGGCGGGAACATTGGGGGTCTCAGGAGAGGGGACATGGGGGGCTGCCACTAGTGCCAGGCAGTGCCAGCTCCTACAGCAGCTGCCTGTCCCCTCCCGGTCCCTATAAGCACGTCCCCCAAGTCACCACTCGTCCCCGCAGCACGACCACATCTCCTCGGTCCCCAACGGGTTGTTTCCCGTCATCTGCTGCCCGCAGCTCCCCTTGTCACCCTGGGGTGCGCTCCCCTTGTCACCCTGGTCCCCGACGGGGCGTTCCCCATCACCGCTAATCCCCACCCGTTGCCCCTTCTGTGAACGCCGGTCCCAGCAGTATGTCCCACATCACTCCGACCCCACGGGATGTCCCCAGCGTCATCGACGGTCCCCGTCGAGGTGTTCCCTATCAGGGCCGGTCTCCACCGGGGTGTCCCTCGTGCCTTCCAGGGCCACACAGGATGGCCCCCACCACCCCCTGTCCCCGGCGCGGTGTCCCCCGTGTCTCCCCACTCCCAGTGGGGTGTCCCCCGTGTCTCCCCGGAGCACACCCTCCCCGGCCCCAGTCCCGGTCCCGGTGCCCCGCTCACCGCTCGCTCGCCCCGTCCCGCCGCGGCCCCGCGGGCAGCGCCCGGAGCCGCCGCCGGTCGCGCAGTGACAGCGGGGCCGGGGACCCGCGCGGGCCGGGCCGGGCGAGCGGGGGAGGAGTCGCGCAGGCCCGTGCCCGGCCCCGCCGCTCCGGCCGCCCGGGGATGCCTGCCCCGGCCCCCGGCCCCCAGACCCTTGACCCCCGGTCCCCCAGCCCAGAGAGGCGGGTGCGGGGCCGCCCCTGCCCCGCTCGGTCCCTCGGGGCGGCCTTGCCCTGTCCCCGGTGCCCTGATGCCGCTCGGCTGCCAAGACGCGGCGCTTGGACTCGGCGGCAGAGCCTGAGTCGGGGAAACCCCATAGACCCACCCCCGGATCCCCCGCGGACCACCCCCCCCGGATTCCCTATGGATCCCATATGGACGCCCAGAGGCATTGGCTTCTCGATCCTATCCGTATCTCCCCATTAATTCCTCCGCAGGGTTATCCTTAGATCCCCTCCCCATGGATCCTGACACTGTCCCCATCATGGACTCTCTCCCCGGATTCCCCATGGACCCCTGCGGATTTCTTATGGACCCCAGACCCATAACTCCCCCCATAGTTCCCTCCTTATGGCCCTCCCTGACTCCTCCGCTCCACGCGACCCCCGGCCCTGGATCCCCTTCCCATGAATCTCGACATGGTCCCCCCCGGATCACTCCTGGATCCCCCACAGATTACCTACGGATCCCCTATGGATCCCCGACCCCTGGACACACTCCCACACACAGTGGATCCCTCTCTATATCCCCACGGACACCCCAAGGGGTTTCCCCGTTCCCAACCCCTCCCCATGGATCCCAGTATGGACCCTCTAATGGATCCCATTTGGATCCTCCTATCAGGGATGCCCCGCCATGAATTCCCTTGACCCACGGATTTCCAGCCTCTGGATCCTCCCCTCCCTATCCCCCATGGCTCTCCCCCCATAGATCCTCCTAGATCCCTCGCCCCAAAGAATTCCAGCTTGGGTCAGCCCAACCCATGGACTCCCCGCTCCTCCCAGATTCCCACCGGATCCCCCATAGGTCCCTCGTAGATCCCCCTATATCTGCCTGCCATAGATCCCCCACCCATGGATCCCCCCACAGATCCCCCTCCATCCCCCTGCCACGGATCCCCCTGCCATGGATTTTCCATGGATTCTCCCCATGGATTCCCCCCATGGATTTCCCCCATGGATTTCCCCCCCTGGATTCCCCCCATGGATTCCCCTCCATCCCCCACCCATGGATCCCCCCACAGACCCCCCCATCCTTGTATCCCCGCCCTTCCCCGCATCCCCGCCCGCGGCCGCCCCGTCCCCGCCCCCGGCCGCTCTGTCCCTCCCGCGGGCGGGTCCCGCCCTCCCGGCGCGGCGATGGCGGCCCCGGTGCGGGCCGTGGCCCCGGTGCGGGACGCGGCCTCGGCGAGCAGCGCGGGCCCGTGGTCGCTGCGGCACCTGGACCTGGAGCTGCGCGTGTCCTTCGCGGCCGCGGGCGCGGGGCGGGTGCGGGGCCGCGCGCGGCTGGAGCTGCGCTGCGAGCGGGACGGGGCGGGCGCGGAGCTGCGGCTGGACGCGCACCCCTCGCTGTCCGTGAGCCGCGCCGCGCTCCTGCCGCCCCCCGGGGGGCCCGGGGACCCCGCCGGGCAGGCGCTGCCCGTGGAGAGCCGGCCCTTCGCCAGCTACGGCAGCGCCCTGCACATCGCCCTGCCCCAGCCCCCCCGCGCCGGGCAGCTGCTCACCCTCCTCATCGACTACGAGGCGGGCGAGGGGCCCGGGGTGAGCGGGGGGACACCGCGGGATAGCGGGCCCCCGGGGGAAGGGGGGGACACAGGGCCGGGGGAAGGGGGGAGACACTGGGCCCGGTGAGAAGGGGGGACAGCGGGGACACTGAGTCCAGAGCGAATGGGGGGACACTGGGCCCGAGGAGAGGGTGGGACAGCGGGTTACATTGCGTCCAGGGTGAGCAGGGGGACACCGGCCCCGGGGGGAGGAGACACCGGGCCCAAGGAGTGACAGGGGGATGGAGGGGACACTGGGTGCAGGGGGAGGGGGAGGACACCGGGTGTGGACTGGGGGCCACCAGACCCCGGGGGAACTGCAGGAGGACCCAGGGGACACCAGGCCTGGGGTGGGCAGAGCTCCCCCCGTGAGAAGTCCCTTCCCAGCTCCCTCTGAAGGGAGCAGCCCCTCAGCAGGGTCTCTGTCCCTACCCAGGTGTGCTGGCTGGCCCCCGAGCAGACAGCGGGGAAGCAGAAACCCTACATGTACACGCAGGGCCAGGCCGTCCTCAACAGGTCCTTCTTCCCCTGCTTCGACACCCCCTCGGTCAAGTTCACCTACTCAGCCACCGTGAAGGTAAGGGGAGCCCTGGGAGCTGCCCCAGCTGTTCTGAGGGCAGGAACACCTCTGCTCTGGACACAAGCTGGGAGGGCTGGAGCTGTTCAGCCCGGAGAAGAGAAGGCTTCAGGCAGACCTTAGAGCCCAGGGGTACTCCTGCCTCTCCCCAGCCGCACTGCTGGGCTCCACAGTGTGTGGTGACTGGGAGTTGACCAAAATACTCGATGCTTGCTGCCAAAATATCATTGAGTTGTTGGGATCAACTCACTGTTTAACCTCTCTGCTCTCCTCATACTGCTGCATTTCCCTAAGAAATTCCTCTCATTATCACAGAACCCCTAGTTTTGCCCCATAGCAGCCCAAGGCTGGTGGGATTCCCTCTCCTGGCATTTGTAGCAGCAGGAGCGTGACTGGGACGAGCCAAGTTGGGGGGACACAGCTGGAGGAGGGCGGTGATGCTGGGCTGTGCTGGATCCTGGTGGTGGTGCTGGGGCTGCCAAACTTTCAGGATGGAAGGAGCAGCTGCTGGTCCCCAAAGACAGGACTAAATAATCCAGATTCCCTCCTTGCCTGTGGGTGGGCACGTGGTGACACCAGCACTGGGCCACTCCGGTGTGCCGGCCTGCTGTGGGCCATGGAAGCTGCTGTGTGATGCCAATCCAGTGTCAATGGCGTGGGGTGGCATCAGCTGGCAATGCTGGAATTGATTTATTTTACCTCTTGCTCTAATTTCTCTCCTTAAAACTTTGGCAGAACCCCTTGCGCCCCACAGGCTGAGCATGGGGCTGGGCTGTCACAGGCCCCCAGCCTGATGCTCTGTACCAAAAAAACTTTATTCACTGTGTAGCTCACCCCATTTTTGGGATGGGGGCCACTGGATCAGTTACCCTGGGCTCAGCCCAGGCCAGTGGATCGGCCACGAGTTCTGTGCTGGCTTGGGAACAGGAAAAACGAGTTGTTGTGCAAGAACCGGGAGGGGAGCCTGCAGCTCTGGGATCTGCATCCTCTGCCCTTCCACACCTGCAACTTCAGCGTTTCCTTATCTCCTGGCACCTCGTGGGGCAGCTCCAGGTGTCCTGGTGTTGCACTCAGCTGAGTGATGCTTGTTGCAGGGATGTAGCCAGGATCCCGGGTGGGAGCTCGGGGCCTTCCTGCTCTGCTCCGCTCCGCAAAACCTGCAGTGCCCATGGACCTGGCCCCTTCAGTGCTGGGACACCTTTGCCATCAGACATGTCCCCACTGGGTCAGCTGACCTCCCACTCTGTACATTATGGATCTTGTGGATGTTTTTATCCACGTGTCCAGGTCCCCGAGGGCTTCACGGCTGTGATGAGTGCCACGAGCTGGGAGAAGCAGAAGGATAATACCTTTGTCTTCAAGATGTCCCAGCCGATCCCCTCCTACCTGATCGCTCTGGTTGTCGGAGACATTGTGTCTGCTGACGTTGGCCCAAGGTAAGGGGCTCAAGAGGAGACCCCAGTGCTATCCCTGGCTGTGGGAGCTGCATGGTGGAGCTCCCATGGCAGGCACTTCTGCTTCTCCCTGCTCCGTGGGGCTCTGGAGTGCAGAGACACCAGCCATGAGCATGACCCAGTCAGTCCCTGTCTGTGTCACCAGACTGTGGGTCTGAGGGTGAGGGTCCTTCTCACTCTGGAAAGTGAGGAGAAGCCTTGGTGCCATGTCCCCTCATCTTTGGGGGTATCTCTGCCTCTGCTCATCTTATCCCACACGTAAATGAAGGCAGTGGGTCCCCATGCACGGAGGGTCCTCATCTCCTCACAAGGCCGGTGCTTTTTCAGTTCTCGCCTGCCACCACGGCCATATAAAAACCCTTTGACATTCAGACAAGGAAAGAAATTCACAGCAGTTTGCACTGTCAGCCTCTTTTGCTGCCTTTATCAGCAGGTTTATATTTTTCTGTGGAATAAACTTGTGCAGTTTCTGTCTGATGAAGCAACAGGGTGAAAGTCCCCTAATGGTTAAACTTCCTCTTCTCCATGCTTGGCCAGGAGCCGTGTCTGGGCCGAGCCCTGCCTGATCGAGGCTGCCAAGAAGGAGTACGATGGGGTGATTGAGGAGTTCCTGGTGGTTGGAGAGAAACTCTTTGGACCTTATGTTTGGGGCAGGTATGGCTGGAAAGTACCTGAAGGACCTGGTTCCCCAGGGCTGGGGAGGGAGTGTCCCTCCATCCCCAGCCCTGCCCTCAGGAGGAGGGGGGAGGTCTGAGCCAAGCCTTCCCCGGCAGGTACGACATCCTGTTCATGCCACCCTCCTTCCCCTTCGGTGGGATGGAGAACCCTTGCCTCACCTTCGTCACGCCGTGCCTGCTGGCCGGGGACCGCTCGCTGGTGGACGTCATCATCCACGAGATCTCCCACAGCTGGTTCGGCAACCTGGTCACCAACGCCTCGTGGGGCGAGTTCTGGCTCAACGAGGGCTTCACCATGTACGCCCAGAGGCGCATCTCCACCGAGGTCTACGGTGCGTGGCCGTGCCTGGCCCAGGGGTGCTGAGCCCTTGCACGGGTGCTGAGACCTGGGTGGGTCTGTGGTCTGTGCCCTCAGGGCTCAGGGCGTCCCTCCAAATGCTGCATCTTGAAAGAGGGGAAGGGCAGCAGCTGCAAGTGCCATGGAGGTTTCTGTGATTGAAAAAGAGTAGGTTTAGATTAGATATTGGGAAGAAATTCTTGGCTCTGAGGGTAGTTGGGCACTGGAATGGGTTGCTGAGAGAAGCTTGGCTGCCCAGTCCCTGGAAGTGTTCAAGGCCAGGTTGGATGGGACTTGGAACCACCTGGTCTAGAGGAAAGTGTCCCTGCCTATGGCAGGAGGTGGAATGAGGTGGGCTTTAAGGTCCCTTCCAACCCAAACCATTTTATGATTTCTGCTGGCAGCAGAATTGCCTTCACTCTGAGATGACAGATCCTCTCAGCCCCTGCCGGGGATGTGGACACTGTCCTTGCCCAGCCTCCCCTTCCTCTTCCTCCCTCAGCTCCCTCGTGGAGCTGATACCAGCCCCCCGAGCTCCCCCCTGGACTCACAGTCCTGTCCAGCAGCTCGAGTGTCCCAGCACCATTTACTGCGTCTGGGTGAATTTAAGTGGCTCTAACAACCTCTCAGTGACCTGGGCTGGCTTGCCCCATGCTTCTCTGCAGCCCTGCTGTCCCAATGCCGTATTTATTGGTTTCCTCCTCTCCCAGCTCATACGCTGATGCCGTTTCTCTCCTGTCACAGCACCCACTGTGATCACAGTGCACAGGGGTCTGGTCGGGGTCCCTGAACGCCTCCTGCTTGTCTCTGCCCAGGTTTGCCCTACACCTGCCTGGAGGCTGCCACGGGAAGGGCCCTCTTGCGCCAGCACATGGATGCCACAGGGGAGGACCATCCGCTCAACAAGCTGCGGGTGGTGATTGAGCCAGGTGTGTGGGGCAGGGGTGTGGTGATTGAGCCAGGTGTGTGGGGCAGGGGTGTGGTGATTGAGCCAGGTGTGTGGGGCAGGGGTGTGGTGATTGAGCCAGGTGTGTGGGGCAAGGGTGTGGTGATTGAGCCAGGTGTGTGGGGCAAGGGTGTGGTGATTGAGCCAGGTGTGTGGGGTGTCCCTGCTGCTGCCAGGGGAGGGGGACAGCGAGGGCTGGGGTGGGGGTGCCCTGCTGGGGTGTTCCATGGCTGGCAGTAAAACTGGCGTGGGTGGTGGGACCTGGGTGAGGTGGGATGGGACTGGCTGCACCCAGCTCAGAAGGGGGAATCTTGGTGCACACCAGGGCTGCGTGGTTTTGCAGGTGGGCAGAGGGTTTCTGAGGGGTTTTTGCCTTTTTCTAGGTATCAATCCAGATGATACATACAACGAGACGCCCTACGAGAAGGGGTACTGCTTTGTCAGCTACTTGGCCCATCTGGTGGGCGACCAGAGCAAGTTCGATGCCTTCCTCCAGGTGGGTGTGACGAGGTACCAGTTCTCCAAAACTGTTCTCCAAAACCTCACAGCAGGAAGCCAGGGCACAGCAGGACCCTGGGAAGGACAGGCTGAGCAGGGTGGCTGGGGAGAGGAAGAGGAGGAGGGAAACAGAAATGTTAGCAGGGGAATGAGATGAAAACAGAGCTTGGCCTTGTGCTGGCAGCAGGTGCTGAGAGTGCTCAAGGGTATCCCAAGGGCTGGGCAGCCCCTGTGAGGCACGGGGGTTCGAATGGGCTCCTCGATGAGATGGAGCAAGGGAGGGCTGGGCAGCAGTGCCAGGGTGAGTGTGTCTGGCATCACCCCTGTCTGTCCCTGCAGGCCTACGTGAACCGGTTCAAGTTCCAGAGCATCACCGCAGATGACACCCTCGCGTTCTTCCTGGAGTACTTCCCAGAGCTGAAGAAGAAGGGTGTGGACTCCATCCCAGGTCAGTGCAGTGCTGTCCTGGCCAGAGAACTGGGGTTGCCACTTTGCAGACCGGCACCTGCAGGTGTCAGACCCACCCGTGTCCCTGCAGACTCTGTGCACGTCCCTTTGTGTGTTTTACTGGAGATGCTGCTGGCCCTGGCTCTGACAGAGAAGGCAGGGCACTGGCCAGCTGGGATCAGGCACTAGCCCAGGCTTGAGTGTGTGCCAGCTCAGCCTGATTCTTTTTCCATCCAAAGCCAGTCCCTGCTCTGTGCTCTAGTGCTGTTTCATGGGGTTTCCATGACTCAGCCTGGTGAGTCTGGTGAGCCCTGGGATCAGGCCCAGCCACCGCCCTGGGCTCAGCCCAGCCTTGCTGGAGATCCAGGCTTGGCAGGAGCTTTCCATGCTGGAGCCAGCTCATCCTGCCAGCAGCAACAGGGCTGATAACCACAAGCACACCCTGAGCCTGGGGTGGTTGAACAGCCTCACCCCGTTAGTCTCTGGTGGTCACTGTCCTTGGGCAAGTTTGGTGGTGCTGGGGACGCCCTGGGAGAAGGCACCTGGCGTCGGGCTCAGGGAACTGCTCCCAGCTCTCCCTCCCACCTTGGTGCAGGGTTTGAGTTTGACCGCTGGCTGAACACGCCGGGCTGGCCGCCCTACCTGCCTGACCTGTCGCCGGGGCAGCAGCTGATGAAGCCGGCAGAGGAGCTGGCAGAGCTCTGGGCAGCCGACGGCTTGAACATGGAGGCCATTGAAGCCGTGGACATCATGGGCTGGAGGACGTACCAGCTGGTCTATTTCCTGGATCAGGTCCTGCAGAAATCCCCCTTGCCCGAAGGTGAGGGCCAGGTGCCCAAAGGAGACCCAGGGTGACAAGCCCCAGTGAAGCCTCATGGCTGAGGACATGAGGACGTGTCAGTGGGACACATGAATGTGTGGCCATCAGCCCATCTCCGATTTCTGTGCGGGTCCTGGTGTCAGGGAATCCTCAGTCGGAGTGGTGGGGGATGGAGAGCCCGAGGAGGTGTGTCCCTGGATGTATGAGGACGTGTGCAGTGGCAGGAAGGAACCCTGCTGTCCCCAGCCTGGCTCGGCTGTGCTGTCACCTCCCCATGTCACCTCTTTGCTGAGGGATCTCCCCCCACTTCGTGCTGGCCTCCCAAGCCACTGGCACGTGGCTCTGCAGAACTGCATGGCCTGGGAGGCCCAACATGGGCACCTTCCTGCCCAGAGCCAGCAAGTGCATGGGGTTCTCCAGAGCTGGGGGTGTGGAGGCCTCAGGAGGGTCCAGGATTGACCAAGGCTGGGAGGATTCCAGAGGATTTTCAGTACAGCTGGGATGGGCTCACAGGGTTCCCTGGGAGCAGGGGTGGGGAGCTGGGACAGAGCCCCATGGGGATGGTGAGCACTCCCCTCTCACAGGCAACGTGGAAAGGCTGAGCAAGATGTACCCCAAGATCTCCAAGGCCCAGAACGCTGAGCTGCGACTGCGCTGGTGTCAGATCGTCCTCAAGAACAACCTGGAGGCCGAGTACAGCAAAGTCAAGGATTTCCTGCACAGCCAGGTTTGTCCCTGGGCAGTGGTGGCTGTGCCCAGCAGTGTGCCAGTGGGGAGAGATGGGCATGGGGTACAGGGTGTCAGAGGGCCAGGGTTTGACTCTTGCTCATGATAGTCCCGCAGAATGGTTTGGGTTGGGAGGGATCTCAAAACTCATCTCCTTCCACCCCCTGCCATGGGCAGGGACACCTTCCACTAGACCAGGTTTTGCTCCAAGCTCCATCCAACTTGGCCTTGGACACTTCCAGGGATGGGGCAGCCACAGCTTCTCTGGGCAACCTGTGCCAGGGCCTCACCACTCCCACAGGGAAGAATTTCTTCCCAATCTCCCATCTAACCCTGCCCTCTGGCAGTGGGAAGCCATTCCCCCTTGTCCTGTCACTCCTGACACTTGTCCCAGGTCCCTCTCCAGCTCTCCTGGAGCTCCTTTAGGCACTGGAAGGGGCTCTAAGGTCTCCCAGGAGCCTTCTCTTCTCCAGGCCGAACACCCTCAGCTCTCCCAGCCTGGCTCCAGAGCAGAGGGGCTCCAGCCCTTGCAGCATCTCTGTGGCCTCCTCAGGTCCATGCATGTCCTGTGCTGGAGACCCCAGAGCTGGACACAGTTCCACTGTGCCATTCACAGATATTTTGCAGACTATTCTGAGCTGGAAGGGACCCACAAGGATCATTGAGTCCAACTCTTAAGTGAATGGCCCGTACAGGGATCAAACACAAACCTTGTTGCTATTCCTGTGTGCTCTCTCCCTGGCCAGGAGTGGGGCGATGCTGGAGGCATTGTGCTGGGGACAGGGGGGATGTGGGGCTCCTGGGGCTTCACCCCCCTGGATCCAGGGAGGAGTTTGGGGTGTAACCCCCCTCTGTCTCCACAGGGAAAGCAGAAGTACACACTGCCCCTGTACCGGGCCATGTGGGGCGGGTCGGAGGCCACCCGGGCCCTGGCCATGGAGACCTTCTCTGCCACGGCCCCCCAGCTCCACGTCAACGTCCAAAACTATGTGAAGAAGATCTTGGGCTTGCAGGTGGCAGAGGCCTAAGGCAGCCTGGGCTCCGCTCCCTCTGCCCGTGTTCCCAGTGGCAGGACCTCAGTGCCTCCCCCTCACTGCACATTTCCTTATTAAAATGTGTAATTTTTTTTTCTCTGTTTGTGTTTTTCCTGTTCCCCACGAGCCATGGGCTGCCTTAGCGTGACTCCCTGCTCCTCTTCCTGGGCTCCAGGCTGGTGCCCAAGGAGTGGACCCTGCCAGCCCTGCTCTGGGCTGTGCAGGGCACTCTGGGACACTGCTGGCTTCTCCTGGTGCTGGCACTGGAGGGACAGGCCTCGCCTTGTTGCCTGCAGGGCTGGAGAAGCCCATGGCCCTGATCCACACCAATCCTTTCTGAGTTCTTGCCAAGCTGTTCCAGGTCCTGTGTGGCAGTGGGGACACGGGGACCTGGTGCAGGGTGGCAAAACTGGGACCTGCTGGCTCCAGTGCTCTGGGGTGCTGCACAGGCAGAGCAGGAGCTGGGCATTGCTTCTCCTCCTTGCTCTTCACCTGCCATGGCACCTGCCCCCCACCCCAGCACAGGGGGGCTCACGGTGGGGTGGGGGAAGGGGGTGCTTCTGCTCTCCTCCCAGCTGTCCCCTGAAGGGTTTAAAGAGCCAGTGTGGCCTACATATTGTGGAGACTGTGGGAATAGACAAAGTTGGACAGCCACGCTGTTCCTTATTCCTTATAGAACATAGGGATATGAGCACTCCCCAAAATTCCAGTACAAAACTGCCCAAGGTTGCATGAACACCAGGGAGCCTGCTGGCCATAAAAGCCCCTGAGGTGGCAATAACAAGAACACCCAACTGCCCTGGAAAGCTCACATGACCCCCACAGTGTGTGCTGACCCCTACACCACCTCCCATCCTGCAATCCCTTAAGAAACTCGGGGTGTCCTCTTGGCGGGGGGTGTGTGCACGATCTCACCACCCTGCACAACAGCAGCCCAGGAGCAAATCACAGTAGGCCACAAGTTTTCAAACACTAAATCTCTGACCCCACTGTGGTCTCTAGAGCCAAGACTCAGCCCAAACCACCCCCAAAGCCAAGACACCCGCAGTTACCATGCACTTTTCCTCACAGGTTGGCTCAGGAGGGAGCTCCAAAGCCCAAACAGTTTGAGAAATTGGAGTCAAGGGGGTATGTTTGAAACCAGCCTGTTTGGCCCGAGAGAATGAGGCTTTCCTGGGCAATGGGTGTCCTCTAGTGGATCAGCATTGCTGGAAATGACTTGGACCATTTTTAGAAGTCGCAGTGGAGAACTTTTCTCCAGCTGCAGATCTGGTTTCCCAGGGAACACAGAGCCTGTTGATACAATTAACGTGACCTCGGAAAAGAGACTTCACTACCTATGAGGCATCTGGAAACAATCCCTCTGGTTTAAATGGTGCCCTTGGCTCTCAAAAGCACCTATCATGTCTGATCTGACTCACCTGAACAAGCCACCAGTGAGACAAACTGGGTGGTCCCTAAAGCACTTCCCTTGGATTAAATAAGTGACACGTTCTCCACTGCACTGACTGCAGTGCCCTCGGCACACCGGAGCACACACAGGCCTGTTATGGGATGCTGAAGAGGAGCTCACAACTGGTACTGCTTCACTGAATGAAAATCTTGGCTGCAAGGGTGGGAATGCAGGGGCTGGGAGCTGCACAACTTGGAAGGGATCCTCCAGTGCTCCAGCCATTCCCACCAGCCAAGCAGAGAGCAGCTCCTTTGTGCAGCTGGAGGCAGGACAAGGTCTTGATTTCCAGCTTGTTGCTCCCTCCCGGGGCTGCCCTGGGAGCTCTGGGCAGGGCTAGGACAGTTCCACCAGCAGACACTTCACCAACACCAGCTCTCTGGTGCTCCCCAACCAACATCATCCAGCAGTGGGGAGAGGTGAAGCTCCTCTCCTCTCTGCTCTGCAGCATGGGAAGCATCCCACATGGAGCTGGGGGCTGGAAGGGAACTGCAGCTGCTCCTGCATGGGCTGGGAAGGGCACTCTGCCTTCACTCACCTTCCTGCAAAGGCAGCGGCTCACAGAGACACTTCAATATAAAATTGGTAACAAGATGTAACACACTTATTTTTAACAACGTAACCTTCATCAAGCTCGGAACATTTTTTGCCTAATTTTTTCCAAAATGAAAGCCAAGTCAGCCATGAAATGCCAGGAGGAGATGTTAATTCTTTATTAATAAATAGATTTAGGAAGGCTTAGCAAGACAGGATTAATGGATTTGACGGTCAGAAAGGACTGCTGTAATCTGCCAGTCTGACCTGCTGTAGAGCACAGGTCTGGATTCCCACAGCCCACCAATCCAGGCAGTTGCACAGGGGCTTATCTGTTAATCCACACCACGGAGTCTCTGAAAAGTCACTATATTCTGGTCTGAGGGCCAGTCCCCCTGTGAACACCACGTGCTCTGTTCCCACTTCTGTTCCGTCTGACTTCCCCTTACAGCCCCCGGCTGGGTCAGCTGAAGCTCTTTAAATAGTATTCTTTAAATATTGTGTTTCAAAGGATTAGTGACTCTCATGACTGCTCGATTTTACAGTATGAAAGTAATAATGGGCTTGATTATGAACTTAGTAACTCCCCAAACCACGTGGAACTAATTCATTTCTGCAATGGTTTCAGTTCTACATTTGGGTAACAAACGTAACAAAGCCCGAACCCTGTGCAGAGATAAAAACGCAGCAGATCCCCCGAGAGCACCTCAGCTGTCCCTGCTGCTCCAAGCTGCTGGAAGTGTGCAGGCAACGAGCAGCTCAGTACAGAATGGCAAACCAGAGAGGTAGCTCAAAAGTGCCAGTGTTTCTGAGGAGCAAAGGAGAAGCTGGATTACCGAGGCATGTCATATGTCTGCGCTCAGCTCCGCACACTGCTTGTCTGAGATGTGGGTAGCTAAGGAGTCTATGATGTCAAGGAGGAGGAGCTGACTGAGCGAGCGGAGATTTGGCAACTTGGAGACCTTCAAGGAAAACAGAACAGAAAAAAAACAGGAAGAAATTAAAACCCTCCCCAAATCACAGCTGATGTATCAGCCTTTTCCCCCTGGAACGCCCATGGGAAGGTCAGCGAGTCAGGCTGGGCACGGGTGGTGTGAGATCTGTCGTGGGGCTGGGCTGCAGGGGACAGACAGCAGGGCCCAGTCAGGGTTTAGAACCAAATTCAGCCTGCTGTGTGGAGGGCTGGGAATGGAGAGCAGGTGGAACCTACCCCCAGCACTGCCCCTCTGCTGGTACTGACAGACCCGGTGCTGGTCACCAACTGAGCACTCTCCTGACAGCAACACTGGGCACCAGCACAGCCTGAGTCCTAAGGTCTCTGTGTTTCCGCTGAGAACAAGACTCAGGGCCTGATCTCTTCACTCCTGTGCTCCTGAGGAGAGGCTGCTTTCAGTGTCCATGCTGGTTCTGCTGGCATTCCTCCTGCAGTCAAAGCAGGTCACTGGAGCACTCGCCAACAAAAACCTCACCACATCAGACTGATGAGAATCTACAACAAATTTCTTGCTTTTAGACTGTTCAGAAGCTCAACTGTTAGCAAAAAGGAGCTCTGCACATTCCTTCCTTCTCCACAACCTCATGGTAAGAAGCCAGTAACCCCTCGGTCTAGAGGCATTCACACACACACAGGGCAGACTGTGCCCAGAGCCCAGCCTGCCTTACCTGAGCTCAGATTATTACCTCCATCCACTCATCCAGCCCAAATTACTTGAGCTGAGATTATCACCTTGGCTCTGGGGAGCTGGACTGTGATAAAGACATCACGTGCATCTTTTGAGGGAAGGAAATGGCCGTGGATGCTTTCAGAAAGAGCTCAGGACGTGCTTGTGGCAATACCCTCAAACTAAGGGTCTGCCAAGACTGGGAGGGAGAGAGAACCCCCTTAGCACTGCTGGGAATCCTGCCCCTGCCCCCAGGCACACACTGTGGAACAGATCAGGGTGTCACTACAAACACATCACAACAGCAGATTTATTAGGGCTTTTGCACAACACTGACACACAAGAGCCTCAAAACACGTCACCCAAAGCAGCGAACCTCTGGGAACAGCTCTTCAGTAACGTTCCTGCTGCGGGGAAAGCTCCTGAACAGGCCAAATCCAGAACAGCTTTAAATAAGCTGGAAGAACAGGAGATCCCACAGCCACAGCCCCCAGCCTGCCTGAGCCCCGGTGACCCATCAGGCTTGTGCATGAGAACAAATCCCCCTCAGAGCCCGTGGCTGGCCCAGGAGCACAGCACCGAGTGTCCGTGCCCAGCCACACCGAGTCACCCAGCCCAGGCCAAAAATCACACACTGAGGCCTCTCAGGCCAAGGGAAAACATTGCATAATTGAGATTTCTTCGTGCACATCTGCTTGACACTCTTCCAGCCACGTTTTGATGAAAACTGTTCTACCAGTCAACAGTTTAAATACAAAACACTTCCCCACATTCTGGTGAGGAAGTACAGCTGAGGAAAGGCCTCAAGCTCCAACTGCTGGTCTCTGAGTGTCACAGTGTCCGTTCCCCCCAGTATGTTCTGGGGACAATCACACCAACCTGTTTGTCTTCCTGTGGCCTTCACTGGGAAGTGAGACTGAGATTTCAGCCCTCAGGGGTTGCAAGGCAGTGACCCCAAACCCCAGGGATGTCCTGTACCTCACAGTGACTGTTCCCCATCCCTGCTGAACTGGGCTGCTCCAAAGGACTCATGGAGCCAGAAGAAAAGAGGTAAGAGGAAGGCAGGAGCTGTAACTCTCCTCTGGGAGTGATTTCTGGATGCTGGCTCCACTCTCAATGCTTTTTATGCATTTTCAGTTACTTCTGAATGTAAAATGTGTCATGCTCCAGCAACTTTGGCATTTAATGAAGAGTCTGAACACCTCCCTGTCTCCTCTCCAGACACTAACAGGATGTAGCAGAGCTCTCCTTCCCCCAGAGGAGGATTGTGACTTTAAATATACAAAGGAGAGCAAGCTACTTGAATACTAACTAGGGAATCGTTATCAGTAAGTGGGTAGCATCCAGAAATCCCTATTCTATGATTCACCTACCCATTTCAACAATGCTAATGAGTTGTGCAATGAACTGGTGACATGCTGGGGAACTCTCACGGAGGGATCACATTTTACAGGAACAACTAAACGACAACATCATTATTCTCTCAAGTGAGGACAGGAGTATTGGCACATCAGGCTCTTGACCTTTCCTGCCACTAATGCATCATCCTGCATATCAAAACAGAATCACAGAATCATTAAGGTTGGAAAAGACCTCTAAGACCACCGAGTCCAACTGCTGAACATGGGAACTACAGAAAGCTCAGCCAGGACATGGTAACTTACTTTAGAGCACATGACAATATAACATGTATGACAGAGAACACTTCAAGAGAAATATAAACAGCACACTGATAACTGCTAGTAGGGAGAGATTTGTGCCCTCAGTATACAACAAACTTATCCTGTTACATACCAACCCAGCGAGGGCAAGGCACAAAATTAACAGCTGGAAATGGAAGCAATTTTGTGTAACAACTGGTTTTGAAGGTCTTCACATTTCCAGACTAGGCTGTTATAGTCTTTCATTTATTTTTGGTGTGGGAAGTGTGCCCAGCAGTCCTGTCAGCAACATGCAGCCAGCTCTCAGCTGTCTCACACGAGGAAGAATTAAACTGATTCCTATATTAATGTGTCTTTAACCAAGGCAGTGACAGAGGACAGCAGCTCTCAAAAGCCACAGAAAAGATGCAACCAACCTTGGTGAACTGGTGGACGATGATGTGCAGGCAGTGCCTCTTCATGTCCAGGGCCTGGGTCTTGTCAGCTGCCTCTAAAATCTAGAGCAGAAGCAACGATGTGATTTCCCTTCTGCACAGCTCAGGTGCACAAACAGTGTCCTGATGCAGAGCAGGAAACTCCTCTGAGCCAGGGAAACATCTCCATTTTGCATTACAAACTGAATCTTTTCTGAACTATTCAAAAATAAGCCCTGGATTTAAAACGTATGGAGTCCTCAGGAGTTAATAAGCAGGAATTGCTTCTGCTCGTGCTGCAGAGGGTTCAGGAGCTGGCATTGGCACTGGGGGCTTTCTTACCACACAATATCTCTTGTCAGCTCAAACTCCACTCCCAGATCCCATCAGCATCACTGATAAAACAAGACTAATGTCACCTGCACATCACCACTTGCCCTGGTAGAAATGTCTGCCAAAAAGGGTTTGCAGCTCCGTGCTGAGCTCACGGTGAATCTTAAGAAGGCCTTTAGAAACACAGTTCTGCAATGGGGAATGAGGAGCTCAGCAGGAGCCAGGTGAGCAGTACCTGCTGAACCCTTTAGCACAGCACAGGAGCAGAAGTGACACAAAAATCAGGTAAGGAACAATGCTGCTGAAGGCTGGGCTCTCACACACGTGCCACTGCCATTGGAAGGGGCTCGGCAGTCTCAGTGACTTGGCACTGGGGGTACCCACTTGACCAGACCCCTTGGCTTTCCTCTAAAACAAGTGACTACTTAAAGTGCTTGGGGACAATTACCTGGAGCACATTCTCCACTGTGACATTCATTTCGAGGTTCTGCTTACAGTAGGCTTGGAGTCTGTTGTTGGAGAAGCCGTAGTAGTAAGGCGCAGCAAAGAGGTACCTGTTCATCCCATTGAGGAATAAACCATAGAGCAAAGGTAAGAGCACTGATGGCAAACACAAATCCCTGTCAGGAGTGACAGTGCAGAGCCTGTTAGTGTCACCCTGACAGAGCATCCTCTCACGCTGTGCCAGGCAATCCAAAGCAAAAGGGAGGTGACCTGCTGGACATGCACTCAGACAGATCCTTCAGTTCCTTCAGATTTAAGGATACAGGGAGTCTTCAGGAGGCATGTTCACTTCTCCATAGTAGATGTATCTAAGCATGGACTCGAATGCTTGCTTGCTGGGAACCATTTCACCTATAGAAATGTTCACTTGCCCATCCTCTGGCATGAAGGAGCGGAACATGGCTTCGAAGTAGCTGGAAAGGAAAATAAAACTGATGTAACACATTCTGCAGATAGTTTTAGCCAGTATTGTTCAAAGGCTGCAATTCACAACTATAACTCCCAGAGCAGAAAATTCAGTTGACAACCTGGGCAAAAACACTGCTAAATTATTTTTTCATATATGTCTGCCACTGAAAACTCCAGATATAATCCCCTTAATTACCATCAGCACTACCTGAAATTCATCTGTTTCTTGAAAACTAGGACACGTGGTGCTTTGATTTTCGCCTACTTTGCATAAGACCCAGCAGAGAGCTTAAAGTATTACGAATTTCCTCGGTATCTACAGGCTGCCAATCATCAGGGCTAGTTTAAGAGCTGTAAAATGCTTCTGGTAAAACACCACGGTAACTAATACCGAATATTGCTACTGGGACTGGAAAAAAATTGCGACAGTATTTGAAATAGAGATTTTATGAGACCACTTAATGTTTGGCAGAATGTAAGGTGCAGGTCCACAGAACACACAAGTGCAGGACAAAGCCACTTCACCCATGTCCTGGGGAGGGAGAATAGTCCCACCTTCAGCAAGGTGAACTCCTTGTCTCTTCATAAAGTATGGGAACAATCTACTCTGTTATGCACCATTTTTTGTTGTTTATTCATAACCGGTCTTAAATATCAGTAAGAGAAAGAAATTCAAGTTCCACATGATTCAATATGAATGTTCATGGTCAGAAGGCTCCTTCTGACCTCAGTGGACATTTGTTGCTTTCCACTTCACCGAAACCACCTTATGTTTTCTACCCTTTTTCCCTTCCTGTGATTTTACAGATTCTTTGTCTTGCAGTGCAGCTTCTCACACATCCTCTGGAGAATCTCTGCAGTTTTAATTTCCTCCTATCTTTCCCTGCTGGGTATCAAATGGAAAAAAAAAGTTAATCACTATAGCTTAAAGGCTTATTACACTCATTGAGCAAAGCTGCCTCTTACAGTTCTTGCAGATACATAAGTTCCTCCCTGTCTCCTGAAACAATCCAGCTGAGCCCAGACTACCCAGCATGGCACTGTACTCACACAGTGCTTGTTCCAGCTTTAGGAACAGGGCTCACCTGGAGCGGGCTGCCAGGATGGCCTTGTGGGCTGGCCTTGGGTGCCCATCTAAAAGCAGGATGATATCACAGAATTCAGTCCCAGCTCCCTCCAGATAAGCCTTCATGTCCTGGATCAAGGATGTTCCTGAAATTGAACGTGAGGAAATAAAGACTTGACAGTTCCAAGTGACCAGGTACTGCTGAACTAATACATGGCCAAGCCACAGCTCCAGACCCTCTTTCCTTTGGCACCCTTGGGCTGAGTTTCAGTTAAGCCCTTCTTCATAATTTTAGAGCAATATGAGCTTCATCCTTCCCCATCACAACCCATTCCCTACTGCCCATCCTAGAACCAAACCTGCCAGCTCTGCCCTCTGTTGCTGACAGCAAACACCAGTTGTGGCCACAGTGAGAGGTGCTCTCTGTAGATACAAAATCTGATTTTTCCCCTCCCTTTTCATTATTTCCAACCATGAGGAATATAAAATTTTGTATCTTAATGAAAAATCCCAAATCAGCAATAAAGGTTTCTTTTATCCAATATTTAAATCAATCTTTGAAAATACACAATAACTGAGAAACAGAGCACATTCAAGCCTGATTCAAACTCACTCATATTTTCAAAATTCATCTTTCAATTTTTGATATTTGGGTCTCACACCATTCCAGCTCTGGATTCAGGAAGTGACTGTGCCACCTCCCCCACTGGTGCCTCTCTCCTGCCTGGGACAAATGCCAGCCAAAGCTCTTCTACCCAACCTTCAAGGACTGGCTTCCTCCTCTTTCTCTCCAGTTCCCAATTATTTTTTGCAGTATTCTAAACCAATACTGCCAATGCCTCTGAACTTTGCGGCCCCAGAAAATTTCATTTTTACATTCCTTGCTTTGTATGTCAGAATGTTAAAATGTTGAGTAAGAACTAGTCCCAAATCAGTCCTTGATGAATTCCATGATAGAATTGTAAATCAAATCTTTGTCTTCTCTCTATTTCTTGTTCCTTTCACACACACACGCACACACACACACAGAGCAGTGCCTTACTCACAAGATCCTCCTCCTCCCTCCTGGTCCTCCTTGGTGAACACTTATGAGCAGGCCAGTTCCCCACTCACCTTTGTCACCCTCCAGCCACTTACACTGACTGTCCACTGCCTTTTTTTGGGTCATTCTTTACACCCTTCTGCTCCTTCTCTCATCTCTCTAAACAGGATCAGGATGGTTTATTGCAAAAACATGACTATATTTCCCGTGGCCTCTCATGTGCTTTGATGGGACACTGTTCTGACCGAAACTAAATGAAAAAAGAGCTCTCGTACCCTGTCTCAGTCTGGGAAAGAGCCTGAGCACAGTCATCCCAACTGGGAACTGGTGGCCTGCAGTGGGCTGTTTTCCAGGCTGCTTCTCAGGCTAAATAAACCATTAGCAATGCCAAACCAGCCCAAATAATTACTCCATAAAGCATGGAGGTTACCGATGTCGAGCGGCTGGTCAGAATGTGTTCGGACAGGAGGCTGCTGCTTCCTCCGGACAATCTCCACGATGAGGGATGAAGAGAGATGCTCAAACTCCTTCATCATTATGACTTGATTAAAATGGGACTCCTTCACCACAAAGTTCAGGCAATGTTCCTTAAAAGTACACCAATAATAATTAAAAATTTTATGGTTTATTGTTTGAAGTCATCTTAAAGTATCCCATAAATGTGACCATGTTACATGTGCCATCAGCCATCCTTTCCTTAAGACCCTCCATGTGGATCCTGCAGCCAGAACTATCAAACCATTATATCCTTATCCTTCCTAAGTGACCATTTAGGGTCCCACTTGAACATGGAAATCAGGACAGTTCTAAGCACCTAGAAGAACTGGACTAGAAATACTAACAAGGAAGAATTTAATTGTTTCCCATCTAGGTGCTCCGAAGCTTTCTAAAACAGGAATCTCAGGAGGCACCAAAAACCTCACGGAGCTAACGAAGATTGGTTGCTATCTCATAATAATTCTTAACATAATTAGATACCAGAAGTTAATTAGAAGGGTGAAGAGATCTTAACTCTTGACACTATCCATTCAGGGTCCAAAGAGCTTGCAGGATTCTTTGTGTGGGTTTTGCCTGAACCTTTTACATAAAGGCAGCAAACAGTTCGAGAGCTCTGGCAGGCTCTTGTGTGATAAACTTCTTACAAAAATCAGTGTGGTGGAAAGGTGACAAATGAACCAGACCTAATGCTGAACAGCTAGAGACAAAAAAAGGGCACTTCACTTGCCAGTGTGAACCAAGGCTTTCCCTCAGTACACTTTCATAAGCAATAAATACAGTCTACACCAGCTCACCATAAGGTGGGTACAAATTCACCCAAAGAATAGTTACTACTACCTGTTTTCTGCCAGGTTATTTCACCTGAGATCCAAATGGATCTGTCAGGATGAGCAGACTTCTGCAGAGGACCCACCCACGAGGACTAACACACACCTGAGCAGACAGGATACCAGGTCAGGGTGATCCTGACTGACTGGAGCTGTGTGGAAGAGCCCCTGTCACCCCACAGGCAGCCAGGGCATGTGGGGGCACCTGGCTGACCTGAGATTATTACCACCAATGCTTGTGCTTCTGGGCAGCAATGCACCACGGCCCCATGCACCAAAGGCTGTGCCAGCATTTACATACTTGATGCTGACTCTGCTGCTGTCCTCCTGGATGGCTTTCCTCCCCCAGATTCAGTGCAGGCAAAGTGCCTGAGGAAGTGCTGGTGCATACTGGTTTCTCCAGCCTCACTGTGCTGTCAGCTGCCAGCAATACAGTCACTGCTATGCACAGCCTGAATATCATCAAACAGGCACTGCATGGTCCTGCTCTGGCCCTTGGACTGGGGGCAGGAGCTGCCTCCCTGCAGCTTCAGCAGAATCAGCTCTGGGGACTGTGGTGGGATCAGCCCAGCCCAGCACATCCTGGGCTGCAGCTGGGGGAATCAGCTCTATCCTGACTGTCAGCAAACACCCAAAAGCCCCTGACCCACCACACAGAGATGGAGAATCACAGGCACATTTTGTTTTTCAGATCAAAGGCCCAAGAACAGAATTCAGTTTTTCCATCAGCCCAGGGGAAAGAACCTGCCTCCAGACTCTGTATTTATAACACAGCGGGACCAGGAAATGCACTGGTTCCATCTTGCTGCAGCGAGAGTGAACTGACAAAGAGCCAAAGTCACTCTGCCCTTGACATTCTACAAAGCAGATATGGAAAAATATTGAGCACTTAGTGAAAAAAACCTACAAAATATCACAAGCCACTGCAGGACAACCCGCACTAAATATACTCAAGCAACGGTAATTATAGGAAGGATGAATTTGCAAAAGCTGATAGCTCCGGCAAAACATTACTTACATAAATTTTATTTTTAAAAATTTCTTATCAGTTACTTTGTATGCAGAATGTGATTACCTTTAGCTGATCCAGCTGAAGCTTGTTAGCATTCTCACACACAATGAGCACGTTCTGCAGATCTACGGATGCTTCGATATACTGAAGGCAGAGCTGTTCCAGTCGAGAGAGCTTGAAGTTTAAGGCCAGTTTGTACACATCCATAATGAGTAACACATCCTGCACGTGCCCTGAAATTGCAAGAGACAAAACTGCGGGAGAGCTCACAGAACAAAAAGAGGAGCCCTTCCAAAATTATTTCTTTTTACGTCAACCTGCGCAGATGGAATGGTAAGGATGGTCAGCAACTGGAGTATTTTTATAGAGAAAAGATTCCACTCCTGGTTAGATAAAATCTGAAAAAAGGAGTTTCAAAATTGAGGCACTCGACAGCCACCCTGAAGGATTTTTGGACAAAGATTTTGTGACAATCTGGACCACAGTTTTTTAAAACCCTCAAAAGAAAGTGAAGTCTCTAAAATCCCTGACAAGCTCCGGAGCTTGCAGCCCAATTTCCCACAGTGCCCAGCTGCCAACAGCCCTGCCAGAGTCCTTGGGTTTTACACAGTATTAGCAACCAGCTCCCTGATTCTGACAGGCCCTGGTAAGGTACTCTGTGCTATCACTCTGTGCTTGTGTGTGCACAGATCTGTAGCTGGTCTAGAAGAAAGGGCTGAGTGAGAGAGGGGCAGTGGGGACTCTCTAGACCACTGCAGTGGGGCTACTGGCACACCAACTCAAGGAATAATCCCCCACAGTCTTTGCTTTCCTCACAGGAGATCTCTGCCCATCTGCTCTAACTACGTTTTAATAGAGAAAAGCCCTCTTGCATGTCTCGTGCCTTCCCTGTGTCTAATTGGAAAATCCCATTTGATAAGCATGCCCAATTCCATTAGCTCAGCCTCTGGATGGCTCCCCAAGGTGCTGCTCTCTGAACTGAGAGGAGCAACTAGGAATAAAAATGGGCAGGGTAAGGCCACTGGAGGATCCCAGCAGAAAGGGAAGTGCCAGCAAGAATCTCTGATGAGCTGGGGGAAGGGGAGCAGGCTGCCTGGGAAGCCTGTAACAATGGGAAGAGCTCAAGGGTACAAGCCTTCCCTTGGTCTGAGTCTGTCCCGAGGTGAGGGGTGCTGAGGGTCAGCAAACAGCAGAGAGAGGGACCTGGCAACGTCAGCAGAAACCAAGGAACAGATTCCCTCATCCCCACTCACTGGGATCATTCTCAGACAGGCCTCCTTGCAGGAAAGCCTTGGCACAACTGCACAGAAATCATTCCTTTTCTGAGAATCACCTTTACAGAAATGAAAGATCCTGGAGCGAAGCTGAAGCAAAGCTCAGTGCTAGGACAGCTGTACCTCACTGTGCCCTTCTGCAGCTGAAGTTTCCCGGTGTATCCAATGGTATCCAGCCCCACTCCCATGGCCCCACAGCCCTCATCACTCACACAGCCAGGATCTGGATTTCCTGTGTGGGCGCTGAGAGATCTCTGGCTGTTACTTCACAGCCCACAAGCGTTTTTAACTCCAAGAACTTCGATTAATGCATCAAATGGATTTTTCCTTTCTTGAGGCATTTCTTTGGATTGGTGAAGAGGTGATAAATACTGACTTGCTCTGCCTTTCTGTGTGGGCTCAGTTTGCAACGGATCAAAAGAATAGCAGAAAAAGGAAATAAGCCAAGCCAGGATACATGGTTCTTCCAGGCAGAATACTGTGATATTCAAAACACCACAATATTTCTGTTTGTTTGTTTGTTTGTTTGGGGTTTCTTACACCTTTTGGAATGATCAAGAACCTGTTTTTCCTTAATATTTAAAAATAATTAAGGAAAAAAACCCCATGATTAGTATGCTCTGATAGAAATGTGCTTTTTTTTTAATCTCAGATCAATAACTGAGTGCTCAGAACGGGACTGGTCATCTGCAAATGCTTGATCCTGCTGTCTCAAAACAAATGTTTGCCCCTGGGTGCCCGTGTTACTTTACCCTGACCCTGCTGCCCCTACCTTTGCGGGGGTACTTTATTTTATCTGTGTACAGGAACTGCATGAGCACCTCGAAGGGCTGGGCCTCAGCCTCTCGGATGGGCACTTCCAGCAGTGGCTGCAGGCGGCACAGCTTGACATTCCCACCAATCCCATCCTTCTGGCACGGCGTGTGTCCCTCGTCTTCAATGTCTTGCTTTGATTTCTAAGGAAAGAGAAAAACCACTCCAACACGGCACAAGGCTGTGCCAGCTCACACAGGTCACCATCAAACCAGAGGATCTTTCTCCTGACTCCACATTCTTCAAGACCCAGGGTCTCTTTAGCTTTAGGATTATCTTCAAGGTAACAAGGAATTCATATGTCTTAGACTTGCTGTGCCATATCCTGTGACACACATGGATCAGAACACAAGTGAGCTCCTGGATACAGCTCAAAAGCAAGATGTCAGAGCAAGGGAGGCATAAAGTGCACTGAGCTCACATTTCTGCCCACAGCAGGAACAGCATCGCTCTGTGAAGAAGGGAGAGGTGGGAGTAGACCCTGTCTCGCAAAATCAGAGCTCAAAATGCTGCACAAAAGTATTTTAAACCACTCTGTTACTTTAAGTTTCACTTTGACAGTCTTTCCCTACAGCCTTTCTGGTTGTAGAACAATTAACTAAGGGGCAGTGAGGCATCCACATGTCTTACTGCTGCTTGTGTGCCACGACCTCCTCAAGAGCCATTAAATGTTTGCTGCTGAAAAGCTGGAAGTAGCTAAAATTAATGGACAATTGATCAGAGGCACCAGACGTTCTGCTCTGGAACAAGTCAGGAAATATGAAGGTTAAAGGGAACAGAGGTAGCTCAAACCCTTAGCACTGCCTTCCTTCTCTCTAATCTGTCTGATCTTGTGGGCCATCCCCACGACACGCAGCTCTTACCTCCCCAGAGGGAAGGGCACACACACCTCCCTGGGGTATTCCACAAGATTAGACCTCAGACAGCTACGAGAGCTTCCAAGAACCACACTGCCAAATCCAGATAACTGGATTAACTCTGGCTCCTCCATATTACACTCCTGACACACATCCAGTAGTCTCCATTAATACTAATGATCCTCTTTATTTGACTTGCTCAAGAGCACCTTAGCATCAGATGCTGCTCCGGTCCTACAGCTGTCTCAGCAGATAACCTTTCTCTGATAACCTTGTTCCCAAACCTGGGCAGAATAAGCCTTACCTTGCCACAAGGTTATTACACTTCCAAAATACTCACCTGTTTCAGCCTCTCCCTGGCCTGTATGATTTTCTTTTTCAGCCACTTGCAGCGAGCGGTAACGATCGCGGTGTGCCCTCGGACTCGCTCCTCCTTCTGCCAAAGGCAAAGGCAGAAAACACATGAAACTTTTATCCCCAAATCACATGGTGGTGGCAGATGGCAGAGGTTGTAGAAACCTGGGCTGAACCCCAGGTTGCAATACATTTGAAGTCAGAATCAAAGGCAGCCTTGCATCTGCTCTGCACATACAGATGAAATTCAACACTTACTTCCCCAAAGGCTGATGGGAAACACCATTTGGGAAGAGCCTGTGTAACGTTCACTGAGTGGAAGTTGTTGTGTAGGTTCAGCATCACAGATATAGCTTCTTATTCTTGCATCTGATTTTCAGTCTAATTTAATTTTCCTTTTTCAAAACAGCAGTATGGTTTTTGCTACTGTTCTTCATAATCTACTTCCCCCGATGTTGGGGATCTGTTCTCTGAGCTCTGCAAAGTTTTTTCCAATTTTTTTTTTCCAAAAGGAATGCAGGTAGGTTCAAATTTCTCATGTTTTTCTTCAGGAAACCTGTTCTTTGTAAAATTTTTAAACTGTTTTCATTACTAGAGAATCATTCCCCTGTGCGGCTTTTTCTCATTCTATTTTGTTTCATGGCTCTTGAGATGATAATGGGTCTGCAAACCACTGACCTGCTCTTCCCAGGAGGCAACTGGGACCTGGGAGTTCAGAGGTCATTGGTGTATTTTCATATTGCAACTCTATATAACATGCTCTGATAAATTCAGGTTAAGTCAGTGACCCAAAGACCTTCTCAGTTTAAAAGTTTCTTCTCCTTTGCAGCTTTAAAAATTTATTTGGATTAGTGCAACTTACTAAACCAGGCAGACAGTTCACCAGTGATGCTGCTCTTTAAAACTTCATTCCCAGGGTTTCTGGCACAACCATTGCACAATTTGCTTTATCCCAGCAAACACTACACACACAGTAACACCCCCATTGGCACCTTTCCAATAAATTTTACTCACCTCTCCCAAAACAAACTCCAAGTCACTGAACTGCCTGTTTTCCCAGAGCCTTCCATAGTCTTCATGGAGAGTGCATTTAGGGTAACAAGAAAACTGAAAAAAATAAAACCCCACAGAAGACAGAATTAATTTCAATGACTATATGAACTTCCAATCTCAAATCACCCTGGAGAAGAGGAGCCTGAGGTCAGACCTCCTGGGTCTGCAGCTTCCTCACGAGGGGCAGCAGAGGGGCAGCTCCGATCTCTGCTCTCTGTGAGCAGTGACAGGACCTGAGGGAACAGCTGGAGCTGTGTCAGGGGAGGGTTAGGTTGGATATCAGGAAAAGGTTCTTCCCCCAGAGGGTGCACAGGCTCCCCAGGGCAGTGGGCACAGCACCAAGGCTGACAGAGCTCAGGGAGTGTTTGGACAACACTCTCAGGGACAGGGTGGGATTGTTGGGGTGTCAGTGCAGGGCCAGGGGTTGGACTCGATGATCGTCGTGGGTCCCTTCCAGCTCAGGAGATTCCAAGATTCTACAACCAAAAGTGCCCATGTTTCATCTGCTATCACTGGATTTTCTTATTAACCCAACCCCAGTGTAGTACATAAAGTAGAATGTAACAAGCAAACCAAACACATGCAAGGGTTCATGGTGAGGGCGAGGACAGATAACAAAGGGGAACATAGAAGAACTCTGTCTCATCACAACTTCCTGATATGAGGATTTGGAGGCTGGGAGTCTCTCCTGCTCTCAGGACTTGTCTAAGTGATAAAAATAAACTTCAGTGTAGGTGGGATTTGACCTGGTGTGACTACCTTGAATTTAAAATTTTCTATTCCCACGGTTCCTGGGGGCTGGGAGTGGGAGTACTGAATGGAGATAAAACCTCAGTACAAAATGCTCTGCCTCAGAGCTCTGAACAGGACAGAATATGGAGAGGAACAGTCAATTCTCAAAGAAACAACCTGGCAAATCCCATCTGCTACACTTTCCAATGATTTGTCAAATTAAGTTGTCCTGATCTCTTTAGGACTTTAGAAAGCACTGGAGAGCTTGACCTTACCAAAATGTCTGTCCAGATAACCTTTCTCAAAAGATTTTAAAGTCACATATTGACCTTTGGCAGCTGAATCTGAAATGTAGAGGCTGCCTGCAGGAAGGACATGGAACAAAAGCCATGGAGCTCACAGTGAGCCAAACCAGACACTCCATGGCCAGAGCCAGAGCCAAAGCCAGAAGGATTCCCATGGAATTGGAGTGGATGTGAGTATGTTTCTCAGAGAATTACCTGGAACCTGTACATCTCTCCACTTCTGATGTTATTGTCCACTGTGCCGCCAAAGATGTACATGGCATCTGAGATAACGGCTGCTGCATGGAAGAGTCTGCCACTGGGTAACTGGGGAGAGAAAACAGGGCATAAGCAAAAAGAAAAGGGCAAAATAGGAGAGGGAATGAATCATAGCCTGTTCTTCTGCCAAGAAAAAGGATCTGCTTTTAACAGATCAGTAGTGAGAAGGGAAAATCACAGAATCACAGAATATTCTGAGTTGGAAGGGACCCACTAGGATCATGGAGTCCAACTCTTAAGTGAATGGCTCATACAGGGATCAAACCTTGGCGTTAGCAGCATGTTCTCACCAAACTGATGTAGTCTGAGGTCATACACACACTTGCACCCTGAGATTCACATCTATTATATTTCAGGATTGCTTCCTAGTGTGTCTAGAACATACTTTCCAGTCACACTGAAGAACACCCGTTCCCTGTACCTTCTAATCACAACAGTACCTACATAGCACTCGACGTATCATGACAGTTATAAAATATATCGTTTACAAAATTAAACTCAGTGTCAACTTTCACATAAAAAAGTAAAACGTGCTTCCAGAAATAAGCAGATTCTGCAAATGTGATAACTGTGCGAACTCGGAGCTTACTCCAAATATTGTCAGGGACCTGAAAGGTAAATGATCATCTACCTCAGCAGGACTGAATCCCAGGCCTGTGAGTGCCTGCCTCCCCCACAGCTTGAAGGGCTGAACCATCTGGCTCAGGCTTCCCAGCAAAGCCCAGTTCCGAACAGGAGCCCAAGCTTGGAGCTGTTGGCAGAGCTGGCACCTCAGAGCCACGGCCACGTCTCCATCCTGCCAGCTCCACGGAAAGTACAGCCCCCCCCACTGCAGCTATTTATAGGGCTGAGGGATGGCACCATCCCTGCAACATACCCCACGCTGGAGCTGCAGCAGGGGATGATTTTTTGACATGGGAAGAGTTGCTGCAAGCTGAAGCCACCGTGACCCTCCTGCAGAGGACAGACCACAGCATTTCTACCCACTTCTGAGGTTACACAAAGGTATGTGATCGCATCAGCACATCTCACTGAGAGCTCACAGAAAGGCTGCAAGTGCTGAGAGAAACTTCTTTTTTTTCCCCTTAGTTTGATCAGGCTTGTTTTGTCTTCCAGGCAGTAAATCTGATTAAGTCTTTGCCAACAAAATAAAAAGCCCTCTGGTATAAGAAATCTTTGCTTCTTGTACATATTTATAGACACCACTCAAGTAAACTCAGACATGAAACAAGATTATGTTTATCTGGAGAGGCAGATTTTCCAGGAAACCATGCTGACTGGCAGTTCCCATTCCCACCGACTCACCCCTCTCACCACAGCATCACACAACGGCCTCATTTAGCCTGTTACTCACCACACTTTCCATGACTTGTTCTTTTCCTCAGACTACAGCTTTTAAGGAGACAATCCCCCAGCCAGTAACTAGGACCAGGGTGTTTTTCTCAGATGTACAAACCACAGATTTGCTCACCTTAAAAAGCACATTTGCCCATTTAAACAAACCATCTGGATTCCTCTGGATGAACAAGATGCCTTCTGTCTCCAGCATGTTTCATGGATACTTTATCAAAGAAACTTCAGAGTTGGTGCTAATAAATACTGTAATGGGAGGATTATGGAACAACATTGATCTCTTAGTACATTCCTGCCTGGCCCCTGTTCGATATCTCTTCGAAAGAGGATGAGATCCCTGTCAAATATCATCTGTTTTCTGTGGCCTCTGCTCGTTATTGCAGTAATCTCATTAACTAAATGAGATGTACTGATTGAAATAATCAACCATATTATAGTGGGTTAAAAATACATCTGTCACCTTTATCAACCAGAGCTCCAGCCTTATCCCAAAACATGAAATTTGCTTGCCCAGACCTACTCCCACACAGCCAGGGAGGCAGGTATTAGCTGTACTGCAACGTCCTTCTCACAACTAACTGCCACTAAAACCAAACAAAACAGAACCACTCTGTCAGAGCTCAAATGCAGCTCACCTGCTTTAGACTTATTCAGGTCATTTTCCACGTCTTTTTTTATTTTTTTAAATAAATAATATTTTAGCTTTGAATTTAATTAAAATAATTCTCAAAATTCTCTAGTATTTGGTTTTTAAAAGCTGCCATTGTATTTAACAACTACCTTATTTTCAATCAAAAAGCCTTACAGCTTTGCAACAACTGGTGCCAGAAAACAAACACAAACCACTTGAATATTTAACAAAGTAAGACCACAGTTGCCGGTCACATCATGTTCAACTCCAATTATCTGAATGGGACGTTGTGACAATTATTTTTCATCTGTAATGGCTGCTACTGGCCAAGGAACCAGAGCTCTGCACTTATACTAATAACTTAAGCAATCAAACAACTCCACTTTCTAAATACATTGACCACATTTTTAAAGAGAGAAATGTAAAATATGGAAGGACATCCCGGAACAAGGAGGGTCATGTCCAGTTCATCAAAACATTGTGCAGCTGAGGGTTTCAGGGTGTTTGTTTTGCTGAATCAGAACAGCAGAATTCAGGCCAGCACAAATGCCCCACAGGGAGATGACAAGTGGTCACATTCTGATGCCACTCGCGTGGGGAGCAACACTCAGCTCTCCCAGGACCAAGGATCTGGCCAGAGGAAAACTTTGTCCCAGTGCAAACCAGGGGAGCTGGGTCCTCAAGAAAATATTCAGGAAAAAAAAAAGGTTAATAGAGCTCAGGAGCACAAACAGCTGGAGAAACATAAACAGCTGGAGAGACATGCTGGTCCCCACATTCCTCAATCACCCATTCCAGACACCCAGAACCTGCCCCATCTTGATTTTTTTACTGGGAGACCTCCCAAGCTGCCAAATCCAGCTGCTGAATACACTCAACTCAGGTAGAGTTTATAAGGAACAGCTACAAAATACCATCTATTTTGCTACCCGGGATGGTCAGAAAGGACGAGAGGAAACAGCCTCAAGTTGCAGCAGGGGAGGTTTAGTTTGGACATTAGGAAACATTTTCTCCCAGAAGGGGCTGTAAGCATTGGAACAGGCTGCACAGGCAGTGGTGGAGTCACCATCCCTGCAAGTGTTCAAAGGTGGGTGGATGTGGCACTTGGGGACACGGGTTAGTGTGAATATGACAGTGCTGGGTGGATGGTTGGTCTTGATGATCTTAAAAGTCTTTTCCAACTGTAACGATTCCATAATTCTATGATTTAATTCCTTCTGCTGGCACAACTCCAGATGGTCGTGTGTGTATCCAAAAGGATTTGTCCTTCTCATTCCCAGTGCATACAGGAATGCTAAAAATCACAGACTAAAAGGCACTGCCAATCTGAATGCATCTGTCAGCTCTAGATCTTGTATTTACCACTCCACCAACATGATCTCCTTACTTTTTTAGCAGTGCCTGACAAAAGGAATTCTGGATTCCCTCCTGACACCTCCAGTGATGGGGGCTGGCACCCCTCTCTGAGCTACACTACTCTGTTTCATCTGTTGGAGTGGCTTCTCTATTTAAGGTTAATGAGATTTGCATCTGAGGCTCTTCCCAAGCTGGAATCTTTGCTTTCAAAAACAGACCTCATTAGTCACCTTTGCTTCCCCTTCAGTACCCCCCTCCACACTGCCAGGATGACTCGAGCCATCATTTTCAAAACACAAGTATTTCACAAGTCTTTTTCTCTTCCTCATTTCTCGTGCTCAGACTCACCCTGGACCCTGTCTAGGCAGCTCAAATGGAGTTTACCCTGTGCTGCTCATCAGGGTTCTGATTTGACTCCCAAAGCTGTACATTAGTGTTGCCTCTCCCTGTGCCAGAGCACCCAGCAATCATTCAAATTGCCTTGATTACAGCCCTGAGCATCAGCTTTGGGGCTGAGCACACATACCTTAAAATAAACTCAGTTAAATCTGTGTAAACCCCTACATAAACTCACTGATTTAAATTTTGACCTCACCAGGAACACATTTAGCTTCATTTAAAGTCCTTAATAAATTAAGCTGAAGCAATGTAAAAGTAAAATTAAATAGTTAAAAAAGTAAAATTAATCATTTCCACTCAGGGGTCAATATTAGTCCACTCTATGCAATTTAGAACTTGCATGTGCAGAGTCAAGGCTTAAATGGTTCTTGGATTACAGCTTAAGCTAAAATAGCTGAATCTAAATTGCAAGGGAAAAAAGGAGCAGAGAAGTAAAGCCATATACAAGGCTGAAATTTCTCTCTTCTCCTGGAATAAATTTAATTTCCACTTTTGAAGTCTTTTTCACTTCCAGGTGTTTCTTTATTTACCTCTGAGTCTGCTGTAGGTGCTTGTTTAACTGTTGTTATGCTGAAATGTAAAGCAAACACCTCCCAAGATTTTTTTAAACCTGTTCTCCAGAGGGCAGGGAGGGAGCTTCCCCTGGGGCAGACACTCTCAAACACTGCTGGGTAGGACACCTGGGTACAAGATTTCAAAACAGCAGTGTGTACAAGTAGAGATGGGAGGCACGAGAGACCAGACATGGAGCAGGATTGCCTCGCAGCTGCAGCTCCAGAAGATGATCCCTGTGTATCCAGAACACTCAGGGTCAGTCCAGAGAAAGCTCCACGGTCTTGTTTGGAGCCCATGACTGTGATTGAACCATTTCACAAATTAGTCACATACTTTTCTTCTGGTTTGTGCAGTGACAGAGGCACACAGCAACAAAATCCTTCACACTGATTGCTTGTTGTCTGCCTTCTTCCTCCCATGGCTCTCCACGAATCACAGAATGGCAGATGGGTTTGGGTTGGAAGGGACCTTAAACTCTCGTTCTACCCCCTACCATGGGCAGGGACACCTTCCACTAGACCACATTGCTCCAAGCCCTGTCCAGCCTGGCCTTGAACACTTCCAGGGATGAGATGAGAAGCTGAGGGGTTTGCTCACTGCAAGAAGGCAGAACACAGGTCACAAAGCTGGTGAAGAGGAAATATCCCTCAGTTGTTCCCACAGCCTGAGACAGCCTTCTCACATTTTGGCTTGATGAAAAAACAGGGCAGATGGATCGCTCCTGTGCTTTATTCCAAAGCTGACCAACACACTGGAAGAGGATAAAGTAAAACCTTTTCGAGCTGACAGGCCCCAGCAGGGCAGCACTCACAGCCCTGCCCATGGCCCAGCCCAGCTCTTCTGTACCACTGGCACAACTGGGGCAGGGAAAAAATGGAACTTTCTTGTAGTGAGATTCATCCTCTTGGCTGTGAGGAAAGCATTAGCTACGCTGTTACTGCAGGCTGTGAGTGCTCGTGCTGTTGCAGTGCTTCTCTTCTCTCTCTGACTCCTTTCTCAAACCATTTTAACATGTTTCTGTGCTTTTTTCCCTGAAACTTCAACAATATGGGCAATACTAGGAAACAGCTAAAATCAAATCCTCTGCAGCTGTTTCAAGGCTCTTCTTTGTCACTCTCAGCTTCTCAGAAGCTTTGTCATAGTTACAGAACAGATTTATAACTGTGCAAACGTTAACTCTCCTCACACTCAGCTATAAATGAGCAGGTATTATGGAGGCTGACTGTTGCACTGAACTCCAAAGCCAGTAACAATGTGCTCAAATCTCTTTCACAACCCAGGAACATCAATGAACTTCTCTATCCTTCAGTACCACTAAAAATTCAAAGCTAAAACGAAATAAAAATACCAAAAGCCATCAACAAACCAACCTGGTGAACCCAAATATATTAAAAGTTTAAAAAAGTATCTGTTTTTCTCTGAAACTGAAGAAAATCAGCTACAACAGGTTGAAATGAGCTGTCACTACTGGGAGCTGTTGATGCTCAAGATGTTTCCACACTGTCACACCAGGTAACAGCATCAAACTCAAACAGATGGGCAGACAGAGCTTTGGATAGTCTTTAAGTTCAAGGAGGTTTAAGGATTTAAAATGTTTTCCCATGCTTGGTGCAGACAATCTCTGCTTTCAGACAAAATTGGAACAGACACATGTTAGAGTGAACTTCAAGACATGCAGCTCTATGAATAAAGAGGAGCAGGCAAATGCTGAAGGGTTTTACTGGGCTTTTCCTTAGGCTGTCATTCCTTTATTAGGTCTTTCCTTAGGCTGTTATTCCTTTATTGGGCCTTTCTGTAGGCTCTCATTCCTTTCAGATGGCAATGGACTTTTCTATCCCAGTTTATTGCTGCAGGTACCAAAGAATAAACAAAAAAGTGCCCAACTATTAATTTTAAAAACCTGGCCTGGTATGGACCTGGGAACACAGCTTGGGCACAGGCTTCTGTCACCTGTAAGGAGGAGCACCCAGCTAACCATGAGCCAGGCAACTGCACCACCATCCCAAGAAAGTTACCCAGCAAATCCTCCTCGAAGCTACTTCCACCACATGAAGGAGGTGACTGGGACCAGTCAGCAAGGATTTGCCAAGGGCAAACTTTTCCTGACTAACCTGATCATCCCCTTCAAAATGCTTCATGGGTTATAGGAGGGCACTGTGTTCTCAGGGAGTCTGTGCTTGATACCAAATTGTCTGGAGCAGCTGAAATGCTGGAGGCTGATATTCCAAAGGACTTTTATCCAGGCTGGAAAAATGGGCCGATGGGCATCTGGGGAAGTTCTGCCAAGTCCTGGCCCTGGGACAGAGTAATTTCTTGCAATGATACAGGCTGGGGCCTGGCTGTTTTGAAAACAAATGTGGCAGAATCCCCCCCTCACCTGCTGCCCACGCTGTGGGATGAGCCCAGCACACGGGGGGCAGGAGGGGGGCTGGGTTAAATCACCAGATCCAGAAGTGAAGTCATAGTAACAAAAGCTTGTTGGTTACAGTGACACCATTTGCAGTTGTGCTCTGCACTGAGGATGGGATTTTCCCATCTGGCATCCACTGGAGAACACGGAATGGAAACAGGAAGGTCAATTCACTAACAGTGACATCCAAACACGTGCCAGTATAACTGCAAAGGTCAGAGTTTGAGGCCGCCTGTAACCTGTTTACAGCTGTAACAACAGTAAATGCTATTTCCTTTAAAATCGTTTCAGTATATCAGCTGCAAATTTAAAAAGCAATGTTAATGCATAATTCATCAGAGATCATGAGGTACAGTTTGAAGAGCAAGTATTGCCAAATCCAATGAACATGTCACAAAAGATCATACACTGAAATCTGACAATACCTGACGAGAATCCAGTGACCAACCATTTGCTTCTCTTTGGCACACGGTGTGGATTCAAAAATCCAATAACCATAATAGTACTTTAAGGATCTTAATCTGACTTCCTGCATAAACCAGCCTACCAGACTTCCTTGAAGAGGTACTGAAGTGAAGCCTTTCTTTGAGGAAAACTTTCTTTTTAGAAAATATCAAATCCTGGCTTAGGCATAATGAAGACGTACCAAAAAACTCCAATAAAATGTTCCAATGAATCATTACCCTCATTCTTTACAATTTGCAAACTTTTACTTCCTTTTCTTTTTCAGTCTGGATATTTCTAGTTTCAACTTGAAGCCACTGGATCTTGCTTTATCTTTTACCAACATATTAAAAAAAATTCTGTTCCCCAGGTGAGCCAGGGAAGAATTAATTTCCTACAGCTAAAACAAACCTCTCTTCACAGCTGGTCACTGGGCTTCCCATCTTCAACCATTTTCTGATTTCTTCTCTGAATAACCTCCTTGATTTGTGAACACAACATGGAGAGATGTTATACTGGAAGATTTATTTAATAAACACAAGGATCACGTATTTATGTTACTTACTGACACTACACTGTGTCAGCTTCTGGAGCCAAGAATATCACAGCACTTCTACCCATTTCACACCACAGGGAGCTCATCTCAGCTCCCCACAAGAGCTGGGGATTTAAGTCACTGTTTCCAGGGATGCTGTAAGGGAAACCATGAAGCCCAGACCACAAACCCTGTTCTAGATGTACCCTCCAGCCAGACTGAAACATGGACTGTTTGTGCCCCCCTTGAGAAGAAATCCAAATCCCTGAGTGGACTGTTATTGTAATCAGTAATTGGCAAAACTCTGGACAATTAGATATTAGGGGAAAGCTGTGATTTTCTGTTGTCTTCCAAGGTTGTTGACAAAAGTTTATACAGAGTAACTACTCCTCATTCAAAACCATCTTTCAAATCTTTCCATTATCCAATTTCATACGCCTTTAACATGAGCCATGTTCAGTTTGTGCTGTTCCAACTCCTTACTGGTGAGTGAGCTACAGAAATACTCCTTCTGCCTATCATCTACATCATTAATATTCTGCTTTCTCTGGGAAAATCCTATAAAAGTATGTAATAAACACCTCTCAGAAAGGATATGAACATAAAATTGACAAACAGAAATCGAGCTGTGTAACAATGTTAAGTTACTCTCAATGCTACAGTTACTCTGGTACCCGGGTTCTTTTAAATAATAACATTTTCGAGCTGTCTCTCTCCAGCTCACTGAGCACAGACCTGCAAAGGGCACTTGGTATGAAGTTCCTACATTTTTATAAAAGGTTTTCTAAAGAGGATGCAAGCTCAAACACTACATATTATTTATAAACACCAAAAGTATCAGTCCTCTCTCTGGACTGTGAAATGCTCGGTTTTATCTCTCCCAGCAGAAAATTTCCCTGCCCACCTGCGAGGCAGATCCTGTCAGGGGCCTTGCTACAGGAATCTGGGGTTTGTGCACACAAACGTTTCTTTTGCATAAAGATACCTCAGTGGGTGTAACTGATCTCTGCACAGGGAGACTGGGGCAGACTCATCCACAGAAGATGAGTAAGTCCTTTTACTCCTCCTCAGCTGCCCACAAGCCATGTCACCGTAATCCACTTGAAAAACTCCAGGACTGAGCCTCCAAGTAAGCCCAAGAAGGTCACCAGCACATTAACCTCCCTTTTGGCTTACTAAAAGAAAAATTAAGAGCTTTGAAAGTCAGAAATTTTTACTGCTCTTGGCTTTGAAAGGCCCGATTGTGAGACTGAAATGTTTCACAGGTCAAGTTTCAGAGATTTCCCTTGTAGCTTCAGGATGGCTCATCAGTCCCTGCAGCCACAGGGAGATGACAAGAACTGTGAGGAAGGAGAATTTTCTTCCTCCTGATATAACACCCTGTCTGTCAGCTGTGCAAGATGGAGCATTCTCCCTGTTACTGCCTGCCTATTTTTTATGCTGCTCCAACCTTCTTCAGAAAGTCAAGGATATTTCGAGTTCAATAGGAAAACTTGAGGCAAATAAAAAAATCTATTTCTTATTTTTGAAATCTCCTGATAGCCCTGTATAAAGAAAATCCATCACTCCAGGAAGCTTTGACAGTGTTACACAGGCAGGCAAGGACTCAGAGAAGATATTCTTGTGACTGCCTTAGAAAAGTAAAACCCCCAGCTGTGAAGATCATCTAACAGTGAAGATGGAGAAGAGCTCTGTGTGCTCTGTAAAATATATATATACATATATATAGGTCTGAGGATCTACAGACTGCAATTGTGCAGCTCAGCAAGGACATCTTGATACTCATTTTGGAGACATCCTAAAGGCATAAAATGGCAGCTCCTGGTTTATTTTTGAAGGACTGACCTGTTCCATTTCCATTTCTCCTCTTCTACCCATTTAAGCCCCCATCTCACAGCAAGGCACTGTCAAGAATTCTGAGAGCCCTGGGCAGAGAATTAGGACAGGTCAATTTTGCCAGACCTGTTCCCAGCTTTGTTCTACCTGTTTACCCAAAATGTGGAAAATGCCAGACTGTCTCAGGGCACCTGACACACGATTGCTGCCTGTGCTCAAGAACTGCTTCTAGACCCTTCCTGGAACTTACCCTGCTTTGCTGTGATTAATGCCCAAATCGTGCCCCCTTCTCCAGGTAACAACCTCAAGATTCTTCAGTCACATGTGACTTGGCACCTTCCACGTTGCCCATAACAGGGTAGCAGGGGAAATATCACTTCCACCTGACAGCCTATTCCTGTTACTGGCATGTGTAGGTCTGGAAAGTCCAAATCACTCCCTGGATCACTCTAAAAAGCCCCTCAGGGCTGGCTCTGTTCAGAGAACAAGACTGGAATGGCAGCAATCACTCTCCTTCAGCACAAGAGATCTCTTTTGCAAAGCACTATGAAAGTCACCACTGAATTATAGTTCAGTCAGCACCAAACCTTCTTATTTTGGACTCCAGAGGCTTTACCCACTCCATGCTAAAGGTCCAAAAGAAGAAAGAATTAAGGATATGCATCACATGACCATAAGTAAGAAAGTAACCCTGCTATAGTGCAGTTAAGCAAAGTTGTAATGCAGCGTTTCTAAGATCACATCACATAATACAGAACAAACAGAATGTAAACTCTACAATACATCCATTGGAAAGAGGGGAAAACACCAACTCTAAAAGTGAAGACAGATCATTCTGCTGCACAATAACAGAGGTCACCATCACTTCACACCCAGTGGAAACCCTCAAGTGCTGAGACAGCATTGCACTTATCGACTTCTATTTTGTTTCAACTTAATGTGAATAACTTTGTTCACAGAGACGGATAAATAGGGAAAATCCCAGTTCACAGTGTCCTGGGAACAGTATGGTATCAGAGATTCATTGCCACCATTAGAGGTCTTTGCCAAAAGCTCATAGAAACTTTAGGAAAACAATTCTGAGAAATTATCTAGTTACCCCTCCAGAAGACACAAAATCATTTAAAACTTAAAATGACAGAAGTCCTTCAGATTTTGCAGTTAATCAGTCTTTTAGGAAAATTTACTATCATGTAAATCTCTCCTCCCATTTCTACCAAATCAGTCTCTAGATGCTGTAACACAGAAGGAAACTTCAAAATACAACACAAGCAACTAACAGAGAGACCCATGTCCAGGACTACTGACAGCCCAACATAAGAGCTCTGATATCTGAAATGAAGTTTTAGTAGGGGATAACTCAGGGAATAATGCTGGTTTACAACACTGCCAGGAGCAGTTCTGACCCTGGAAGCAATAATCAATCGTGTCCCAAAGAACCAACGCCTGCCCAAGCCTCACACATCCCACAGCAACGCTGGCAGGAGCAGAACAGGATCTACAGTCCTGAAGGCAACTGTGGCTTTAGAAAGTTAGAGAACCAGTTTTATTAATTTCATGTGGCAATAAATCAGCTTTGTAAAGCACTGATTAGACTACTGTGAAATACTTTGGTCAAATAACTGTTCCCAACGAGGCCCACATGCACAGTTAATTAAGGGTAGTGTGTGCGTGGGATTCTCTGACTCATCCAACGCTGTGACATGTCTCTGCAAACACACCAAACACACCAAAACACACCAAAACACACCAAACAGACCAAAACACACCAAACACACCAAACACACCAAACAGACTAAAACACACCAAACACACTAAAACACACCAAACACACTAAAACACACCAAACACACTAAAACACACCAAAACACACCAAAACACACCAAACAGACTAAAACACACCAAACACACCAAAACACACCAAACACACCAAAACACACCAAACACACTAAAACACACCAAACACACTAAAACACACTAAACACACCAAACACACCAAACACACCAAACACACTAAAACACACTAAACACACCAAACCCACCAAACACACTAAAACCCACCAAACACACCAAACACACCAAAACACACCAAACACACTAAACACACCAAACACACTAAAACACACCAAATACACCAAACACACCAAAACACACTAAACACACCAAACACACTAAAACACACCAAACACACCAAACACACTAAAACACACCACCCACAGAGCACAGCACTCAGAGGTTGAGCACTGTCACACCAATACTGATTAAATTAGTAACTCTGCACTTGACTAATTCCTGCAATACTCAGCTCTCAGTCTCTGCAGCTCCCATGTACAGCACATGCAGCATCTCCTGCACAGCAGCTGGACAATCCCAACCTGCTGCCACCTCAGCTGTGGTATTTTAATGTGGCTTAAGGTAAAATCTGTTCAAATCAACAAAGGCAGCAAACGCCTCCATTCCAAAGCCAGGAATCTCACACTTCAGTACAGGCTCCAGGGAACCAACTGCTTGTGCAGTCTGGGATGAAATGATCAGAGGCCACTGGAACCACATTTACTGAAACGTGTGCTGAAATGTGCACTGAAGCCAGGCAAGCCCTCACCACTTCCACCTGGAATACCAGCTGATCCCACACAGGATCTGTAGCTGCACTATGAGAAAAAATTGGCGTTTTATCACAAAATCACTGCCTTGGAATGAGTAGCCCAAAAGATGTTAGTCATCTTACCTTTTTTTTTAATTTTTTCTCATTTGGGGTGTTGCCTTGGCCCTTGGTGGTCTACAGCCTTTTGATGTCCATGTAAAAAACTGACATTTTAAAATTTACATCTCTTATTAATGCTAGTATGTTCAAAAAAGCCCTTTCTGAGCCCTATTACTATTTTCCAGCCACACCTTTATAAGCAAACACTTTACACTTGACCTAGAAGGGAAATGCTATTCAGTATAATCAGAATTTAAAAGATTTTACGTGTTTGGGCATTATTACAGTGACACAATCAAACTTTGTCTAGCTTTGAACTCTGCTTCAAGAGCATCGCACAGCCAATCACGGAACCACTGGTATGCAGTGAATTCATCATAAAATTTTCCCAAATAATGACTGACTCATAGCTCTAATTACAAGTGTTTCACGGTATTTCTTTAAACAGTGCAAAGCAAAGTTTTAAATGTGTCAACACTGACTAATTTTTAAGGACTGCTGCCCACAATATTTGAGCTGATTAACCATCTGTGGGAAGAAGTTGTTACGATTTAGCAAAAAGTCAACATCCTTGTCAAAAAAAAATGTCCAGAACAAAAAAGAAAACGCACAAAAAGGAAGGTTTTACCTCACTGTCTGGGCTGGGCTGGATGACCTCCCAGGTCTGGGAGTCCACGTCGTAGCAGTGGAGCTCGTTGGGCAGTGTGTTGTCTGCAGCCCCCCCAAACACGTAGAGGTGCCGGTCGAACGCGACCATCGTGTGCCCGTATCGCCGCTGGGGAGGGGGGGGGGACCCCCGAAGCAGGTGCTCAGTGGGAATCCGTGTCCAGCTGGGACAGTCAACAGGAAACAGGGTGGTTTTTTTCTACAACTCTTTTTAAATTTTCTAACTCTCAGATCATAAGCACAGAGGAGCTCTGTTACAGCACTCGCTGAACCCGCAGGAGAACAGGCGACACGGCGCAGGTTGCTGAGACCTGCACCAGCTCTGTCTTGCTGAACTTCCAAGAACATGATAAAGCCAATGCACTTTATGTAAACCCCAATGTGTCAGTGTGAACCCCAGCTGTTCAATGAGTTCATGTGAACCCCAATATGTTCATGTGAACCCCAATGTGTTTGTGTGAACCCCAATGTGTTCGTGTGAATTCCAGCAGCTCAAAGAACACAACCTGGGCAGGAATAGGTGATCTATTCTCACACATTTTAGGAACTAACCCCTCCTAGGGCACCATTCTGATGCCATGTCCCACTTGGAGAAGGAATCACTCACTTTGACAGTATGGCTTCAGCCATGGCCCGAAGGCCATCAGCTGCTGTTTCAGTTATGGTTCTACTTCAGCCACAAACCAGCCAGATTAGGCTGTCAGAACACACTGATGCATCTGTATTCCCACTTTTTGGCATTTTTATCCCATCAGGCCATATTTTCAGAGCAAGTCACACCAAATGTCTCAAACTAAATACTCAGGATTTTCACAAATACTTGGCATTTTACATTTCCCAGTGGCTCCAGTATGAATTGGTATTTCACAGGACCTCTGGTTTTAATCCTCCTAGGAAGGTAATATCTGGCATCCCATTCTGAGCACACTGAGATTCACACTTCCTATTTAAAGTGAATCTACTGAATTTTCTGTTCAGCTGCTGAAAAAGACCAATCTGACACACATGGCAAATGACAAAGTCTCGTGAAAACAGTCCATATTTTTTCTTATCTACTCTTCTTTGTCAGGAGATGCAGCATCCTTCCTCAATACCCTTAAGTATTTGCATTTCTCAACTCAAGCAGTCAAGGATTATGTGGATTTTGCACGACTTAACTGTCTACACTTACATCTTTTCCTTGAATTCAAACTGGAAGAGATTATTGGTAATCTTTGCTCCGCTCTCCTCAATACCCTTAAGTATTTGCATTTCTCAACTCAAGCAGTCAAGGATTATGTGGATTTTGCACGACTTAACTGTCTACACTTACATCTTTTCCTTGAATTCAAACTGGAAGAGATTATTGGTAATCTTTGCTCCGCTCTGGCCAGAGAAAACAAACATCTTATCTTTGCAAACCGCCACAGGAAAATTACAGCATGAGGGAGGAATTTCACCACTTTGTTCAATCTGAAAGATAATGAAGTTCAAAATTAGAAATGCATTATTTCAGGGCACAACTCCACACACTGAGGAGGCTCAGGCAGGCCAAGCACACAGCAGCTCTGTGTGCAGACACTGTGCCCTGGAAAGCTGGCGGCAGGTAATCGACTCGTGCTGTGCTCACGTGTCTGCACAGACTGATTTTCCATGGAAAAAAAGGTTGGGAGGACACATTCCTAAAGCTCCTAGTACTGGAAGGATCAGGACTCTGATCAGTCAAGCTCTCAGTCCATGGCAATGGTCTGAATGGGAATGCAGTGCTGTTCACAGGGGGCACAGCAAATCCACGTGGGCAGTCCAGGTTCAGTTCACAGATTCACAAGCAAAAATCACCCTTTCATATACACTTGGTTTTCCAAATCAAATTTTAACTGTTTCTTTTCACTGTGGGTCAAAAGCACATTCTGGAGAGTGAGCAGTGCAGTCCAGTGTAGGAAATTTTAAATAACTGTGCAAGAAAACAAAAAAAAACATAATTCTATGTGTTACTTGAAACTAAAGCTTCTTACCTCTTCCCAGCAGGTCAGTTCTCTGTCCTGCAGGCCAATTGTCCACATGTCATTTAATCTGTGCCATAACACAAAAATGCTTGATTTGAAACAGTTCATTTTCAGTAATGACACTGAAAGGACAAAACCCCTATTTCATCAAAATTCCCATTGCACAGGAAGAATCTCCTACTTCCACTGACAGAAAAACAACTTTTTTCCCTGTACCTAAATTTGACAGCCTCACCCCAGCATGCTTTCACATCTTGCTGCTTACGAGTACACTGAAGTTAACAGTTACACACAGTGAATCAGTCTGGAGCTTAAGCATTTGAGCTATTTAATCTTCAGGATTTTTACAGGAATACCCTTTATTACCCTGTATCCTTCTGCTCATCCCTGCTAACTGCTGAGACTGACCCCAGCAATTATTTATGGGACTGAATCCTTCCTTAAATACACAAAGAAGGACAAAGCAGGTACGCTGACACATCTCTGACTGTGCTGTTCCCAGGACAAGTTACTCTGTAACTACAGACATTTCCTTTGTTCAAATCTGCCTGGAGGTTCACGTTCCACAAAAAGACATTTTTTACCACGATTAGACACATCTAACATAAATTAGACAGCTCCTCTCACCCACTCCCTCCTTCCAGCTACCAAGGCCCTCAGGGGACTCCCTAACCTGGCACTGAACAATCCCACAGAGTCATGCATCTTACACCAATTCCTCCTCCAGAAATAACAAAGAGATCCCATCTGTTTTCCCAATTAACAGCAGTTCTTCTGGAGACTTTGAGGAGCTGGAAACTCTTCTGCAGATTCTCCTCAGAAGAGGAGGCAATCCAGGTCCTCATTTGTGACAATCTCTGTGTGCTCTCACAATGCAAATACTGTACATCAACAATCAGTAAATTACTCAAGTTCATCAAGACAAAAAAATATTAATGTTCAGAATTGACTTTTCCCTGACAGACCAAGAGCAAATTCAAAGAACTGCTGTGAGACAAAGCACCAGGCTCTCTTTAACTTCTTGGTACCACTCATTTCCAGTCCTTTCCCATCTGAAATCCCACCTCCTTTCAACCTAAATATCACATATTTTCAGAGATTTTCAGAGAAAAAGCTGACACATTGCTCTTAGTTCTGTCAGATGACTTCACAGCAAATCCAGCTTTGCTCTCTAAGTCTCCAGCAACATCAGCCGGCCTGTGCAGGGGATCTTTTGAGAAATGCACATTTGCCAAATTTCAGAGATCATTTTGCATCCTTACAACCAAGCAGGCTGTAAAATTACACAGCCACAGCCACTCTGAGTGACCGGATTTTTAGGTTTTAAGCACGGACTTATCTGAACATGAGACGGTGAACTGCAAAAGTGTGATGCCCAACAACAGGCTGGGTTTGCAAAGCTCCAGTTGCATATTTAAAGCCTTTGGGATACGGAAATGCCCCTACAGAGGTGGAAACTGAAGGGCTGGGATTTCACAAAAGCACTCAGGGAGAGGGTGATCCCACCCATACCGTGCATTGCCATCGTATCCAGCAAAGATCCACAGTTTGTCACTGTACACTGTCGCACCATGAGCTGACCTGGCCACTGGCAACCTGCAAAGGGAGAAAATGCAGAAAAAAATGTTATCTCAGCTGCACAGGGGCTGTAGAGGGATCTGTGTCACAGCTACAACGCAAATGTAAGAAGAAGGAAGTCCCCTACATAAAATGGCTTCTGCCATCCACCCTCCAAACACTGAGCCTCTGAGGGGCACGTGTTAGTCTTGTGCTCTGCTGCCTTCACTGGAGAGAAACCACCTTATAAACAAAAAAATTCCAACTAATTCCTTGCCAGGACTCAAATACTCTTAAGAGCATCTTAAGGAAAGTAGTTAAATAGTTGGACAATTCATAGCACCATTGGTACAGGAAGGTGGCAATCCCTGCATGTATTCCCACACGCTAAGCAGGTGGGACACGGAAATGAGACCAGGACAGAGCTCAGGATTCTGGTCTGGGATCATTCAAGGCTGTTCCTGATACAGTGCTCACAATGGAAGATAAACCCACGATTTCTCTTCCCCAATCTTTGTTGTTTTTACTAAATCAGCCAGGCTGAACAAACCTGCGATGCCACAAGGCACCTGTTGGCCTGTCTGAGGTCACTGTGCAGGATGAACACTGTAACTGTGGGGAAGGACAGGGACATCTGAGTTTGTAAACTGTGAGTAAGAATTAATCTCCAAGATTTCCCAAGTTGCTAGGATAACTGAAAGAGAAAACACTAATGTGGTCTATGTTCTAAAACATAACATGTGCTCATCAGAGGTGAGCAACAGTAATGCAAGAATGGACTGTACATTCCTCAACCCTCCCCACAAATCACAATTACAAATGTTCCCTTTGCTCTGCTCACTAAAATTTGCTTTTCAGAAACTTCAAATATGCAAAGGACTGCAGGTAAAGACACTGTATGGCCCATACTGGGGAGTGGTAAACACAGAAATATAAAACGGTTTGGGCAGAAAAGGACATTTAAGCTCATCTCATTCCATCCCCTGCCATGGGCAGGGACACCTTCCACTAGCCCAGCTTGCTCCAAGCCCTGTCCAACCTGGCCTTGGACACTTCCAGGGATGGGGCAGCCACAGCTTCTTGGGCAACCCGTGTGTATTAGGGAGGATTCGAGCATACCGAAATCTTGAAACCATGACACCATTGCAAGCTCAACAAAACTGATATTTATTACCAAGAGGTGGCCAACAAAACGAACGAACTCAAAAGAGAGGAAGGAGGAGAGAAATAAGCCCCCAGCACAACCTCCCCCAGTCACCCAGCTGTTGCCCATAAAGTTACCTCACCGGCCTAGAATGCCTGTAATTACCAACAGCAGAAGCTGCATCCCTGGAAAGTCAGTAAGTTCACAAATCAGCAAAGGCAACATTATCCTTGATGTGAAGCTAGCTCCCCAAAAAGGAGCTATCTGCTTTTTTATACAATTAACTGATTGTGCCTGTCTAGGCTGGTGTGGCCAGTACTGCCCTGCCAGAGGTTCTCAGTCCCACCCCCTTGGTTATGTAAGTGCATCTCTTCTGCCCACGAGGGGCTTTTCCCTGTGTACTGCACTCGGGGGGGTCTTTTCCAAATGAGTCTGGGGGCGTCCTTCATCACTATAGTCTTCAATTTCTCCTTGGAGAACGATTAGCCAACCACAGAACACCAATTATACATAGTTCATACAAAAACTCCCTTTAAGGACAAAGTTTCTGTTTTATCAATGCTTGTTTTCTCATAACTTGGCAGGGACAGAACAAAACTTTCACAGGTGGCTGGGCCGAACACAGGCCAAAAGTATCAGTGTAATTAACCCCTGATACACTGTGTCAGGGCCTCATCACCCTCACAGGGAAGAATTTCTCCCCAACATCCCACCTAACCCTGCCTTCTGGCAGTGGGAAGCCATTCCCCATTGTCCTGTCACTGCAGGCCATTGTAAAAATACCCTAAGTAGCTGGATCACAGTCAGTGTCAGGAATGGCATTCTGAAATGAGTCAACTTTAGGAAGTAATGTGTTACTGATTTTCATTTTTTGTGAAATGCTGAAAGCTCAGGATCAAGAGGGATCAACAAATTCCACGCTATCCTTGAAACTGAAACAATTCAAAAGAAAATTGCTCCCAGCTTCCTTTGCTCCCATCCCTCCTGTCACAGATGTGAAACATGAAGAGTGGATTTTGGGCAAATTTCCACTACAGTGCACTCTGGAGTGGAGGCCTTGCAAAAAAACTCTTCTAGAACCAAACATCATTTTCAGAAAACTTAATTGAGAAACCAGAGCAGCAATCATCTTGCAGCCCTAACATGAGTACTGTGACTAACTCTGCCTGTGCCATGTGAAACAGGGCCAAGTCCCCGGAAGCAACGGGCAAAGACACCAGCTCTTACCTTCCCTCAGTCTTCCACTCTGTCCACTGTCCAGTTGCAAACTTATATTCAAAGAGATCATTTTTATTCTTCAGGTTGGAATTGGAATAAATGTCTCCAGTGTAACCACCTGGGCAATAAGAATTTCATTAGACTCTAAGGCAGTGGAGCATACACAGTCCAGGGCATTGTATTAGGAAAAACTCTACATTGCACAAAGAGCAGGTATCTGGTATCTAACCACTACAGGTGAGAGACTTTTCCTCCACATCATCTCCTACAGAATCACTGTGGTAATGAGTTTCAAGTCTTCTTTACTTTAAACAAAACAGCAAAAGTATTTCCAAGCTAAAATTGAAATCGCATGAAAAATACTGGATTTACTACTGACTGAGATCTTTTGACACTTCCTAAAAATTTCCTGTTCTTTTTCCAAACCAACACAGCGGCACATTTACCACTCCAACCACAATTATAACCTGCTGCTGCCTTACCAAACACAAACATGCTGCTCCCGTAGACCACAGCAGAGTGGTGGTACCGCGGTGCCGGCGGGGTCCCCGTCGTGAAAGCCCTGCACAGGTTAGAACAGCAGCAGTCAAACACCCTGGTTGTGCTTCAGGCACTCAAAGCTACTGTTCAGATTCAAAAAAAACCCCCAGTTGTTCGAAGTTATTCTACTGCTCCTGAGTGTTTCACCAGTTTTGGATTCTTGACTACACTATGATTTTACGACACAGCGCTGCAGCATAAATGGTTACAAACATGCTGCTGCCGAAATTTGTTTGGCAGAGCTGGAAAGTGGGGCACAGGTGAGACAAGACAGACTGCACAGTCCAGAGGAAAGGAGGCAAGACAGGTATGAGGCTCCCTCAGCACCTTCCCTGCCCCAAGGGGTGCAGCAGCCGGGTCCCTCTGCCCTCCCACAGGCTGCAGGAACAGCGGTGACCCCGGCTGGCAGGGATCAGCTGGGACAGCGCTGGCTGGGGGTGACACTTCCCTCAGATGCTCTGGTAGAGCCACAAACTCTTACACCCGGACCGGAGGTGCTGAGAAAAGACGCCGTGTGTCCCAGCCCTGCCAGCGCCCGGGGGTGGGCGAGGGGCTGCGCTGCCCACCTGCACCACGAGCAGTCCTTCACGTCGAAGCGCAGCAGGTCGTTCAGCATCGTTTTCCTGAGGGGAGGGACGGGAGAGGCGGCTGAGCCGGGCCAGGGGTCGGACAGGGATGGTCACAGACCCTCAGCCCCGCTCCCCTCACACCCATCTCCCCTCGCACCCCGCTCCCCTCGCACCCCTCTCCCCTGACACCCCTCTCCCCTCACACCCCTCTCCCCTGACACCCCTCTCCCCTCCCACCCCGCTCCCCTCGCACTCCGCTACTCTCACGCCCCTCTGCCCAGCCCCGGCCGTGCTCCCCCCGCACTCGCTCTCCCCGTTCCCGGCTCCCCTTACCCGTTGTCCCCGCCGAACACGTAGATCGCATCCCGATAAGCCACCACGGTGTGTTTGCTGCGCCTGCGGGCGGCACGGACGGGTCAGCGGCGCCGGGACCCCCCTCCCCGCCATCCCTCCCGCTCCCCCGCTCACCGGGCCCCCACGAACTCGTCGCAGGGCGGGAGGCGGCGCCAGCGGTGCACGGTCTCGAAGGGCCCGAAGTTGAGGGTGAGGTACTCGACGCTGTCCGAGCAGCTGTGATCGAAGTCCACGCTGGGCGCCACTTTCGAGCGCCCCGCGCCGCCCGCCGGGGCTGTGGCCGCCGCCATGGCCGGCGCCTGCCCCGTGGGACTACGGCTCCCGGCGTGCCCCGCGCGCGGGACTTCCGGCGCGCCGGTCACCTCCTCGCAGGACTACAACTCCCGGCGTGCCCCGCGGCCCAGGGCTTTGGCCTGGCCCCTGCCCAACCCCGGACTACAGCCCCCAGCATGCACCGCTCCGGGGGGCGGTGCTGAGGCGCTGAAGGTCCTGGGTTCGAGGCCCACGGTGCTCGCGGAGATCCGCGGTGGCCCCGACAAGGACGGGGATCCAGGCGGGATTATACGTTAAAAGAGTTTTATTTGTTAATAGAAAACCCCCCAAACAAACCAAGATCAATACTCATGCATATGCATTAAGTCTCATTCCAGGGTCCGAGCTGGGCTGTTGGCTGGTTAAACGCGGCGGGCTCGGAGCTTAGGTCGGGGTTTAGCGCTGCTCCCAGGAGAGCACCCGGCAAACACAACGCCCGGTTCATCCCCACGGAGAGCCCCGAGCAGGGCACGCGGGTGCCAGGCACCCACACAGCAGTGGCACGTGCCCAGGGTTGTGCAGTCGCCCACCCTTCGGTTTTCGTTTAGTTTGTACTTCCTAACATGGTGTCAGTCACCTCTATGACCATTACTTTAAGTTTGTTCCCAACAGCAGACAAGGCGAGGGGTGCTGCACCTCAGAACCAGACCACAGACACAGCTCCACGGAGTCCAGCAGCTTCCATCCCGAGCAATCACCTTATTACTGGTCAGAGTTGTTTTGGCAGAATTCCTGCAGCAAACACAATCCTTGTTTAAAGGCACATCATGGAGCATTCGGAATTCTGTTAGCAAGGAGGACAGTCAGAAGGCCAAAAAGCAACAAAGTCACGAGCACCAGCAGGACCTTGATGAGTTCCCTCAAACCGTCTCCCTCATGCACAGTCTCCCAAATTCTATCCAGCCTCTTCTAGGGGAATGCTTGAGTCAGAGTATTTCTTGTCAAGAAACCCGGCACGGGGTGAGTTCACTGGCAATAGCTGCTGCAGGACCACACTGTCCCTGTGCCCATCCTGGGGACAGGACCAGCTCCAGGGCTGGTCCCAAATTCCAGCTCCTGCACCATGCCCGGCCAGCCCAGGCTGCACCCGAGCTGAGGCTGTAGGCAGAAGAATGCAGAACACTGGTCCCCAAAAGCCACTGATCCCTTCTCACTCTCCTGGAAAAACCATTGATAGCTGCAAATCAAAGCAGCTTCTCCCAACACACCGAGCCCAGCAGGAACATGACACTGGCCCAGCCACCTTTTGGACCTTACAGTCACACAGACACCCCTGGATGTCTCAGTTCAGTGTCAGTACCACTGAGTCAGTCTCATTCTTCATGGTCTTGTTTAAACCCACCCTAAAGCCCCTCTGAGGCACAGTCCAGCCAGCTCCAGCTTCAGCTCCAGCCCCCACCAGAGCAAACCAGCCTTCAATGCACTGTTTACTCCTGACACCCCGAAACACACCTTGATGCTTCCAGATGTCTGGCATTCACTTACCTCCAAGTATGGATGGCTGGGTTTGAGCCTTTGCTGCCAACACACGGGGCAAAAATAGCTGGTCCTGGTCCCTCTGAGGACACTCCTGACCCTTCCTGTTCAGCTATCAGGACACACCCCTGCAGCCATTGGCTTTCTCAGAGGGCTTCCAAGAGAGACTGCACTGTTCAGTTTAACTTTTTTCCCTTTTCAGTGAAAGCTGAAAGAGACAAAGGCCCAAGAACAAAACTCCTTACAGACTCCTATTAGTACAACAGGAGGGCCAGGGCACCAAGTTTAATTAGATATTCTTATAGACCAGAGAATCCAGAAGGAAGAAAGACACTGCGACACAACTTCATGGAAAGAGCTTGTACCTTATTAGACACATAAAAATCAGGCTTCAAACTCTGCTTCTCATAGAGTTAGTCAGGCACACAAAATACTGAGAACTTGAGGACGGCTCCAGGGAATGGGGGATTGCCCCAGCTCTGCCCATTCTCAGCCATAACATGAGACCAGCAAGACACAGAATGACTCCAGCTTACGGAGGTTTCGATACGACGTCGAAGCAAATTATTCCACAAAGGAACAGCAAGTGCCTTTCTTAGGAAAGGAAACTCTACAATGGCTCAGCTTGTTGTTTTAGATGTATCCAGCACAGGACTCCCTTTCTGTTCAGGTGACTCCTAACATCCTCCAGGCAACATGTACAGAAAGTGTCCTAAGGAGAAATATGTCTTTAAAAAGTGACTTCAGGAAACAAGCGCGAGTTCCTTTTAAATCTGTTTTTATAAGAAGGATACCAATGTACATTTTAATAGTTTTATTTTCACTTTTCCCCAAAAGGGAACCAAAGGCAGAGAGGTGTTGTGAGATACATCACGCTGTTCTCATGGGGAAATCAATTTGCAAATGTTATTTTTACCACTCTATAAGAATACACACAGGAGTGTGAAAGAAGCAGAGGAGTTCAGAGTGGCTGTCACGGAGCAAATATGTTAAATACAATCAGGGGTTTTTTTTCCCCCTAAAAATCGTGGCTCTCTGTGTTCCAGAAAATCAGTCTTTCGTAGCCACATGCCACAGGAACAGAAATTTAAGTGGTGGCTTCCTCTGAGTATGTGCACACACAAGTGTTAGCACAGAACTGCTCCCGTGGGAGTGGACAGCAGATGTGAGCAACAGAGCCCCATCCACACCAGGAGAGAAGATATGCACTCGGGTTTATTATCTCAGCTTCCCCTCCAAACTCCCATGAACAGGCTCCATCCCATCCAGGCAGCTCTGATAAGAGTCTGTGGTTCTATAAAAGAAGTCACGTTGTAGGATCAAGATTTTTACCCTGTGTTACGTGAGTGCCAAGAGGAACAACCTTCCCATTTCTCAAGGTACATCCAAGCAATCCGTAAGTGACCCAGTTCCTTTCTCTGTCCAACTGTGCTGTGGGAAACTCAGTCAAGTGCCTCTTCACAGGCAGAGACAGTTTGCTTTTAAAAATATTAAGGACACCTTTTTTTTTTTATCTTTAAGAAATTCCTGGAAAGTTACTGTGGAAAATGAAAGTGCTCCCATGGTGAGACCGATGTGCAACGTCCTTGCTGCTTTCTCGGGATTCCCTCCCTCAGCAGACTCCTGTTAAGATGAGGCTCAATACATCGCCACGAGGCCATGGCCCACCTGGAACAGGCAGGCAGACACTGGAAAATGTTTTATGTTCAATCATAAAACGTGGAATTAGCCAAAGATAACCTGTTGTTCAGATATGCTGGGTCTGGTCTCTGGAGTGGGTCTATATCCCAATGGCCTGAAGCACTCGCTTCTCGTTGTCGTTGAGGTGGTCGGAGAACATGGCATAGCAGGGCTGCTGGGCAAACTGGCACAGGAATTCAGTGAGATAGGCCTGGAAGGGACAGAAAACACCCGGTCAGCACCAACTCTTCTTGGAAATCCTGCTGCTTCCATGTGTCAAGAGAGGTATACACCAAGTAAGACCCTGGGATTGAAAGGAAGAGAGAGGAGCGATGCAGGAGGAGGAGTGGAAGCAGAGGGGAGGGTGGGAGCAGAGGGAAGGGCTCATCAACAGCTGCAGGTGGTGGGAAAAGCAGGAGCAAAGTGTCACACAGGGGCTGACTGGGTGGGAGCACCTCCAAGTGGAGTATGAAATTCTGTCATGTTCACTGTTCAATCTACTCCTGACTTCTGCAAGTAGCTGTGCAGCTCATGCATAGAAAAGTCTTATCTCTCTCTGTTCAAAGAGTTTTCTCCATTTACATTTTCAGGTTAATAGATACTGATCATATGGAAAAATAGCTCCAGAAATTTTTGGAATACTCAGCTCTTCCAAAAAAAATTTCAATTAACTGCATCCCTTTGGGATAACGATCAGTAGCTGATGTTTCTGGTGCTTACAGATTTGTTAAAACACAACATTAAAAAAAATTAAAGTTTATAAAGAATAATTGGAATCTGATAAACCCCCTCATTCTAGAGCATCACCTGGAGATCTATTTGGTAAAGAGGATCCTTTAATGCATCTGGATCGTCCTCTTCATCATCTTCATAGTAATCCTCATCTGTCAGAGGCAAACCAGCAGGTTTTAACATCAAACAAAGCAAAACATCTCAGGAAGTTTCCTGTTAGACAACTGAAACCCAAGGATCCAAAAGTAAATCGTTTCAGCACTTCTGGGGGGAAAAAAAAAATTCTATCCAGAATATTCACTCCTTTAGTTCATGTGACAGAAACCTCTGAAGCCTGTGCAGCCTGTGAACCCCCAGGTGATGTTTTTTATTATGCAGTGATTTAATCACTCAAAGCCATGGCCCTCTCCAGAAGGTCCTTATTCACAATCCCAGAACAGAATTCCTTCCCTGTGCCTGCAGCCTCTGTTTTGCTGCTGACAAGGGAAGAAAACTTTGACTAGGGTGTCACCTACTCCATTTTTGCTCTGAGTAAGGACTTTAAAGCTGTTACTCACCATACTTGTTTGTGGAAAGAATATCTGACAGGAACTGTCCTGCTAAGCCTTCATCTTCATCCTCGTCCTCTTCCTGATCCTCCCACATATCATTTGAATCATCTGTTTAGAAAAAACAATATTCTAGAAATAATGCAAATTCCAAGAGGTCCAGTCTGTGATCACTCTCCAGGGGACTGGAGTCTGGAGGCAAAAACATCCCTGTGTGTGTGAGTCGACAAAGGGAAACACCTGCAAAGTTCCCTGTTCTTCTGGAATGATTCCAGAACTGGAGCCAAGCAAATAGCAGCAGCAAGAATGGATGCTTGAGTCAGGGAGGAAGAAAGGCAAACCAGATACACCACAAAAGGATAATTTTACTGGCACGTGGTCAGATCCCATCTTCCAAACTAGCCCAATATAATTTACAGGTCTAAGGATACACAACAGTGACTGGTCTTGTTCTTCCATTTTATTTATTTTTACCTGGAAGAGATTGATAGCACTTAAAATATGGCACAGGGAAGGAAGAGCTGTTGTGCTGGAAGTTGCTAATGATAATCTGTACAACAAGACAAGAGAGCTGGAGAGGGACTCTGGACAAGGGATGGAGTGACAGGACAAGGGGGAATGGCTTCCCACTGACAGAGGACAGGATCAGATGGGATACTGGGAAGAAATTCTTCCCTAGGAGGATGGTGAGGCCCTGGCACAGGCTGCCCAGAGAACTGTGGCTGCCACATCCCTTGAAGTGTCCAAGGCCAGGCTGGACAGGGCTTGGAGCAACCCGGGTTAGAGGAAGGTGTCCCTGCCCATGGCAGGGGCTGGGATGAGATGAGCTTTAAGGTCCCTTCCAACCCAAACCAGCCTGGGATTCTGTGATTCTATGAGCTTATCCTTTGGATCACTATTCAAGCCTATGTAATTACAGGTATCACGATTTACTGCTGTGAATTTTTTATTACTATAGAATGCTTCTCAAGAGAAGACAAAGTATATTTAAGTCATGGAAAGAGAAAAAGCAAACCCAGTATTTTACCTTGGCTCCAATCTGCAGTTGTCTGTCTAGATGCATTTGCTTCCATTGCATTAGAGAGTTCATTTATTATTAATTTTAAGATTTTTACTAACAAAGGAATGTTTGTCCAGCGCTCAGGATCTATAAGAAAAAAAATATTCATGCTGCTTTTAATAAAATGTTGTAAAAAACACACCTTTTTTTTGTTGGAGTTGGTTTTAACTTGTTTGGGAGGCTGGGAACTAAAAACAACTGACACATACCCTCCAAGCATTCTTTCCATATACCCTCACAGCTACATTCCCAAAGATCTTAACCACAACATCAATCTTGCATATTCTCAGTGCAGAGAAGGCAGGGGAAAAACCTTCACAGCTGAATGAATGTGTGACTCTACTCCTGCAGGCTGCTTAATGGAGTCATCTGGAACAGCCTTGCTTTCCTCAAGTACATTTACACATCCACCAGTGCTTTCATGTAAATGAGCAGTGCAGCAATCCCAGGTGTGGCTCTGCCCCATCTGAGCCACTGTCAGCTCCACCTTTTCCTCACTGGTGTTCCTGCAGGGCTTAACTATTCCATAGGGATAGCTAGACAGTGCATTTGCCCTTAATTACAGAAGTAGAGTTCCTATCAAATAAAGAAACTGGGAGCACCAGTTTTAGCCCTTACTGGTATTAGCATTAATCTTTGTTTAACTCAAATGCCAGCAGTTACCATTCTTCAGTCTGACCAGACCAGTTGGTTTGGGGTTTCTTAAGCCAAGAATAATTAGGCAGCAAGTGCTTTGTGACCATCACTTACCTCTTATACTCCTAGAGCTTCCCCCTATTTATCTCTTTAGTTGTCACCATAGTCCTTCCCTGGCCCTGCCTCACTCCAAATCCCAAGCCTGTGGCAGCTGAAAACTCAAGGAGCCTCAACAGGCTCCCAGTTTGGATCTGTACAGCCACCACATCCCATCCCACAGCTGGTATCACACCACATGGCAGGACCAAGGTCTGACAGACAGCTGAGGACAGCAGCTCCCCACTGTCCTCCCTCTGGAGCTCGGTCCTCAGCAAGAACTGCCCAGAGCTCTGCCCTCTCTGATTTAAAAGATGAATCTCTCAACAGTAATCTCCAGTTGAAGACTCTGGGTTCAGCCAACTAAAAATAAGACAAGTCTCATGCAGGAGACTGGCCAAAGCTTTCCTTAAAAGCATCTCTAACTTGTTGAATTCTTGCTGATATTTGTGTGTCTCATTGAAAAAGACACCCCTTTGTTTTAAAATCTCTGCATGCACTAAAACCACTTTCCTCTCAGGCACCAGGGAATTATCAATTCTGTCTCATGATGCAAAACAGCAGTGAATAACTCTCCATCCCATAATCACCTCATCCAGTTATATTAAATCAGATATCAGGAGTCTTCCAAATCAGTCTTTGGCAGAATTAAGGCAAATAACAGATACATTAAGTACATGATGTATGGATTAGCTCTAAAAACCAACATGTACCTTCTGCAGGAACTATATCCCACAGCTCTGTGTGATCTGCCAGACCTATTTAAGGCCTTTCACAGCATCTACTTACAGAAAAAAACCCTGTTAAAAACAGAAAAGTGGTTACTTACTTTTGGCCGACTTGGATCGTGTCCGAATTCCCTCATCCATATTAAATATTTCTTCTCCCTTCACCCTGATGTCCTGAAGTCGCTTGTCATCTGTGTTGATGCCATACTGAAGGAGTTTACACAGTGCTACAGAGCTGGGGAGCAGGGAATAGGAAAATTACAGATGGGAATTTCCCCAAACTGTCTGGCTTTCAGAGTGCCCTGCTAACAGGGAACAACACAGAGCAGACACCCACCTGCCCTATCTTCTACACTTTTGCCAAGAGCAAGCAATACAGAATTTTCCCATTTCTCCTGCTTTATGTCAGCATCCAAAACTGGACTGAGCTCCTGACCTGCACTGCAGCCAAAAACTGGCAAAGCTTTGGATTAAACACCATCAACAGTACACACATACACACACATATGAAAGGTTTGTCCAGTTCAGAAGGGCCACAAATGTTAAACACATCCCTGAAGCACCACGTGCAGATGAAGATGGAATTAAGAGGAAAACAGTGGCAAGAAAGTAGTGATTCAGCTGATGTGCAGCCATGATCTGCTCCCTTTCTCCAGCCTCAATGCTTGTTTTCACCTCTGGTCCTTTGTGGCTCTGCTACACTCAGACCTTCATGAGCTCTTTCCATCTCTTCTGCTCAGATTTCTACTCCACACTTTCAAACCTTCTCCAGTTCCAGGCTGTTTTCAAGTCACACTGAGGATGATGCTGACTACAGGTCAAGGCCAACCATCTGTGCTTGGCACTCCCAAACCTCTCTCCAGGCTCCACAAATCTCAAGCTGAAGTTCTGGAGCTCTGTGGAACTCGATTTGTTTTGTGCTTTCACTTCTTCCCCTCTCTCTCTCTCCCCCACTATGGCTCTGAGTTCTGCTGGTCTGGACCCAGATCTTACCTGCCACCCTGAGCTGCCCAAAGTTTTCCCATCCTTTCATCAGGTGACTCAAGACCAAACAGCCACTTCTTCAACCTGCCCTCACCAGGTGGGGACTGCTGCACACAGAAGGTGTTGGCTGCTCTCAGGGTCCCTGAACAAGAGGCTCCTCAGAGCAGTCCCTGCTTTTCCTCAGGACACAGAAACACCAAGCATTTTCTGAAGCACGGTAAGTGGCACCCCAAACAACCCAAATCCAAATGTTTATTACAAGACAGAGCCCTACCACACCACCTGTACACAAACTGTCATCTTGGACAACAAGGAGACAGCTCTGAACAACCACCTTTAACCTTGTTCTCCCCATCAGTGTCAGCCTTGGCTTCTCCCTGTGCCATAAACAGCCTCAGGGGATCCTGCAGACAGCCCTGCACTGTCAAAATGGGGATAAACCACCAGGCTTAGGGATGAAAAAGATCAAGTGTGACCAAAAAGAGCATGAGATCCCCAAACCCGTCTCTTGTCCTGCACGATTATTTATTAACTTCCATTTTGAACCTGCTTTTTCTCATTATTTATTTCACAGGCTGACTGTTCATAACAATAACATAACAACACACACTATGAAGTGAGTTTACATCCCAGGCTTAGGGATGAAAAAGATCAAGTGTGACCAAAAAGAGCACGAGATCCCCAAACCCGTCTCTTGTCCTGCACGATTATTTATTAACTTCCATTTTGAACCTGCTTTTTCTCATTATTTATTTCACAGGCTGACTGCTCATAACAATAACATAACAACACACACTATGAAGTGAGTTTACAGCTGGTGAGACCCCTTAGAGTGGTCTGTGAGGCTTCACGTTCCCAGAAAGATCAAAGACAGCAGCTGTGGCAAAATTTAAATGAATAAAGAGCATTCCATGCTTTGGAATACGGCACTCAGACTCCACAGGAACACAAATGTGCTCCACAGCAAAAGGGAGAGAAAACTGTTGCAGTTGATTTCTTTATTGACTTTAACAAATCAACAAGAAATCACCAGATTCTCTTACAAAACCCCCTACAACACCCCAAAACTCCACAGTAGTCTACAAAGGTGATTCCACATCTGGAAGTTATTCTCATCCCATCCAAAGAAGTTCAATCCCAAAAGCCCTCCCGTACTTGCAGGAGACACCCCTTTCCCCCTCCTGCCTGCCTGTTCCAGCACAGGAACACCAGGCAGCAGGAGGAGCACTGAAGAGGAAGATCAGAGCTTGCTCCAGTTACCAGGGCTCTCCTGAGCTGAACTGACAGCGCAGGGAAAACCAATTCTGCCCAACACTGGCACACAGGGATCCGAGTCTAAAGCAGCTCCCCCTTCCCCACCCCCAGCACTGAATGCAATGGGATGATGGCAGCTCACACAGCTGGAGCTGGGGATCCCACCTGACTTTGCCTTCATACTGCCCGTAGAACAGGTGCTGCCTGCTCATCCACTCAGCCATCACGAACTCCAGGGCGGGCTTGCCAGTGGGGCCGGGGAGGCTGCACAGGAATTCCAGGAGTGGCTCCAGTTGTGAGTGAACCAAGTGAGCAAACACCATGATCAGGGACTGCAGGAGGAGAAAGGCAACGTTAGCTGTACATAATTTAATAGCTGAAAATGTTTTATCAAATATTTAAGGAACTGGGTTCCCTGCAGGAATGGAAGCTGTGCTTACCAACTCCAGGAAGAAGGGAAAGTACAACCAGCTGCAGGACACTGTGCTACAAACACAGGCACTAAACTACTACAGTCAACAGCAGGGTTCAATCACCCCAAAAACACCCAGCAGGAATAAATCTACTCACGCCTATGCCCAAACTAACAAACATCCCTAAAGTGAAGATTAAAAAGCTATTTAAAAAATATCAGAGGTTGGTTGCAGTTGACTTTTGACCAGCAAAAAATATGGTATGGCAACACTCACACTGCAAATGCCCAGTTTGCTCCATGAGCAGAAGCTGCAGAGGTGGTTCTGCATAGAGCTCGGAATCTGCACATGTCCAGCAAAAACGTGTCACATCCTCAGGTCAAAGAACAGTTATAGGTCCACAGCCAGAACCCACATTCTCTTCCCCTTCCACTCCAGGGATTTCCCACCATCATCTTCACACTTCTCCCGCACCTTCACATCATCACTCAGCAGCACCTTCCCAATTCTAAGTGCACTTTGAACACATGCTTTTAGGGAAAGAATTGCAAGTCTTGGAAATGTTTCTTTACAAGATGCAGTTTTGCAGTCTAACTCCTAAAGACCAGAGGCAGAATTTATTTCTGTGTCTGTCTAAATGTCAGTTCCCCACTCTGAGGGCACCTCTGTAGCCTTCCTCAAGGAAAGGCTGCCCAACTCCAGAGGCCCATCTTCCAGGCTAACACAGGGAAGAAATCCAGCATCGTGAAAGGCTCTTTTCCCTTGGCTACAGGGGCTGCATGGGAGTGCTTTAGATTAAGCTTCTATATCTTTTAAATCCAAAAATAAGCAAAGTGAGAGCCATTCCAGCTACCGATCAGCAGTTTATCCAGGGGGAAAAAAAATCTTAAAGCAGATGAGATCTCTGCTGACATTCAAATGGCCTTGATGACACACCATGTGCTGGTTGAAAATGCACATTCAAAAATCAGAAAAATAAGGAAACAGGGTTAGAGCAGAGTGAGCCTCAGCCGAGTGCTGCACTGTGGGCAGTGGTAGGATCTTGCTCAGCAGTGCCAGCAAAAAGCTTTCCCCAGGTGCTGCTGAGGAACCAGGGCAGCTATTATGAGCTGTTTTACACTGAGGGCACACACAAGAAAGACAGGAGAGAGAATGAAGACCACAGGGACAAAAATCACTCTATAAAACCCTGCCACTGCAAATAGGTCAAGGCTAGAAGAGACCGTGATGCTCTGGTTTCTCACTTGATGGAGGCCACCTACACCTTCCATCCACCAAAAGCTCACCTTCTCTCAACTCCCAGGGATTTATCCTTGGAATACAGCACAAACCCACTCAAAACCACTTGCTGCCTTTGCAATAACATCCCTACTAAGGGACACCCTATCACTACAAAAGTTTACTGCTCACAAGCACAAGGGCATGGTGCATTAAATGGGCACGGTGCACAAGGGCATGGTGCACTATTCAAGGAGCATTAAAGCTTCCTCCCAAGAGCCTGTCTTACCATGTAATCTGACAACAAAAGGTTTAGGACCTGAGGGAACAGCACGAAGCTGTGTTAGGGGAAGTTTAGGTTTGATATCAGGAAAAGATTCTTCCCCCAGAGGGTGGTCGGGCACTGGAACAGGCTCCCCAGGGCAGTGGGCACAGCCCCAAGCCTAACAGAACTCAAGGAGCGTTTGGACAATGCTCTAAGGGACATGGTGGGGTTGTTGGAGTGTCTTGTGCAGGGCCACGGGCTGGACTTGTTCCTTCTGGGTCCCTTCCAACTCAGGATATTCCACAATTCTATGATCAGAGCAGGCATCTTCCTGGCTACTCCAAGAGATACACAGACCCTCCAATTGCACAAGCCACAAATAATCAAGCACAAAATGAAAAAAAATTATGAAAATGTCTTTTCCCGGTGCTTCTACTCACTCTCCTGGGTGCCCACCCCGCTCACCTGCATCACACTGAGTGTCTCTGCCTGTTGCATTTTGCTCAGGATAGCTCTGAGGATCTGGTCCAGATTCTCTCCCAGCTCACTTCCCGCTTTCGAAATCAAAGTGGAGACCAGCCTGCCCACAAAGGCGGCGGTGAACTCTGAGGTCCGTGGGTCCAGGAGCTGGCTCACCACCTGCATCACGTACCACAGCCCGTTGTGGCCCTGCTCGTCGTGCCACTGCGCGATCTGCTCCAGCGCCACCGACACGTACGCGCGCAGGCACTCGCCGCCGTTCTGCACGAGACAACCGGCACAGTCACGACTGTTAGGAAAGGAAATGGCCAGGCACCAACCACCCCAAAACAACCCTGAACCAAGATGGAAACAGTGGGCAAACCGCTGGCAAACTGCAGAAGATTTACGAGTAGTTTCTATGGACTTCGGTTCGTCATCAAGAACAACACTCCTCACTGCCCAGGCAGCGACCGAGAGGGTCAACCAGTAAATACAGCAACCAGTAGCTGCAGTTTTGTGCCAGTCTTGTTACACAGAGAAATTCAAGGAGGTTTTAACAAGTGAGAGATGAAGACAAAGAAGTGTGGCATGAATGAAACCCAACCCAGAGCTGAGCTGCAGTCCTTCAGAGTTCTTAGCACAAAGATCCAGAAAGTAACCAGCGTGCAGGTCTGGAACCTCTTCTTGCTCTAGTTTATTCTCACTGGTCTGTTCTTCAGGGAAAGCCATTTCCATGATCTGTATTCACATGGCAAAGGGCAGCTGCCACTATGGAACTTCTTAATAAGTAAGGAATTAAACCAGCTTTGTTATTCAGATACTGCCTAGTAGCTGGAATGAAAAGGCTCCCTGCACTGCTAACCTCTGATGCTTTTCCCTTCTTGCTTAAATACTCCAAAGACATCAGGCCAAAGCCAAGCCTGCCAGCAAGCACAACTGAGGCAGTACTGATGCTGGAGATGACTCCCTACTTTCCCTCCATCCCACACCTGGCTCAGTCACAAACAAGTCTGCCTTCCTCTTCCCACTTAAATGAGTACAGCAGAAGGCTGCAAGGAAGAGGGCTAGGAGGTCCTTTGCTGCCCTATGCCTGTATGTGTCCCTGAAGACAGCCCTTCCACTAGGTGTGATGAACGTTATTATGGGGGAAGAAAAGCAATATGGATTTGTTTCTTTGTTTGGGATTTTTTTGTGTTGTCCAGTTTTTCTGTTGAGTTTTGTTTGTTTGTGTGTTTAACATCTCCAGTGCATTAAAACGAAAAACATCCAGGATGCTGCTTTACTACTCCAGTCCTCCACCCTCAGGAATGATCAGGAAAAGTCACTGCAGGCCCTGAACAACAGTAATTTCCTGGCAAACTGGAGGTGGCAGAGACTCCTGAGAGGGTCAACAACAGCAACTGGCAAGCACAGCCTGGGCTCCCTCAAAGGCTGTGTCACCTTCCTTGGACTTGCACAGCCCTGCAATCCTCACCCTCCTCAGAGTGGTACCCGCCTTCCCCTCCCCACAGTGCCACCTCCCTCGCCCTCCCCACAGTGTTACCTGCATAGTTGCATTGTCATCTGTGTTGAGGCTGCACTGTGCCACTGCAGGGAATGCCTGGCAGATGAGGAGCTGGGACAGAGGGGGTTTTGTATTCCTCACAACTGTGGTCAGTATATCAATAGAAGTCTGAAAGGAAAGTACAAACCAAAGCACTGTCACAGCAGCAGCCACAGTACAAGAAGTCAGCACTACCCACCCCTGCTGCAAACCTCAAAGGTGTGAAATGCAGGGGTGTGGCCACTGCTGCAATCACACCCTGAATTTAGTCTAGAACAATTTGTAAATCTGAAAACCCTGGAGTCATGCACCCAAACATCACTGGTGTGAGCTGTGAAAGTTCCCAAGGCAGTTCCGACATTAAAAGCAGTGTCACCACTTAAACATGGCAAACAGATGCATGTTAATCAGAACAGCCAGAGAACTGTTCTAGCTGACTTGTTCCATTTTGGTTATATTGATTTAAATTCACTTTAATTACCCATAAGCAATTGTTACAGTCATACCAATTAATAGGCAGATTACGAGCATATCAATAAGGATGTTTATGGGTTTAATCCCACACAATCATTCGGCACAGTCAATGCTTAATCTTTTATTAGGGCACTTGTATAATTTATCTCCAATTTATACGTGTGTGACGCATAAATCAGAAAAAGCCTTAGGAAGCAGTGCAAGGAATAATCATGCAGCCTGCTGCAGAACATTCCACCAACGATGGGAGACTGTTCCTGCTGAAAGATGACAAAGTCAAAGCAAAATGACTGGGGATACACTGCAGAGACTGGAAGAAGGCCAAAGGAGCAGTTTAAAGTGAACTTTTGGAAGCATCTCCCCCCAGCTGCAGTTTGCCTTCTCTCCACAGAGAAACCTCTCCCAGTGACTGAAGCCATTGCTCCAAAGCATGTCCAAAGCAGCCTTTCTGCTCTTTGCAGAGCAGCCATCCCGTTACAGCACAGGGAACATCTCCAGCCCAGGCCATGCCCCACTGAAGCACTTACTGCACAAAGCCCTGCAGGGATCTTGTCAGCAGGGGCCTGCATGATGCTGACAAGGGTTGGTATCAGCCTCATCTGCATTGGACCCTGGCAGGCTTCTATCTGAGCTAACTCCTTAAAAATATCCTGGGCAAGAGAAGCAACAACGGGATCTGGAGAGAGAAAGCACCATTTACTAAAACATACACACACATCCCTCTCAATTTTTGCCACCACTCTTTTGACTAGGCAAAGCAGCAAGCTTCCCCTCTACCTTTACCACAGGAATCAATGTTCATTCAATTATCATTGATTAAGTTTCCAGTAGCAAGATTCAACAGCAAAACCAAGTGTCCTTTGGGAATGTAACCGGAATGCCTACCGTTACTGTACTTCAGGAATATTGCAATGGTGAAGGGGCAGATCTTGTTCTCCATGCTGGCTGTAAACGCTGGGTCCACCGTGCAGACAATGCACAGTGTTTCCATCACCAGGTTCAGCACCTCTGAGCTGAACTGAGTTGCCAAGTGGATCAGGCCATCCAGAATGCTGGGAAGGAACGGCTGCAACACATGGGTGCTCTCGGAGATCTTCAGCTGGTCACAGTAGCTAGACAAGAAATTTGTTATATAAAAATACATTCATAATATATTGAAGTAACTTATTTATTTAACTCTAGATGATATATAAGGGGTTATTTCATCCTATCCGTTCTTATTCCTTAAGTTCTCTCCTCTGCAAGTTCTCCCCTTCAGTCCACTACTGCTTGATCTCCCAGCAGCTCAGTGGGAATGAGGAGGAAAGCTCTCATCAGGAATCTCCCCTCCTCATTCCATCTGTGATGTTCACAGAAGCAGAACTGAGCCATGTGATGTTGGAAGCTTCCACTGCCTCTCAGTGACAGACCTCTCCTAAGAACTGCTCATGGATGGAGAAAAGGGAAGAAGCCCAAGACAGACGTTCACTGCTTACAAAGTGTTTAGTTACCATGTTCTACACAAGAGCTGGGGGATGATAAAGCAATTTCAGGAATAACTAAGTTATAAGCCTTTATATATTCATTAACATTTCAGTGCAATAAAGAGACAAGGTGTTTTTTTGGTGGGAATAGAGTGGGGAATAGCACCGTTTTTGCAGATTTTTTGTGATTGGTTGTTTTTTTGATTTTACAAGTATGTTCACTTTTCACTTTAGAATCGGTACAGCAGAGCTTCCTTCTGACAAAAATGGGGTAAGAGAATCAAACCCCAAACACTTCCTATTGCTGTGATTGTCTCCATAAGCCTGTGTGGTGTCAGTCACCTTTGTGATTGAACAGGAGCAATCTGGGTTTCATTCTCGTGCTTTCCATCACAACCTAGTGCTGCTTCTCCTTGTGACTGTATCCATTACAACACTTCAGCCAACCTGGAACTCCATGAGAATTATTCTATTTTGAACCTGCAGGCTTACACTTGTTAAGCTGCCATCTATTTCATTCAAAGCAAAACCTTCCACAGAAGCCCATACAGAAATGTTATTATTATTTGAACAAACTGGTTTCATCAGTGTGATTTATACCCTCTGTCCCTGGGACTGGGGAATACCTCAGGGTTTACTTACCCCCAGATGGCTCTGACTGCAGAGATCCGGACAGAGGGAGGTTGGGTTTCGTGTAACCCACTGACAGTGGCTTGCAGGAACTGCTGGATGAGCTCTGGAGACATGGCCACAGTGAAACGGCTGGCAGCCCACAGAGCCCGGCCCAGGAGGAAAGGAGACACTGAAGCAAAACAAAAAAAAAAACCCCACGGTTTTAGAATAAGCTTTATGAGTTTAAAATCACAGCTGCTTCCATCCATTATTTAAAATCGTGTCATCCCAGTAGGAAAACGCTGAGATGTGGCACACAAGACAAGTATGCAGGCATAGAAAGAATTTTTGTTCATCAGCAGAAGCCAGTTTAATATTCTTAGTTATTTCAAAGAATAATTTCTCATTTGTTTATAAAAGACCCTCCTCATTCCAATTACTTGAAAACTACACCTGAATTTGTTCATCAGTGAACAAAAGCAAAGGAAGAAAACTGAGGCTCTTCCAGTAATTCCCATTTGTCCAGCTCAATATTCTGTCCCCAACTGCAGCAAACAGCAGCAGCTTAGGGAGAAGAATCAGAGTAACAAAGCACATACCCAGGAGTATTTCACAGATCACTTTTCTAGTTTGGAGCCATCACCTTGCAGTTACAGAACAGAACGTTCACCAGTACCACAGAAGCACTGGACACTCATTATCTACTCACCTGCTTACACTCACCAAGGTATGATGTGTCTTTTCACACTTTACCCTGCACACTTTTCAGGCTAAGTCTCCTTACCTATCTGGGCTAGCTTCAAACAGTTCCTCATCATCTTTACTGACATTACTTTATGCTTCTGCAAGTACTAATTTTAAGATGAGGACATAAAACACTGTGTGCAAGAGGTACAGCAAGTATATCTTGGTTATCTAAGTCAGTACCCTGATTTGTTTGTCTGTACCATTACTGACCATTAAATGGATATCCTGGAGAATCATCTCCACACTGACTCCAGGAGCCCCTCCTAGAGCACAATAGCTCATTTACAACCCAATGCCACAGATGTAAATGTATGTAAATATGTGTTAATTGCTGAGGTTGGTTTTTTACATGCATTGCACACTATTTCTTCAGTCAAAAACCCCTCTTTGTAATGGGCTAAATAAATGTTTCTTTAATAAAAGCACCCATTTGCACTGACTCAAATCAGTGTGGACTCACCCTCACATAGCTCTGAAGTCCTAAAATTTTAATTTGCAAGGACTTTTGAGGTCTGACTTTCAACAATTCTTTTTACTTTCTTGCACACTGATGTAAGATAACACAAGAGAGCAGAAGCCTGCTGAGTTCCCAATAACAGAATCCCATTTAGCCAGAAGAATTACTTGAATTCATGTGCTACAACTACTGTCAGCCTCAGTATAAAAAAAAAGGGATGATATGGTGCTGCAGGAATTCTGAAGGCGGTTAAACACTGCTGGTGTCTTTCCCAGGAACAGACACAAGACAACAGAACAGTTTTTTTCACCAAGCTCCCCAAACCCTACAGGCTCAAACATCCAGCCAGCAATGAGTTCCAACTGAAAGCAGTCCCACATATAAAGGACTTATATTAGAACTGGGAGCACATATGAACTCACATGATTTATTTTTCTCACAGGAACAAGGTGCACAACTGCATTTCCCAAGACCACATGCATACAGCAACCTGATTTGATTCTCGGAGACTCCCTGTGTTTGGCACTCAGCAGTTACTCCCAGGGATGCAGGGTCCTACCTACCTGAAAGGTTGAGGTCTGCCAGGACCACATTTGTCAGGAAGCCATGCATATCAAAGTGTATTCTCCCATTCTTCACACTGTCTGTGATTATAGACTTGACTGAGCCCAGTGCCAACATACAGGCTTCGTGTATTTTCCACCTGCAAAAGAGTTCAGATGCCTTTACACTTTTCCTCCATCATCACCTCAAGAAGAACACATCCTGAAGGGAAGCCATGAGTAATTTTCTTGATCCCAAAAGAGAATTTAAAAAAGTCCTTAAAGAAATGAACACTCAAAAAACCCTGCAGGATGAGGGCTTGGAAACTCCCCCAGGACAGGCAGCATTCTCAGTCATTTCCTAAAATATTGGTTGAATAGTTGTTACCTGTACCAATTTTGTTCTCATAATAAATAAGAGATGAGCCTCTTCCATGAAGGCTTGTGTTCCAGCCGTGCCTCGATTAATTATGTGCAGGAGCACTGGGATACTCAGTACATTAAAAGTTTAAAAATGTCTAATTTTGCATTAGCATTTTGTTAATGATAATGAAATAGTTATGTGCAAATATCACTTCTCTTTGGTTTTATTTATGAAGCCAAGAACCTACTTTACAACTTCTCACATTTGAGGCAGACAGGGACTTCATGTCTGATTTCATGGACACTCAGCTGCTGCTCAGAGTGGCTACTCTGCCTTAAACATTCAAACTAAACACAAACACTGAACCAGTGCACCGTAAAACCAAGAGAGAATCGTTACAGACCAGCAACCAGGTACTCCTGCAACGGAGTTTTCTTCTTCCATCCCCAAATAACATTAAAAACTGCAAGTCTGAAGTTCTAAAATTGAACACATTTATCTGCGTACAGCACCTATCTCACTTCTCGATATCAAGTAAAAAAAAAGAAATTAATATATATTTATATGTACTCCTGAAACTTTGAACTCAATTAACTGAACGCAAAGTGAAAGTATTGCCTATTTCTCTTCTGATTTTGTAAAACTAATCATTGTTTCCTGTGAGACGCTTTGGAGGGAGGGAGCCTGGGCACAGCTCGCTTGTGCTGGGAATTCCCTGCAGTATTCCACATTAAGATTTCGTCATCTGGCTCGAGAACTGCTGTGCTTCCTTTGGCTTCTTCTAATCAGAGCTCTCAGATTCCATCAGGAGCAGCGTCAGGAATAACAGGGGTTTAAATGATGCTGCAAAAGAGCTCCACACTCACCCCAGTGCCGTGCCCTCCCGCTCCAGCCCCTCACCAGTGCTCAGCGCCGCTGTTTTTAGCCTGCTCAGCTTCCTGCAAATGCCTGGTAGCTGCTGCAGCCAGGGCAGTTGCACTCTCATTCTGGAAATCAGCAGCCACAGCCTGTGCAGAAGGAAATGGTAACACTCATTTGTATGGGCTGGTGAAAGTTGGCCAGGTTTTGTTATTTGATACTGCTATTCCAGTTGGATCTAAACGTGGAGCACGTTTCATACCAGCAACAGATCCTGTGCAGCAATCCTCACTGTGTAGGAAAACGTATCATCATCTTCATCCTCCACAAACTGCTGGGGATTTGCAGTCCAAACTTTTATCTAAAGGAAACAAGAAGAATAGGGCAGCTGAGGATTCATGACACCGTGGGTAAAAGGCAGCTTTGCTGTTCCCAGCAACCTGTTTTGCAAAACTACTTTCAGAATTTTTCTCTGCCATAAGAAGTCTTCACCCTCAACTGATTTTTCTTCTATTCCATTGGAGAAAACCTTTGAGAAGAAGAAATTCTCTTTGTTCTGAGCTCATCTTGCTCTTCTGCTCCTCATTGGAGATCAGAGTTTGACAGAACTAATGACTGACCTGGAATCAGTGCTACACAGCTTTATTTATAGATGAGGAATGGAAGAAGCAGATGAATTTTTTAACAGAGTGCCTGTTTTTATGCATGTCTACCTAAACTAAAAGATGATGGCTGTCAGGCTTGGGAGGTCAGGAGCCATGCAGTACAAATTATTTCCCCCTACTAGCACAATATTTTCGCTCTCAGAGAAAGCTCTTTATCCCTTTCATTTTCACATCATCATAGTACTTCATGAAGGAATGAAGGAAGCAAGCCTCAGAGAGCTGGAGTTGTTCAGCCTGGAGAAGGTTCCAGGGAGACCTTATTGTTGCCTTAAAGATGAAGCCTTTTTACCAGACCCCAGGACAAGGGGGAACAGTTTTAAACTGACAGATGGCAGGTTTAGATTGAATATACAGAAGAAATTCATTACTAAGAGGATGCTGAGACACTGGATAAGTTGCCCAGAGACCTTGTGAATGTTCCATCATTGAAAGTTTCCAAGGCCAGGTGGGACAGAGTTTGGAGCAACCTGGGCTAGTGGGAGGTGTCCTGGTCCATGGCAGGGGGTTGGAATGAGATGGTCTTTAAGGTCCCTTCTGACCCAAACCCTTCTGTAATCTGTGATTTACTGTCTACCTTACACCATTTTGAAACATTTAGATGTTATTGCCCCCATTTGCCAAAGTGACAGAACAGCCTATTAGACTACAGCAGTTTCCATGCACTGAAACTCTTCCCAGGACACTTGCTGGTTTAAATCTCTCATTTTTTTTTGCTTCCTACACAACAAACATGCTCACCTGCTCCTCTGTGATCTGCATGTAAAGAAGGATGTAATAGATCAGCTCTGGCAAAGCCTTCTTCACCGTGCTCTTAAATTTGTTGTTTTCCAACAACGCATGAACAAATTCAAATATGCTGAACACCAGATTTTCAAAGCCCAGCACTTCACCTGAACAAAGGGGGGAAAAAAAACCCAACATGACTGAATATGCCAACATACAGAAAGGTAAAAATGGATGTCAAAATAATTACAAACTGTTACCTTGTCTGACCAGATGTTCATTCGTTCTCCCTGACTATCAAGTACAGCAGCAGCCCCAGGAGGATTTCTGACCTCATCACTTTCTGCCCTCTTCCCCTCATTAAAAACTATCAAGCTCAACCTTAAACCCGTTTGGTTTCCTTTTGTCCCATTACTTTTACCTTGAAATTGTTGCAGAACTCAGCCCTTAGAGCCATTAGAAAACTTAACTTGTGCAGCTTTCTTGATGACAATCACAAGGAACTTGCAAAGAAGTGATGGGCACTGTACTGACACCATAAATGCACCTTTAAGCACAATTTCCCACAGTGTTTCAGTCACTCTTTTGACAGCAATATTTAGGTAACTCCATTTCTCTTCAAAAGAGAAGGCAGAAGTGCAGTGCAAGCTCTTACCATCAGAATCCACAGGGTCCTCCACCTCTTCCGTGTAATTTACTTCTGTTCGCACATAAGTGGATGGAGTTAAGTAAAAGTTTCTAAAGAACCTCATCTATTTTGGAATTAATCTGTTCCTATCTTAAAATCCTGATAAGTAGGGAAGGTTTCTTCCTTAAAACACCCCTTTGATTTTATGCAGAGTCCTGTGTTTCACAGAGAAGACAAGCCCCAGGAGCTCCTCACTTTGTGCATTGCCCAAGTTCAAAGACCACTTTCACAGACCACTCACACATCACTTTACACCCTTCACATCGTTTGATTAACTTAGACCAAACCCACCAAGGCAACCCAAAACTTCACTTATGTTAAAACTTTGTGAGAACAGAACCCCTCAGACTCACCCCTTCCAGAGGACATGAGCCAATTCAACACTGCACTGCTGCCCAAGGGTGAGGAGCCACCCCACGCTCCCACATCCTACCTTAGGTTGGCTCTGCTCCCTACCAGGCCTCTCCACAAGCCTCAAGCCCTGGGAAGTGGCAGAAGACTAACCTGGGCATAGAGAGGAAGGAGCTTTGTTTGTGGATGGTGAACTGAAGGTCCAACAAGTGCGACAGCAAACACAAGGGAAGGAAGAACAAGACTCTCCCCTTTGCAAAACAAAGCCTATTTTGTCAGCTCATGTGGCAGCAGGACTGCAGTGGGAGTTGAGACAGGAGAGGGAGAAACACGCTATCAAAAAGCCAACAAACAGCTCCTTGTACTTTCATAGATTCAATGAATGGTTTGTGTTGGAAGGAACCTTAAAGACCATCTAGTTCCAATCCCTCTTTTAACCTAAATGAAACAATGGGGCCTCCTGAAGTTACAGAAATATCCTGTTCTGTCTGGCAGGGCAGACCACTCCATGCATCGTGCTCCTCAACAGCATTCAGGTCGTTGCTGTGTATGAGACTGAGTTTGTCTTGTTGGACTCCAGTTAAATCCCTTCACGCCCAAGGATATAAAGCGGCACTTTCCGTAAGGGTGTTCCAGACAATGGGCAGGATCTGCTGCATTGACGAAATCATGTGCTTGGGATAGTTTTTCACAAGTGCTGTCACAGCCTGGAACCAAAAAGAACATCGGTCAGAAGCAAAACTGGGAAAACCGTCAATACTCAAATCACAGGCTGCTGTTTCACTGACAACTGACATCATCCAAAGTCTTCCTGCCACCAAGGTCTCCTCCTCTCACTCCTGACCACACAATCCCTTCTCTTGCACGAACACTGACCAACACTCTTTGTGTCTCCTCTTTTGCAGGGAAGCAAAGGGATGACACAAGATGCACCCCTGCAGCGAAGACAAGGCCATAATCCGATGGTAAGGCAACGACTCCAATCCAAAGCACAACACTGCACAGCATTGTCTGGATACAGTTCCCACCTGGAAGCTGTCTTGTCCCAGAAAATGAACTCCAATGTCATGCAAAGCCAGACCACTGCCTATTTCCCACACTCATGTAAGCAACACATCGGTTTGCACACCCAGGGAGCAGCTGCAGGAGCAAACACTCACCCAGATCAATTCTCTTGCCATGTGGCTGCAGACACCAGCGGCTCTGCCCACTCAGCACAGGGGCTGCTCTGGGAGCAGCTTAGCAGCTCCACAGGGGATTGTGCCTGGACTTTCAAGAAGCTTATCACCCTGACTTAGGGGAGCCCTTCCAGTGGCGCTTGCCAAAACCCTTTTGGGATCCTCCAGGAGACTGGGAGCTCTCACTCCACCATCTCCTCCTACAGGGGCACAGCTCCAGCTACATTAAATGGTTATGGATCAGCCCCCAACAAACTGCCTGACCGGTGGCTGCTCCAAGACACAGGGGTGTCACTTAGTTTCTGCTTACCCAATACAAAGCACTTTGTGCAGTTGGTTTGTTTGTTTGCAGCACTGGATACATTAAGAGAAATTAAAAAGATATGAATTCACCTTCCAGAAAAAACAACAGCCATTTAGTATCAGTATTAGAGATGACCTGGCAGCAGAGATAACCCAGATATGTGAGTTTGGGAATGAGTCTGGCAGGTGCTGGGAGGAAGCATTACAAAAAAGGTCTGCTGAAGCCTCTGGGGAAAAAATTTATGCAGATGCTGACAGAGGATGTGAACCTGATCTGCAGGACTGCTGCAAACTCAACACCCTACCTAGGGCCACCAGAGCATCTAAATGGGCTTGTTCCATATGCCACTGCTTATGAACCCTATGTAAATGCTTCTAAGCTCTATGCCCAGCCAATCTTGCAGGAAGCACTGCTGGAGTGCTAAGAGAGTTTTTCAATTCAATGGCTCTGCAGTTGTAACAATAGAAGGCTACATTTGCAAGGTTGCCACAGCCCTGCAGAGCAAGTCATTAAAAACCAGAGCACTCTCCTGTCAGATGTTGTATTTCAACCCCTGGCCTCTCATTCTGCCAATTCCCACTGCTTATCTGAACTCAAAGAACTGCTACACACGTCTCCTCCTCTTCCTCTGCCAATCCCCACATATTGCCCCACCACCTATTAAATCCTCCAAGAAAACCCTTATCCTTGTCTCTTCAGAGCAAAGGCACGCTGCTCCTCAAACAGATGTTTAATGGCCGGGCCAGGCACTGCATCCACACCTGAGTCATGCACAGACACCCCAAAAGCACCACTGGGAGAGCAAATGACAGCCCCTGAACCCCTGCTCACCCCACAGCTCCTGAACCCCACTTTGCTTCCTACCTGTGTCTTTAAACAGAAAAGGAATCCCCAAATCTTCGGATAAAAACCTTAATACACACACCAGAGGGCATAATAAAGTGAACTGTCAGTCAGACTGAAGCAGGGACAGGTGACATGGCTACCAGCTCATCTTCCTTCCAAGAACAAAGAAGGCATTATTTTTTGTAATTATTTCTTCCAACAGCAGGAAAAATGTAAGCATAACTTCTCTGACCTACAGGTGTTGAAGAGCTTCTAAGCACAAGCAAAGAAGCACAACAGCAAGACTGTAAGATCCTTCAGACTGTTGGTTAATTGGTGTTCCTGATATATTACTGCACACTAAGTACATCATATCTGTATTCCACTGTTGTGAAATTTGCCTTAAATTTCTCACCTGTCATGTTTAATCACTCTGTTCCTCTCAAAACAATCAATAGTGGCATGTTCAACACTGGAATTAGGATTCAAGAATTGCACAGTTGCAGCTCATTCATCCTCAGAGACACCGAGTTAATTCATGCTGAACTATCAAACAATACAACAATAAATTACACCATGGGCATTTCCTTCTAATCCCCACAGTTGATATTTTTGTTGTGGCCAAACCTCCCATCTCCTCCAAGGATTAAAGGCCCTGACTTTCCTGCTGCTAACTGCTTGTAAACTTGTAACTGTACTGGGAGCAACTGGGGACACATTAACCATCAGTGGTTTGTTTGTGATCCAATCTACTCACTCTCCCAACCAGGATAACTGTCCATAACTGTCCCAGAGGATCAGGCTGATCTGCACACTGCAGAGTGGGATTCCCTGAAGCCTTCAACACTGTCCTGCAGAACATTCTGACATGGACAGCACAACACTTTAGGTCAGGGCTGCCTCTGATTTCCATCAGGAACTCCATGAACTTTGGAGTACAAAGCTCTCAAGAGACAGGGAAAGCAAAAAAAAAAATCTTCCTGTCATTTGCTGCATAGCACTTCATTAGGGAAAAAAAGATAGGATTGAGTTTGCATCTGGTTGAAAATGTGCTATAAAAAATTCTCAATTCCCTCCTCCACTGCATCAGCTTTTCAAGGGGGTCTCATCTGTAGAGCTGGCTTAACTAATCCCCTGAGGTTTCTTACTTCTGCATTACAATGACTATAAAATCCACTTCTCTGGAAGCGAAGGCAATTTATGGGTCTTTCACCTGAATCCCTTTTCCCTTAGAAAATTGGTATCATCAAGCTTAGAAACCCTAAGTGACAAAACCATGAATTGCCTTAAGTCAACAGCTAGAACACTCATCTCTTCACAAAGAGCCTCCTACAAACAATTTGCCAGCAGCAGATCTCCTGAATTCACTGTTTAAATCCACACTGATTCTCTGCTGCCATGGATGCCACCTGACATACAGCAGTGTATTCAGACCCAAATCCTCTTGTGTTGTACCTCCCCTGCAGAGGCCAAAAGCAGAGGCTCTCACACAGCTAAGGAACAGAGTAAGAACTTGGTGACATTTCCTCAGGCACTTTCCCAGCCTGTCACATTGTTCAAGAGCCTACTGGTGAGATCAGTGCTGACACACCAGTACAAGCAGCCCCAATGCCAGTGTTATGTAAATAACAAAAATGCTGCAGAATGGATGGATGTACCAAGAACAGAACTGGCCTCTGGTCAGAGTGACACCATCAGTTACAAGTACTTTCTGTGGAGGCTGAAAACTACTTCTTCTTGTTAACCACCCAAATGTGAGTATCTGGAGTCAGAGATTCACACATTCTTGAGCTGCAGACTGTTTGAATTGAGATGACACCCTGCAGAGTGCTCCCTTCAGTTGGTGTTCCTGTATATCACTGTCCCAGGAATCCCAGTGCACAGCCAATAGAAAGGGAAAAACACCCCACAAGAGACACTCTCAATAAAACCTGTCAACATCCTGCCCCAATCTCCCTTCCATTGGTGCTGCACAGCAAGAACAGCTCCAGCTGTTCTGAGAGTATGGTACCTGCAGCCCCTCAGTGAGGAGCCACAGGATGCCCTGACCAGGTACTGCTGCCTCAAACAGGACTGAGACAAGTTCCAAGACACAGAGCTCAGTAGCTGCTGGTTTGTGTAGCACGAGGGCACCCTCCCAGCATTTATTTTCATTACTTCAGCACAAAGCTGGTCATTATGAAAAGCTTTTGATGCTTGTCTTCAGTAACTTCCTTATTGTTTTCTTCAGGGAAGGTGGCTGAATGGGCTCCAGTGTCCATCCTCAGACACCTGTTCACTGATCTGAGTCTTGCTCACCCCAGCACACAGGCAAGGAAACTAAAGATATGGATTTGATCCTGCAACTTGTGCTTTTGGCTCTTCTTTGTTCTGCCATGTTGCAGGCAGCACATCCTACAACTCCAGTGCTTTCCCAGCTGTGAAAGGGGTCTTCATGCCTTCACTGGCCCTCATCCCCATGCACACAGAGCTCTCCAATCCAACCTTATTCCTCCAGGAAACCAGGAGAATACAAAGACTTTCCCCATCTCTCTTTCTCAGAGACTAAAGAGCAGGCAAGTTCTAGAAAAGCACCTGTACATAATATGCTTTTAAAACTTCACTGCAGCAGAACTCTGCAGCACCCTTAGAAAAGACTGATATTTAACTACTGAGTATGGTGCTCAAGACACATCCGTGGCACCTTAGATCAGTGAATGACAAGAACAGATGGTCCCATGGATTGGATCCCTGTGGATCATTTTATGGACAGATCCCCATGGATCTATCTCATCATAGGTATCTTCAGTGCAGGCAGAACAATTTATTTCAATGGTGCTGGGAGCCAAAAAACTTCACTGCTCATACCCTGAGCAACAGCAGGAGATGTGCCATGCTCTCGAGTTTGTTTCCAGCACGTGTGACTGAGTGCAGGTATTCAATTCTTTCTTCACTTTAGCAGTCTCAAGTGACTCACCTTTAAGACTTCCATCTTAAACCCGCTGTCTGATGTTGGTCCATCAGGCATCTGCAGGGCCTGAACAAAGGCTTCTGTGAACTGCTGCACCACAGGAAAAATCAGGACCTTGGCTGCACCCTGGTTACAAACAAAGCAAGCACAGGTTAATACCAGATACAGAACCCCCAGGTCTGACCAGAAGCAACAGAAATTGTACTTTCCTGCTACAAAGTGGAAGAGGGACTCATGGCAACTCCAGAGTATTGCAAAAGCACGACAAACCTGATTCAGACATCACTTGGGCTCTCTCCTCGTGCTGGGAATTAAGCTCATCTCAATCCCACCCTTCAAAACCCCACAGCACGGGCTGCCACAAAACAAACACACCTACATTTAACTCATCATTCTGAGCCTAAGGAGAGATCCAGACAATCCAGTCTGGAGAGTCTCAGGAGCAGTGCTCATCCTTCTAAGGAGGCATTTTATTTGATGAGCTGAATCCTGCCCTGCGCCACCCAGACTTCCTCAGGCTACAAAACAAACTGGGGTGACTCCATCACACACACAACTACCCTGCACCCTGGGCTGGCATTTATGTCCCTCCAAAGCCACCCTCCCCCATACCAAACAAGCTCTTTGTGAGCTGAGTATCAACAGCTGGCCTGAAGATTAACAGGATGACTCTCCCTAGGAAAATGCAGAAGTATTTTTCCAGATGTCAAAGCATTCCATAAGTAGTTCTTAGCAGAGCAAGTAAAATTGGACCAAAATAATTTTATTGAGATTATTCTCCATAACTCAATAGCCAGGAGAGCAAAGTTGCATGTTTAAATCGACTACTCATAAAAAGATTCCCCCCCTTTTTTTTTAAGTCAAATTTCAATAGAAAAAGTTTTGTATCCAATGTAAAGGACACTTTCTGCCCTCCTGCAGAATAAGGCAGTGGGGAGCTACTACTATCTTTTGGATACTGGTACCAGTTGCCCAATATATCAGTGCAGTACAGATATGGTGCAATTGTCAGAACTTCCCAAAAGTCTGCACTGGTTTTTTTTGTTTTGTTTCTGCACTGGATTTGTTTTTTTTTGATGTTTCCCTGTGCAAACGGCAGGGAACAGCACACAAAGCCACTCAGCAATGCCTAGCCACTAGACTGAGAGTCACCCTCCCCTATCCTCACCCCCCAAAAAGTCAGAAAGTAGCATTTATTGTCTAGGAGTGCTGGAGAACCCACTGGTCAAAGGCCATATGAAATGCAGGTGTGCTCAGTCAGAGCCAGACAGGAGACTCCTGTATAAAGCTGCTTGACTGCAGAGTGTTTGTTTCTTCACAGCTATTCTTCCAAACCTGGGTTGGGTTTGGCTTCCCCCACTCCTTCAGGAACACAAGGACAAGATGCCTCCTGAAGACATGGGGAACCAAAGCCTTGTCCAAGGGCCAGGAGACTGCCCAGCATAACCCAGGTGGCCAAGGCCTGGCAGATCATCAGGATACAAGGTTCAGACTGGAAGCTAAGCCAGGGATTTCCAAACAAAGGGATGATACACTCTCTCTTCCCCATGCTGACTCCCTTTTCTCTGAGCTGTCACAAGTATGTCTGCTGGTAAGTCAAAAATTAAACTTAATTATGGAACCCAAGTCCCAGTATCAAGGCATGCATATAAAGCAGGGTATCAGCCACTTTACATGTATTAAATTACACCCTCTTCCCCAGAATTCCAGCTGACACAGTACATAATTTTCCAGCCTTTCATTTCCATATTAACAATTATTTAGAACCTCACTCAGTTTGAATTCAAAGTATCTTGTATGTCAAGTTAAACTCTTGCCTTTTCCAGTTCCTCCATGTTACATATCATGTGGGCACACGTGGTAAAAATCTCCACTGCACGAGACCTTGTGCGAATCCCATACACCTGGAAAAAAAGTTTAAATCAAACATCAGGAACACATGATTCTTTTTACACATGATATTTCCTTTAATTCTCATTTAATTCTATTTATTTTTGCTTTAGCTTGATTCTTGTATTTTATCACTAGCTCCAACATTTCTGTTGAAACATTAGCTGCCATTAACTATCACATCATCAAGAAAATTCTTTAAGTCTAACTCATACTACAGTACAGCTTAACCATTGAATCTGGACTTTCTCTCCTCCAAGAAACATTCCCACTAATTCCATCCAGTTCCAACCTCACTATGAAGACCATACCTCTGCCATTGTGAAAATTTTGTACATCTCTGGAAGAATAACTGGAGCAACAAGAGGCATCTGTATGTCTGTCACTTCCCGGGTAAACTCTAAAAAATGGAAAACAAAAGGAAGTTCTTATAAGAAATCCAATTTGTAAGCAACAGCAACAAGAGAATCATTGGGAAAGTGTAAGTGTACTGGAAACATGTTGATTTGTACTTGACTAGACCAGGGTCATCTGGCCTGCCCAAGACAATCCTCCAAGGCAAGCAGAAAAATACCACACTAAAAACTGCAGGTATCTGGAAAACAGGGTGTTACAATCAAAGTCCCTGCTGAACTGCAACCTGCAGCACAGAACCTCCTTCCTCAGCTCTCATGGCACCTGCTGAGCACATGATTCCACAGTGAGCAACAGGCATCAGGCCCAGGAGAAGAGAAGAAAAGAAGCAAATTCCAACGTCTTCAATTTGGAGTGAAACGCTGGCTCAGGGAAAAGCCTAAACCGCCTCCTCCATCAGCCTTGCCCAGCCCTGGCACCCCCATACCTGTGAGCACCCTCATGGCTCCGTGCACGGCGTTCAGATCCCCACTGACCAGCATCTCCATCAGGAGGTTGAAGAGCTCGGGCCAGGCCTCGGGCCAGTCCCAGTGGGCGATGGCAGACACGGCGTAAGCCACGCTCGAGCGCACCTTGCTGATGGACTCCCTCAGCCCGTTGGGGAGCAGCTCCCTAATAGCCACTTTTGCCTGTAAGAGAACAACAGTATTTAGAAAAAACAGATCCACAGCCACGAAACAACTCAGTAACAAAAGAAAAAATTATACCTGTGAGTGTATCCTGATATCGACTCAACACTGATCTTACAAAATGAACATCCAGGAGACAAAACCCCCCCTGCACACTACATCCCATAATTTTTTTATGGAAAATGCATAGTGTGTTTTAATGTAGCACCTTCTCACACAGAGCATCAGACAAGCACAGAGCAAACAGCTCACAGCTGCAACTACACAGGATGCACATATCTACATGGAAGACATCCAGAGGCAGCTGAGATAAATCCCAGCTCCAGTGTCAGGGACTGTGTTTGCTTACTTTGGAAGATTTCAGTAAACAAGAACAGTCACCTAACCCTGAAGGGACAGGAAAAAATAAAAGCCACTTCTGGGACATAACCAAGCAATTATCTCTGAATGGGATGAATCATATCCTAAATGTGAAAGATGCTCCAGTTAACAGCCAGAGTGGAAGGGGCTGGAATCTCTGGCCATTTTAGCTGTTAAATACTCCTGGCTGAACAGCTTTTTAATGAAACCCAGAAGAGCTTTAAACTAGAATTTGTCATGGGAAAATAGCCTTTAAGTCCCAAGCTGAAAAACAAAAGATTTAGCAAATCTCCAAAAAAGGATTGCCAGAATCAGTATTTGTGAAACTTAGAAAGCAACTTTTCTTCTAGTCTTGCTCTGAGAGCAGCAGAAGCATTATGGCTGAACTTTCCCTACAGGAATCAGCCCAAGCCTCTCAAGCCCAGTGTTGTTTTAAGCAACTGAAAACAGGTTTTTGAAGTGGAAAACGTCAAAACCCCTTAACTGAAGCCATTAATCCTCAAAATACACAAGGGCGCTGGCACTTTTTAAACCGTCTACAAAATTAATATTCTTTATGGATAACGTGCCTCAAATGATAACATGAAACCAAGTCTTACCCTTTCTGTGGTCTCTGGAGGTCTAAACTTTTCAGACTGGGAACACCAGTGAGTTTCCACATACTGTTTCAGAATGACAGATGCCAGCTGTATCAGAAGAGAGGTCACGAATCAGGAACAAATCTTGTAACCAGGGCAAGGATCACCCCTGACCTGTTTGCTCAGCCTCCCGTCCCACCACGCTGCTTTTAGAGGGGCATCAGGGCTTACCAAAAATGAAAAAAATCCGTGAAAGGGACCAAAAAAACTACTGCTGGGCATCCACTGGGCAGCAATGGCCTGCACAGCACTGACCTAAGGCAGCAGCTCAAGATATGGGTCACACGGTAAGTAAAGAAATACAGAACCAAAACGTCTTTTTTCAAGGAGGAAATCACCTACAGAAAAAGCTTCTGCAAAGACAAGCCACATCTTTGCTTGCTGATGTCTACCACCCACCTCCTAAGCTGTGTCCACTCCCAGTACAGTACTGTCTCAGCACCAGGTTTATTAAGTTAAAAAAGCACTATTTTCAAAAAACTGTAAGAGTGTAACACCCGAGTAATGTTGAAAGAGAAACATTCTTGAAAAATTTAAAAGAAAATGGAGAAACAGTAACAGAGAGCTAATTTTTCATCTGGAAACATGAGGGAATATTTTAAAACCCAAGGAAATTACCATCAAAATTCTTTCTACAGTTCCTGGCAAACTCACCTGCCGGATGGCCAGAGCTCCCTGGGGATCCACAGTCAGTTCTGCTAAATGAACACCAAACTCTACAAGGAAAAAAAAAACCCAAATGTTGGTATCATAACTTTTATTCCCACACAGCAAAAGTCATCAAGATTTTTAGAGAAAGACATCATACCAACTGAATGACTCATACGTGGGAAGGAGAAGACAATTCCAAAGCACAGCTACTCAAATGAATTATGAGCATTAATTCTCCACTGTGCTCTCCACAAAAACTTCATTTATTGTCTCGGCATCTTATTTCCTTCTCTCATGGGCAAAAAATTTTGCAATGCAGGCTAATAACAGCAAATTATTTCAAACTTTAAAAATATACATAAAAATCTTATGTACGCTGCAAAATCATTACCCAAGTTCCTACATGAGGGAGGCATGGAAAAGATCCAGGATGGAGTAAGACAGCAGGCTGGCAAGCAGCAGTCTCTTTTGGACAACCTGGGTTCATCCAGAGAGTGATCTGGAGACATCACTCCAGCTGTCCCAACCCACACCCCCAGACAGCCCAGGACACACCAAACACCTTCCCGAGCAAACTTGTCCCAGCACAGTGACCCCAGGAGTGCGTGGACAACCCTTTGGGCTGTGGGACCTATTCCAGCAGGGAATTTGTCGAGGAAAAGCAAGAGCTTTTTGCAATTGCCAAGCAAGCTCTGTGACAAAGGCAAAATTCCAGTGCTTGTAACAATCCTGTCGATAACTGAGCACAGGAAATAAAAGCCAGGAAGAGCAGCTGTTCTGGTATGGTAAATCCACATGCCTCAATACATTTGCTTAAAATTGCAATTTTAAGTTCCAGGCAGCTGATAACTGTCCTAAATACCTCATTTAATTTCACTAGTCTGCTTAGGAATCGCATTTGTGGCATTTTAGTTCTTAGAAACTCTGGAGCAGAAGGTAAGCCCTGAGGTCCCACCAGCGGACAGGCTGAACGTGCTGACAGCATCCCTGACCAAAGTGGACTGAAAATACTGCTCAAAAGGAGTTCTGCAACTTCTGAGTGCTTCACATCCCAGTGCCTCCTAATACCCACCTCACTGCTAAGAGGCTTTTCTGCCTTAGGAGATAATTGCCTCTCACTTTCCCAAGCTCACACTGAACATGCCCAGTTCCTTCACCCTTTCTTCACAGATCACGCATTTAAAAAAGAGGAAAATAACCTTCTTATCCCAGCTGCAAAAGCAGGGAGCCTCATCCCGAGATGTACTTAACATAATACTTCTCTTAACTGGAGCAGTAATTACTCTGTGTGCTGTCTGTGATTCCCACACTTGAGTGTGGCATTGCGTTTCAGCCCCATCTTTAAAGGGTAAATGGAAGGGTAAAAAAGGGTATAAATGGAAGGGTATGAAGGGTATAAATGGGTGTAAAGGAAGCCAGAGTAACTGCAACAGCTTCACACAGCTACAACTTACTATTCTATTTCACAATCTTTAATTTGTTTGCACGTATGCATCTGATTTATCCCCTTCAGATATGGTGCTCTGCACCTGACTTACAGTATTTAGTTTCTGCAGCTTTCCAACATCTCCTTACTGCTCCCCAAGCAGATTGCAGTGGGACACCAGACGTGTTCTCACTGCTGCATGACCAAAGGCTCTGTTGTAAAAGCCCCTTGTGACTGACAATAAGTCACTGAAAACCCCTCTACACACAGGTTTTCAGCCCAATGCACTGCTTAAAAATATTACAAAACTGTACCTTCTTAACTGATAAATGACCATCGTGGCACATTCCTACCAGGAATCCCTCTGAACTTGGATCCAGGAATCCCTCTGAACTTGGATCGTTCGTACCCAGCAAGGAGTCAGCTTTCCCACCAAACCAAAATTAGAGGGATTTATTGAGAACAGATCATATAAAACAGTATTAGTTGTGTAGCAACTATTTATCCTATTATGTTATAAACACTGGCAAGCTGTTTAATGAGCTGCTCCAAGAATCCTTCCAGGGACTGAAATTACACTGATCCTTCTACAGCTCACTGGCTCCTCTTTTCTCAAAGACTTGGTTTATTATTGGGTTTTTTCTCAGATGGCTGGGAACTTTCTATCTTTATCATGAGTAGCTTCAGTTCAAATGCACCTTGATAAGCACTTCCTCCACCTAATATTTTGGAGATTTGAGATATCAGAAACATCAAAGTCTTCTCCTCAAGATAAAGTCTGTAAACCCCAAAGATGAGAAGCTTTTAATGAAGGGCCTGGCATAGAGAACACTTGGTAAACACATTTCCTCTCAGCTCTGTTTCTCCTCTCATTAACCTCAATATTAGTAAAATGAAACTCTCCTGCTTCACAACCAAGCTCTATCTATCATGTAACCCATTTATGTAACCTCTTCACCCCCAACCTTTTGGACAAACTAAGCCAGATCAACACAAAATTTTGTATTAAACGAGCAGGAAGGAACAAATGAGCAGGACCTTCTGCTGAATCACTGCAATTTCCTGCCCTGTTGAACTGGGTCAGCACTCATCAAGTCCAGCTCAGAATGTCCACAGAGAGCTGGTTCAAGAGCTGCTACAGGTCCCTTCAGTTGTTCTGCTGGGGGCAGACAGGCAGTGGTGGAGGGAGGGGCTGTGGCAGGTGCTGCAGCCAGTCCAGGTGAATCCAGGTGGCCCTGTGGCCACCAACACTCCAAACTAAAACAAAACTTGGTCTGCCAAAGCCAGATCTCACCGCCACAGCAGCATCAGAAATCGAGTTCCCTTTACCCAACATGTGCCCACCCTTGTCCATCACAGCCTTCAGCCACATGGGCACTGATGTTTTCCACAGGGCTGGCTTTCAACAACATCATCCTAAAGCAACTCGGGTTGAAAGGAGCCTCGGGAGGTCCCCCAGTCCAACCTCCTGCTCAAAGCAGGGTCAGTCACAAGGTTGGACCAGGGCAGAGCAGGGCCCTCCCTGCTGGGCAGTCACAGACTAGGAGGAAACACTGAGCAAGAATCCAATGCTTAGCCAGACTTCTGACACGCTGCAAACGTGCTGCTTTGAGGAACTTCTTCAGCCTCCATCCTGACACTCAAGAACTGCTCCAAAAGCACTCTTTTTGTCAGCACATCTCTAAAAACTGCAACTGTATTTTCCTCATTTCTCGGCAAAGGACAGAAAAGATTGAGGTTGGACTTCCCCAGCAGTCGTGCTGGCTTTAGGTATCTCCCTTGAAACCCCTTCACAACTTCTCAACGTGTCTGCAGCATTTCACAGTGCAAACAGCAGCGTTTCCTGCTGTGAACAACCTTTCATCCTGACAGGCAGATATCATGTGTTGCCTGTGGCCATTTCTTGTTTCAGTTTCCCTGTTAAAAATCAGTGCAATGTTAAAAGTTTACTCCTTTTAAAAATTCAGCTCAGCTGATCCATCCACTCATTTCTGCCCATCGCCCACTCTACTACGATTCAAGGTACAACCAAGAGAGCACCATACAACCACATGCTGTGGTCATGCCTGCACATTCTCCAGAATTCCTCCTTTCACACAGTATTTGGTTTTATGGCATAAAACCATGTATTCAGAGAGCACCCACCGCAATACTGAAATCCCTCTCGAAGATGTATTAAAGCAGTTCTGTTGGGAAGGAGCCCACCACAGGCAAAACCATGTTGGAACAGTGAAGCACAAGTGGTGCTACGAGTTTTGTGGTATCATGGTACCTGTAGCTCTTCTCCTGGTAAAAACAGACAGCAAACTGTATCATGAAAATATCATCAGAGAATTAATGAGTTTCCAAGCATCAAACTAAACACGCTGAGCCACCTGCTCTGGAAGAGGAGACACTGAAAGAACATTTACAAGACCCATAAAGCCAATCTTCCAATCTGAGATCACATTCAAATCAAAGCATTCGTTGTCTCCTACACAGGACTAGTCTCAAACGAGATGGACACGAATGAGGAGGGTCAGCGTGCCCAGACTGACCCAGGAGTCAATCTGCCAGGGTTGGCACCACCCTCACAGTCACCTGCACATCTCAGCTCTTGACAACAAACGACTTTGCAAAGGACTGAGCTGAAGGTGCTTTTCCATGCACAAGATGTCACAACACAAGCCATGCTGAAGGCAGCCTTATAAATGCCTTTTCTACCTGCAAAAAGGGCAAACAGAAGCACATAATGTAGGCAGGTAAAAGAAAGGCAATTCTCCAGCCTGGAGCCATTCATCTCTCACCACCACGTCTCCAGAGCACAAGAGCCGATAGCTCAGACACTTAATACTGTCACCATAAATCATCAAACCTGTCATCTAACCAGGCAAGAGGGAAGCAGTGTTTCCCAACTGTCCAAGAAGCTGACATTAAACCTCCTTACCTACATAATTTAGAGGAATATGTTACAGACAGTGTTCCTCTCCATGGGCTGGAAGCCATTCACTTCACAGTTGGACTCCATGACCCTTGTGGGTCCCCTCCGAGTCAGAATATTCTGTGATACTGTGAAGTAGGATCCCTGCTGCTCCTTCAGAGTGCCACTGCCCCTGCTCTGACATTCCTGGAGGCGACTTGGCCTCCACACATTCTCCACTGTAGTAAGATCTAGAGGAAGAGATCATTTCTCCACATTAGGTAATTATCCTCAAGCCACACAACACTGGTAGTAGTGCACACATGTACACCATCAGGGGAGGCACATGGTGCTACCTGGATGGACCAGATAAAGGAACAGAAACACCAACCTCACTTCACCAGGAACAAGCTGATGCCACAGTCAAGCCAAGTTGAGCACAGCAGCACCACTCGACAGCCTGGAGCTCTCATTTCTCTGCCTTCCTCCTGCACAGTCTCAGGGATTGCTTTTATTTATGTTCCATTAAAATCTAGAGACAACAAAGGTCACCAAGTGAACTTTCACCTTTCCAGAGACCCACAGTAATGCTTCTCCCATCCCCAAGCTGCCAAGTGGTGCCTGTTATTTCAGCAGACAGAAGATGCAGAAGCAGGTAAGAGACTTGAGTTTTGCTGAGGGCATGTCTGGCAGTCACCAAAGGGTGACATTACAAGAAAAAACTGCCACTGTGTCCTTAATCCAGAGGTGAAATCCAATATTCCTCCAGAACATCTGTTTGGAGTCTGACAGGATACTTCCCTTGGATAGTGCAGCCTGTTCCAGAGGCTCTGACTGTGCATTGCTACCCACCTCTTGTACAAGCACCGGCCAAATCCACTATCAACCTGCCTCAGGGAGCTTGACTGCATCCTCAAAACACCTGAGCCATCCTGACCTGGCTAAGACCTGCCTGTCCCCCCTACATGGGGCAGGGCACACCACACAGGAGAGCCAACTGCTGCATTGGCTTAACCTCATTACACAACCCAACCTAAGCAAGCAGCTTAGGAAAAGAGGCGGGGGCAGAGCAAGGCAGCCCCAACACCCCCCAAGGAAATTTTGGCATTAGGAACTTCCTGAAGTGGATGTTATGTCTGACCACTGTGTTTAATGGTTCTTGATGAATTTTTTCCTTCAGGAATGTTAAATCATTTTTAAACCATTTCTACTTCTAACATCCAACAGCAACGAGTTCCATAGTTTGCACACGGGGGACAACAGCCTAATTCCTTCTGCTTGTTTCAGATTCATTTTCCCTGACAGCCCAGGATATTCTGTGATTTGTGATCTCAGCTTTATGAGAAGTCACAAACAATCCTTCCTCGCTCATCTTCTCTGCAGCTTATTTCAGGGCCTCCATCTCTGCTGACCCTTTCCCAGGCGGAAGAGTCAATGCATTCGCTCCTTCTGAGAACAGAAGCTTTTCCACATTTCTGGGAGCGTCTCTGTGCTTATTTTTGCTGCCCTGCTTGATCCCTCCCGAGAGCGGCAGGCCAGTAATTCATGCAGCACTGGCATGAGGAATTTATGTCGGGCTTTGTTCTCTGTTCCCTCCTTAACGGTCCATTTGGCTTTCGGAGCACGGCAGAGCAGTGAATGGGTATTTTCAGGGAACTCTCCACACAGACAGACAATGGGATTTCTTCTCCCAGGGACAATAGTCAGGACCACCCATAACTTTTTACAGCATTGTCTGGGCTGTTTCCCCTTCCCCCAACACTACTCTGCTGACCAACACTGACCTACACCTCCCTCAACACACCCTTCCTGAAATCATCCTGTAATTTGTGCCACCGATTCCCACTCTGGCCAGCCTGAGCAGCACTATCAGTAATTTTGTCACACCACTACTCACTGTGTTCCACATCACTTACAGATGTGCTGAGCAGTCCAGCTTCACCTGGGACTCTGGACTGTGTCCTTGTGCTCAGCAGTTTAGTTTCTTCCAAAAGTTTAAGTAAGTGAATTTTCTGAAAGCTTTTTGGGAGTTCCAGGATTCCTTCAAACAGTTCTTCTGCCACAACAATCTCATGTACCCAGCTCTCCTCATTCCAACTGCTGATGTAATTTTAACCATTACAGGCAGTGCCCACTCACTTCTACCAGCCCCAGCATCCACCCCACTGCTCCTCACCTTAGAGAGTCCTGACTTAAAGCTGTCCCCAGTTTAACAACTTACACTTAGCTGGTCCCCAAGTGACCTAAGTGGTAAGTTTTATGGCCCAACTCATAGCACAGCAATTGGATGTTTCAGTCCCTCTAAACTCTGGGAGATCCATCCTGTAGCACTTGCTGTTTAAACAAACTGGTAAGTGAAACTGCTCCTCCTCGGGTTTCAACGTGGATCCTCCAATGCGTCTCCTTTAGAGGTCCCCTCAATGTTGCAAGTGAAGTCAACACCAGCACAAGGAATTTGGCTCTTCTGCAGTCCTTCTGTACTCCTTGAATGCACCTTCAGTCACCTGCTGGCTTTGAACACCTCTGAAACACTTCTGCAACATTTGAAAGCATTTAAAGTTTTTATGTCTTTAACAAGTTCTTTCTCAATCTCCTTTTTGCCCTACCTTCATTTGTTTTGCATTAGAAGTGCCAACACTTGTGCTCTTTCTCACTGCCCTCAGTTTTCCTTCAGCATCTTCTTTATGCTGTCCAATGATACGACATTTTTTGTTCTTTTAAAGTACTTGTGACACACATGATCTACATATCTTTACCTCAACAATACAGTGCTGGCACATAGTGGATTCCTTTAGCTCCTCCTCTTGGTTTTTGCAAGCTTCCTCATACCAAAGACAGTACAAAAAGGAGAATATAGCTTATTCTTCCCATGCTGCTTGACTAGGACAAGAGAGGAGAAATGAGAGATGCACAGAATAATTCCCTGAAAGAGACCTCGGGAGGTTTCCAGTCCAACCCCAATGATCAAAGCAGCATCTGCAGCATCAGATCAGGTGATCAGATTTCCTACACAGGTCTTGGAGATACTCAAGGATGGAAACAGCACAGCTTCTACGGACAATCTGCTTAGAAGTTCCTTATATCCAGCTGGAACCTCTTGTTCCAATTCGGCTCATTCTCCTTCATCCTCTCCCACCCCCCAGTGTCTTGGCAGCCTCATCATAGTTACTAGAAGCTGCTCTCAGACCCATCCCCAAAACCATCTCGGCTTCCACACTGGAAAACTCCTCCCATGGTGAGTGCTGCAGTTCCCCAGCCCACTCGATGCCCCTTTGCTGAACCCACTCCCCTTGCTTGCTGTGTGTCTTGCCCTGGGGCGTGGAAGCAAAACCGGACAGGTATTGCAGGTGTGGTCTAACAAACACTGACTGGAGAGGGCTGATCACTGCCCCTGGTCCTGCTCACACAGCCCGGGGTGCAGGAGGCCTCCAGGGCACTCTGCTGGCCCCTGTCCAGCTCTCAGGCCACCGGAATTTCCTGGCCCTTTGTCACAAAGCTGCTCCCCAGCCAGGCAGCGTCTGACTCGCATCCCTGCGCTGGGTTCTCCTGTCCCAGGAGCACAACCTCCCACCTGTCCTTGCTGAATTCCTTGCTCTGGAGGCAGCCCTGCCCTCAGGACATCAACCACCTCCCCTCTAGTTTGGTGTCACCTGCAAACTGCCCTGTGCAGGTGTTCTGCAGCCTCCTCCAGGTCAGAGGGACAGGTCCTGCATCAGCCCTGAGAGTTCTGGGACTGCAACCACAGGGAAATATTAGGAGACTTCAGGATATTTGTAAAACCGTGACAAAATAGCCATGTACACAACTCCATCCCTCTTACCCTGACGTTATCCACCAAATGCAACTCCCCTGCATGCCTGGGCTCTCAAAGGGACCTCAGGGACATCCATCACCTAGAGCCCTCAGAAAACGTTCTTCTCTGGAAATCTGTCACCCAGACTGTGGAAAGGTTCACTGTTTGGGGAAAAGTTGCCACTGAGGAGCACACTGACTGCAGTGGCTGTGAAGGCCAAGGCTCTATGGTCGATGAATCTCCCAGTGCTTCCAGACTCCATCAAATCACTCATTCAAACTCCAGGAGCTGCAGGGGCAACACACAGAACTCCTGATAATGCCTCAAGGAAGAGCCAACGTGAGTGTGGTACAAGCACACTGAGGGACTGCACAACAACAAACATTTTATCAAACAATCTGCCTTCATTCATTCCCAGAGCAGTACAATCCTAACACCTCTCTTGGCCCCGTCTCGCCCTCATACCTTCCTTCTTTGTACCACTAACTGCCCCTGGTAACGTTTCTGAGCTGGAGTTCAGGAGCAGAAACAGCTCACAAAACACTTCACAGAACATCTTCAGAATGGCACAATCAGACAAAGGTAAAGCAAAATTTCCAGGAGGGTCCACAAACAACCAGGCCACGAGCATAACTTCAGGCCCAGTGCTGCAGAGCTGCACTCCCCAGCTCCTGTCACAGCAGAGCACCTGCAAATCTTCCAGGGATTTCTATAGGCTCCAGACATTTGGGACAGGTCATAAAATTCAAGCTGAAGCGAAACAAAATGTTAGCGCTGATAGGTTTTTAAGTTCAGCTTCTACACAGGAAAAGCAGCAAGTACCTGACCCAGGCTAGTGCCACCATAATAAGTCCAGAGGAGTAATGGAATGATTAAAGACACTGCTTGAATTTGGGGTGTTGGCTCTTTTAAGACCTCTCTTTCTGAAGCCAAAGGCCAGTTGCCATCCAGCTCTGGTGCCTTGCCTGTCCCCAGCTCCCCACAGCAGAGAACGGATCCCTGTCACTGGAGTTTCACACTGGACGAGGGCACGGCTACACCCTGACCACACTCAGCCTCAAACACACAAAGCACAGATGACGACCTGGAGAACATGCCCCAGAGAAAGACAAGGAGCTACTGGAGAGGGTTCAGTGGATGCCACAAAGATGGTGAGGGGTCTGGAGTATCTCTCTGATAACAGCCCCTGGGAGCTGGACTTGGCTAGACTGGAGAAGAGAAGACTGAGAGGGAATCTCATCAATCCACACGAGTATCTCCAAGATGGGAGTCAAGAGGATGGTTCCAGACGCTTTTTGGTGCTGCCCAGAGACAGGACGAGGAGCAATGGCCCTAAACTAAACCACACGAAGTTCCACCTCGACATAAGGCAGAACTTCTTCCCATGGAAGGTGGCAGAGCCCTGGAACAGCTGCCCAGGGAGGGTGCGGAGTTTCTGTGTCTGGAGACATTCCAGACCCACCCGGACCAAGTGACACCGGAGTTGCACCGGGTGATCCCCAAGAGGTCCCTTCCAGCCCTGACCATCCCGTGATTGAGGGAGAGGCACCGGGAACGCACCTCCAGCCGGCAGGAAACCACCACCGCCCCGCCCGCTCCGAAGCCGAAGTTCGGCCCGGGCCCAAGGCGCGGCCACGAGGCGCCGGCACCGGGACCCGCGGCGGCGGCCTGGGGACCCCCCGCCCCCTCAACGCGGCCCTCACTCACCCTCTGTCACCTCCAGCACCTTCACCTGCTCCTCAGCAGCGGCTCGCACCGCCTGCACCGGGCACAGGATCCCTGTCAGCGTCTCCACCAGCGCCTCCTTCAAGCCCTGCGCCACCGGCCCCGCTCCGGGCCCGCCGCCGCCTCCCGCCATCGCCGCCCCCTCCGCGGGCCGCGCGCGCCAAACGCGGGGCGCGCGGGGAGGAGGGGCCGCGGGGGCCGCGGCGCGAAGCGCCCCCTGGCGGCGCGGAGGACCGCGCCGGCCGTGAGGGGTGGGGGGAGTCCCTGAGGGTCGGGGGGTCCCAGACAGGGACGGGGAAAGCAAGGGCTGGGGAACGACTGTCAGGGATTGCTGGTTATAACAGCCAGAGGGCTGGGGGGGGTAACAAGCTGCGAGAAAGAACAAGACCTGGCTGGAGAAGGGGCCGTGCAGAGATTTTTTTTTTTTTTCCGAGACAAACATCCTTGTTTGTAGTTCCTGGGGATCAGCATAGCACGGCACAGGGGCAGGAATGGGGCCGGGAAGGGGCATGGGCTGTACAGGGGGATCCAGACCGCCCAAGACCCCAGAGGCTCCAGCCCGTTTCCAGAAAGGTCTGAAGGAATGGGCTGAGCGTGAGAACTCGTCTGAAGGGAGAGCGAGAAACCTGCCCCTGGAGCGGGGAATCCTGCCCATGGAAAGGGCAGTGCTCCCAGGACCCTGGACATCCCATCGCTTGGATCGACACAGCTGGATCAACACGCCAGAACCAGGACTGGGGATCTCTTTTTCTCTCTTCCTTTATTTTTCTCTCTCCCTCTTTAATCCACCTTCCTCTCTTCTTTCTCTTCCCTTTCTCCCTACCCCTTCACCCAAACCCCACTGCCATGTGCTCATATGTTATCAACTTCCACGCCAAGTGTGTGATGTCCTAATGAAGCTTCCTGAGTTTTTGCAGACCCTCTGACTTTTTGTCGTTCCTTTCCACCACGGGCACTCACGAATCTTGGGTGCTCCCTTCCCCTTAAGGGTGGGATGTCACAGGGGGGAGGCCCCTGGAGCAGGAACCGTGACCGGACTGAGTCCCTCACGCCCCTTTTCCCGCACACTGATGGGGTGACCACCCAGTGTGAGCCTTGAGGAGCCCACCTGTGTTTTCTGCAGCTCTTTATTTAGGAATTATAAGCGATTTTACAAAGCGTTACCATCATTACAAAGCAGTATTGACATACACAAAGTGGGCTTCTTGCCTGAGGCACCAAACGCTGGCGGGGCAGGATCATGTATTTTTCTCTCTTTTTCTTTCCAATCCAAAATGCTGCTTCTGCTGGAGGAATAAATGCATGGCTTCTCAAAGCCCGGGGGCATTGCTCATCTCTGCACTGTCCCAGGATTTTGGCTTAGTGGAAAATGGGAGTTCCTGCTGCACCAAAATCAGTGAGGCAGGAGGTCCAGGTCTCTGCTCCCAGGGAACAGGGGGCAAGACAAGGGGAAACAGCCTCAAGTTGCTCCAGGGGAGGTTTAGGTTGGATATTGGGGAAAATTGCTTCCCTGAAAGGGTGGTCAGGCACTGGCCCAGGCTGCCCAGGGCAGTGGTGGAGTCACCATCCCTAGAAGTGTTCAAAAGGTCTGTGGCTGTGGCACTTGGAGACGTGGGTTAGTGGTGACTGTGGCAGTGTTAGTTAATGGTTGGACTCTGATCTTAGAAGGCTTTTCCAACCTTCATGATTCTGTGATTCTCTGATGCCATCACACCAGTCTATCACTGGCACTCAGTGCTGCCTGGCCAACAGCAGGTCTGACACGTCTCTGCAAGTATTTGTTAAGGGGCAAAAATGATCACAATGGGAATTGTTTTCTCTGCCTTGCAAAGATGTTGTGAAAACCGAGGCTGCGTTTCAGGGAGAGGAGGGTATCCCAGAGCAATGCCTGTCCAGCCCATCATCCTTTTGCTGAAGTGACTGAATAACCACTCTGAATGCACCAACTCATCCTTCTATAGTTGTAGAAATTCCATTTATTTAAATCTTCCAGGCTTTTCCAGGTTTGAATTCTCACCAGTCTGTACATTGCACGGGCTCTTCCCAGGTTTCTGTGGGGATGCTCCTGCAAACCCAGCACGCAGAGCTCCCTGATCAAACACTGCACACTCTGCCTCCAAGCTGAATGGTTCTGACATTCACCTCCTCCGATGCACTTTAGGGAAGACAGTTCAGTCACCACAAAAAGATATTCTTGGCATGAAAAGGTATTTTATGATGAACTCCTTGTTTCCTCCTGTGCTGTTTCAGCTCACAGGCAAGGCACAGGAGCTTTGAGCTCCCCTGCAGACCTGCACCAAGGAAAACCCCACAGGAAGATGTGCAGCAGGCATGGGACTGGTGGGACCAGCAAAAATCCCCCAAGAAAAACTGGGGCAGCACATGGAGCAGGCAAAGCACCAGCCTGAGTTACAAGGCATTAGCCTGACCTAGTCCCTGCTTGGTTAAAACTTAACTCCAGGCAGCAACAAAAACATGAAACCCCCAATCCCAACAGACATTGAAGCAGCCCAAACACCCAACAAACACTCTCCAACATGGGGTTTATCTTCAATGACCCCTGGATGATGGAGTGACTCTTTGAGTGAATTCCATGCTCTGGAGACAGGGACCTGCTGGTTTTACTTATACGTTTAGATGCACAGCTCACACAGATTTCAAGGGGCAAGCATACACACACACACGTATATATATATAAAATCTGGCTTAGTATTGTGATTAAACAGCCAAATTCCTTTAAAAACATTGCTGTAAGCGGCAGGATTAACAAAACTTTCAGAACCTGAAGAATTGAGGTGCAAAAGGAACCTTCGTGAAGCTGCACCTCTGAATTTAGGGTGCGTCACTATTTCTTTTCAACCACCTTGCAGCAAACCTGCCTCTCAGCAGGTGGAATTTTGGACCCAGCAGCATTATCACATCAATATATCACATCAGCACACAGACTTCTCTTTTTTTCATGAAATATTTGCTCCTTCTACCCAAGCCCCTTTTTGCTGGAACCTCCAATCCCATTTTTGTCTGTCTCTAACAGTGCTGAACCTGCAGTTCCATTACTCTCCTGTGGCTGCTTTATCTCCTCTTCCAGACAAGACTTTTATTTCCAGTGATGCTGCTCTCAGTGAGGGGCTGTTCCTTCATGGACTCACGTGTTCACATCCTCGAGAAGAACTCTCAGCATGCAGCTTGTTCCCTTCTGGAGGAAGGGTAATGCCATTTTGGAGGGCTGTACCACAGCCACAGCCTCTCTCTCAGAGCAGCACACTCATTTCCAGGCTCACAGAAGAGCCATCCCAGCTCCTTCATGTTGCTTCCAGGTTGCTCCTGCTGTGTGTGGATTCCGGGGACAGTCCCTTCCTGAATCCCGTGTAGTCGTGTCCTGCAGACACATCTCCAGCAGAAACATTAATTGTTGCTGTTTGTTGGTGTGTCGTGTGCCTGGCAGGGCCCTGCCTGCAGCTGAACCCCTGCTGTAAGCCCCCCTTCCCTGAGCTGCACTGACCCCCAGCAACACAGACCAGTCTGTGCCAGGCTTGATCCAGCGTTTGTTTCAGAGCAGGTTTTTCCACAGCTCGGACTGTTATCTCAGCATTGCACAAAGATTCTTCCAACTAAAAAGAGAAAAAAAAATCCCAAATCTCAAAACATCCTTTTGGTACTTAAATAAAAAGAACCAGTCACACCCTGGAAGCATAGACACAACTAAAGCACATGGGCTTAAGGTTGTCTCCCCCACCCCAAAGCTTTCAGATGGATCATCTGGGCCAGGCTGAAGATTCCTTTAATGGTTAAAAATGAACAATGTTTAAAAAAAACCAAACCCAAAGCAAATCCCCGGGGGATCAAATTCCTGCACAGTTCTGATCCCACCCACAGACCCATCACATCATTGTCAGCCACAGATGCTCCAAGGCTCTGCCCCACCCAGTGACTCCTTGTGCTCCTGCCCATGGGAAAAGGGCTAAAACTAGGAGGGGAAAAAACTTACCAGCAAATTCCTCTCAGTGACGAGTGGAGGGGACACAAACCCCACCAGGGTTCTGGTGATGACAGGATGTCACACAGAGAGTGAACTCTACGATACAAAGATCTCCAGCCCTCCCATCTCCCAGGGCTCCACAAGTTCCACCTCTGGCAGGCCTTGGAGCCACACTCCTGTCACCAGGCCATTTCCAGCTGTGCTCTGCAGTAGTGATTGCTCTCTAAAGGATTTTGGGTGCAGCCCCATGTGTGAATTGCCTTGTGGGCCTAAATACCCAACATCTCCTGCTCAAGGGTCCAGTCCTCTCCGGCAGCACTGCAGCACCACACCTGAACAGCCTTTGGGAGAATCAGAACCATTCCAGAAATGTCCTTATTCCTCGGTTTTTTAGGGTACATGCAGGCAGAAGCAGCTGAAGGGAGCCACAGCCTGGGCTGTGCGGAGCCAGCTCACCAAGGGCCACAGGGAAGGTCAGTGTGGCCACCAGCCCAGGCTCTGTGGCCACCAGTCTGGGCTGTGGGAGAAGGTCTCTCCTTCGACTCAGCTGGGCAGGGCTGGCAGGAGGAGCTGCCCCACACCTTTGCCTCCTGCATGAAACCCCCATTCCCACCCCTGCCAAGTCCCAAACTGTACTTTCAAATCCTTTGTTCAATCAACCTGCAAATAATTTCAGCCTTGGAAAAGCTTTGTAAAAAACTTGAGTTTTTTTTTTCTTTTTGGTGTGAACAACGTTTTGACCTGCCTTCTCCTTCCAAATCTGAACAGAGGAGGGAGGTCAGGAAACACCACGGCGTCTGCATGGCTGTTTTGGAAGATGAATCTGTTGGCTAAGAGAACCCATTGATGCAATCAGTGTGGATCCAGAGGAAAATAAAACTGCATTTCAAACTCTCTAAAAACACCAACATTTAATTTTATAACATAACCAGGGGTTTATTCCACAATATAAACTGCAACATTTGATACAAGCTACCCAAAAAAGGAGAAAGCCAAAATACAGCTGTGGCAATTACTTTACAGATTTTTTTTTCCTGTCTTCTACATCACAGGGCCCTCAGTGACACTAGGATCTAACATTTGCTGTCTGTACACCAACCAATGCTAGAAGCAACACGCTGTTCAATTGTCATTCCAGTCACTGAAACCAGACATAGAAGTTATTGCTCAGATAAATAAACCTAGTCTACGAAAAACAAAGTGGAAAAAAACTAAAGTCTCCAAAGAGTTAACAGAGTAAACAGGGATTTCCTCAAAAGAGGATTATTGGAAAATTCATGGTGCAGGGTTTTTTTTTTGTTTGTTTTTTTGTTGTTTTTTTTTTGCACCCAAACCAAGCTGAATTAAATACGCCGGTAAATCCCAGAGAGGTAACTGAATGCTGTACAGTAAAAGGTGCATGTGTCAAATGCCTTCCAAATCGGTGGAAACCCCTGCAAACAGTCAGCATCTCAAACCTCAACAACCACAAACAGATCAAGGGAAAATACAAAAGTGTCAAAAATTGTTTTGAGTTCTGGAAAATGATCCCATAAGGATAGAAGTAGCACCATTTGCAATCTGGTTTTTAAACCAGCCCCTGTGGCTTAACTGGAAAACTGGGAGAACCTTCTTTACTCAAGTCCTGAATGGTTTATGGGAGTTTTACTTCCGGTACTGTGAGTCCTTCCCCGTGCAGCTGGTGCAGATATAATCCTCCTTCTCGGCCATTTCGGGCGAGATGCCCACACATACCTGGTGGAACCACTGGTTGCAGCTGCCATCGCACTGGACCCAATCGACCTGGTGAAGAACAGACATGGGGTTCAGAGCAGGACCAGGCAACACCCCCCCAGCATCTGTGGGTCATTCTGGGGCTCCTGGTCTACGTAAACGAGTGAGCAATGTCCTGTTCTGCAGCTGCCTGGTGCTGGGCATTCACTTGCTCATTGCTCTCTGGAGATGTGGGCAGGGCACACTCCCGCTTATCCCCCCTCTTGCTTGCCCAACTACCACGGACTCAACTTCTCCATGGCCCTCCCAGACACCTGGGGCTGTCCCTCTCCTTCATGCCCAGCCTGGAAGGACCTGTGCAGAGCCCAAAGCACTGCCCCCACCCACACCTGTATCCCAAGAGCAGAGATGGACATGGTGTTTGCACAGCCCCACCTCCCCCTTCCCATTCCGTGCAGATGTTCTGACGTGGCACAGCTGCTCCAGGGGACGTGGGATCAGTCCTACCAAACCCGGCCACAGGAGCAGGGGCAGGTGGGATCAGTCTCACAGAGACTGGCCCTGGGTGACCCTCATGAACAACAGCGCTTCTGCCGTCAAACGGTTCCCGGGCAGCTCCTTGTCCCAGATCCCAGCACTTGGAACACCACTGTGGGTCTGCCTGTACTGACCTCCTCTCCCTCGGGCTGGAGGCAGTTCAGGGCTGGGCAGATGGCATCCTCGTCCTCAGAGTCCTCCTGCTCGGAGAACGACATGTCTGAGGGGACCAAGTGACTCTCGCTGGAACGCTGCAGCTCCAGGAGCCGCTCCCGCTCTCTCTCCAGTTTGTTACTGCACAGATCCTTTGAGTGACTCAGTTTCAGTTTCTTCTTTTTAGGTGTTCTCATCTTTTTTACTCTCGCTCTCTTCTCACCGCAGAAGGTCTCTCTCTCAAAGCGCCGCTTCAGTTTTCTCTCCATGTAACTCATCCCATCCTTCTTGCCTCGGCAACACTCATTCTATTGGAAAGACAGTTTGGCAAGGTTCTAAGTATGCAACTAACACCCATTGTCCTTTTATTCCATACCTGATTTTTGGAATAGGCTTAAGTGCAGTATTTGACAGTGCTGCCTTTTCAGCAGCCTGAGAGGAGCCAAGGGCAGGGTCAGGTCCCAGGGACAGAACTTAGAGAGAAAACTACTCTCATTTCCTGCCTCTGAGCCGACAACTTCCACAGCAGCTCCCCTGGAAAACCTCCACACAGGACAAGAGTCAAGTGTTCAAGGCCAGGATGGGGCTTGGAGCAATCTGGTCTAGTGGAAGGTGTCCCTGCCCAGGGCAGGAGGTGGAATGAGATGAGCTTTAAGGTCCCTTCCAACCCAAACTAGTCTAGGATTCTACAATTCTATGAAATCAGGACAGATGTATTTAAAGAACAGAGAGTGACCATAAAAAATAGATCCAAATTTCAAAAATATATCAGGCCACAAATTATATTCAATAATTTGTAACCAATTTGTTATCAACTTCTTGATTCCTTTTGAACAAGGAAAATGTATTTTCATGGAAGTGCAGCCACAAACCCCTGTAAAGCTCACGGGCTGAGGCAGAGCCCCTGCCCCATAGTGACCCAGCCCAGTGCTGCTGTTGGACACTTGCCTTTTCGTTTGTGGGTGCCCCTGGTGATCTCTGCTCCGGCTGCAGAGCAGGGCTCTGCTTTGTGAACAGGGTCTGGTACAGCTCCTGGATTTCGGGCAAAGAAACCTGCAGCAGCTGGGCCTCCATCATCAGCTCATCCAGCTCGGTGCTAATGACTGGTGTGAAAGACAGAGAGAACAGGGATTCTTCAGTGCCAGCACTGATGAGAACTGCACAGATAATGAAAATTCTCTGGTAGCATATTAAAAGACGGTGAGAGGCTTTAAATCTGAAACTGTATGAATCAGCTCTTATCTGTTCCCCCTTGACTGCTCCTTTTTAAGAGCAGGGTTAAAAGGAAAGATAAAAGCTTGCACAGAAGTTCCCGCACTGTGGCTCAGCACCCTGCCATGCTCCCATTTCCTGCTGGTTCAAGGATAAGCCATGGCCATCGTTCCTGGCAACTTCTCCTGCTTCTGGAGCTACAAGAGTGTGATGATCCCCTCACTACTGAACAAACTGCCTGAGATCCATAAGCGAAGCCAAGACAGGAGAGGAAGGAGGGCTGAGAGCATGAGCCTGGCAACTGAGTTCTGCTCTACAGTCACCACTCACTGCTGCTGCCAGCTCCAGTTCCAGCTGGGGAGGTCAAAATGATAGTGTAAATAACAGCTTTTTAATACAGTACAACTCAAACATGGCCTGAAAAATAAACCTGGTGACACAAGAACTGCCTTATTTGATGTGAACTGTGACACTGCACTGAAATGTCTTGCGTAACACTGAGCTGCACTGACTCAAAAGCTTGAAGGTAAGACTTGTGTCCCTTGAGCATTATGCATCAGGAAGCAAGAAATTATTAATAACTTCTTTTACAGTCATCAAATGATGCCTGTCTGTTTTAGTCCAACCCACACGGTCTGAGGTGGGGAGAGTGCAGAGCCTGCACTGAGTGACCCTGGCACAGCAGCCCCACAGCGGCTGAGGGAGCTCCAATCTCTGACTCTGTGACAGTTGCGCTGCAGCAAAGCTTACACGGACTCATGTCCTGTGGATCAAGTACCCCATGGCCTCCTGCACCATCTCCCTGCTGTCCCCATCCACCTCCTACATGTCCAGTGGTCTGTCCCCTCCTTTCTCCCTCCTGCAGCTTGGCTGGGGCCACAGCCCGTGGTGAGCTGTTCATGTGAGAAGGGACCAGCTCTCCTCATACCTCTTGCCCCATTGTGCCACATCTTTTCATTACATGTGGGAAATCTGTATCCTTGAGCAATGCACCCCTCTGCCAGAGCTGGACATTGAGCTCCTGAGTTGTGAGGGGATGGAGGAACCATCAGATGTGCTGCCTGCTCAGCCATTTCCTGGTGACCAGGACATGCTGCCCCCTCCACCAAACACAAAGAAAAAGAAAGGTGGGAAAAAACCCCCAAATCAAAGTGAAGATTACAAACCATGAAGTGGGATGCAGTGCTGTCCTGTAGAGAATGGAGAATGCAAATAGATGGTTCTGTTATCCCAGTCATGAGGCATGGAGAATGACATTGCTCCAATTGTCTGGGACACCTAGAAAACAAAATGCACATCGTTTCACTAAATGTGTGGTTTGAAGTTTGGAATAACTGTGACAGAACCAACACTTGTTTCTCTTACTGAAATCTTGTATCTCCATGTCCTGATGGGACCAGACACCAGGTATCAGCCCTGCTCTGCCTGTGCATGGACATGGCAACAGCAAACCCTGCGCTCCCAGAGCCAGGGCCAGTGCTGCACTGGCACTGCCAGAGCCATCTCACCAGCTGCCTTCCACAACACCCTCTCCCTCACCAACCCAAGTGCCTGGGCCCCTTGCAGAATCTGGGTCTCTTCAATTCCCACAGCTGCCTTCTAATGAATTTTTCAAGCTCCACATTCCTCACTTTGGCTAGTGCCAAAGCAGCCCAAGTCCAGTGGTTACTGTGAAGAGCTTTCTCTTGGGGAAGTGAGGGTTGGATTAGCCCAGATGACAGGGAAAACAGAATTGGAGCAGGACAGCCAGCCATGCTGAGATACTGGATTCTCCAGAAGCCCACCTCAAATCCATCAAAACTGAAATTTCAGCTCACACCTGTGCCGAGGTGGCTCTGGAGGCCTCCCCTGTCCTGCCACAGCACCACTGGCTCCAGAAGGGTCCCTGGCTCAGGCAGAGAGAGGGACCCAGGCTGATGCACAGGGTCAGATGCTCTTCTACTGAGCTTCCCAGGGACCTCCGATTTGGGAAATGCAGTCACAAGGACCTCCACTAGCTCTGCCGGAGATACCCTGATTTGGGAGGTTAAATGACTTGAGATCCACACCCCTCAAAAACGGTTACACTGCTCTCAGGTGGGAGGAACCTCATGGTTCCATGCTGAGCTAATACCAGTGTGCTCATAGAACTAAACTCTGTTTCCATTTCAAGCCCAAACATCAACTTACATGCCCAAATTCCAGGCCTATCCTTTTCAGCTACAATAGTTGATCTAGTAAAAAGATACTTTCAGACCTAAATGACCTGAAAAATTCTCTCAGCTGTCTAAAGATAGTTTTAATTTTTAAATCTAGGCTTGTTTGCTTGAAAAATTTGGTCACCACAAGCCACTGGTACTGCTGGGTGACTGAGAAGCAGCTGTAACACTCCCTCAGGCATATGTGGTATGTTTTGTCCTTTAATGTAACTGAACATGAAAACACAAAACCAGCCTAACTGTAACTGGGCTGGACTAAGGTATTTCAATCAAAAAGTAAAAGCAACAGAGTGCATTCCATTTTGAGGTGTTTCATGTTCTTTATACTGCATGGAGCTTTTATTTATGATTTTTTTCTGCATTTGTTATCCCAGGAGAGCTGTTTAACCCCTTTCCCTCTTTCCCTGTGCTTCTTGCTGAAAGATCTTTACTGGAGGAAGACAAATTCCCTCATGACTCCATCTGAAACAGCTACTGTGGCTCAACTCAGCAATACAAGCAGAATATTCAGCTTGGGAGAGGGCTAGTGGAAGTGAGAAGGAAGAGGAGCAGTAAGGGATGAAGACACTTTGTTAAAAACAATCTTTTCTGAGAGCCAAGCTGGTAACACACAGGACAGTTTGTGCCTCTGTTAGTAATTCTCGACACTTAAAACTCTCTTTAAATACTTGTAAGAACAGAATATAAAGACTAATTGAATAATGAATAATAAGCACTCCAGAAACAACAGCTCCAGCAGCTCTGTGTGTCGCAGCAGAGCGTAGAAGCGGGAGGAGGAGAGGGGGGAACAGGCTCTTTGGGAGGAATTGTTCCTGGACGTCAGCAGAAGGGGACACGAAGCTGCTGCTGGAACACACACACATCCTGGCTAACGGGCACAGCAGGACCCAGCTCCCTACAGCTGTGAAGCGGGACACGAACCCTCTGCCTCAGCGGGATCTGCAGGGAGCTGCACTGAACCCAAACCCAGAACAGTGTCACAGCCTGTCCTTGCTGACCTCACCTCCCAGCACCAGGAAGCCCAGCCCAGTCTCACCTTGTTTGTCTCCGGCAGCTGGCCCGCCGAGGGCTGCCACCGGCTGTACAGTAATCCTGAGCCAACTTTGTCCTGGATGCGTTTGAGATTCCCTGAATATAACATTTGTTGTGCTCTGTGCTGCCAGTTCACAGTTCTCTCGATCATGTACCGCAGGGCGTCCCCCTCAGGCAGCCTGACGCGGATGCGCTGCAGGGAGGCCAACAGCGGCAAGATCTTCTCTAGAGGCGGCTTTTCGGATCGGCGGCAGTGTGGACACAGCCACACCCGGGGTCCCTGCAAGACGCTGGGCACCGAAACACAGCCGGTGTGGAAGAACCCTCTGCAGAGCTCGCACTGGATCATGGGGGCAGCCGGCTCCTTCTGGCACAGACACACTTTCAGCTCGGCGTCCTCCTCACTCGACAGCACCTTCACCTCGTTCGCTGCTCGCAGGGCACGTAGCGCTTCCATCTCCCTCAGCCGGGCTTCTCCAAGCGTGGCCATCTGAAAGGGATCCAAAGGTCATCCCCAAAGGAACACTGCTCATTACAAACAGGGTGCCCTCTGCTCCATCACTCTTCAGACACGCCAGCGACTGTCCCGGACCGTTACAACACTCCTCACACCCCTGCAACGCCTCCAGAGCTCTCAACCTCTGAACTGCAGCACTAGTGGAGGTGGAGGAGCAGTGATGGGGATGGAGGGACAGCAGTGGGGATGTGCAGTGGTGTGACTTCAGTTCCCTTCCATTTTCTCATAAGGCCCAGAGATACAAAGCTTATTCCTTTGTAATAATACAGCTCCTAACCCCCTCTCTGTTCCAATCCTTTGTGTTTTGTACTAAAAAAAACATAGCCTGCCTTAAAGCAGCTCAAATCCTGAAGAAGTGCAGGTTTGGATTGCGGGTACTTCTCTGTGAACATTAGTCAGACTCTGCATAATCATAAAAGGTGCCTGGGCAGGTTTCACAAACACAAATGCACCTCCAAGCCCCTGCTCTGCACACACTGCCCACTGCTCAGGGCCATGCCCTGACCTATGGACTTGCTATGGGGGTTGTGAAGAGCAAGCAAAGTCCAGGTGTACCCTGAGTGTGCTGTTTGCCCTCTCTACACCTTCTCATGATCCTTTTTTCAAGAATCTTTAGCATTAGTTACTATAAAGACAGTAGAGTGCCTGACTCTCACCTCTGCGACCCGGGTTCGATTCCCGGCCCCCTGGGCAGGTGGAGCTCGTCAGCCTTGGTAGGCAATCCACCTAAGAGAAGGTCACTCTAAACAAACCTACATCCTGGGGACCTCACTGCCACTGTCCAAGCTTTGCTCGGCCCCGGCAGATGAACCTCAGGACTAAAGGGTGGGCTCAGTTCAGCGCACGCTGTGTCTCACCTAAAAATCCACTGCGCAGGCTGGAAGGGTTAATGACCTTTCCCAAATCTTCGCTCGCGAAGACTGGCCATTATATTATTATTTATATATTTCAGTTCCATAAAGGCTGTTCATAGCAGCTGCAACTAATTAATTCTATGCATTTTATTATGGGTCACAACTTATAACAGGAGGGTTTATCAATACATACAAAATGGTTATTTCCCACATCATGGCTTTCAAGTGTGATGCCTGGACTAAAGTCAGCCCTGGAAAAATGAGAGAGCTGTGTCCATCCTGGACAGATGTGTGACTAGGGCACAGCACATTGTGACATGCACACAGGTGCTGAGCCAGGCCAGGAGTGCCCAAAACTCACTGTGGGAAGGTTCTGGTTCCCTTTGTGTGTCAGAAGAAACCCTGCCACCCTGAATGACTGCACTTTCCTAGGTGCAGCCCGTGTGAGTGCCCTGGATCTCCTTAACAAGAGGTGATGGAGTGGCAGAGGGACAGGTGGGACTGGGGACCCAGCCTGTCCCAGTTAGTGCTGGCTCTAACTCTGCCCTTCAGTCAAGGGAGGCCAAAACCAATGCATGTACAGGTTTTAAGTAATTGCCATGGGTCAAAACTTAAATGGACATTAAAGGGACAGTTACATTCAAACTCCATCCATTGAACCCACTGCTTGTTACCCACAGGACTTCATTACCTGACCACAGGGGAGGCTCTGCAATAGGTCAGCTGGGAGGATGCCCTTTCCCACCAGCAGACTGAGTCTGCTCCACCCAGAGTAGTGTTTTAGTGACTCCATAATACATGAGGTTTTCCTTTAATTATTCAGAGTGTTTATTTTAATTATAAATGGTGCTGGGTTATGGTGTTCTTTGAAAGGATCAGACCTGGGCAAACCCATCTTTAATAAGGTTTAGATATGGTGGGGGAAAACGGGTCTCTATTTTTTGTTTTCCTGTGCTTTGCTCGGCTACAGGCACTGCCTGGCAAACTGTGAGGCTGCTTCATGCACAAAGCAACACACGTCGTTTCCACTGAAAGCAATTTTGGCAAGTCTAAAGCAAGCACAGAAAAGTGCAGTCCCAAAAGTCCTGCAGAGCAGCACAGGAGGAGGAATAGGGTGAAAGCCACACTTCTGCACGGGGGACAAACAGAAACAAGGATTCAAGGAGCTCAGAGGAAGCTCCATTTTGGAAATATCTGGGCCACGTACCGCGGACGCCGTGTCCTTGCTCTCAGAGAGCGCCCGCTCCAGGTCACTCAGCGTTTCCAGCTTAGTGCTTTTCTTCTTGCCACTCGGCACTGGCTCCTTCAGCTTCTTCTGCTTCCTCTTCAGACTGAGCATTCCGATGTCACACCAGGGACACAACACCTGAGGGACAGAGCAGCAGTGTCACAACTCCAGTGTTCCTAATGCTCCGCCCTGCCCTAACGCAGCCACAGGAGACTGGTGAGAACTGAAGTTCCTGCACTTATTCCATCCAAGATCTGAGGGACTAGGATGAGGTTACCTGGAAGGTGGGGACAGCTGGAAGGTTGAAACTTCAGTTTTATAAAATGGCCAGACCCAAACACCCTGCATTTCACCCAAATGGCCAGACCCAAACACCCTGCATTTCACCCAAACTGCTGGTACACAGAGACACCCGAGACACTAAACAGCCTTCATGGGATTGAAACTGCAAACCCTGGAAAAAACCAGATTCCAGGGACTGTCCTGCATTCCCATCTGTCCTGATGGGAGAGGAGGACTGGGGGAGTCAGAGGGGCTCGGTGTAGGGCAGAGTGTGGATTGCTCAAGGACTGCAGGTGTGACACCACCCCCTCCAAATGCAGAGGGGCAGAGAATGCAGCTACAGCCTGACACCGAGCCTGAGGAGGATGGAGCAGGTATGAACTGCACACCTGCAGCTTGGCCTGATGCACTGGAGTAAATCCAGAGCCACAGATCTGTCAATATTCCCATACTAATATGGAAGATGTCAGACACTGGCACTGCCTGCTCTTGTTAGCTACTGATTAAGAAGAACAGAGAAAGCATACCTAAATCTTAAGCATATCAAAAATTTAAAACTATCATTAAAAGTATTGGTTGCTAATGAAAATGATATTAAAATAATTCATATACTCCTAAAGCAATTCTGCAAATATACTTAATATTTCCTGCTCCTTCCTGAGGTCACACTGTAGCTCTGTGTACCTGTGCTGTGACTGTCAGGGCTGATCTCCAGAGCTGGGATCTCTTACCTCCAGAAGGGAATACGGAGAGTTCTCGCACAGGAATGTGTTGGCTGCACATTCCTTCCATGCCTGCACTTCGGACACCAGGGCCTCCAGCCTCGGCAGGTAATCCAGGTGCACTGGGATGGAGCGACCTCTCGTGACAAGCTCCGCCAGCGTGTCCAGCACGGGCACACGTCCCCCAACCTGCAGGGTTGTAAATTAGGAAATCCTCCATGTACACAGGACAGAGAACTGCCCTGAGTCCCAGCAGCCACTCAGTGAACTGAAGGCAGAGCTCGTAAAAATGAATTTACTGCTCAAACACCTCAGTCACCTCCACAGCTGTTAATCCAACATTTGTGCTGCTTGTGTGCGAGTCAGACTACACAAACAAAACTAACACCACACTGGGGGGTGGAAGGAAGAACACACTTCCCAAATGACAAAAAAAACCCCAAAAAAACCCCAGAGACTGCCAGCAATATAAGCAACCTCACAATCTCACGCTCTGCATTCACAGCAGAAAATGGAAATATTCTGAAATCATAGAATCACAATCATTAATGTTGGAAAGGACCTCCAAGATTATCAAGTCCAGCCATTAACTCAGCACTTCCAAGGCCACCACTAACCAGGTGTCACGTCCACACACTTTTTAAATCTCTCTGTGACTCCACTAACCCTGGGCAGCCTGTGCCAGGGCTTGACCACCCTTGCAGGGAAGAAATTTTCCAAATATCCAACCTGAACCTCCCCTGGTGCAACTTGAGGCCATTTCCTCTTGTCCTGTAACTGTTACCTGGGAGAAGAGCCCGACCCCCACCTGGCTCCAGCCTCCTGTCAGGTAACTGTAGGGAGCAACAGCACCAGAAGCAAGTCCAACCCGGTCCATGCCAGGCCAAGAACCATCTCCAGTATCCCGTGTGCCATTTGGGAGGGAGCTCTGGCCGTTCCCCTGGCAGCCCACGCCTCGGGCCATGCAGGTACAACACACCCAGAAGTGAAGTGGCACCAAGATTTAATTCCAGAGGTAATTTCTGGAATGGGCAGGGATGTGGGACTGGAAAACTACTCCCCCAGAGCAATCCCAACACCTCTAGCAGCAACATCCCAGCTACCAACCTCCTGATACCAAGAACGTACCTCACAGCGACCACAGGCATTTACTAAAACCCTCACAGAACTGAAGCAAAAATTCTTGGCACAGACAGACACATTTTTCCATATTCAGGAGGCAAAATTTCAGTGTCCAGACCAAGAAATTTTCAAATGCCAAGAATAATTCGCTTAAGACCTTTCAAGAAAGCCCTCAAACAAAAGTTAGTATAACATGAACTTTATTCCTTCAAAATATTTAAGCCCAGGACAATTACTTTTTAAATAAAAGCTCAAAAGAAGTTTTTATAGGAAGCTCAGTTTAGGCTAAAGAGGCTTGAAAATACTTTTATGTCAGATCAGAGTTCACTTTATGGAAAAAACATGAGGACAAATAAAAATATAAAAAAATATTTGGCAACTTATATTAAAATGTGAAATCTGGGCTATCCCAGTGCCACCCTGGCCTGATCTGGACAGTCTCAACTGACCTCTGACCCAAGCACTCGCAAGGCTGAGCCAGGAACCACTTCTGTATCACCAGACTGTACCTCAGTGTGGTACAAAAGTGTGATTAGCAGGGAATTGTTACTGAGCAAAACTGACCTTAAGGTAAAGTTCCATAATACAGCATCTTTTTAACTTGAGATTTTTGCTAACAGCTCCTTTACAGATTTGACTGCAGTTAGCTGCAAAGGTGAAGGAGCACAGATCAAGTGCAGAACCAAGCAAAAATCAGGGCAGTGAGTGTAACTGCACCATGGCTGAGGGAACAGACAGCACAGACAAGGGAAACACAGAGCACACCCGGGGTCTGGAGCCCCAAAGCACAGCCAGGGTGCAGAGGGTGGCTCTGCTGACCTGGGCAGGGTCACTGCCCCTGCCCAGCAGCCACGAGCACAGTTCATGTACCTGCAGAGCCTCCACCTCCTGTATCCAGTCCTTGGCCTTCTGCACTGCGTCCTTCAGCGCCGCTCCGTTGGGGAGGTAGGCTGGGATCTCCTCCAGTTCCTTCACTGCTGCTGCCAGGCTGCTCAGGGACTGGCGGGGTCTGGGGAGCACAACAGCTCAGATGTGAGATGCTGCATTACAGAGGGGGCTCTTCTACTCACCAGGGCCATTAAAATCAGAGGGTCACGCCAAATAATGGTGTTGTGTCCAGCCCTGGGCTGCACCCAGCACAGCCTGGGCATCGGGAATGCAGGGGAGCTTTAGAAATGTTGGCTCACTCCAGGCTCCTACTAGAAACATTCTCACTCAAGGAAGATTCACCTTTCATTAACTTTTCAATGACAGAACCCTGGATCCTCAAACACTCACCAAAACCCCAACCAGCAGCAGCTGAAAGATTCTGCTTTAGAGGGTTAAACTGCTGAAATTTGGCTTTTCTCTACTTCCCAGTTTGATTTCGTGGTTTTAGAAAGGTACAAACACAACACAGTTCAACATTGGAGGTTAAACCCAAGTTTAGTCAGCTCTGTGCTCTATTAAGTTATTTTAAAACACTGTGGTTAGTAGTGGGTAGGAGATACTCCCATGCTTTTGTAAGTATGAGGCTGGGGCAAAACTGGAAAAAAAGAAAGAAGAGAAGGAGAAAGGAGAAAGGAGAAAGGAGAAAGGAGAAAGGAGAAAGGAGAAAGGAGAAAGGAGAAAGGAGAAAGGAGAAAGGAGAAAGGAGAAAGGAGAAAGGAGAAAGGAGAAAGGAGAAAGGAGAAAGGAGAAAGGAGAAAGGAGAAAGGAGAAAGGAGAAAGGAGAGGAGCAAGGAGAAAGGGGAGGAAAGGAAGGAAAGGGGAAAGGAAAGGAGGAAAGGGGAAACGGAGAAAGGAGAAGGAGAAAGGAGAAAGGAAAGGAGAAAGGAGAAAGGAGAAAGGAGAAAGGAGAAAGGAGAAAGGAGAAAGGAGAAAGGAGAAAGGAGAAAGGAGAAAGGAGAAAGGAGAAAGGAGAAAGGAGAGGAAAAGGAAAAAGGGGAAAGGAAAAAGGGGAAAGGAAAAAGGGGAAAGGAAAAAGGGGAAAGGAAAAAGGGGAAAGGAAAAAGGGAAAGTCGAGAATCTTGAAGGGAAAAACCCAGCACACAAGTTTGCAGCACCCCCATTTTTCTTTAGAAATCAGGAGGTCAAAACAACAAGCAAGAAAATTTTTCTTAGTAAGGATGTATTTGGCCTATTTCCTTCTCCCCTGCACCAACTAATATGGAAAAGTCTCCTCCTTGTTAGTTAGAAATAGTCCTACATGGACTATAAATTTTACCCATTGGTGGTACATATCTAAGCTCCATCTGGACTCGCATCCTCCAGCCTGACACTGGGTGGGAGAAGAAGGTGAAAAAGAAGGAAGAAGCATCTTAAACCTCTTTCTTGTGGTAAAAGGAGAATTTGCATAATGATGGTGGAGCACCACAAACACGGCAAGGCAACCAAAAATGACTCCATGCCTCACTCTCCTTCTCCAGCCCTGCAACCAAAAATGACTCCATGCCTCACTCTCCTTCTCCAGCCCTGTCCCTTCTGGCTGGAACAAGTTTTGCCTTCCTGCTGTGAACTGGATGAACAAAGGGGAGCCTCTTCAGGAGTCATGGCACTTCCATCTGGAACAGCTCATGGAATTCCAAAATGCAACACTGAGATTTAGCTCTACCTGGCCTTTATCAGGTTCCTGGCTTTGTCATCCCAGTGCTCGGACACAGTGAGGAGCTCCTGCAGCTTCGCCATTGCCTTCTCCACCGCCGGGTAGGGCGCGAGTCCCACCCCCGAGTCTATGAGACGCCTCATGTCGTCCAGAGTGAGGGAGTTCTGGTCTGAGGAAGCCAAGTGCACATCCTCGAGCCAGCGGGCCTGCTCCAGGCGCGTCCGCAGCTCGGCCAGCTGGGGCAGGTCGACGTCAAAGTCAAAGCTGACGTCCAGCAGCTCCTGCAGCTCCGCAGCACTGGGCATCTCCTCAGAAAGGAGTTTTTGGCTTTGCTGTTGGAAAGCTTCCACACGGTCAAGAAGGTCCTGAAATACACAGATGCAACAATAAATCAGAGAAAAATCCACTGCCAAGTCACTTAACCATGGAAGTGCAAGGTTAACCATGGAGTGCAGGCTCCTGGCAAACACCCCGCTGCCACACACACAGTGCACGGGCAAACTATCCCAATGTCTGGAACACTTCAACTGTGTCTTCAACAGACAATGTATGTACCAGCACCTCCTCATACATAATGTGGCCACAAGCTTCAGTATCCCAGAACAAGGGAATTCCACCCCCAACTCCTGTGAGCTGAGACAGGTGTCAGAAAGAGGGTTGGGAAGAACAATCTAAAGGGAAATTGAGTGTGCCACAAGTGCTGCTGTCTGGCTTTGTTCTGGAATGGTTCGGAATGGCAGCTGAGGAACAGAAAAGTGAGGATTATGAAGGCTTTGAAGAACACTGGGATGCTCTGGGATTCATTTCTGCTGCTCTGTTAAGGTTTTTGAGCTGCACCTCACAGTGCCAACGAGCCACAGGCATTTTACTCTCTCATGCATTGCTACTCCTTCTCTCTCCGTACACTCTGCAGCTAATCACCCTAAAAGGTACCTCTGGGGCTGTTTGCACTTTTCCCAGGTTAAGGCACAGTCACCCAGAGCAATCCCACTGCCGAGGCTGGGATTATTCTGCATGGAGCATCCTGCCCAGTGCTCCCAGTACTGCCTGAAATGATGTTCCTGCAGGAAGTTCTTCCCTCACAGCTGACACCTTGGCATCTTGCCAGCAAGACTGTTTCCCAGGGTGGGCAGCCTCCCCCAGCATGGAAGAAAGCCTTTATAAGAGACAGATTAAATTGGGAACCCATCTCCAGTTACTGCTGGTCATTTACATTAACAGCGTGATTTACATGACTCCATATAATGGAGGCTTGTTGAGGATGATATAAAGGAACACCCTGACCATATGTGTTTGCTATTTCCCTGTTCAAGAATGCCAGATGGAGAGGAACTGTTTGCATGTCTGGAATTTCCAAACTTCTGCTTTTCAACCAGCAAGAGAACTTCACAGCTCCAGTGCTATAAACAAAAAACTGTAAATAGGATTGTATCAAACCTGATCCACACACTGCAGGGCTGATAAAGCTTCTGAGGCAGCGGCCAAAGCCGAGTTGAACTGGTCTACTCCCATTCAGTTACAACACTGTCTGGTCTCTCAATGCTGTATGGACACTTAAGGGACAGTTCTGGAGCTGGACACAGCATCTCCTGGTTCCAGGTGTCACAAATATGCAAAGCTCTCTCCTTTAAGACAGGAATTGCAGCTGCCCAGACTTTATTTTCCTTTTTTTTTAATTGCCCCTCGGTGTGATATGCAACATTTTGGCAAATTCTGAAGTGAAATTTTGAATTACTTTCAGCTCGTCTGAGGGTTGATCATCTGGGGAGCACAGAAACAGCACCAGCTGTGTGGGGGACACAGTGACCTGACTCCCTGACAGCAGCACATTCTCTACTAGAGCAAAGATTTGGGCAGCCCGGGCTGGGTTTGGCTGGAGTTATCTGTGGGGTTTCCTGGAATGTGGGTAGAGAACATGAGGAGGGATCTAATTACAAGATTATAAGAAAGCTGATTCCAGACTAACAAAGAATGAAGGTGATAAGAGAGAGCTCCCTCAGAGTACTGCAGAGTTTGAATGTTCTCACATTAACCTGGTTTCTCTCAAGAGCAGACCAGTTAACTGACCTCAAACTTTTAACCTGTAGCTTCCCAAGTCATCCTGCTGCTTCTCCTGCACTCCTTTATACAACACTAACACTTTGATTTGCCTGTGTAGTATAAAAATCTGCTGCCCGTGAACTCCAGCAGGTCAGAGCTCCCTTCCTGAATCCCCTGTGCACAAGTCACTCCGGCCTGCCAGTGCACAGGGACTAGTTCTTGGAGCAAACAGTGAGACAGGAGATGGATGCAGTGCAAATCCACCCCTGCAAACGCTCCCGTTCTCTCCTGTAGGATTTCCAAGTTACCTTGAGCAGCGGGGTCTGGCTGAGGACACAGGGCAGGGCATAGAGCTGCCTCACGAACAGCCGCAGCTCGTTCACTGTCAGCTGGTTCTGACACTTCCCTCCTCCGGAGCGGTACCTGCAATGACACGGTTCAGCTTTCCTGGTTACCACTGAAAAAAAATAGAAATAAAATATCTGAACTTCGAGGCCAGGTTTGGACGGGGCTTGGAGCAACCTGGTCTACAGAAGGTGTCCCTGCCCAGAGCAGGGGGTGGAACAAGATGAGCTTTAAACTTCCTTCCAACCCCAAACATCCTAGATTTTTTGGATTCCCTAACATCCGCTCATGATTTCTTGTCAGTCAGGCCTTACTGAGGAATAACAGAATATTCACAAGCACCCAAGCAGCCCAGGGCTCACATACATGAGAAACCTCAGTCTGCCACAGCAGAACGAGCTATTGTTGAAACACTCATATTAAATGGGATTCTGGAACAACTACTCAGCCTGGGAAGGGCACTGGTTATTATGGAATAAAATTAGGCTTTTTTCCAGAACACAAAGCAACTGTGGATAAACTATTCAGTTATGTTGCAATAGCTATTGTAGTCAGCTCTGCCCGTGCCCACACCAAAAGAGAACAAATCCCAATTCTGAATGGGTTTTATATTGACAGGTCGTGTAGGCACTTCTAAAAATCCTCTCTACGCTGAAATCAGCACTTTTATTTTTATCTAAAAGCTTTGTATCAAATGAGTGGCTTAGAAGTGTTAACAAACTGGCCAATATTAAAAACCTCTCTAAACTCAAGCCACTGTTAACGAGGTCTGAGAACCCTGAACAGAAAAGGAAAGAGATCCCTTACAATGCTGGCTCCAACTGAATCCACAGTGTGTCATTTACACAAAAGAGAACAACAGCCCAGCAGGATATGCCAGCACGACTGGAATGTGAACACTATAAAATTAATTTTAATTTACCACTCTGGGTTAAAAATAGGTATTTCTAAAGGATACACAGGATCCCATTGGGAGTTCAAAACCCCACGGTCAGTTGAACAATAAAATGAATGCAAAGCCTCAGGTACAACACAGGTTTCCTTACAGTGTGCTTTGTTCTACTGTTTTCTGTGGAAGCTCTACTGTATCTTCTAGGGAAAGGCACAGGTTTTTAAATACATAAATATTTATTTACATATACATATCTAAATGGCAAAACTGACTCTCACAAGACATTTTTGATAACCAGAAAATACATGAGCCTAAGAAAAAGCCAGACAGAAGCCATCCCACGTCCATCCAGGGTTATTTAATCACAAAGTTCTCCAAGCATAAGGTCTCTAAACTCTTGGAGACTAAGGAGCAGAACAAGTTTCACGAGGCCTAGAGAGGGAAGGGGATGGACAGGGAGAACATCCCTTTATGGCAGCAGGTCAGAAACACTGTGCCCTTTCAGTGCCAGGAGAATGAGGAACACGCTGTGCTCTGGCCCGATTTAGATGTTCACAGAACTTCTTCCAACCAGTATTGGGGGAGGTTTAATCCCCCAGCACTGAGAGAAGCAGAAGAAATAGGGATGTACAGCCCATTTGCATCTCTTCAGGTAATGCAGACAAACTGGTAAGAGTGACAGGATTTAGTCTAAGACAATATCATCATCTCTCCTGGTCTTCTCCCCAGGAACCGCTGTGTTGGTTATACTGGAGGAGATCCTCCCATGTCACTGACTGCCATGACTAACAGGGACAACCTTCCCAGAGGAGCCAAGTCTCCTGCACAACTCTTCCAAATTTGGGATCAGACAAAAATGCTCAGTCCATAATGGAAAGTTTGCCAAAAGCACGAACCAAATTTTAAGCAGAATCCACAATCCTTCCCAACCAACACCTGGCACTCAGCACGATGAAGGCTGCCCAGCATCCTGCAGCTTCAGGCAGATCAATCTGTATTTGATGTAACACTTAATAAGAAATTAAACAGATAATTCTCTTCTTTATATCTGCCTTCACAGGTTATGAGCACTCCCCTCTTCAATCTTTTAAGAAAAAAGATAATCAAGTACCGTGGTTTTTTAAAACTCCTAAAAATTATGAAGACCTGAAACTGGACTTCTCCCAGAAACATGCCAAAAAAAGATCCAAGTAGAAATGGTGAGAGAAGGGCTAAAGCCTCTACTAGAGCAAATGAGAATCTCAGTCCAAGTGCTGCCTTGTCACTGTGTAGAGCAGCACAGGATGATGCCCCAGGGGCTGGCAGGCCCAGTTGTGAGGAAGGCTGAGAGCCTCTCATGGTGACAAGAGAACAGACCTAGTCAAGGAGATGAAGATAAAAATTGCTCCCAGCTCTTCCCAGGCCAAGCAAAGTCAGGGACACATTCAGAGCAGGAAGGACCCATCTGGCACAGAGCAGCTGGGAAGGGCCTGGCTGCTGCTCCCAGTTCAGCATCGAGAGACCTGAGCAAACACCAGGGATGGGAGAACCCAGACGGGGGATGCCAGAAGGAGAAGAGATGGCTCAACACCAAATGAAGGAGAAGATCAGGAGTGAACAAGTCTTTGATGATGGTGCCACAAATGTCCAGGTTGGAAGTTCCCTGCGTGGCTGAAGCCTGTGGGAGTGCTGAATTTCTCATTCCCAGTTGCAATACTTTTATGTTGCTATGACACATAAAAGCAACATATGAAGAGGGGTTTCATCCTCTTGAGTGTGCAAGACAGCAAAGGTGAATTTTTATCAAGTCCCTGCTACAAAGGCTTACACAGAGATCACCAGGAAGGAAGACAAGAATCATGTCTAAATGTGAGAGCAGAATATTCTACTCCAGAAGTCCTTCCAAGCCAGTCTTTGAAGGACTGCAAGAACACAGGAGTGACAAGCTACACAGCTCCTGCTGAGGCAAATAACATGCAGGAACCACACACGTGCAGTTCCACCAGCACAAAAAACAAGTGCTCCAACAAACACCATGTTGTTCAAATCAGCAGAAATGGGTGAAAGTTGTCCAGATGGAAGAAATGAGACTCAATTTTTCCTGGAGTACTCCATACTTAAGACTGTTGGACATGAGCAATACTGTCCTCCACATACATAAACACAACATAAACACAACAGTCCCCTGAGGCTCGATGTGCCCATGGTGAGTGTGGGTGCCATGACCAATGGCCTTAAGCTGAAGGAGAGCACAGTTAGATGGGATATTGGGAAGAAATTCTTCCCTGTGAGGGTGGGGAGGCCCTGGCACAGGTTGCCCAGAGAAGCTGTGGCTTCCCCATCCTTGGAAGTGTCCAAGGCCAGGTTGGACAGGGCTTGGAGCAATCTGGGCTAGTGGAAGGTGTCCCTGCCCATGGCAGGGGGTGGAGCAAGATGATCTTTAGGGTCCTTTCTAACTCCAAACCAGTCTGGGATTCTGTGTGTGAGTGGAGAATGTGCAGTAGAAGATGGTAACTTGTAGATCCTGAGAGAAAGGCTCTTATATCAATACAGGCACAACCAGACTCATGTAATGAGGAGATCTGGCCTTGGCCTTCTGTTCTTCTGGCTCTTTTCAACTTATTTCAGACATGGAAGTGCCAGCAGGACCAGGTAGACAGTTCACAAAGGACGTGTTACTCAAACACTGCCCTACCTTCAAATCTCTTGAGCAAATAACCTGTCTAAAAGATTCAATATAAAGAGCAGGTATTTTTCAGAGTTTTCATACAACATTCCCACTAGCAGCAGCTCAGGGAGTTAAGGCACTTCATTTTTCCACAAGACACAGAGTAATGAATACAATGGCACCTGCACTATGGACAGATTTACAGCCCCCGTGGCACAAAGACAAGTGGACTGTATCTTGTTGGCTGTGACTTTGTACCACACCATTTTTTCCTTTCAGGGAACACTGGAACAAATTTACTGCCCAACTGTCACACATGGAGCAAGAGGAGATTTGAAAGCTCAGAATGTTTAAGTTATTACACAGAGTAAAGGTGAATCTCCCTGTCAAAGACGGCTCTCTTGAGGACATCGAGAGATTCCTCCAATTTTTAAGTCTTGCAGAGCACTGGAGTCCATCACTGGCCACTGACATCCATCTCTGGTGCCTCGATTTTGCTGCAGACACACAGTGACACTTACCTGGTTTGTCTCTTGCCGTTCAGCAGCTGCTGGGCCACTGAGGCACATTTGTCCGCGTCCTGCGTCACCAGCCGGAGGTGTCGCAGCAGGTCGTTGTCTGGAAACTTTTTCATTTCTGATTCTTCTATCAAAGCCTTAAAACTGACGAGACCTGTTGGGAAAGACATTAAGCTAAGAAGTCTCCCTCTGCCATGGATTTCCAGGGTAAGGCTTAGAAACCCAACACATTAAGTGCGTTTCTATTTCTACTCCAGTTTTATTTTGTGTCAAAGTGATTTACAGTCTCGTCACCCAGAGACAGCTTAGCATCATTTCTGGGACTGTAACAGCTGAAATACTCACTTTAAAACATGAAATGACATATGACTTCTTTTGGCTGTCACATAAGAAAAACGTTGCTACTAAAAAACTGAAAAATTAGCCCTTTTTATGTGCTGCAGACAACAGGTTAAGACGCTCACTTTTTTTGTTGTTGATTTTTGCCTCCAGAGCCTCGTTGACGTTGGAAGCCCACTGGTTGTACGACTCCGCGCGCATCTTCAGCGCGTTCATCATCGGGTACAGCTCCTCCAGGGTGTAGCGGTACCTGCAGGCAGCACAGAATTCAAATTGAGACCTACAGCCACACCACGGCTCTTCCTGAGACAATTTCAAAGTTGCAATTACTTCAAAAAGCGATTTCAGCAGGACAATTAAGGAACTGTGAAACTGTCTTAAAGAAAGCTCCATTCACGTAGGACAAAGATCTACCAAATAGCAAAGGAAAGCTGACAACAGGAAGGAAAGCTCTGAAAAGCAAAACAATATGTCCTGGCAAGGACTGGATATAAGGGACAATGACCTTGTTGCTAGAAATAAAAATACAAACTAACTTAGCCAGCAATTTTTGCCATTATAGAGCAAGAAGAGCTGAATGCTGAAGAGAAAGAGGCTTTGTGTGCAAGCACAAAACAGGCCTGTTGTTATGGGGGCACTGGATTTGCAAAGGACTGAAACAGAAACAGAAACCAGCCCTACTGACAGCAAAGCAAGCAGCAGATTACCAAACCACAGTCCCTACACAGACAATAATAACTTCAGATCATGGTATTATTTGCTATCTCAAGCTTACCCCACTTTGTATTTGTAGGTGGGACAGGAGCAGAGGTCCTCAACATGGTACAAGCACACCAACAATCCAGGTTTACAGGGACAATAAACTGCTGACATGAAGCAGGTGGTTTTACACTTCAAACACTGTCGCTCGTCATCAGGGAACAGCTCAAATGTCACCCTCTCTGAGTCGGTCACTCCCTGCAAGACAGTGTTACATCACTTCAAAGCCTAACAAAGAAGTGACTATTCCAAGCTAAAACATCAGAAGGTAAATTTATCAAAGGAATAATGAAGTTTTTAGAAATAAGATATTAAACCTAGGTAGATAGAAATTTTGGTAATGAAAAAACAGCTTTTCTGACTACATTACTGAAAGGAGAAATATTACTTTAAAAGCAACATTTGAACAATATTAAAGGGCAGGTGCTAAAACAAGGTGCACAATAAATGATTCTTTACCCAGGTGGTCCTCTGAAATTCATGACACAGGAAGGAACTATGTACCTCTAAGCCACTGACTCCCCACTAAAAGTACCAGCATGTCCTCACATCACTGTTTCAACTGTTCCTTCATTCATTATAATAAATCCCATCCCTGGAAGTGTTCAAGGCCAGGCTGGACAGGACTTGGAGCAACCTGGTCTAGCGGAAGCTGTCCTTGTCCATGGCAGGAGGGTGGAATGAGATGAGCTTTTAGGTTCCTTCCAACCCAAACTATTATTTCCAACAACTCACCAGTTTATCAACCTTCTCACGCAACCTCTTCTCCTCTTCAATCATAATAGCCATGTCTTTCTGGACCGTAGATGCCACCACAACGTCCAGAACATCTGCTTTGGAAGCCATTTTACAGATCATCTCGTCGTGGGAGAACACACAGTAGCGGTTCAGCAGCCGGTAATGCTCCACGCACTGGCGGCCCAGGGGCAGCTGTGGGACAGACGAGGCATTGGGGGGGTTCAGTTGGACAGTGACATTAATGGCGCTGACTCTTCACACGACTGATCAAAAACTACCCCAGGGAAAGGCCAAGACAAATCTTTCTTGCAGCAATGTTCATACTTCACAGCGTAAAATGAGAGAAATCAAGACAGCACTTTGGCCACAACAACCCCCTGCAGCGCCACAGGCTGGGACAGAGGGGCTGGAGAGCAGCCAGGCAGGAAGGGAGCTGGGAGTGGGGATGGACAGGAAGCTGAACAGGAGCCAGAGTGTGCCCAGGTGGCCAAGAAGGCCAATGGGTCCTGGCCTGGCTCAGGAACAGGGTGGCCAACAGGGCCAGGGAAGTGATTCTGCCCCTGGACTCAGCACTGGTGGGGCCACCCCTGGAGTGCTGTGTCCAGTTCTGGGCCCTCAGCTCAGGAAGGACATGGAGGGGCTGGAGCAGGTCCAGAGAAGAGCAACTAGGCTGGTGAAGGGACTCAAGCACAAGTCCTATGAGGAGAGGCTGAGGGAGCTGGGGGGGCTCAGCCTGGAGAAGAGGAGGCTCAGGGGAGACCTCCTCACTCTCTACAACTCCCTGACAGGAGGGGGGAGCCGGGGGGGGTTGGTCTCTTTTCCCAGGTAACCATCAGCAAGACAAGAGGGTTCGGTCTCAAGTTGTGCCAGGGGAGGTTTAGGTTGGATATTAGGAAGAATTTCTTTCCAGAGAGGGTGCTCAGCCCTTGGAAGGGGCTGCCCAGGGAAGTGGTGGATTCTCCGTCCCTGGAGATTTTTAAAAAGAGACTGGATGTGGCATCAGTGCCATGGGCTGGGAACCACAGCGGGGTTGGATCAAAGGTTGGACTTGATGATCTCGGAGGTCCCTTCCAACCCAGCTGATTCTATGGTTCTAAGTTGTGCACACCAGGAATGCTCATGGCTCTTGCCAGAGGCCTCTGTGGGTATGAACTGTGTAGCTGGGGGGATGTCCTCTCTGGAGAGGCTGTAATTAGGGGCAACTAAATCACCAAACCACAGCAGGCTCAGGAAGACCCAAGATAAAAATACACAGAGGTCAGGGAAGCATCAGAAGGACAAGTACAGGCATCTGCCCTGCTCCCACCACTCGAGGAATGTCCCATCTCAGGCAGGTGCAGGGCACGCTGGGCCTTCTTCTCCCTGACATGGCTTGTTTATGGGGACATAAACTGTGCTGCAGCAGGAGAAACTGCTGACTCTATGCACTACTGAAGTCCCTAACTGGCTGTAGGCAGAGCACAGAATTCACCATGAGCTGGGCAGGTCACTCCCAGCTTTATTTTGAGGTCAGGCAGATAGTGATGTTCAGGGAACAATGAGGTTATGTGCAAGTCCAGAATGAAACTCAGGGAAAGACAAGAGGAAAAACCAAACCAAACCAACTGCCACATGAGCACAGCTGTAGTGCAGAAAGCTTTCTTGCAATATTAAGTCATCTTCCTTTTCTAAGTGATGTTTTTTAAATCTAACAAACTTCTCAGTTGGGCTACACTTACAAATAGCCAGGACCCTTTTGGGGGGGAGAAAAAAAAAAATCAGGAGAAGAGCAACTTGAAATATCGGAAACTTCAAAGGATCTTTCTGAGATCAGACAACACTGTGTGTCTGAGTCATCTGCTGGGAAGGAAAAGTTACTTGTAACTTTGGAGCAACTCTCCTCCATTTGTGTATATTTTAAAGACAAAGAACTTATTCACTAACTGTGACCTAATAACTGCAATGTGTGCCCATCTCTGCTGTTTCAGTGAGCTGAGTGAAGCTTACTGTGAATGAAGTACTGGTCTGCAAACTTTCTGTTTGAACTTGAGAACTTTCTGCTCCCTTCTCACTGGAATGTTTTTCCCTAAAAACCTACAGCACCTCTGCTATCCAAGAGGATGCGCTCACATGAGATGCAATTCCTATTTTTTTGCCCAAGAGGACTGTTTTTAATGTGTGTTACATGTATCACTTGATTTTATCACAGAAGCTAAAAGCAGAAAACATATCCAGGTTGATTTTGGTTTCCAGCTGCAGAAAGTACCTCTTAGAAAATTCCCAGTGCAATAAACTGGGAAATTTCATTTCAGCTTTTGATTTGAGAAGGAATTTGGGAACACAAAAAGGAGCAGACTCCAGCAGCACTGGTGTATCTCGTCCTCCAGGCATGCATGGGACTGTGCTTCCCTCCTGCTGCAAAAGCTCCATCAGCCCTGATGTACAATTCCAAACCAAATCTTTGGAACCAGAGGAAACCCACAGTTCAGCGCACGACAGAAACCCCTTCAGCAAACATCACGCTGCCAGTAACAGGCTTCTTCTGATCAGTGGCCTAGATTTGTGCACCAGCAGTAAATCAGAGCTGTGCAGCAGCTAAGAACAGGTTTGGAACTGCTCACTTAGGGAAAAAACTGGTTTGGAACATACCCAGTCGACGGTGCAGAAGTTCACAGCTTCAGCAAAGTTGAAGCCCTGGTTGAAGCCGCTGTGATAAGCTCTGGGAAAGGTGATCACAAACTCCCCAGCACACTGGTTGGTCCTGTACACCTGGGAGGACAGACAGACCAGTGTTAGCTCACACCTAAACAGAGCTGCAAGGAGAACATGGATTTCCAACTCCCAGTAACTTCTGTGAGGACTTTGAAGCGTTTTAACCCGTAAGCTCAAGAATCACAACTGGCATTTGGTAACAGACCATGTAAAACCCCGGAAAGCAAAGGGTTCCATTCAGCCACACCCCCACTCTGAACAGTTCTAAGTCGGCTTCCTGGGCCTGGTGCACCCCACTGCCTCTGGGCAGGTGCTCAGGGTTGGGGTTAGCACAGATCCAGCTCTCTCCAACGTGCAGCTGAAGGGGAAGAGGAATTGGGAACCTTAAAGTTCATACTGCTGTAAACCTAACACTGTTGGGGCTATACAAGTCAGCATGCAAGCAGTTAGGTCTTCCTGCATCTTTCCATTTTGGAGGCTACCGAAGCATAGGAGACACCAAAAATTTTGCTGCTTTTTCCAGATTTTCCTTTTAAGTCCCAAGGTCAGCTCATCAAAAGCCAATTAAATTGTAAAGGGACATAATTCCCATGAATAATCTAGTATGGAATAAGATGGAAACTGATGAAAAAAATGTTTTTTAAATACCTAAGGACTTATCCAGGAAAAATAAGAGGATGTGGATGACAAATAAAGGAAGAATGGGGTTTGGGCCCCTGACAGAAACTCTATGCAAAAAAAAAAAAAAATGGTGTCTGATTGAACAGACATACAAGAGCTCCTGCCATTGTTCCAAAGGTTGAGCCTAAACCTTCCAGCTGAGACACAGAAACAGAAATATCCAAGATGGATCTCCAGAGAAGAGTCTGCCAGTCATTTCCAAAGGCAATGATTCCACTGCCCATCTGTTCACACTGGCACATTACACTGGATAAGGAAGATGCAGCACACATGGAAACCACCACACCATCTCTGTAATAAAAGTGGCTTCAATTATCAGCTTTAAGTAGAGTTCCAATCAAAGAGGGTTGGGTTGGGGAGTAGCACAGGAGTCCGACACATACAGGCACCCCGTGGGCCATCAAAGTGTTCGGGTTCATTATGGTGACAAGTTGGTGCAAGAGATCTGGCTGGGACTCAAATAGCTCTGGAGCAAGTTTCTTCATTACATCCTCCAGCTGCTCAGCTGCGTACCCTGGGGCTCCATACCACGTTTTAGGCTCCCCCCTGCAAGATTATTAAAAAAAGTTAAATATAAGCAATCTTTAAGTTACATTTTCAGTCTTCTGCTTTAAAATACACCATGTCAAAAGAAGGGCATATCACCAGGAAGGAATGCAAAGGTTCTGTACCTTCTTGAATCTTCACATTTTACACAGGTCCCTCTCCTCCAGATCTGCTTTTAACTGCCTACACTTCTGAGCAGGTGCTTCAAATATTCTGGGGCAGGGGAAATAGTCTGAAGAAGTTCTCACTGAAGTTCTGCTGATTTCAGCACAACTTCAAAACATAAGCTGCTTGTCTTTTCCCATGAACACAAACTCCCTCTTGGGTTAATCAACCAAAGCCAGTTCTTTCTGTCTTGTGCTTAACTGCCATAAAAGCAACACACAGGAAGTAGAAATCAAACTTCCGAATTATGCAAAAGACTTCAAGGGGAAAAACAAATCCATATCCAGAGGAGGAAAAAAAAGAACTTTCAGCACCAGCTTAACCCAAAGCAAGCCAGCTGAGAGAATTAAGGTGATGCAGATGTGTTCCAGCAGATACTGTTTCAGGCTTACACTAGCACTGGCTCCTGCAGCACTGAGATGAAAATGCCTTCAGGGCCTTATAAAGAACGAGGTTAGAAAAGGTCTTTAGAAAGGAAAACAGACAAATCACCTTATCCCAGACTCCTGAGGAGCCGGCAGAGCAAAGCTGACCCAACAGTGTTCTTTTTTTCCAGTAATCATGATGCAATTGGGAGGATTCCAAAAGGAAAGAGTGAAGTGTGAATCCAGAAGCCTATCCCTACCCCTGTATTCACACAGCCCCTGTGCTGGGGGAAGAGGAAAGCCAGCAGGATGGGCTGTGGAGGGGGCACTTACACTGGTATCACAGTTGTTATGCAGTGTTAAATCACTAGGCAGCCTTGGACCTGGTCACCATCCTGGAATAACTCTGCAGCCTTGGACCTGAGCATTGTCCCAGAACAACTCTAGAGATTCATGAAGACCAGCGACAGATGCAACTAAAAACCATCCTGTGTCCAGACCCAACACTGGGTTAGTCAAGACCCAGTTCTGCTCCTCGATATGTGTCAGCACCGAGGAATGAGTGACAGCAGATATGAACTGTGCTAAACTTGGACAGGATACTGGAACTGGCGGTCTCTGGACTTCAGGAGAACAGGTAAGAGAGAGAGACACTATTCTACTGGAGGTGTTGAGGTGCCAGCCCTAGGGACCAGCACACTGCAGGTGGATGGAGGTGACAGTTCCTTCTGACTGCCCCACATCCTGCCTGTAGAAATACCAGCAGCAACTATGATAATTCTTCCTCTGACCAGGACTGACATCTTATTTATTAGTTTCCAAGCCTCTCTGAAGAAGAGATTTGTTTTTTTTCTCCTTTTACCATTTCTAGAACTAACACAGGACTCAGAGTCCTGCAAGAGGGCTACTGCCTTCAGCCCTGGGAAAGTTCTGCTGCTGCAGCCTGGGTCACTTGGGATTAGCTGCTCCCAGTGCTTCATCAGGACATGGGAATGTGGGAGCTCCTCCACGGCATGTGGGAACACTGAGGATGGACACATCATCCCTAGGATTTGCCAGGAACCAGTCCTGACTTCTGGAGTCTTCAGAGTTTGCAGCATTGTCTCTGCAGCAGCAGGTTGTTCAGACCAACTGCTCTGGCCAAGAACAGCTTTAACCTCAACTGCACATTCCTCTCCAATAGGCTAAAACCCCAGACTTAAACCTCTACACTGAAGGGAAATAAAGAAGAATATCCTCAAATGAAAAGATGTCAAGGACTTTCCTGCTGGAGGATAAATTAATTGAAAGCAAGTCAGGAAAATCTCACGTGTATCTGAATGAACATGTGTGTGCACATGCATGTGTACACACTGAAGCACCTTTCTGGCCTTGCTGCAAACACTAATGCAATTTGGGGCACATTATGGAGGGCATAAAGCCATTCTAACAACAGTGAGTGAAGCTCTCCTCGAAGAAATGAAGGTTGTACTGCAAACAAACTCCTCTCCTGCCCACAGCTGTCAGCCCGACTGAAGACCCAGACAAAGGGGAGGAAAAAAGCAGCAACACATGACAAGGAAGATCCTTTTTACCATGTAATCCTGTCACTCCTTTACTTACCCTCACTCAAACATTTGTTTTAGTAACAGTAAGTACCATGAAGGCAAGTGAATTAAGTCACTGGCTCTTTGGTTGCCCTACAGCAGCAGCTATTTCAAGGAGCAGCAACTGAATAACCAACCAAAAAAGGACCCTCTGAACAGCAGCTGGGATGTGGTTTTACTGTTCATGTGAACAGGAAAAGGGAAAGAGCTTGAGGGAAAGAGGTTTCAGGAAGAGTGGCAAGAATAATCCAGACTCTAGGAAATTTGTTGTAAGGTGAGAAGTTCAAGAAGTTCAATCTATTTAGAATATCAAAGAGATGGCAAAGATCTGTCCTGATTACACCTGACAAGTGTTGGCTTGATGAGAGGATTTATGACAGCATGATCCATCTAACAGACAAAACATGCCGGGTCTGAGTCGTTAGCTGAAGTTAAGATGACTTTTAAAAAAAAAAAACTGGCATGGTTTTTAGTTTACATTGAGCATAATAAAACACTTGATGGAGTATCTGCTGCATCTCTCATGGATTTTTAAAACTGGGAATGGATGTCTCTTTCCAAAATATGACCTCTTGTCCAAAAGCAAATCAATGTAGGAATTACACTGTCAAATTTAACCCCGCTGTGACAGGACAGCAATGGTTACTCTGGCTGAGCTCTAGGAATCTGGTTTTAGTCCACTAATTAAGAAGCAGAAGGGGAAAGGAAAGGGAGATTGTTTCCCAGGCTGGGTTTATTCCTCAAACTCACCAATGCAGATAGTTAATGGAATAGCTCCAATGGTCTTCTATATGCCAACAAAAAGAGGAAAAGCACATTCCTACATACAGCCAGGGCAATTTCATCCCACAGATGTCTGCAGTGATGTGAGCAAGCACAGACTGCTCCATCACAGGCATGTTGTTTAAATTCCAGCCACTATCAAGGTATTCCTGAAAATTGAACAGAACAGTTGCAGGTTTATAAAACAGGAAGTGAAAAGCCCAAGAAAATAAAACTGCTGAAGAGCAACAGAAGAAAAGGACCTTTTCCAACTGAGGAATATAAGAAACAGGTCAACGAATGAAAGACTAAATCCTTCATTTTCTTTGCCCCTTTCACAACCCTGACCTGACCTGCTTTGTTAAAATGAGACCTTTTTTATTTGGTTTTATTTGGTTTGGTAGTTATTTATTAACTACTATTAACCTGTGGCATTGGATGTCTGATCACAGCAAGTTTTATTTATTCAAAACCCTGATATAACTCTCCTTTTCTAATACTCTGCCAGATACACAAAACAAACACTTCACAAACCAGTTCCATTACTGTGCTTTGAACCAAGGAGCCTTATTTAACAAAAAACTGCAATAAAAACATTCCCAGTGAACTCCAAGACCTACCTCTTCTTCTGGTCTAACTTTAAACTTCCCACCCCTAACTGGGAAGCCACTGCCAAACTCCTTTGAAGCAATGTCAGCTCCATATTCCACAGTCACATCCTCTTCAATGGTACTGACAAGTCTCCAGAATTCTTTTTCAACCAGCTCAGTGGGGACCATCTAGGTATGAGAAGAAGAAAAAGGAGTATGTACTGAGGAATCAGTAGAGAAGAAGTATGTGCATCAAAGCTGTCTCAGGAAGGAACCTCCATTAGCTTGGAGCCTTTCCCCATTTCAGAACTGTTTCAACAAGAGAAAAAAACTGCAGCAGAAACGTGGTTCCAGGAAATGCTGCTACTCTCTTCTCTCAGGAATGGGTGACAGTCAGAGATCTCCTCCCTACAGACACTTCTTCAAAAGTGGGAAGAAACAAACAAAAGCACAAGCAGCTGGTGGAACAAAAAAACCATGACATCAGCAAGAATCAGGATTCGCTGGCGTAAATGAGAACGTCTGACTCGGAATTTCATCCCCTTCAAAATCAGGATTCTTCCCTCCCTCTCCAAAGATATCTATTTTAACTAAGCATGCTAAATGAACTCTACATGACAGCAGCAGGGTAAGGCAGGAACATACATGTACTGGCATGTTGAAATAGTCTGACTTGAACGCATCAGCCATTTCTCCGAACGTGCGCAGGGTGTAGTCTCGTGCTGCCTGTTCAAACCCAAAGGCTTCTTGAGGCTTGTTACACTCCTGCAATTGAAAAGGTGATTGTTTCCATATTAACACAACACTGTGCTCAGAATTTACACAAATGGGCTACTCCAACAGCATGTGAGGAGTAAGAAGGCAGGACACCTCACTGAAATGAGGTCACTGCCCCAGGGATCAGAAGAAGAAACGCTGCTTGATTCACCAAATCACAATATTTATTTATTTATAAAGCTGCATAAACATTAATTAATTAATATGCCTAATTTCTCCTTACTGTTGCAGAGCTATGCAGAACAAGATCCATAGAGCACTACACTGAAGCACCCAGTGAGACTCCAATTTTAGGCAGAGGAAAGGATGCCAATTAGATGTTCTTCCAAGGCACGCCAATTTTTGGCATTAAGTGACAGTTTTCCAATTTGAAGCACGCCCAGTCTCCATTTTAGCTGTACCTCTATCACCTTGTTTGCACAACCTTAAATAACAACAAATTGTATTTTCAATTCCTCTGATCGATCTTAAAAATAATCCCCAAAGTAACCTTCAGCCTAACTGTAACAGTTTGTCAGGTTACCTGAGCCAGACACTGGGGACACCTCCAGTCCCCTTTGGGAACATCATGGAGGGGTGGAATTAAACAGAAGGTGTGGTAACTGTCATCACAGCCATCACACAGCAGGAGCCGGTCCTCATCGTTCCCACTGCCACACAGGAGACACACGTACAAATCCACCTGTAACACGAAATTCCAGAGTGGGAATGTGAGTACTGAAGGTAACTCATCTGCCACATTTCCCAAAGCTTATTGTTCCACTTTATCTCTGCAATGGAAATGAGACAAGCAAACACTAGATACTCATGTAAAAGTTTAAATAATCCTCTCTGTAATCTAAGGAAGGACCACAAGAGCTGCAAGCCCTTCCATGTGTTTTTTTTTTCCAAATGCCAGAAGACTTGACTCAGTGCCAGGACAGTTCACTTCAGCAGCACTGTGGCCTCTGCAGGTATAACCCAACACCTGCTGGGGGCTCACAAACCCTTCTCCTGTTGGTGTGCTCAGGTGTTTTGTTCCCCTCTGAAACCACGTGGCCTCAGAAGAGAGAAAGAGGTTCCTCCTCTTTTTCCCCCAGAGAAAGCACCAACCTGCCAGGAGAGCTTTGGGCAGGGGAGCAGCTGTTAATTGTGATGGAGCAGCTCCCAAGCCCCAAGGAACAGGCACAAGCACTCCAACCTTGGTAGGGCTGTCTGCTGCCTGTCCAACATCCCACTCTCACCAGCAACAGCCTGGAAAGCTCTTCCCAAACACAGAACAGAGCTGTGAGGGCAGGCAGACCCTCATCTGCTCCTCCCCACAAGCCTTTTTCATGTGGGGCATGGTGGTGTCAGGCTTCTGGTATTTGCCCTCTTCATTCTCAGCTACAAGTGTGGATTAAATGAGGAGATGTTTGTTTTAGGAGGGACTCGAGTAGTGGCACAGGCAGAAAGAATCTTGGCATCGGCTCTTCAGAGGGGAGACAACTACCAGAGCTTTCAGGTTGGGGTTTCTAGGAGGGGGGTTGGTGGTGTGTGGAGAGTTGGAGCAGGAACAGGGTTGGTTTTTTTTAAGGTGCATTTCAATAACAAAGCTTACAGTTTAGTGCTGAAATTGTGGAATTAAGGGCAGGTGTGTGGAAGTGCCACAGCCTGCACTGAGCTCCCCTGAAGTTAAAGAGCAACGGGGAGAGATCGGGTCACACAAGAACCGCTTCCACTGGACTAGGCTTTCAAAGTGCTTATTTTGAGACTGTACCTTGGAGACAGAAAACAAGTTACTTTAGTTATAGATGGTGAGACTTAACCATCCTGTCATTTCCAGCTTTGTAAAGCCAGAACCTTTAGCAGTATGGATATTCCAGCAGGCACAGGTAACTTCAGCCACAGGGTTCTAGGAAGAACACAGGAGTCCTCAGTGTGACAGAGATGACAGGAGGTTTTGCTGCACACCCCAGAGAGACCCAGAAACACCTGCAATCCACACACAGCAGCAAGAAGCCAGGGGGTACTCACAGCATTGGTGGGTTTTTTAGATCTGACTTTGGATTTGTCCTTCTCTGGCTCCCCAGAAAGTTCTTTCTTCTCAGGGAGTTTCACCAGGCTGCGCATTTCCTTGTCTGGGCAACGGGAAAAAAAATGAATGTTACAAAACGTTTCAATGCTTAACATTCGTTGTTATCGTTTGTTTTATTTATTACTTAGACTCCATCACACCAAGTTATTTGCTGAATTACTTGTTATCCCCCCACACTTGTTTCAGGGAACGTAAGGCAAGATTTGAACACCTGCAGTGCCCCCAGAAGTCGGTGTTACCTGAAAACCCAAGCACAACACCACGAGCCAGCACTAACTACAGAGCCCACAGTGTTTAAGTCCCATTTCAATTAATTTAAATTAAATTATGAGCAGATTCATAAGCTAAGATTTTGTTTCCATGTGGTGTTAATAAATGCTGTCAAGAGCTTTTTCCTTCTACTCTTGGGGAGAGGGGAAGTTTACAGACTCCTTGAAGAAAAAAAAATCAAGTTACAAAACACCCCAATCTAAACAAATTCTTGAAAAAAGGATTTTGAATGAACAAAGGAGACTTACGGACTGCTCAGGTAATTTAAATTATTGCATAGTTGTAAATGGTCCCTATATTTATTTGGCCAAATTATTTGTCAACAAGCTTATTCTTCTGTTCGATGGCATTAAATTTTGCTTCTCAGTCTGAAATGATTATTTCTTAAGGACAGATAACGACAGACTCAGGACTGTTGATAGCAGCAATTTAATCATATTGTGGGAACTTTATCATTAAGGCCAAAACATAGTATCAACTTTTGCCTTCATGAGTTTAATTTCCTGATTTCAAATCCAAATTCTTTGCCAAAAGTGTCTGAAATCTCATACATTCTTAAAAGAGTTTCCTCTACTTAAAGCTCGTGGACTGATGTTATTTAAAATACAAAACAGAAATACGGTTCCAATTTCATTTCCAATTGCTCTGCAAGGGACACCCAAGTTTGAAAAAGTAGGTTTTTCTCAACTGGAAGTAGTTTCTACAAGAAAAACAAAAAGTACTTCCAACCCTTAAAAGAGCTTTTACCATAAAATCCAATTTTAAAATTAAATTAACAGAAAGTTGGTGTGTTTTTTTTTTTTTTTAAATACTTTGAATAGTTCCAACTGCTGAATTTAACTCTGGTCTTAAAACATGTTTGTACAAAGTAACAGAAGCTGCATTCAGGTTGTGTTTCACTCACCACTGTCACTCTTTGGAGGGGCACATCCCATCCTGCGTCTCAGATTGTGAGTTCTGGCTTCTGGAGGGTCAGACTCAGTTTTAATATTGGTTGCCTTTAAAAAAGGGAAAAAAAATCAGACAGGGGGACTCAGACTTTTCGATCAAACTCAGAAACATTTAATACTTACAAAACAAAAAATCTAAACAGCCACTTGAAGTTCTGAAACACTTCAGTTACTTAGACCAGTTCAGAGAGAAATAATACAGGGAACAACACTGGAGATTTGAAAGCAAATCTTACACGAAGTCCATGCCAATAATGATACCAGGCTTTGGGTGGGACCCAATAAGAAGCAAAGGAACAAGGAACTCTGGGCTTTCACAGATTCTCTAGTGCTCTCGAGAAGCAGAACATGCTCCAGCAAGGACCTTAGTTGGTGCATTGGGGAGCTTTCAACACAGAATAATGTTTTCCCATTTAATTTATACATTTCTTCCCTGAAGTTTTGAGACTGTGGAAGAACAATTCTCAAATTCCTCAGCATTATGAGAGATTTCTCCAACATTGTATTTTTTAAGCTTAACTCCTTAAGGAATGAGGTCGTGCAACAAGTCAGTCACTATCAGCCACTCCCTGAACCCCCAAAAATGGGGTCTGTGGTGCAGGTCTAAGGCAGGACTGAACACAGCCCCAGGTACTCCAAGGGGTGGGGGCTGTTGTTCACTGTGGGGGTTTTTGTAGGCTTTGGTTGTTTGATTTGGATTGTTACAGAGCTGGTTTTGACATTATTTCCCCATCACTTTTCACGTTCTCTTTGTCTAAACGTCTCCATCAGACCAGGCATCAATCCCACTGCTTAAGATATGCAAAAAAAGAAGCTGTTCATTGTATGCAGCAGTTCTGCCTCAGAGCCAGTGGGCCTTGAGCCTCCAGCAGTGAAGAGACAGACCCCCAGTTTCTGCATCTCCAGCTTCTCTGGGTCTTATTCTGTGCCTTAGCCAACACTGAGCAGCTCTTGGTTTTGGCCTGAGCCTTTTATCACATCAACTCATCTCACTTTCACCTCCCCAGCATTATTGTAGTCTTTCACACCAAAGTTTCCTACATCAAGCACCTAAACCCTTTGCATTCCAAACACAGCCTGTGATAGGCACTGCCCTTTTCCTTTCTCATGAATGTTTTCTCCTGGCTGTTTACTCAGCAGGTAGGAAAGGGCCAGGTAAAACTCTGTGTGTCTTACAACTGCAAGCTAACACTTATCCTACAGGACAGAATAATTTGCAGGACTTCTCTGTGCTTCACTTCTTTCAGAGGTTTATGGTCAGCCTTTGAAAAGCAGGAATCGTCAAACTGGCAAACATGAGAATGAATTTAAGATTTACAGTTTAAGACACTGACAAATCCTTGTATATCTCAAAAAGTTGGGACACAAGAACAAGCATTACTCCTTTGCAATGAGGTCAGTTCAAATGCCAGCTGCTTGGAGCTTCAATGTTGAATAAAATGGATTTAATCACTGTGGCTCACTGCACTGAAATGGTACGGAAATGTTCACATTAACAAATCTTGGGGAAATTATTGTCTGAAAACACTGCAGCTCCTTGCTAAGCCAGTCAGTTCCTGCTGCTCAATTGAGCCTTAGCACTGTGTGTTCCAATTCTATTCTCAATCAAGGATTTTTTTCCACAAAAATTAGGTGCATGACACCAATGGTGCTTGGGGCAAGAGCTGAGAGGGCAGCCTTGCCTTTTAGTTAAGGATGAGCAGTTGGTTTCCACCAAAATCATAAAAATGTGCCCTCTTTGTTAGTGCCATCTGACACCACTGCCAGAGAAACAGTTGGAATTTTAGTGTGTATTTGTCTTGCTGTTAATCCTTAAGGGATCCATGAGGACAAGCAACCTGTAACCACAGGCAGACACTCCAAATGGAAAGCTTCAGCCCAAACTACCGAGGTTTGCTCAGAATTACAAATCCACTTGTAACCAGGTATTTGAGTGGAAAAGCTTTGGAAATCCTTAATTGTAACTCATTAACTAAGCGTAATTATGGGCAGAATTTGCAACAACTAAGCTGTACTATTGGTACTAATAAAGACCAAGACTAGAACAATGGGAGTTAATAAGAATCTGAAGCGAACCGTGACCTTCCTAACTCATGATGTCACCACTAATCAGACCCTCTCCTGGGAACATCCTTCCCTTCTCTTCATCCACTCCAACAAAAGAAATAGGAACTCTCTGGAGACAGGATCATCAGGCTGGAAAGGCTGGAGACACAGTATTACTGTTTTCCAGCAATAAGGGAGACACACCATGATCTCCTAAATACGTCTTCACAGAAGACACTGAGATATAATCAATACATTTTATGCTTATCCAAATAAATATTATTTCTTAAGCACATTTAAGATTGTATCAAACGACTTTGACTTCAGGTTATGCATTTTTCCCTTACATTGCATGGGTAAGTTACCAAAAATTGATAAAATTCAAGAGTGAAAAATGAAATTCAACAATGCTAATGTTACAACCAAAACCTTCCCTGCTCGAACAGCTGGCTTCAGCTCATGAAAGATGTACAGAAACCTCCCAGCACATTTAAAGAAAAACTGTAGCTCACTGGCTGAGAACAACAGATCAAAGCCGCTTCATTTCCACAACTTGTCACCTGTTATTTTAATCCAAGAGCCTCACAGTATTTACTACCATGCTAAAAACATTACTGTACACACCCCCAAACAGCTCCCACAGCAGAGCCTCCCAGAACTCCACACCTCAGTAACACAACTGTTAGAGCACCAGGCAGTTCTTAGCCCATTTTTTTAGGATTTGTGCTTTCATAACCGTCCAGGCTGTGCCCCCAGAGCCGAGCCCTCACCTCGGCCGTCAGGCGCTTGGCTCGGCGCGCGGGCGGGCAGGTCTCCGACGGCGGCACCGACTGTCTCTGGGGGATGTCGTGGGGCTTGTACTCCTTGTCCTTCGTGTCACTGCTGAGATCCGGTTTCTGCAAGCACTAAAAGAGACACAGTTTGGTTACTTACATTTTTTTCTGCCTCCGCCTCCAACACAAATTCCGTGCAGAACAATTTCCTGGCTCGTGGGAAAGAACAGAGACAGGGCTCTGATAATTACTGTGCTGAGCTAATAAAACAGCATGTATGACAATGGTAGAATTACCTATTTGAACAAGTTACAAATTCACTTTTTCCTGCCCATTTAGTGACTGCAATAACCATAATAAAGGATCTTAAAGCAAGCTGAAGTCATCCTTTAAGTGTTATGAGCACTGAACATTTCTCTATGTGAGATCCCAACCTCAACTCTTCTAGCAGATGGGGCTTTTTCAGACTGGATCACCAGCACTCTGGAACTGCTGCAGTGTCCTCAGGTTGCATTGCTGTGATGCCAACAAAAAGTAAATTACAGCCTATCAAATATCCTTGTGCTAACTGAAATACAGCCTTGTCCAATGGACATCGCTGGAGTTCCCTTCTTCCATGTTTTGGAGAGGACAACTGCTCCATGAATTAAGAGCAGAAGGGAGAAGATGCAAAACCAGTTTTAGTTCTTTCAAGTTGCTGAATGAACATATTTAATTGCTGAAAACTGTGCACATTTTTGGCAAGAAACTGAATAATTAATAACAATTCCCCGTTTGTCAAGCCACACAACACTCAGTAACAGCAGACAAAATGCAACAGTTTTTAATGAGTAAACAACAAATCCTACAGAAAGAAAAAATCCCATGTTGTCAGGAAGTAATTCACAGGAATTGCTGGATCCACATTTCCCCTGTTCCTGTCAGAAGCATTTTCTCAGCAAGAGAGAACAGTGAAGAACCACTGCAGTGGTGTGAGGATGATGATACTCTGTGGACAGCACAGAAATCAGACTTTCAGGAACAAATGACAGCCAGAAGGGGGGATAGAAAAGGAGGGAAAAGTGGTATTTTAGAAGACAAGTCTATGCTGAAAGAATTATGTATTTAACAAAATTTCAGTATCAGTCATGGGCAGCAGGATGAGATTAACCATCACCCCCAGACAGCCCACAACTCTGACCAAAGAAACCTCCAGGACTGCTGTTTTCTTTCACACTGCTTTTAGTCCTAGACTTCGTAAGCTCTAGATTTATTCTCTGAAAGCAAAGGGGGGACTTCATTTCAACATTAAATACACAAAAGCACTCAACTTTGCAGCGAGTCCTGGCTGACACTCAAAGGTGGGCAGGTTGTGGGTGCCTGGAGCCCAGAGCAGCTGGCCCTTCACAAGAGCTTGTCCCCTTGCATCACAGAAGATGCACTGACAGAAGATTCCAGACACCTCAGTTCAGGCAGGGGAACATTTATCCCTCTGGGCACAGAGTATGACTCTGCAGTATCACAGATGGTTACTACAGGTAGGAATGTGAGGTACAGAACCAGTATCGACAAGTTCACTGCAACTGCTCTGGAGACAAAACACCCAAGGCCTGTCTAATCCAATGTTTCAAGATAAGAAAATAAACACCCCCCCTGTGGAGAGCTGCTTTGAGTATTAGAAACTGGTTGATTTAAGGAATTTTTGCTCTTGGACTGAACAAGAGCTTTAATAAAAACATGTTATTCCCGTCCATCCCCCTCTGAACAGCTCCAGAGAGTTTCACTATTTCAGTATGTAGATAGAAATATCTCCAACTGGGATATGTGTCAAAATAACTCCTGTATTTAACAGTTAATGCTATGCTCAGATCTGGATTAGATTTAAGTTATGGCACAGTCATCAGTGGAAACTACACCATTCCATTATTCTTCACTTTTGCAGGAAAAAAAAACCCAATGGATATTTCAAGTACTAACAAACAAAGGAAAAAAGTAAATCAAAGGAATCAGTGAATGCAAGCACTAATCTTGTCTGGATGATCACTCAAGCTGTGTGAAGGGCTTCTCTCAAAAGGCTGTTGAAGTATCACGAGGAGGAAGCATCTCCAACTGACAGCTGTCACATCCAGCTTCTTCAAAAACACAACTCAGGTGCTTAGGTTCCCAGCAAAACACTGAACAGACACACAACAATGGACACCTACACAAGAAAGCATCACTTACTGAGAACACGTGGAAGGAAGTCAAAAAGAATCTCATCTGAGATTCTTCCACAAAAAATGTTTTGCAAAATGAACTCACTTGGAAGACAAGGTTGTCACGAAGAAAAAAAAAGTCAAATTAGAGTGAAAAGTGAGCTAAGCCCAACATATTCCCATGGATTCTCTCAGGTCATTCCAAAATCTATGTCTGCCACATACAGAAGGGGAATATTTTAACAGCTTGGGGCGGGGGTGTGGAGAAAGTAAAAAAAAAATAAGTTACCCTTACATGCATCACTTGTCCAGAACTGTCTCCACATCAGTTTGAACAAATGTCAGGTGCCCATTGCAAGACAGAGCTTGAAAAGTAACATTTAAAAAGAAGCATGTCCTCATCTAAGAAGGTTTCTCTTTTCTGAAAGGGTTTTAAATACTGAGCAAACCATGAATGTGAGTATTAACTGCGTGACAGACGCTCTCAGGGAAGCCCCGTTTCCAGGGTACTGTGGAACCACGTTCACTGCACTACAACTTTTAATTAGGTCTTTCCCCGTGCAATTGCACCTCAAAAATATGGCAGCAACGTCAGATGTAACAAATACATGAGCTCAAAAAAACCCAAAGAGAAATCACGGTTTTCAGACCTAATAAAAATGCCAAGTTTTCAATTAAATGTCTTCAGAAAATGGTGCTGCTTTCCATTGCTTAACAAGAATGTGTTTGAGGGAAGCCAAAATACTTTTGATCCAGCAGTTTCCTTAGCTCAAAGATTTTTATATTCAACTTTATTTTTTTCTTATCCACTGTTTGCAAAAGACCCCTCTTTCTGAAGGATCTGCAGAATTTAGTTGTTTTTCACTGAGAATTGATCATCACTGCCCAAATAAAAAGTCTAATTTAACCTCTCTGAACGTGTATCAAATCCCTCTCTCATTTCTGCAGCTTTGTGTAAAGGCCTGTGTTGATTTCTGCACACAGACACAAGCTTGTAACAGGATTAGGGCTTTTATTGCTTAAAAAAGGTCAACACTCCTGTCTTTGAAAGATCATCATGGAAAGAATATTGCAAAGAAATAAAAATGGATGTTGGCAACTGCAACCTATTTTGGTTTTCCAAATAAATGACTACTGCTCTAAAAGAGAAGGCCTATTCTTCATTAGAGATTACATGGTCTCCATTCTCAACAAACCCTGAGTTTTGGTTTAATGGTCAAATCAAGGATTGATGATTGATCCAGGAAGGATGAAGATTTAAGCTTGGAAAAAGTCACAAGCCACACTGTCGGCCCCACTGCAACAGCCAGGATGCATTCTTCAACTTGTCACCCCTGGTGAACGTGAGATGAGTTCCTGTCCCAACACTGCCATGGTTTGCACAGTCCCTGGGTCACTCTGGGTATGGGACACAGACCCACAGCATTTGTTCTGGCAGAGAGACAGACCTGGGATGTTCCATGGATTAGCAGTACTTGGCATTACAGAAACTACTACAGGAAGCCTGAAAGTCTGTTATCAGGAAGCTTCTGTAAACTGCAGAGAGAAAATACAAACAGGTGGTGTTCAAAGCAGGAGTAAGAGCTTACCTTGAAGACTAATGCTAAAAATTTCACTTTTAATTAAAAGTCTGCCCATGGCTTTCTGAACTGCCTCCATCACACAATGCATCTGGTCACCTGCATGACACTAAGCACGAAATGCAGCTTCACAAATGTTCCAGTAATTAAGAGAGCCCTGACAGCCTGGCTGCTAAATTAACTGGACTCAGTGTAGCTTACCAAGAGGCTCGCTCCCGACTGGAATAAGTTGTAGGGGTAGAGGATTCGCTCGTAGTGCGCCCGGATGTGTGAGCCCACGGCTTTGCCAGGAGCAAATCCCATCCTCGTGGCTATTTTGGTCCATTTTCTCTCCTTGCAAACTACATCAAATCCTCCTTGTTCTGCAACTAGCTAAAAAGTGAAAATAAAATGCTCATATATTTAATAATAAAATTATCAGTGTTTAAGGAAAAAAGGCAGGACAACGCCACAACTGACATTTTAAACCAGAAAAATATAGATTTTAAAGAAAGCCCCACAACACATAAAAGTTGTTTTAAGGCAATAACTGGAATATGTAACACATAACCTATTCAAGAATTACAAACAAGTCAGTTCCTGTGTTCCATGTGCAAACAGTCACTCAGCCCACTCTGAGAATTTTTTAGCTGCAATTTGTCACCTTGTATCCCAACACAGCTTTCTAGCACAGGACACTCAGTTCTCACTGGAATAAGTGCTATGAAATAAGCTCAGAAAAAACCAATAAAAACTCCCCTAAACACAAAGAAAAGAGAGAGAACATACCTTTGGGGTCAGAGAATCCCATCTCTTACTATCAGAATACATGAATTTCTACAGAAGTTTAACAAGTTTCATCCTAAAAGTAATTGGATTTTTTTTCCTCATATATTTCTAATGGAAAATTTTTTTCTCTCCCTGCTGTCATTGTTCATGAACTTTTTCCAGTTAAGCCTAAGCTTATTCTTGACCTGTTTACACCGAAGTTCAACTTTAAAGAAGAGCTGGAAATTTAACATGATCTCCAAGCTCACATGAGAACTTCCATTATAGCATATTACTTACTATCTTTCCATGACAATGTTTTCTTACTGTCACATTAGCTGTGTTAGTTGAAACAAAGAAATACTTTTTCCAGCTTAGATACACCCCAAAATCTCGCCTGACCAGCTGTGATACCATCCCAGGAACTGAGATAACACAGCAGCTTTTCAGCACGAGTTTCTCCCTAACAGTCTTACTCTATTAAGCTGAAATAAATCCAAGATCTTCCTCTCCACATGTGGAATTTTCAGCGTGCATCCCTGAAGCTCCCAAAACTTTGCAATCTGGTCCAGAAAATTCAGTTTTACACGAGTTTGGGCCTGCAAACAAACAAACAAACAAACAAGTGAACTGTCTGGCTTTGCCCTCTGCAAGGGTCATTTGCATTTTTCCCTCTTGTCATCTGAAGAAAAATAAATTGTGTCTTTTCTCAAGTCAGTTTTTGTTACTTCTTACTGCACTGAGAAAAGTGCAGTAAGAGAACATCCAAGCAACGCTAAAAACTCCCTAAATCAGCTGCATTGTTGGGATTTATTGCATTAATAATTGCTGGTTGCACAGTAATTCCCTCAGTAAGATCACTGTGCTGCTGCTATGTTAAATAGCAGTAACTTAAATTTTGACACATTTTATTTTCATCACATTTTCTATTCTTAAGGTAAAAAAATAGCAACGTTTGTCTGTAGCTTGTCTGTAAACTCCAGGGAGCTCTGAACAGCTTGTGGTCACACAAATCCCTCTCTTAGCATCCCAAATCTGAGCCCTTTCCTTGACATTTCACATGATCAAGTCAGGACTTTAGAAAGCAAGAATCAGGAGAAAAATGAGGCACAGAGTCACCACCATCCCAACTGGTACCAGCACTGAGCCAACCAGGGCTCCTCACGCTCCCTTTCTAGTCTCAATTCATGGAAGCAGTGAATGAAAGTGCTTGTGAACAGCAAATTTCAACCAAGTGAATCCAGATTTTGCAATTGTTTCTTCCAAAAGGCTGGTTATTTTTAAAGCACTCCAAGTGTTTAATCTCTTCTCCTTTTGAAAGATGCCGTATGTGTGCAAAACGCAGACACAGATCTGTGGCACTGGAGAGTTTGAGTTTAACCACTTAGAAGCACTTCTGGGTGGAAAAGGCCTGAATTACGTTCTTTTAATGAGCATTAGCTATACTTTTTATGCACGGAATGTTCTGAACTAGGTTCTGAAACAGAGGAATTTCTGTGCTAATTAAAAACTGCTGTTCAGAGGTCCCGAGTGCTGTCAGCTCACGGCCAGTCCTCTGGCAAACAGCACCTCTCAAAAACACAATGGCACATTTAGGAGCAGAAGCAATGCCCAGCTTTCCAGTTTACCTCCAGTTCATTGAGCCTCTGGATCCTTGGGGTGAAGTGAAGCTTGTCAACATCGCAGGCGAAGGGAGGCTGCCAGTCCTGGAAAACAGAAGCGTTCCATCAAAAGACCAGGAAAAGGAAGGAAATTTCTCTCTGTGACAATCAAAAGCCAGGTGAAGCTGAAGCATGGAACAGGCCCCTGGAGCCTCCAAAGGCTCTGGAGCCCCTCCAGCACACGGTGGGAGCGCGACAGCTGGAGCCCAACCCGTCAGCATGGCCCATGCTGCACGTCCAACCGGGGCTGCTCCGGGCTCCAAGTGCCTTCCAGGGAACAAGCCCAGAGAGCAGAGTGACATACATCAAGTGAGTGTCATTGTCTGCACCTTAAAATAGTTCCCTGTGCCTTTAAAACAGGTAATGGAACCACAAAATCAATCACATTTTGGAACTAACGACCTGTCCTGCACTGTGAGACTCCACAGAGTCCTGGGATCATTAAGGTTGGAGAAGCCCTTTAAGATCATTGAGTCCAACCCTTAAGCAGCAGCACCACCATGGTCACCACTAAACCATGTCCCCAAGTGCCACATCCACACATCTTTTGAACACTTCCAGGGACAGTGACTCCACCACTGCCCTGGGCAGCCTGTGCCAGTGCCTGACAAATACCTTGGCTGCAAATATTCAGGAAGAGCTAGAATATGATCAATTGGAAAAAAAAATTATTATTACTTTGATAAAATACCTGCAACTGGCAGTGTTATTTATAAACACAACTATAAAGCCATTTTATCTTTTAGATCTCTGACATCTATCACACATGCTTGGTTTGGTTTCACAAAAGCAAATTAGATTTCATTTAAACTTGACAGGAATTTATTGCATATAAACTTATCTTATTATCACTAATTACAGAATGAAGATAATGCACAAGAGAGCTACTGATAGTGGTGTAAGACAAGAGCTTTGCACCAGGAAAAAAAACTACCTTTCCTCAATGTTGGCAGCAACTGAAGTAAGACCAGCATCATAAACACAATATTTGTTAATTTAGCAGACACAGAGGATATGAAAACCAGCATTAAAACCAACCATAAATAGTTTGCAAAGCAATTATCTTACAGAGCAAACAAGACACAAGAGTCACCAAGAGTGTGGAGAACCTGAAGAGCAGATGGACACCAATCCACAGGCTTTATCAAGCTTGGGTTGACTAATCCATCTCTCAAAATTGGTAATAAAAGCTTTCTGATCCTACAAGGCACTTGCAGCACATCAAGACTTGACAAGGCCAGTTGCAGTTAAAATTTGAATCGGAAATTTAGACAATGGTAGGGGATCAGGATGGCAAATTACCAAAAGGACACTCAACCCTTGACCAGTGGACACGTTTCTCAATTATTTTCCTGCTTTTAACCTTAAGACTAAGTCTGGTCCCAACAACAAAATGTTCTTAAACAACCCAGTGGCATTAACTCTTCTTTTACTGCCCATTTTCTTTGCCAGGACACCAAATGCAATGAAACCGGCAAGTCTGACAAAGAGAACGTTGGATATTCTTTTCTAATATCCTGCTATTTGATGAATCATTCGTGGCCCTCAAGCTGTAAGATGAGAAGCACAACTGGGAACAGTTGGGCAGGATTTGAAGTGTTGTACTTCAACAGGACAAATCTGACTCTCAAGCTGAACCAACTGGTTATATCATTAGTCACAACTCCGGAGTTTGCTCTGTACCAAAAAGAGGGAGACAGGAGACAGGCACCCAGCCCAGGAGGGGACACAGTGGTGATGACATGTAGGAGACATGCTGGGGATCAAATTAAATTGCCCAAAGGAGAACTGTGGGGTCCTGAGAGCTTTGCTTAGGCTGAGAGTAAACGAAACCAAGGGGGTTGTGCTGCCTCACTGCTCGGCTAAGCAACGAGCCAAGGCTGTCCCCAGTGGGCCACCCATTACTCTAAACCAGGTCCTCCAGTAAGGCTCTGCAGAGGTCAAGAAACAGGAATAAAGTGAACAGGAGCAAGAACTGAGCTCACGTAGGCAATGATGCTACACCACTGACACCGTCACCGACCCATGCTGTGCTTCAGGGCCATCGCCTGCAGTCACTGCACTGGCAGCACATCAGGAAAACCAGGGAAGGGAGGGGAGAGCTCAGGCGACTCTTCTGGTCAGGCCACATGTCTCTTGGCACAGGCTGCTGCTCTGGGCAGAGCCCAGAGGAAAGTCTGCATGCCACTGGGCACAACAGGAGGAACAGGATCCCGACCTGTTCCTACAGGTTCCGGCTCCTGCTCAAGACTGAAGAAATCCAGCTCCAAGGGTGCCCAGGGCAGACACAGACCCAGCCCCTGGCAGACAGCACGGAGCAGGCTGGTCCTCTGCTTATGGAAGCAAATGAGGAAGTTTATGTGCATGATCTTACACAAACATCTCATTCACAGCACGGCACCCAAAACAACCTGCTCCAGAATTAGCTGATTATCTCCACGATCTCCTATTTATTACTGACTGGTGCACGTCTGGGGACATTTTTTCCTGTTTGGCCAAGCACACTGGTGCTGGCAAAGCACCAGTTACCTACTGCACTGGAAAGAGTAACATGACTCCAGATAACACAATCTGCCTCAACAAGCATTTCCTACACCTGCAGTTTTTAAGTTTACTGATATTGAATGTCCAACACACACACACCAGGACGCCCCAATGGCTCGTCAGCTGTTTACCAGAGATAAGCTTTGGGAACTCCTTTTATTAAATATAGCACTTTCAGTAGGTAACTTTTCAGCCTATCAAGCAGATGGGTTCATCAGCCAGAAAGAGACATTTAACAGTCTTAAAAGTGTTTAACTCGTAGCAAGAAGCAAGTCATTTCAAGAGCTTCTGCTGTGAGATGGTAAATTTGCTTAACAAGAGGGAACACTGGATTGACTCCGGCTTCTGAGGTTTTTAGGCAGGTATCACAGAACCACAGAATATGCTGAACTGGAAGAGACCCACAGGGATCAGAGTCAAACTCCTGGCCCCACACAGGACACCCCAACAATCCCACCACATGCCTGACAGGATTGTCCAGATGCTCCTTGGGCTCTGGAAGACTTGGGGCTGTGACCACTGCCCTGGGGAGCCTGTTCAGTGCCCGACCGCCCTCTGGGTGAAAAACTTTTTCCTAATATCCAACCTCAGCCTCCCCTCTCAGCTTCATGCCGTTTCCTCGAGTCCTGTCAAGAGAGTGAAGATATTGGTACCTGCCCCTTGTGAGGGTGTTGAAGACACCAATGAGGTCTCCTCTCAGTCTCCTCCAGGCTGAACAAGCCAAGTGCCTTCAGCTGCTCCTCAGAAGGCTTCCCCTCCAAACCCTTCCCTGTCCTCGTGGTCTTCTTTGGATGCTCTCTAATAGCTTAATGTCTTTTCTATATTGTGGTGCCTAAAACTGCACACAGGGCTCGAGGTGAGGCTGCACCAGTGCAGGCAGAGCTGAGGGAAATTAATGCTATTTATAACACGTCATATTAGATTATTATAAAATCACTTTTGACTTTACAAACACACTACAGCACAACCCTTTGAACACAAACTGTGTCAGATGACACTGTCACAGACCCACAGGCATTCACCATCTGGAGAAATGACAGCATGTAGCAAACAGTCCATCCTGACTGTCACAGAGTAATTTTAAAGGCACAAACAGTTTATTTTGGAGCATCCGAACTATTCAAAGTTGATACAACCAATAAAGATAACATTTATCTTTTTCTATTCCACAGTATGGTAAGTTCCTCAAGTCCTAAACAAGATGCTTTCAACCCTTCTTTACCAAGCATATTATTTACTCAACCAAAATCCTGGACACATTTTGAAGCAAAACTTACAAATCACAAATGTGATGCTCACTCGAAGGAGCATTAAGGGACATTTGTGTGTGACAGAAATGCCTTTATGCACCTTGGAAAGGCAGCAGCACCACGAGAGGGAGCTTTGTGGTGCAGGGCTCATTTGCAAAGCTGCTGAGCTGCACGAGGAGCTTTGCTGGGGAAGAGAAGGGAACACACACACCCCAGCTCTCCAGGCCCACTTCCCTTAACCTCACGCCTGGGAATCTGAGACTCGCCCTTTTCATCCAGCTCCTCAGAAGAACTGGTCTGGATTTCCCTGTTTTAAAAAAATAATTTTAAAATGTTTAAAAAGTTCAATTTAAGTATCTTCCAACAGCCATGCTGAGTGCTAATGTTAAGTATACACAGAAAGCAAGAAAACATCGATTTCCTAAAAAGTCAGGAATTTTTACACCCCCTCCCCCAGACTCTTTGTTTGAAATTACTCCATTGGGTTCTGCTGTCCATCCCTGCCTGTTAAAAGCCTCCAAGGGACAAACAAGATCCTGTGCTACCTTAGCCTGCACTTGTCATAAACCTGCCATCAAACCCAGGCAAAAATGAGAAAATTTCAAACTTTTCTATAAACTGTAGGGGACAAATCCAGCTTTGCAGAAGGCATGGTTTAGGGATCTTACTAGTATTTCAAGTGGTAATGCAAACTACAAATGGTCAACACAACTATTTCTGTGATATTTCCATATTCCTGCTCCCAGCTCAGCTGCTCCAGGGATGCCAGGCTTCAGAGCATTTCAGCTGGCAAACCCTGCACCTCATCCAAACTTACTAATTAAAATTTAACCACCCCCACCCCTGCGAATTCAAGGGAACAAGGAATTACCACTGCCCCTGGTAAGCTGCTCTACAAGTTAGTTAGCTTCAGCTTTTCTTCCTCCCTTATCCTCATCTCCTTTTTAACCAAATCCCTTGTCTGCTGGCTGCCCGAGCAGCTATTCCTGAACCCTTCCCTGGGAGCAACATTTCAAGACATTTCTCAATAAACAAATATCTTTTTGCTTCTCTTTACAGAACCAGCTTACCAGTCCTGCAAATAAAGGTTGTTTTTTTTTCCTCAGGCTTTTTCTGAAGTGTCTTATATTTTTTCAACATCTTTTGAAAACTGCAAGTAGTGTTTTACTTGCAATCTCTCCCGTGTCAGACACAGAAAAAGACATCCCTTTTATTATTTTGCCAGACAGCAGCTCATAGTAAGATCCAAAGGAATATTTTAGCAATTCTTGCCACAGAAACACATTCATTCAGCAAACTGCAGCGATTCCCCCCTTCCCGGGATGCCCACCCTGAGAGCCTGACCTACATTCTTTGTTCCCACATCTATGATCTTGCCTTGGCAAAGGTGTTCCAGGATTGCTGCCTCCAAGAGGGAGGGAGCACGCTTGGTGACTCAGGAGGTCCCTTTCAGCCTCCTGGTTTTATGACTATATTAAAAACACACTGGGAGCTCAGATGGCAGAATCCACACAAACCCATTACTGCCTGGCAGTGGGTCAGCCATAAAGCTCCCATCTAACGGGAACTAATCCCTCTCTGACCCTGTTAAAGGCTAACATTAGTTGGGAACTCCAATCATCAGCTAACCCAGTTTGTGGTGAACAAACCAGTCCTTGGTGAACAGTCCTTCCTCAGCCATTCTGAGTGGAGGTGATCTTTCCAACAAAATCCCTGAATTCCTCTTTGCCAAGGAGGGACAGTGGGTGCAGTAACACAATTTACACACAGAACTCCCCAATAACAAGCCTGGTGGAGTATTTCTTATTTGAGACAAAATTGGGCTCTGTTACATATTGCACATTAGCAAGGGAGAACAGCCATAGCCACAAACCCTTCCCATCCAAGAACCACAGCCAAGGACGAGTGTGCAGTGGGAATCACCTCTCTAGATCCCAGTGTTTTGGTGCCAGCTCCACCCTTGGAGAGAAATAAAGGCTCAGGTGAGCTGGAGAGGATTCTCAAGCATCGGGGACCTAAAGGCAGAGAGAGAGAGACGGGAACTGCACACAGGGTTTGAACCTCAAAACACAACGGGTGGCCAGGCTCACACACAGGAGATGCCAGGCTCCGCTCCATGGAGGCACCTGCAAGCAAGGAACGGATACAGAGGCTTTGGCAGCACCAAGCAAGGTACGAGCAGCCCTGCAGGAACAGCTGGGGATGGATGGGGTCCCACATCCCTGACTGACTTCAGAGCACTGACCCAGACCTTGAAGCAGAGCACCATCAGGACTGGGGCCAGACCCAGCCATGGGTGTCCAAGGACACCGGGCCCCAAGAGCTGCTGCCACCTCCCCTCAAGGCACAGCTCTGCCAAGGACAGACCTTTGTTCTGATCTCCCAGTACCTTCCTAGAGCACGTGAGAGCGGCACAGACAGCACAGACTGTTCCAGACTGTCCCATCCCAGCCCTTGGAGTAGGTCCGTGCCCTCTCCAGAGCTGTAACTGGCAGCTTCCAAACCTAGATTTTATTCCCAGTGTAACTCGGATTAAGAAGAGACCTGAATTTCCCAGCCACCGGAATAGAAGCAGAACAGCTACGGACAACTCTGCCGGCTTCACCCACGGGGCCTCCTTGGCTGCCCAGGGATTCCCACCACCCACTGCCCTGGCTCTCCACAACACCCTCCCTTTCAGCTGCTCAGATCCATTGTCCCTGCTAAAGCATCTGCTCCCACTGAAGACCATTCACTCAGACATTCCCGAGGGCAGCAGGCTGTAAGACCCCACAAGTTCTCCCTGACTTCTGAAAATGCTCCACCTGGTCTCCTGGACACGCATGTAGCATTCCCCCCCAGCATACCCCAGATATAACCCAGTCATTTGGGCTTGAGAGGAGGCACATTCTAATGGATATATGGGCATGAATTGGTTCCATCCACTGGCAGCTTTGGTTTCAACGCTGGGGAGGGGAGCTGTGCTTGGTTTTAGACTTCAACTCCAGCTTTTAGCTTGCTGACTATCTCAAGTCAAACAAAAACCTATAGAAATTCTATCTATGTTATTCTTGCCCTATATGGAAAGTTCCAGACTAAATTGTTTCATCTTAAAATCTTCAATGAGCTGAACAGAGTGAGTGTTGAAAATCCCTCAATGAGACTGAGGCAAGGACGGGAAACTCATCATCCTTTAAGCACACCCCAATGTTTCAGTGTTTCTGAAGAGCAGAAACCACACCATGGTGACCACAGCAACACTGCACACAGCCACTGCCATTAGTAAAATAAATTAAAATAATACTCCTTTTGCATGTTTTCTTGCTAAATATAGAGATCAGTAAATCACCTACTCTGAATTCACCTAATTCCACAGTACGACCCCTGTGATGAACATAACAAGTTCTTCACTTAAAGCCAACATTTCCTAATTCCCAGTGACCAATCTGTTTTTCTTCACAAGTTTGACAGCACTAGAACAGGAACCTCGGCACCAAACTATCTCTTCCTCCCTGAACCCCATCCATTCTTGATCCCAAAGTGCCAGAAGTGGCAAATCCACCACCATCCTTCATTTTCCCCTGAGAGCAGACTCTCTCACAGTCAGAAGGGCCCTGTGACCTGACTCACCAGAACCTGGCCCACTCTGAGCAGGACCTGCAGCTCAGTCACAGCTCACCAGGACAGGCAGACACCGCAGCACCTCTGGTTTCTCCCCAGGAGCTCACTTACATGTTGTAATTGAGTTACCTTTCTGTTTTCTTTTTGATAAAATCAACTGGACAAGCCTCTGTGTATTATCAAATCTGAGGGATCATCACCATCAGCTTCCTGTTTCAGACAAAGTATCTCAATCCTCTGCATTAATTCCTGTTTTAGCAGTGGTTTGTTTCACAGCTCCAGGACCAGGAGACTGCCAGAACTCTCAATCAAGCTGCTCCAAAAGTGAATTGGTTTTTTGTTTTGTGTTTTCTTTTTCTTCATAAAAATAAATCAAGCAAGTAGCTGAATGAGCAGCTTGAACAGACTTGAAGAGGTTTAAACAACATTTAAATCAATGTTGCTCCTCAAAACACATCCCTGGAGCAGCAGCTCCAGTTCTTTCAAGCCCTGGGCTTTTAAGTTTCACCATTTAGGCTTTGCTAAGGTTAAATTTCTCAAAATTCATTATTTCATGTGCAGAACTTTCTTGACACTTCTCTGCACCCTCTCCAGTTGCAAACCTTTTTGAAGTCCTCCAACAAGTGCAGGACCCTGAATGCAAAATTTTCTTCTCTCGTGCTACCACAGAGGCAAAATCTCCTTATTTGTCACCAAGACACTCCAGTGCTTCATCCAGAGCTCCCATTCCACCCTTGCACTGCTTTCCACAGGGATCCACAGTTGTTTTTCTACACTCCTCACTCCTCTAAGATGCTCTATGCTCCTTTGTTCCAAAGGTAAACCCTTTCATTGAGTCCTACTTAAGTGATTACTGTTTCATATTATCCATTGTTTATTGGGCATTTGGGATCCCTCTAAAGCAACTCCACACTCCATTCAGAATCATGTATTTTTTTCTTCTAGACTGGTAGTGAAAATTACATACCCTTATCTTGAGGTTCTGATACCATTAGAAAAGGATCCTTCATTAAAAACACTCATTAATAGTTGAGATAATTTGTGATCCAGTATATTAATTTTGCACAATAACAATTTCTATAATTAAAATATTGAACACAATTAATTTCTAGACCATGACAACACAACTGAATTAACCAAATACGTGGTCTCGTGGAAAACAAAGAAAGTAATTCAACCACACCAGTGCTCATACAGTTGTACTCCATACTATTACCTTCTGAATTCCAGGATTATACAGGACTGTTCCAGCCATTCTTCCACCCTGGAGTGAGATAGGGGGAACTCGTGCCTCCATAAAGAACTTAAACCATTAAGGAAGTTAATTCTCCCTGTCCTCTTAAAAGTTCTCCAGCATTCCAGGATTTACTGAAAACTGACAGTGAATAATTTCAATAACTCCAGTGTCAATTCCTTCCAGATTCCAGCTGGTTTGGGATACTTGGAAGCCTTAACAGTGCTTCTTCATATTCACATTACTTGGAGTAATGAAATTCAGCTTGAATTTTCTCAGTTTTCATGCCTGGCCTTGGGAAAGTTAAGATGTTTCTAGTATATTGTACAATATTGTGTATTCTGAAATGGATTAATATGGTAAGTAAGGCCTAAGTAATTGTTATTTGTTACTTCTTCAAAGTAGCAAAGCAATGACACAATGGAGTGAAGGCAGAGTCCATCCTCAAGAAAGACTTGGAGCAGTTGATACTATTCCTGCTCCACATTTTACCTTTTATTCTTGAAGTTAAATTTCACATTCCTTAGACTCTTTGCTTCCATTAATTACTCTTAACTACCTACTTGAATCAAGTACTCCATTGTCAAGCAATGAAGCAATTCTTCATTTCCCTCCCCTAAATGCCCCCACTGATTTGCAGAGCTATCAAAAGCTTCCAGAAGGAAAGGCCACCCCATCACATGACGAGGTTTTGGAATAAACTTGAGTTTATTCCAAATTACCAGAATGCCAGGATCTGTGCCGAGAAAGGAATTGAAAATTTGATGGCTGGGCTGGCATTATTTTAGCTTAAACTCTGCTGGGTTTAAGGGAAGAAGTCCTAATAAATGATGTTTTCGGTTCACAGAATAAAATTTAACTACAGAACAGCATGTCATGGACTGCAAGCAAGTTTTACCCCATCCACCCTCCTGCATCCAGCTCCCCTCTCTGGTCCATCCAAATTTAAATCTCTACTCGTTAACTCCCAGGAGTGACCATGGCTGGGAGAGCCTCGGATCTCAGCCCAGCACTTTGCTGCCAGTGCCTTCTCGTGCTCCACACTGCTGACAAAAACCCATGGAGAACAGTGCCAGGGATCCAGTCACTGCTGCACCCTCCACCAGACAGTCACTGCAGCATCTCAGCATCCCCAAGCAAGAGCAAAACCCAGTCATTAGTGATGACTGAAACAAACTGAACAGGAATGAAGAGGAAGAAAGCTTCCTTGAGTTCTCAACTGGAAACTGCCATGCAGGAATTACACCTCTGTTATATTTCTGGATATTCTTTCATCTCACGAACACCCAGAATCCTCTGTCTTCCACCCAGATATCTTCTGGACATCAGCTGCCTCGATACTCCCCTCATGAAACAGTTCACTGTCCTTGAAAACTGCCACACAAGACAAGCCACCACAGCTGTGGCTTTCTCCAGGCTCACCTGGTGCCCAGGTAATGCCAGCAGAAAGGGACCAGAGAAAGCGCTGCCCCCGGTCCTTGGGAGCCCAGGGAACTCTCCTCTGTGTGCTCCAGTGCTGGAGCATCAAAGCCAGCTTCAGAGGAAGGACTTGGCCATGAGCAAATGGGGAAGCTACAGCTGGGCACCACCAGTCTCACACAACGTTGTTCCATATTGCAGCTCAGACAGAGAAACACAAATTCATCTGCTGATAACGGCCCAGCAGAGTTTAAACTAAAATAATGCCAACCCAGCCTTTAAATTTTCAGTTCCTTTCTCAGCACAGACCCTGACAGCTCATGGTGCTGCCTACCTGCTCCCCGGCACGTAACCGGACTGAGCACGCCGGCAAGAGATTCCCTCGGATGCAGGAAGATTCCAAACCTCAGCCATCACCAAACAAGGCACCTGGTGGGAACACACGTACTGTTGTGCTAAGTGCAGTACAGTCTGTGGCTCACGGTGTCACAGACCCCTCGATTACACTGAAAAGAACAATAACTGAATATTCACTGCGGCTCCTGATTGCAGGAGGAAGGCCAGGAACTACGTCAACTTAAAGGCTTTTCTGGTCGCTCTGGAAGAGCTCCCTCTATGCTCCAGGCCGCTGAACCAACCACGCACTTCACAAGTCATCCCAGGCATTATCCAGGGTAGAGATAAAGCCATGGGAGCTCAGCTCTCCCAAAGCCAGACTCCACGCAACTACCGGGTGCTCAGCCCTCGGCAGCTCCAACTATTTTCATCCTGCTTCTAAATAGGCTCAGAGAAAGAGCTGATCACGCAGCCAGGCAGGTCCAACACCTGGTGCAATACCTGCCTCTTCAAGAAGAGAAGATGAGAGTGGCTGAACATGCAGCTGCAATAAGTAATTTAGTCCTTCGGAGGACTGTTGATTTATGATCTCCAACAGATAACAGAGCCTACAAGAAGCTTTCTTATAAGCTTTTGGCTTTTTACACAAGCAGCCAAGAAATAGATGAGATTTTTTTTGATAAGTCTTTTTTTTTTTTTAAACAATCACAAAGGGGAAAAAAAACAACAATAAAAAAGAAAAATATCCAAAAAGCAAAAGAAAATTCTGTTCTGCTTACAGTTGCTAAAACGCTGTTGACAATGTACAACCCAGAAAGATCATTCTACTAAAAAATATTACAGAAGTTCAATGGTGACTCTGTAACAAAAACCATCTTCTCCCCTTAACTCTGTCAGCATCTGGCTGCCTGCGTGAAAAAGGGCACTGGCACATTTTACCGGGGCACAAATTCAAGAGTGCTCTTAACACTGCAAACCAGGACTCTTCCTCCAGAGGGCTGAAACACCTTTCTCTCCAGCGAGAATCACATTATTCACTACAAACATTTCTGCCACCTCAGACACCAATTCAGCAAGTTACGACTATTTTAATTCGTAAGAAAAAGGATGGACACCAATAGGAGTCTCAGCAACAACTAACACACCAAAGTGAGGAGTGTGTGTTTCTGAAGATTATTTCTTTGAACTCAAAGTCTCCCTCGCAAAACTTCACTCTGCAGAACTGTTCTCTGTCAGTTTGCCCCCTTGCTGGAGGAGATTTGAACTCAGTTGTTGCCGTCATGTTAACTGTCTCAAACCAGCTGCACCACCCCTGACTCGCACTACTTTCAGCTTGGGGAAAGAGCAATTCACTCAAAATAAGGATGATTCACGCATCGTTTAATTATATTTTTACCCCGAGAAGCTCCTCTCCTCACCAGCGCGAGTGTTCATCCCTTCAAACAAACTAACAATTGTGACCACACAAACTACGATTCTAGGATCGCCACACTATTTCTCAATAAATTGAGCCGACCAACAAAAGGAAACCAGAATTCAGGCTCCAATTTTGAGCTCACTACACCATCGGCCGAGATGATGATGATGAAGATGAAGGCTTATTACTCTTCCCACTGTGTATTGCATTCTAAAATGGTGGCCATGTCTGTCTAGGCTTCAGCTTGCAGAGCCACCAGCCAAACTCACGGCCGCGGAGTTTGGTCTTGTCCAACTTGAGGAACAGTTCCCCGTGCTAAAACTGAGCCGTGGCCGCGGCGGGGCCGGGGGAGGCGGCGGCGGGGCCGGGGGCGAAGGGGAGCGGGTCCCCCCGGCCCCTCACGGCCACAATGCCAACATGGAGGGCAGCACCCCGGCACCTCCTCGGAGGCTCGGCGGGGCCGCTCCGGGCGACAACCCCGCAGGCCGGGGGGAGGCCGGGCCGGCCGGGGCAGCCGCCCCCCCGCTCCCCGCTCCCCCCGCGGCCGCTCCGCCGACTCCCCCGGCACTTGGGAGCCACTTCGCGGTGGGGGGGAGCGGTCGGTCCCGGCGGTCCCCTCAGCCCCGCGGCCCCGGTGAAACTTCGGAGCGGCGGCGGCGGGGGCGGCCCCGCCTGCCCGGGGTCACCTGCGCGGCCGCGGGCCGGGGGGGCCGGGCCCCACACAAAGGCCGCTCCCGGCGGCGCCATGCGGGCACTCACCGGCGGCGGCCGCACCTTGCAGATGCCGGTCTGCTCGGCGATGGGCCGGATCTTGTGGATGAAGGCGAAGGGGTCGGCGAACTCCTCCCAGCTGGGCTCGAAGACGGGGCACTCAGGCGGGGGCAGGAACTCGGCCATGGCCCGGCCGGGGCGGCCGCTCCGCTCCGCGATCCGAACAATCTCCGGGGCCGCCGCGCTCCGTGCGCGTCCGCGGGGGGGCCGGGGCTGGGAAAAAAGTCCGCCGGCCCGGGCAGGGGAGGGGGCGCGGCCGCCCCGCCCCGCCCGCGCCTTTGTGCGGGGGCGCCGGGGCCGGACCGGGGAGGGCCCCGGGGAGGTGGCGGGGGGTGAGTCGGGGGAGAAGAGCCGGCGGCGGATCCTGCGGAACTCAGAGCGGCCCGCGCGCCGCCGATCCCACCCCCCGCGCTACCCGGGCCCGGCGGACAGCGAGGCCCCCCGAGCGCCGCTCACCGCGGATCCTGCCCGGTGCCCCCCGCCCCGCCGGGCCGCAGATCCGCGTCCCCCTCCCCCCGACCCCCTTCCCTTTCCCCACCCGCCGCCTTTGTGCGCGGCCCCCTCGCCGCGGCCGCGCTGTGGCCGCTCCCCCCAGCACCGCTGGTTCGGGGAGGCCCCTCGGCCGCGCTCCCGCAGCCCCGCGGCCGGTGCGAGTCCCGCGCCGCCCCCCCCGCGCCGCCGGCGCTGTGTTTACATGCGCGGAGGGATCCGCACAGCTGACAGCGGGCCCCGGCCGGCGCTTCTTTTTTTAAAGAGCCTCTCCGCGCGCCGCCATTGGCCGCGCCGGGGCCGCGTCACCCGCGCGGGGCGGGGCCGTGCGCGTCCGCGCGGCCGCATTGTCTGCCCCGGCCGTGGAGCCCCCGCGGCCCTGGCCCGGCCCCTTTGTTGGGGGGAGGGTGTGTGGGGGGAGCGGGGGGGGGGGGGGGGGGGGGGGGGGGGGGGGGGGGGGGGGGTTGGCCAGAACGGGGCCATTGTCCTGCCCGCGGGCACCGGGAGCGCGGGGATAAGGGGCTGCCCCGCTGCCGAGGTGACCTCCCCCCCCCGCACCGCTGGATAACGGGGCTCCCCTTCCCTCCCCCCCGGGGCGGTCCCGACCCCGGTACCGGGGAGCGGAGGGGGCGGTGCCGGGCGGGGGAGGGGCGGCCCCGCCGCAGCAGGCGCCGCACGTACCGCACGTGTGCGGAGGGAGGGGGGGCCGGGGGGGCCCCGCTCCCGCCCCTCCCCCGGCACCGCCCCCCCGACCCCCGCGGGGACCCCCCGGCCGCGACCCCCGCGGCCCTCGGGGCAACAAAGCCCCGGCCTCGCTGGTTTTACGGTCACCGCTGTAAGAGCCGGCGGTTAAACGAATAATAAATGGCAACTTTTTGAGACGAGCGCACGATGCTCCCGGGTGTCATTTTTTAATGAGACTTCGCTCACTGGCTTCAAATTTCGGCTAAAACTCGGAGAAAGCGTTCACTGTTAGTGCAGCGGCTGGAAAAATCAAACACACTGTGAGTTCCGGGCTCAGCAGCAGCCGCAGGGTTCGGGGTCCGGTTTACCCACAGCAGGAACTCTCAGCCCATCAGCTCCGTGTCACACAGCCCTTCCCAGCAGAGGAACAGCCCCAGGAGAGGGGATGAGGACAAAAATTTGCACAGAGCACTCATGGCCGGTTTAAAGACAATCCTAATTCTTGTCCTCGCTTAAAAACGAAGGGAGGAAAACAGACACAGCTTTTGTAAAGCGTTCGTGCAGGCGATGGCAAAGGGAGGGATCCTCCACTCGGAGCTGTCCCTCCCTGGCTGCACACCCGTGGGATAGGGAGGAGTCGGACACCTCCCTGCACGGCCAGGGCTCAGAGAAGCTGCCAAGGGCACAGGGGACGAGGCACCAGCTCCCAGCCTGGCAGCACAGGCCCCTGTGCACCACAGCTCAGGGGCTGCCCTGGATCAGCACATGGCCCAAGCTGAGCAGCACCAGCAGCAGGAGCTGAGCTCTCACAGTCTCCCCCTTGCAGGGACATGTTGGGCCCAGAGTCACACTCTGACATGGCTTCGTGGTGCCAGGCAGGCTCAGCTTCTGGGAGCCCTGGAGGGTCCTCAGCCCTCAGGAACATCTCCAGTTTCCAGGGGGCTCCTGCCATTTTCTTCCCTGAATTTTACCTACAGCTGACAGAAGTTTCTGTACCCCATTCCTTGTGCAGAAGAGTATCAGGTTTACACAGGAAGCTTCAACCCCAGATGTAAAACACACCATAATCTGTTTGTACTTCCGTTTACACCAAGGGATCCTCCAGTATAAATCACCAAATATCACAATGTGGAGAGAAAACTAAGCTGGTTCATCACCTTCCAACAGCTGCTCTGCAGCACATCCCAAACTCTGGCAGGAAGGAGAACACTACTTTTGTGACTTTAGGTCTGAGGGTCCCCAAGAGCATCAGGGACACCATTGGGTTCTGGTGTTTGGCAAGTAAATCCTTTTTGCAATGACTCCCTGAGGACCCCTTTTGCCAGAGCTGGAAGGACCACATGCAGTGGGATTGTTTCTGCCAATCCTGTCACAGCCAAAGGCCTCCCATGGGACTGTGATGAAAAACCACTCAAACACAAGTGCTGTTCCTGGGAAGTTGTGATGGAGGAGAAAAAGCGCTGGGTACAAAGATCTGAAGGTGAACAGAGCAGGGAGATCAAGGGATGACCCAAGAATAAAAAGCAGTTGCCCTGAAGGGAGGGCAAGGTGGCTCAGGGCTGGATAAGATGGAGATTCAGGGTAAGCAGGAAGCCCTGGAGGGTCTGTGTATCCCACGAGGCATCTTACTTGTCTTTCCACCTTGCTATCTGCAAACAGAAACACTTCATCCCCACAAATGCGTACTTTTGCATGCTGCCTTCTGTCTGTCTTCCCTCTGCTGTGACATCTGCAGTGTTTGCTCTGTTCAGGGGATTAGTGTGGCACAGCACTGTCTGGCTTAGAAACCCAATTCCCCAAGTGTCAGAGGCACAGACTGCAGGAAGGAAAGCAGATTTCCCTCTGTTGGAATGAGAATGCAGGCATTCCTTCTTCATGGTTCAGTTGACTGTCATTAATTAACACCTTTTATTAGATGGGTTTTCTCCAAGCCTGTTCCATTTGTCCCCCACGAGCAGAGCAGAACTTCCCCGTTTGCTGCAGCTCAGTGCTAACCCAGGAGACACAGCAGCTGCTGGGCTGGCAGGGACCAAGCAGGGACCGAGCAGAGACAGCGAGAAATAAAGGAGCAGGATTCCAACACGTAGTCCAAAGGCCATCAAAAGGGGTTGGCCCAAGGGGAGGAGTGCCAAGGCTTACAACTGAAGCCAAACACTCTTCACCACATCAGGGATTTTTCCTTGGCAATTCCTCTATCCTCATCCAGCTGTGAGCTCCAAATAGAGCATCTATTGAGAACCCTGCCCATCCCAGTGTCCCTTTACACGCTGTTGCAGCACAGCTTTCCTCACACACTGTTTATGTGCAGGAAGTCCCCTCAGCCTGTAGGGATATTTAATAAAACTTATTTTGTGTTTTCTTGGATGGGAACAATACTGTGAACTTTCCTACCAGTGTAAGCCTTCCCTTCACTCTCCTGCACCAGCCACCACCTGCCTGGAGCACATTGTTCCCACAGCCTATACTGACTTGTTTGCATTTATGTATCTGACTTAGACACTGCAAAAAAGATCATAGAATCATGGAATGGTTTGGGTTGGAAGGGACCTTAAAGATCATCTCATTCCCCCCCCTGCCATGGGCAGGGACACCTTCCACTATCCCAAGTTGCTCCAAGCCCCGTCCAACCTGGCCTTAGACACTTCCAGGGGTGGGGCAGCCACAGCTTCTCTGGGCAACCTGTGTGTCAGTGGGAAGCCATTCCCCCTTGTCCTGTCACTCCATCCCTTGTAAGTAGTCTCTCTCCATGTTTCCTGTCAGCTCCCCTCAGGTACTGGGAGGGTACACTTAGGTCTCCCCAGAGCTTTTCTTCTTCATATTGAACAATCCCAGTTCCCTCAGCCTTTCCTCACAGCAGAGAAGCTCCTTCCCACTAATCTGCTTATTGGTGTCCTTTGGACTCCCTCCAACAGGTCCGTGTCCTTCACGTGCTGGAGATCCCAGAGCTGGAGGCAGCTCTGCAGGTGGGGTCTCACAAGAGCAGAGTAGAGGGGCAGACTAATCTTTCCCCTTTTATGTACCTGCCCTTGCTGTCCTAGACCACCTCTCCTCTTCAGACAACAGCTGGGTACCACTCCCTTCACCCAGCACCTTCCATCCCAGCAGCCTGGGTCTGTCCAGTTTAATTCTGTACCACAGCACAAACATGTACTGCAGCCAGTTCCTCCAACAACCACCCAGTGCTGGTACCATTGGCCTAGGACAACAGGACACTGAAAAGAGCTTTAGGAAACACCATACCCTGGACTTCTGAGCAGACAGAAGATATCTCCACTTTGGTCACTGCACAAGCCAAGCAAGCAGCTCCCACAGGCTCCCCAGTGAACAAAACTTAGGGAAACATGCTAATATTACACAAACTGCACTCCAGAATAACCCAGAACCAAGCTGGAGGAGATCTTGCCATGTCCAGAGACAATCAGCACCACATATGGAGTTGAAACTCTACTGAAGCCAAAGCCCTCATTTCATCAGCAGTTTGGCCTAATTAAAGTACTACATGTTTAGAGGAGCACAGGGCAGGGAGGGAGATGTGCTGAGCCTCTCTGCTCTTTAAGAAAATAGGTTCCTGGGAACAAACAGATTTAGTAAGCAGAATCTCTGACAGATCAAACCAAACCAGTTTTCCTGGGCAAACCAGCAGCCTGTATGAACCTGCAAAGCAGTCCAAGTGTCATCATCAAGGCTTGAGAAGGGTTTTACATTTTCCAGCTGCTTCCAGAGATGGTGATGCATGTCAGTCCTTGAGAAACAGGACTATTAATGTCAAGGTACTGAAAAATCTCAGGATCCTGGTTAAAATTATGGAGTATTCTGGATATACCAGGCTATGGACATTTATAGCAAAGCTCCCAGCTCATAGACACGACTTTGGCTCTTGCTCTGGTGCCACATAACAGAACTGCCTGTCTCACACAGTGCCTTGGTGAAGTGAGTCTCAGCAGCAGCAGCATTTTGATGGAGAATTAGGTACTCTGCTGGCAACTCTGCTAGAAGAGAACCTCTGGTTTCAATATATTTCTGCCCTTCTTCTAGAAGCTGCACTCCATGCCCCTGCCCCTCTCTGTGCTGGCTCAGCCCCTGCTCCCTGTCTGTGACCTCTTCTGTGCTCTGGGGGACCTGAAAAGCCCCACCAGCCCTGAACTCCTCAGGCAAGAGATGTCAGGCACAGGAAGCCCTGTGGAGGGGCCGTGCTGAGGGGGCAGGCAGGAAACCTGAGCTCGGCTGTGGGCTGGAACAGAGGAGGACGGAAGTGCCCCAGCTGCACACAGCTCCAGGGGGGACTGTCAACACCAGGTAAGAACAGCTGGTGAGCACATGGAGGCATAAAATACCTCTGCTCCAATATGAAACTCCTCTGCAGTTGTGCAACTGCCTTCGGCATTGCTTTTATTAATAAAATTCTACAAGTCCCTTACCCTATCATTAGCTGCTATTAAAGCTAAGTAAAGCCTTACTCCAAATCCTTGCCCAGACTACCCTAAGAACAAGGATAAGCAAACCACAGCTGTGGGAAGCACTGGAAAAGGCAGAGCTGAGGTGCTGTTTCACACGCCTCACCTCACTCTTGGGCAGCTGCTGACTCACACTCAACAAATTTGGGTTTTACCTTCCTGTGCTTCAGCATGCAAGTGGCAGCAGTGTGGGACAAAACCTGCTTCCAGGCAAGACATGCAGTGGGTGGGATTTTCTCCAAGTGTGGAGGCTGACAACAGACCTGTCATCAATGGAGCACTGACAGTCAGTGACGGTAAGGCTTTGAAGTTTATTATCTTAAGGCAGGTGCCTAAAATAGGTCAGAGTAACCTCACCCTAAACCCCCCTTGCTGCTCTGCACTGACTGTACAGGGAGCCTGGGGTGACTGCCTCAGTCTCAGGCCTCGATGCTTGAGAAGGTGAAGCCCTGGCAACAACAGAGCAACTTGGGAAACGCAATTTGCCATGATGCATAAAACCACAGAGCATATCTTTTTTCTCAGAAAAACAGCATTTCAGATACGAAAACGCAGCTTCTCTGCTCCAACCCCTTGGCTACAGTGAAACAAAAAGTGCCATCATGACTGGTCTCCTAGCAGGATCTGAACTCAGCTGTGGTTTCTGCAGAGAGAGAGCAGAGGCAGCAGTAAAACCCCCACAACCCAGGAGACTGTGCCCTGTGCTAGCCCTGCACAGCCCACTGTCACCATGAGCCACCACACTGTGCCACCTCAGATAAGCCCCTGTCCTCTCCCTTGATGCTGTGACACCCCTAGGCCTGGGCAAGGAAAGAAGCTGTTTCTGCAGAAAGTGTTTAATTAGCAGATTTTGTTCCTAGTCAGGCTTCCTGCCTCTGCTACAGCCAAAAATCCCCCTCGGTTACCCAGACATGCTCCAGGACTCACTTGCTTCCAGACACACCAAAGGTGACATTACCAAGGCAATGAGGAGACCTCATTACCTTGTGCAACAGCACAGGATTTGGGGCATCCTTGTGCCTGGACACCTGCATTCCAGAGGGATTTACACTCTCAAACCCTCCCACCTAGCTAGTAGCCTGGTTTCAAACAGCAAGTACACACAAAGCCATCTGAGCCCCCGTGGATCACTTAAAATACACTAAAAATTTACAGTCCGAAGCTGACAAGGAGTCAGGACATAAGTTTAGGGTTTAAACCACTCATTCACTGGTGAAGAACCATAGAAAAACTGCTTCTGAAAGGGATTTAAAGGTGCAGAAATAGCTGTAGATCACTCAGGTACACTGGTGAATGTGCAAGAGCTACGTGAATTAAGAGAAGACATTTCAGTCAATACTGATGACAAAGGTGACAAAGTCAGTAAAGGTGGCAAGAACCTGCATGAATCATACCAAGGCAGACTGAGGCTGAATCAGGGAGATGGCACATGGGCTAAAACCAGCTGGGGAGCTGGAAGGCATTCAAAGGGGAAAGGATGGGATTAAACAACCTGGCAATGGAAAGAATTTAGAAGCTCTACAGTCAGAAAAATCAGGCCTCCAAATGCAGCAAGTTCTGAGGGAGTTTCGCAAAGGAAGCCTGGCTTATTGCCTTCATACCTGGAATCCCACACATCTGAGGAAGATGGTGTAAAAATTTCAAAGTCTCCAACATGTTTCAGAGCACCTTTCGCAAGGAAGTACAAGACCAAACAAGAAAAGCCTTTAGTGACCACAAGTACAACAGTGAGGAAAGCTCTTGTTCTGCCACCACCTACAATTAGCAAAGAAAAAAAATGGGTGTATCAGCACACAGGTGTCTGCACTAACCACATATGAGTGTTTAATACATCCAAACCAAAGTAAACACAGTCTAAGTTAATATGGGGTCAAGCTGCCCCCCCTCAGCCTCATCAGGCAGATCCAACACATGCAGGTTCAACACACTTACCACACATTAAATACTTGCAGGCAGTGATAACAAGGAAGCCAGTGCACATATGCTCTAATAGACAAAGCTGGAGCCAAAACACTCTGTTGGATCTGCAACAGCAGTGAACAAGCAAAAAAAAACAGGCACAGAATTTGAAAACAGAGAGAGGAAGATAAACACTAAACACGGCAAAAAGTAAAACAAGAAACAGGAGCACTCTGCATGGAAGGGGCAGTAACTTTTGCTGGAATTATGAGGGAAGTCAGGGAACAGGAACCTCCATCTCTGGGTACCATATGTGCTCCCTGCAAAGCATTAACACCAGATTCAAAAGCATTTGTGGACAATGGCAGAAACTGTTCTATAACTTACTGTCGACGTGACTGGGACACTTCCATGCATGCACAGGCTCTGCCTTCCACATAAACACACCATGGAAGTTGTGAAGAACAAAGGCAGAAACCATCCTGTCCCAGTCAGCAGAGAACAGTGGAGCCTATGGCTTCATAGCAGCTGTAGCTGACCCCTGGTATCCCACAGTTCCCTCCCTGCTCCAGCACCCAGTTAATCTTACACAGAGTTCATGAAAGCAAAAGAAAACTGTGCCCTTCTTGCAGAAAGAGATTTTTTTTTTCTTTGCCAATTTAACATAAAACTTAGTGCCAGAGGCAGTGTAAGAGTATGATTGCATGGGCAAGACAAGAGGGAGGACAGGGACAGCAACAGTCAGCAGGTAAGATTTAAAATATATATATATATACATAATATATACAGATATAAAACTCAGCACAGGGCACTCCTGTGACAACTTGTGTAGAACTGCACAGAATCAACCACAGAACTGCTGGGAAACACCACCAGGTTCAAAATGGAACACCAGCATCTCTTGGAAACACTGCACACCAGCAGCAGTCACCCAGGCCAAGTTCCACAATGGGGTTTTGAAATAACTGAAAAGCCACAAAGATCCCCACAATCAGCAGAATGACTGAAGTGCAGCTTTTGCAAGTGGTGGTGATGTAAGACCATGAAATGCCTTTGACAGTTGCAGCCATAGAGCTCTAACAAAAGGAAAAGTAACGTGAAGATGCTGAAGGTCTTGGCAGCCGTCTTGAAGAGTTCCTCCCTAATCTGAAGCACTGCAACAAGCCCCTCACAGCAGCCACCTCTGAAACAGGAACTGGAACACTTGACAGCCAGTAACCTCAGAGGTTCTTGTCTTGAGAAAGTCACAGAAATGACAGATAAAAACCTCAGGGTAAGAATCGCAATCACTGAGGTTGGAAAAGCCCTTGAAGATCGAGTCCAACCATTCCCCCAGCACTGCCAAGTCCAGGACTAAACCATGTCCCCAAGTGTCACATCCACGTGTTTTTTGAGCACTTCCAGGAATGGTGACTCCACCACTGCCCTGAGCAGCCCCTTCCAGTGCTTGACAACCCTTTCCATTAATAAATTTTCCCTACTATTCAGCTTAAATCTCCCCCGGTGCAACCTGAGGCTGTTTCCTGTCCCTTGTTCCCTGGGAGCAGAGCTGGACCCCCCCAGGCTCCCCCCTCCTGTCAGGGATTTGGAAGGAGTGAAAAGGTCCCCCCTGAGCCTCCTTTTCTCCAGGCTGAGACCCTCCAGCTCCCTGAGTCACTCCTGAGCAAAGTCTCAGTAAGTTTGAGCCATTTTGGACAGAATAATTTGTCCCAATTTAAGCCTTTTGAAGTCAAATGCAAGCTCTGGACTTGACACATTTGGCTTTCAACAGGCACTTAGAAAAATCTAACTTTAGAATGGACAGAAAAAAACCCTGCTCCCCTTTATCTTCTTTCCCCTAATCCCCTTGATATTGCAAAAGGATCCCAGCACACCTCACTCAGGCTACAGGTAACTAAACAGATATGTTTGGAAAAGTGAATCTTGCCCACCAAACATAAGGCACAGTTTGGGAGAGTTATGGACTGCCCGAATATCTCCTCCTCTGATCTGTTTGATGAACTGCCCAAGTAGCAGAGCTGACTGGTGTGTAAGTAGCAGACAGAGAGAAATCTGCAGACAGAGCCCAGCAACAGCATCTCACCATTTCAGTCCTAAACTATTTAGAGATAAAAGAACTGCAGCTCTTGAGGAAGCCACAAACAGGCCCTCACCACAGTGTGATGGCAGTTCAACATCACCCATCACCTCCCAAAGGGAACAGAGCTGAAGGGGGAGAAAAGCCTAATGCAACACATTTGGGGCAGCCTTTCTGGAGCACCAATCACATCCATATGGACACAAACCCAGCCTGTAAAGTCAGCTTGAACTTTTTTTTTTTCCAATTTCTCCCTGACCATCTGATCTCCAGTCCCAAACTTATAAAGTGAATTTCAATATTCCTGCTTAAGATCAGGCCTCTCTTCCCACTTTTTTGAAACCCCCAAAAGAAAGGTTTAAACCCTTGCTCCTCCCTCAGCTTTGCAGCTGATGTAACACAATCACAGCTGCACATGTTGGGCCAAAACTGAGAGACCCCTTGCACACTTACTGGTGTCACACAGAAACCTGGAGTAGTTCTTAAAGCCAAGTTGAGCACATCCAGTCTGCTGGAGCACTTCATTTTACAGGGAGTCAGATCCACCTCCTTTCTTTCTCACAAAGAGTAATTCACTTAAGACTTCCCAAGTCTCCCTGCATTTTTAATAAACTGTTCAGTATTAGAAAAAAAGCAATTCCTAAGTGTTTCTGGGATGTTTTCTAGACCCTCAAACTTAGTATTTACAGCTATTGTTTTCTAGTAAACATTTGAGGAGAAGAATAACTTTTTTTTGCCCAAGTGCTCCAAGCTCTTGACACAGACCAGGGAAACCAAAATCGTGCTGCAGAGAAAGTGGGAAACACGCTCCTGAAGGATGCCTGGAAGGTTGAGGAAACAGGGCAGTATCACAAGATCTGAGAATAAACAACTGGACATGTTTTATGCCACATGAACCTGGCCACGCAAAGGAAAGTCTGCAGAAAGCCAAGAAACAGGGATATGGCAGAAGATGGAGAAGAATATGGAAGAAAGGTGGAAACCAGGGTTTAACAGACTCAATTCACTGAAAAAGCTCCACATGAGACACCACTCCTCATATGACTCTTGCCCTTTTCCTCTTTTTGTTGTTTTTGGTTTTGGGTTTTTTAATTTATTTTTTTTATTTAGTGTCCTGGTATTTCTCAGTGTCTCATCAGCTAACACCTACAATATCTTCAGAGCAATGTAATTTCTCCCACCTCATCATGCTCTCAGTTCCTCTCCCCATAACAGCCAGTTGAGACTCCACATCTTTAATCTGCTTGCCCAACTTTTAGGAGAAATCTGTAGATCAAAGTCTTTGCACAGCCTGGAAGTAACACTGTTAGTCCTCCCTCCAGTTCAGATCCAGATAGAAGGAAGGGATTAATCATTATCCCCTCCCCAACACACACAGAAACCCCTACAGCCCTTCCAGGGAGTTCTGCAGTATGATGGAAAATTGTTCTTCAGGTCTTTACTGCTAAATTTGCTTATAAACCCAGTCCTTGTTTTCAGAGTTCAAATGAAAATGCTTCTTTATTTTAAGTAATCCTTATAAACATGACAAAACTGGTAAGATCAGGAGTCACCTAATGCACTATCCTTTTCCTGACAGAAGCCTCTGTCCTTTCTTGGCCATGGTAGTTCACAGCTCCTATACAGGATATGGCATCTTCACATTTAATACCAGGCTGATTTTTCTTCCTAAACTTTTATGACTTATAGAAGAAATGTGACTTCAAAGGTACTGTGAAGGTGGGGAGGCCCTGGCACAGGTTGCCCAGAGAAGCTGTGGCTGCACCATCCCTGGAAGTGTCCAAGGCCAGGTTGGAGGGGGCTTGGAGCAACCTGGGCTAGTGGGAGGTGTCCCTGCCCATGGCAGGGGGTGGAACTGGATGAGCTTTCAGGTCCCTTCCAACTCAAAACAGTCTGTGATTGACAAAAATCCACAAAATAACTGGAATCTTCCATTGCTACAAAACTTCAGCAAGGCCAGTGAAAAATCCACCCCATTACACTGAACTAGCTCTGCACTGTAAGTAGTGACCACTGCAGCTTTGCTTCTGTGCAGCATCTCCTACACACAGGAAACCATGGCCTGGTGCAAAGGCAAACAGGTTGGTTTGGCAGAACACAGAGGTGAATGGCACAGGGCAGCACATCAGCAGCACCAGGTCTCTGTTGTTACAACATTCACACAGATTTGACTGCAAAGCAGAGGTGAGCTCAGAATGATGCTGGCCTGGCTTGTCTTGGGGAATTTGCCAGAGTGGGAGCAGGATGCCAATAGCAGGCCTAGCAAGGCTGAATGCCTGGGACAAGACAGCCAAGAACTATGGCAACATAACTATGGCTGCTCTAAGTGAGCAAAAAGGAATGGATTGACACTGCTATTCCCTTGGCTTTCCCACTAGTTCCTTAAGAAGTCACCCTAAACTGCCCAGGAACCATCATTGTCCAACTCTTCACCATTGCCCTGTGGAGAAAGGAAGAAGGTAAAGCCAGAGAATCTTTACTACCAACTTACACTATCCATTTTTTTCAGATAATGCTTTGTATTTTCCAAAAACACTGCCAAAAGCAGTGTCATTTGCAATCTCTTCCCTTTTTCCAGCACAATACTGGAGTCACCTTATTGTTCCTGTACTTACTCACTTTAAAATCTCACCAATTCCAGCTCCAAAGAGCTCCCTTAGATAAGTTGCTGCTTTGCAACAACAGGCTGAATGGGTGAATGTTACCTGTGTGACAGAACTTGACCTATCAAGAGGCACAGAAGCCCTTTCTGATTTTATTTGAGAACAGTTTGCTCTGTAGACAAGAGGTGTCACCATGTGTAGCTGTGGGCTTATGTTACCTCTGCTGCTCAAATGAGATTTTTCTTACAATTACACTGTGGCATGCTTACTATAGAAATTAGGAACGTACATAATTATATCTATACATAATATAGATATTAGCACATTGAAGGGGACTGGGATTGCTTTTTCAGAGGGCAGAGTAGGTGGAAATCAGATTCTGCTGCATTGCATTCCCCTGGCACGGCACCAGGACTGTCCTAGAACAGATCTTACAGATAACACCAGAATTTACAAAGTTCACAGTGACCCCCATGGGCTCCAGCCCACTTCCTCCTCCTTCACTTCATGACTCACACAAGTGATTCCATCAGCTGAGAGCTATTAATTGCCAATCTCAGTACTGGAGAAAGCTGTGTCACCACACAGGTAAAGATATATTTAGTTACCACCGGATAATGCCTGCACTTCTGCCAGTGCAAACAGGCACATGACTGTGCAAAGCACGACTGTGGGCATTTCTTATCAAAGAAAACAACATTTAAAGGGTAGAATTAGAGAAAGGCTTTCAGAGTGCAAAGCAAGCAGTTTTCCTTAAAGGGGCAGCTGATATGAGCCTCTGCAAGTCCCAGGTACACACCCTTAAACTTTAATTCAGTGCAAGATCTCCTCTACATTTCAGGAAACAGATGAACCACACATTTGTTCATTCAACCACAGAGCCAGTAATTAGAACATGTTTAAGGATTTCTGCAGCTCGCTGAAGCAAGAGCAGTTTCAGCAGGATTTTCCTGCTGTAATTTTCTTGGCTTCATATCTGAGAAAAACCCTATCTTATCTTAGCTCAGCATACACATGCCTACACTGAGATCAGCTGCCCACTGGCTAAGGCAACAGTGTTTCTTAATACTAATATAAAGAAATTTCAAGTACGATGTAGGCTGAAAATGTCTAATATGTTTGCAGCATCAGTCCAATGGCTACCATGCGACAAAGCATCTCTTGTGAAACCTTCTCCAGTGGTGTTTCAGATTACATCTTCTCTAAGTAGCATTCCATGTTACTTTTAAAAATTAAAAGCATAATGCATCTCATCTGCCTACACAAAGCAAGATTCCCAGCTTTCCAGAGCTCAGCATTCCATATGCACAAGGGTTTCACAGAGCTGCTCAGTGCCATGCCCTGCACAGACTCATCACTGTCCATGCCTGGATAAAACACACAGACACACCACAAGCCAATTCCCACTGCACTGGCAGTGTCCTAAATATGGGTAATCCACATGTGCAGTAAAACCCAGACACTTCTGCAGGAGACAGAGCAGGCCAAGCCTCAGTGAAACCAAATTCCTCACAGAAGAGCCAAATCACTACTAAGAGATTACAATGAAGGCCAGTTCAGAAATCCACAACCCCGAAACACTGAACTTCCAGAGGAAATCATGGTGCTGGCACTTGTGGCACAGAGCCCTCTCCATGATCTGCTGGCCATACAGGATCTTCAGTGTGAAAACCTGACACCTGCAAGGCATGAAACAGCCCTTTGCACACTCCTCTCATGGGCACTGCCATCCCACTAAAACCTGAATCTGTGCCGAAATGGAGCTGTTCTGACTGGAAGGAATGTGCTTGTCCCCTGCCAAACATTTGCTTAATCAACCAGTAAGCAGGAAAATAAATTAATCAACAGGACTTTAAATTCTTGATGGTTATTTCTACCCCGAAACATAAAACCCCAAGGAAAAGCAAAACAAGAAACTCACTGAAACACGGGCCACACTCAGCTGTGCTGAATGGCAGGAGGTATGATTGACACACATCCTGCACAGGAATGTGGCTGACACTGAGCCACTCACTGAGGTGGTAAAGCCCTAAGACTGCTCTCCCTATCTATGTAAAATTGGCAGCTTCCAGTTCCGAGAAGTTCAAATCAGATTGACTCAACCCAATGGCTGCAAAAACCAACAGAGAGACAGGACAACAGGTTTTCAGCCCAAGGAATTCCTGGTCAGCCCTCACAGACCAGGCTGTTCCATGAACAGCAGCAGCCTGTTACTCTAAATTAGAGGTGATACCCCCGGTCTAGAACAAGTCCACCCAACTGGGACCAGGGAAAGGGCCCCACTTTGTGAGGAGATGTCAGATACTGCAGCATTACCTGAGCACTGAGGCTTCCAAGCAGAAGGGAGCTCAGGAATTTAACATACCCCAGCTGAGACTCCCTCCAAGCAGGTGTGCACATCTGCAGCTAACATGCTGCAAGGCTTGGCTTCAATCACATTCTGCTATTAAATCAGAAGCAATATAAATAAGGTTGAAATAGGACAGCAGGGAATTCTCCAGCCCAAATCTCATCTTTGGTATCCTGTAATCACATTCAGTATTCAATCATCATCTTGACATTTGACTATTCCACCTTTGGGGGAGATTCCTCAGTCATCCAGCTCCACAGCAGTGAAGTTATTTGGTCTGTGGTTCACTGTGTGCCCAGGCCCCCACTCAGTCCATGCAGAAGGTTTCAGACAGAGGCTGTTCACATCTGAAGATAAACCTGATTAGCCAAATCCCCTCCTGTTCCATCAGCTTACACAGAAGGATGGCAATGTTCATATCTGAACCAGTAGACTAATTACTTCTACAGAACAATTAGATTTAGGGAAAACTAGTGTTTAACCCTGGCCAGCCAACCCTGAGACTTGGCTTCAGGCAAAAGCTGATTCCTAAGAGCTGCAGACAGGGATTCCAGTTCCTTCTGTGGGAGGACACAGCAACACAAGGGCAACCACCACACAGGTTCTGGCTGAGGTGGGACTTTCCTCGTGCTGTGACACACCCTTCCTGGGCATCTTTCCCTTCCAGGTTCCTCATGCTAGGTTACTGCATCTCTAAGTTACTGGCCCCCATTAAATCTAAAAATAGAAGAAAACTAACCCAAATAGCCTTTGGTTTTGAAGGTGTTGCATTTTTTACAGGTAACACAAGGTTAGTACCTGTTGCCTCTTGTGACACCAGCTTTGGAGTCTCAGAACTAACTGATCTAACCCATCTTCCAGCAAAAGCTCCAGCTCATTTTAGTCTCATTCTGGAGGATAAGACACTAATATGTCTTCAAATAGCAATGTCTTAAGGACAAGAACTCATTGAACTACAGCATGGTTATTTTATTTAGCTACCATCCTTAAAAAGAAATTCCATCTCCTGGGCTGCTGACTGCATACAGTTAATGAGTATACATAGTGCTTGGACACTACCAAAGTTCTTGATTAAAGAAGTTTATTCCAATCAGTTGACATGATTTACATTGCTACTAAAGAGGCAGTAAAAGGGCAAAGACTTGCAATTCACTGTTGGATTTAATACTCTTCACCTGCATCTTCTCCATCCATCGAGTCTGTGCCCACTTCTTCATAATCTTTCTCAAGAGCAGCCAAATCTTCCCGGGCCTCTGAGAACTCCCCCTCCTCCATCCCTTCTCCAACATACCAGTGGACAAAGGCACGCTTGGCATACATCAGGTCAAACTTGTGGTCCAGGCGAGCCCAGGCCTCGGCAATGGCCGTGGTGTTGCTCAGCATGCAGACTGCCCGCTGGACTTTGGCCAGGTCTCCCCCAGGAACCACTGTAGGGGGCTGGTAATTGATGCCAACCTACAGGAGATGCAGAAGAGACCATGAGTTTCTTTGTGGTGTTTGACAGAGACTATAATCAAAGTCAGACAACAAGAGTTGAATAAAATGTGTCACTCACAAAGCTGCTCTGTATGAGAGCCCAAACCTCCACTTCCTAAAATACAACCCAGGTACCTACAGAACAGCTCAATGAGCAAATACACTCCCTGGGCCCAGGACAGCGAATGAGAAGCCTGAAAAGCCACGACAGGGCTGAGACTTGCCTTAAAACCAGTAGGACACCAGTCCACGAACTGGATGGTGCGCTTGGTTTTGATGGCGGCGATGGCGGCGTTGACGTCCTTGGGAACGACGTCCCCGCGGTACAACATGCAACAGGCCATGTACTTGCCGTGGCGGGGGTCACACTTCACCATCTGGTTGGAGGGCTCAAAGCAGGCGTTGGTGATCTCTGACACAGAGAGCTGCTCGTGATAGGCCTTCTCTGCTGAGATAATCGGTGAGTACGTCACCAGTGGGAAGTGGATCCGAGGGTAAGGCACCAAGTTAGTCTGAAACTCAGTAAGATCCACATTTAAGGCACCATCAAACCTGAGGGAAGCAGTGATGGACGACACTATCTGACCAATGAGGCGATTGAGGTTGGTGTAGGTTGGGCGTTCAATGTCCAGGTTCCTACGGCAAATGTCATAAATGGCCTCATTGTCAACCATGAAGGCACAGTCGGAATGTTCCAGCGTGGTGTGGGTGGTCAGGATGGAGTTGTACGGCTCCACAACAGCTGTCGAGACCTGAGGTGCGGGGTAGATGGCGAATTCCAGTTTGGATTTTTTCCCATAGTCAACCGAGAGCCGTTCCATCAGCAGAGAGGTGAAACCAGATCCAGTGCCTCCCCCAAAGCTGTGGAAAATCAGGAAACCCTGCAAGCCAGTGCACTGATCTGACTGAAAGAGAAAATACAGGTGTTCGAGTCGTTGTGTGGACATCAAGCATCCCAAATCCAGCTCAAGAAAGACAGCTCTGAATTCTAACGCATACCAACTGTTCAGGCTTCAGAAAAGTACTGAATTTGATTTATCCACCAATAATCAAGAAAGTATCCCATGAAAAACACTATTCTTGGCTGTTTTAAACCTCTTCAAATTGCTACCTCAAGATCCCCCTTACTCTCAATTCTCAGCCAAGGCCATTAACAATAACCAAGAGAATGTTGAAAGACCTACACACCATCTACCCCTTACACTGATTTGACATTCTCCACCTGCACAGAAATGGAGCAATCCCCATCCCAGAGCTCCTGGTTCTAAACCTGCACAAGTGCCAAGCATGTATCTCCTCAGGGGAGTGAGCTGTCACAGTGTATTACAGAGCCAGTCCAGTTCAGGCTTCTCAGATGACACAATGAGACAGCTCTCTCCTCACAAAGAGGTGCCACACGATGCTCAGCTCAATTCCCAGGACTGACAGGGACTCCCAACAGCTTGTAAAAAGAAATTACAACCATGTTTTTCAGGTCAAAGTACAGCCTGCCGCAAACTTATCTTTGCTTTAATTAGAGACTGTGGCAGCCAAGTGCTGAGAATAATTCCAGTTGTGATCTGCAAAAGGTGAACTTTTCACAAAGACACACTTAGCATTCCGTATCAAAGCAGCAGAGGTATACCTGGGTTGTTTTGTGCAACGAGAATTCCCACCTTTGTGACACAGATTGGGTAATGTACATGCTTAGCAGCCCTAAAAAGGGAACTCAGACCTCCTAAGCTGCCATCTGTGTAAGTCTGCCACATGATCAAAGCACTGGGGAGCCTGAAACATCCCCACTTACTGAGATTTGTTTCTTTTCTACTGTTATTACCATAAAATTAACCCAGAAATCATAACAGCAGGAAATGGAAACAGTCTAAACCATGGAAGGAAACACCCCTATTTAAACTTCCTTGAAAGAGTCACAGTCAGAGACCAACCCTTTTCCAGGAGGAACTATGCGAATCATAATTTTTGTCCTGGCTTTCTGAAGTTGAACAAGAAACTACATATGAAGTTTTAGGTGCCTCATCAGCATTTTAGGCCACTTGAAAGCTGTATCTGACAGGAATAATCCAGCCATTCTCAGCTGGCTAAGAATAAAACCAGATGTAGACTAAGTCCACAGATTCTCCTACCACAAAAAAATATAAAGCACAGCTTATGTATTGAATAACTATGTACTGAATAGCCTAATTTCCAAATCCTGTAAAACAGGGTAAAAAAGATGTTTAAGAGCTTTCAGTAAAGAAGAATCTTACCAGTTTCCTGATACGCTCTAGAACTAGATCGATTATCTCTTTCCCAACTGTGTAATGACCTCGAGCATAGTTATTTGCAGCATCTTCTTTACCAGATATCAGTTGTTCAGGATGAAAGAGCTGCCTGTATGTCCCATTCCTAACTTCATCTGGGGAGAGACAAGATAATTATTATTACATAATATATAAATACTATTTAAAATTAATTTTCTATGTCCACCAGGTTTTTTAGACTTCTGAGGGTGTCCAGAATAAGGTACCTAAACCCTTAGAGATAAAAAGCAACCTGATATCTACCAATCAGTAGGTGACAATACTTTCTACAGCCTGAATATTGAATCACTAAGAAAAGTTAAGTTACTCCTTAAGAAACTGTTCCATTTTACACCTGAGTTTAAAATTGGCCTGCCAGAGCAATTTAAAACTGGACTGTGGCAGCAGAATCATTTAAGTTTAAGACAACTTAAGGCCCATTTTGCAGCTCAGCAGCTGAAATCCTGCTTTTCCCCCTTACTTCCCAAGCTCTTCATGATGCTGCCTTGTTGCTTCTGCAGCTGTGGGCTTGCTTGTCTTCTCCTTTCCCTTCACTGTGCTTTCTGCCAGAGGTAGAGAAGGGTTCAAAAGAAACAGGAGATGCTCTTGGAGAGTTCTGCAATCATCCAAACCCTGAGCTGTAAGCTCCAGCACACACAGCTGTGTTAAAGAAACAGTGCAGATGCACACACAGCATCCCCCAGCAGTTACACATTTGGACACTGATTTAGAGTTACGATCTCCACTAGTCCCAGAAATGCACACTTATATCTAGCAGGCTAAAGCTCTGTCCTAAGAGGTACAAAGACACTCAGCAGAGCTTTGTCTCTGGTTTTGCTCAAGCCTTTCTTGAGTCATGTGCTAATGCAGTATTGCATCCTTTAATTAAAATCAGGTGGACAGCAGAGAGCTTTATGAACTACAGCTGAAGTTGCCTGTTTGCCTATATTCATTAATCTGAAAAAGAGCTAGCAAGACAAAGATAAGTAAAATTCAAGATGCAAAAATACTATTCAAACCAGTTTAGGCTGAGCAGCTCCCACTGCAGTCTGCAATCCAATATTCTAAAGTATTTGTAAGACAGCATCAAAAGAAACAATTTGGAGAAGTTTACCATCCCAAATACTCATGTGTCCAGGACTTCCTGCATTACCACTCCAAATTATAAAGGATAAATATAGGTAATAAGGGAAAACATAGAAATAAAGAAAAAGGCAGCTGATAGGTGCAGTATGAGTCAGGATGGTCCTGGGGAAGTAACAAAACTAGTAGAATTTAGAGGATCAGTCACTGGACTATGAAAGTGTGCTGGAACAAAGAATTTAGAGTTGAGGGAACAGCTAAACCAGACATGCTGTGCTTCATCTTTTTAAGTCTAGCTGGGTTAGACTTTTCAGGACACTTGTGCTGAATTCTCAGATGTCACTGCCCTATTTTGTGGTGGAAAGTTTGATGGTGCACATGTCCAGCATCCTGCTGCTTTCTCCAAGAGCAACACTGCTCTGGAAGGACAGAGCTGCAGAGCTGCCACATACACAGGAGATGGGTTTTCATAAACTCAGTGCAGAGGGACTCGCTGCATGAATGGGGAGTCCCATCCTAGCCCTGCCCAGGAAACCAGAGCAGTAATTTTCACAGTAGCCAGGCAGGAATAAAGAAGGGCAGCTACCCCCCAGAAAGGCACATGATGTAACCTTGAGTATTACCAAGCTTTAAGACAGCCTCTTGTCCCTCTCCCCATACTACACCTGCATCATTAACAAGCACTGAACACTCACTACCTTTAATTTGTCCCAAGACTCACCAGCTCCCCTTCCCCCAAGGCCAGGTGAGAGCTTTGCTACCTGCCCTCCCTCACCTCATGACTCAGCTGTTGCTGGTTGCTCAGAGCCCCCACCTGGCCAGCAGCAGAGGAGACAACAGCCACAAGGCAACAGCTCCTGGGAATATTAGTGTATGGCTGAGGGTGCTTGGGCTCATTTCAAAGTTACCAGCCTAGCACTCCCACCTTTGACCAGCCCCACAGCCCTCTGCTCCCCTCACAGGTTCCTTCTGCTGTGTTAGCCACAGTGTGTTACACTGAACAGAACCTACAGGAGAGCCACAGTTTGAGTACACGGGAATAGCCTGAGCACATCCACACATTTCCCCCAACTCTTGTACTGCAGAATGATAAACACAGCAACTGCACAAGCACAGACAACACAGATCCCTGCTAGGAGAGCCTCAAGTCACTACTCTAGGCAAGGCAGCCATAAACCAGCTCCAACAGAATTACTTCCAGCACACACTGGCAAGAGCAAAACCAGGATTTGTGACCCAAGGAATAAGGGTCTTGTGAACTGGAAGCTCACGTTGAGCTGGCAGTGCAGCTACTGCCCGAGGATGGGAGACTGTCAGTGGCTGAGGTGTGGGATGACACCTGAACACCAAGAGCCAGCGTTGCCAGAGTTTGGAATACAACTGATTTTCAGGAGTGGATTGTTATTCAAAGATAAGGTTGTAGGAAGTTGAAGTGCATACTCAGAAGTCCCTGAATTTAGGCTAGTGATGAAGACCCATTTCTGCAAGCTCTACTAAACTAAAGGTACACAGAGCAGAAGATTGCTTTGGGAAAGCACCATGTACAATAAGAAATCTGTTTAACGATACTTTCACATCTTTTAAAGAGGTTCTGCAGCACACATTATGCCATACTGTTCCAAGGGGTTATAACTGCTCCTTGCATAGCAAAAGTATGCAGGGTGTTCACAAGACCCTTTAACTCCACAGCAGAAGATAATAGTGAAATTCTTGAGAGTTCATAGTGCACATTTGCATTGCAATGAACATAAAGCCAAGCCTTTTCCATCACTAGGAAGGTGCAGGCAGGTAAAAATTTGCAGCCCCAAAGCATTTTTTCAGGGCTAGAGAAATTAATTCATAGAATCACAGAATCAGCTGGGTTGGAAAGGACCTCCGAGATCATCAAGTCCAACCCTTGATCCACTTCCACTGGTTCCCAGCCCATGGTACTGATGCCACATCCAGTCTCTTTTTAAAAGTCTCCAGGGACGGAGAATCCACCACTTCCCTGGGCAGCCCATTCCAATGGCTGATCACCCTCTCTGGAAAGAAATTCTTCCTAATGTCCAACCTAAACCTCCCCTGACACAGCTGAAGACCCAGCCCTCTTGTCTTGCTGATGGTTGCCTGGGAAAAGAGACCAACCCCCCCCGGCTCGCCCCTCCTGTCAGGGAGTTGCAGAGAGTGAGAAGGTCTCCCCTGAGCCTCCTCTTCTCCAGGCTGAGCCCCCCCAGCTCCCTCAGCCTCTCCTCATAGGACTTGTGCTTGAGTCCCTTCACCAGCCTCGTTGCTGGACCTGCTCCAGCACCTCAATATCCTTCCTGAACTGAGGGGCCCAGAACTGGACACAGTTCCTTAGTCAAAAGATGTGCAAGGGACTGCAGGACACCCTTACCTATGACTGCAGGTTCCAGGTCCACAAACACAGCCCGAGGGACGTGCTTCCCCGCCCCGGTCTCGCTGAAGAAGGTGTTGAAGGAGTCGTCCCCCCCTCCGATGGTCTTGTCGCTGGGCATGGTGCCGTCGGGCTGGATGCCGTGCTCCAGGCAGTACAGCTCCCAGCAGGCATTCCCGATCTGCACGCCCGCCTGGCCCACGTGGATGGAGATGCACTCGCGCTGCGGGACAGAAAGGGATCGCTCAGCACAAACAGCACTGCCCTTGTTTAGCAAACCTCCTGCACACCCACCCCCGACTCCCAGCCTGCAAAGCCATTGAAACATTGGCCTTGTTGTCTTGGTGTCGGGGGGGTATTTGGCACAAAGCACAACAAAACACAAAAGCCCCCTTCAGTCATCAACAGCTCCACCCAGACAGACCCTTTTGGACATTATCATTTTTACAAGCTCGTTCCTCCTTGTTGTTCTTCAATCAGACAGGAAGAGTCTGATCAACTCTTCCAAATCCTTCAGCCACTGAATATGTAGAAAAGCTGGTGATTGCACCTGTCACTGGCCTAAGTGTCCAGAACAACACAACTCAGACTCCAGCCCCAGGAGCACAGCCACCAGAGGCAGCAAAACTCTCCCCAAGATCCAGGGTCACCTCATTTAACGTACATAAAATCAGAATATTCTCCTGATCCCTTTAGGAAGCTTTGCCACTCTGTAAGAAAGTCTTTGCCTAACAAACCCCTTTGTATCCCTCCACTAATAAAGACCATCAGGTCTCACACCACACTGCTGCACACAAAGTGCTCAATTCCTTAACACCACACAAAACTATCTCATGGAAGCCATGGCAGCAAGAGGATCTATTCCTACCCATTTACAGATCCCCAGGTTCCCTTTGGTGTCCAGAGCATAATCCCAGCTTCTTTAATATTTCATCATAGGGCTTTGAATGGTAAAAAACAAACCACATTGGAAACATCTCCAAACTCCTGGTCCATCTGGGGCATTTTACATTCAAGTTCTGTTTTTGAGTGACAGTTGAATATGTTCTAGAAGAGCCTGCATATAGGGCAGTTCAATGTGACTGTTACCCAAAGTTATGTTCAGACCCTATGACTGGGCAAGGCAATTTTGTCCCCTGGAATTCCAGGATAAGCAGGAGTACAGGCCAGGCAGCGAATGGACTGAGAGCAGCCCTGAGGGGAAGGACTTGGGGGTGCTGGTGGATAACAGGCTGGACATGCCCCAGCCATGTGTGCTGGGACCCAGAAACCCCCCCCGTGCCCTGGGCTGATCCCACAGCGGGGGCAGCAGGGGAGGGGGGGATTCTGCCCCTCTGTCCCCTCAGGTGAGACCCCCCTGCAGAGCTGCCTCCAGCTCTGAGGTGCCAACATCAGAAGGATGTGGAGCTGCTGGAGAGAGTCCAGAGGAGGCCACAGAGATGCTCCAAAGGCTGGAGTCCCTCTGCTCTGGAGCCAGGCTGGGAGAGCTGGGAGAGCTCAGCCTGGAGAAGAGAAGGCTCCAGGGAGATCTAGTCCACATCCATAATTAATGCAGAAAAGCAGGAGCATGGTCCTTTCAAATTCATTGGGAACCCCACAACATTAAAATCTGTATTCGCCAAACAAAACCAAAAAAAAAAAATCACCTGTTCTCAACCACAGCACTGTACAGCTGAACTGCTGTTTGTAAACTCCCATCCATCCAAGTTGTATATTCAGATATCCAGTCCACATCCTCTCTGTGACCAGCCTTACTCAGAGCTGCTGCCACATTACTCCTCTTCGAGGCCATCACTTCCCAGGCTGAAGCACTGGGCTGGTAAGGTGCTGTGATGGCAGAGGACACACAGCCCACCTACAGGGTGTAAAACAGGTGACAAGAAAACCAGCTGCAGTGCCACAGAGAGGCCAGGTCATGGCAAAGAATGAGGAATCATCCCTTCAGGAGAGCAGGACAGCCTGAAACTCTTCTACAGGAGGAGGAGAACATAGACCACCACAGATCCTCATTTGACTGAGGTCCTACCAGTGGCCTAAGTCTTGCTGGTGGAGCTCCTAAGCAGCTGGGGAAGGTCGTTGAAAGGGTGTGTAAGGACTACACTACACCACAGAGATGGTGGAGATGGTGAAGGGTGTAAAGGAGAAGAATATGAGAAGTAGCTGAGGTCACTTGGCTTGTTTAGCCTGGAAAAGAGGAGAGATTTGATCATGGTCTATATCTTCCTCATAAGAGGAAGCAGAGGGTTCTCTGCTGACCAGGGACAGGACCCAAGGGAATGGCATGAAGCTGTGTCAGGAGAGGGTTAGGTTGGATATCAGGAAAAGGTTCTTCCCCCAGAGGGTGGTTGGGCACTGAACAGGCTCCCCAGGGCAGTGGGCACAGCACCAAGGCTGACAGAGCTCAAGGAGTGTTTGAACAACACTCTCAGGGACAGGGTGGGATTATTGGGGTGTCCTGTGCAGGGTCAGGGGTTGGACTCAATGGCCCTTGTGGGTCCCTTCCAACTCAGAGGATTCCATGATTCCATGACTAGCATGCCCAAGCCAGGTAAATGCACGTCAGACTACACACAAGCTTTCCAGCATCTCAGGAACAAGCACTACATTAAGACTACACAAAGCAACAGCAATGACTTGTGTTCCAAAGAAAATGTATGTCTGAAAGTACAACTTGGCAACACAGGCACAGACCAGGTGCTACAGATGGGACATTAAACCTTGGCATGTTTACTTTGACAAAGTACAAAGTTCAGCACATGGGGCAGTGACTCCCTGCACCAGTACAAACAGCAATAACTGAGAATCAGCCCTGCTGCAAAGATCCTGAGGATCACCACAAAAACCAGCCTGGATGGCCCACAGGGCATTCTCATCCTCAAACCATGGTAAGGCAAACCATTTGCCAGGCCACAAAAGGAGGTACACGGCCAGTGCAGGAGAAGCCTTCCCTCTGCACTGCAGGTGGGTCCAGGTTGGATGCTCAGAGGCTGCTGTGAGGTTTAGGTTCATGTTAGGAAAAGCCTCACAAGTAGTGTGGCCCTGGAACAGGTCACCAGAGAGGTGGAAAGGGAGCTCCATCCTTGGAGGTTTTCAAAACTTGTCTGGACAAGGTCAGTCACAAAGCCTGGCCTGCTGCTACTGTTCATCCTGCTTCAAGAGTTCCTTCAACTGCTTCCCTGCAACTCTACCAAGGACTTCTAAGTAGGACATAGCTATTTAATTAAACACAAATCTCTGTCAGACACTAAAATACTCTCTGCCCATTTTGCTCTGCATGGCCTTTTCAGCATCAAGAATACTAAAAAACAGAACAAAATCCAAGCCTTGAAAGTATCACCTCCAAGTTGCAATGGCAAGCAAGAGAGCTGTCACACTCATTACAGCTCAGGGCCTTCACATATCACTGAGGGGAGCTTTGTAATTACTACAGTTTAAATGTGTACTACAGACAGTGCTGGTAAGTGCTGCATTCAAGCCATAGAAGGCCACAGAATGCCTTTTTTTACTGAAGTAATGCTCTCCCTACACTTACTTACATTATTTGCAAGCACAGAAACAGTTTCAGTGAAAATTCAGGTAGAATTTCTCCAGCCCAGTCTCTATCTCTGCCTCCTTTCCCTATGGGATGTGGCTCCAGCTGAAGGGCACTGCCCTGTCCTCTGTCACTGCCCTTCCAGCAGCTGCAGACCCAGCCCCCTGCACTCATTGCTGGGTTAAAGCCCCCCAGCTCCCTCCATCACACCACTGGGTCAGGCTGTAGGTCCCCTGCACCCCCCAGCATAGTATTTAAGGTCCAGCTCAACCTGTGTGAGGTTGATGGAAAGCCAGATTTCCTAAGAACGGCTGTGCCAGCTCAGACCAAGCTCAACAGCACATCATACAGAGGAACGTGGTTTCCCTGGGATGGGACTCCAGGGAACCTGTATCCTTGGCAGAGACCAGGGGCTGTATTCAGACTCCCGATTTGACTTTATTTAAAAAGCGTGACCAGAAACAGCTCCCCAGGGAAGTGCAAGGGCAAGGACATCAACACACCCCATCGGTACTCTAACTTGTAACCATTTCCAGTTCAATACATATTTCCCACGCATTCACAAGCCCACAGAAGCAGTCTTGCTACATTTTGTTAAGCTCATGTAACCTTCTGACGGTCTCTTTCCAGGGAGATGTAGAAGGCCAACACCCCCATCCCCGACTCGGGCTGTGCTGCCCAGCTCAGCACCTGAACCTTGTCCTGTGGGACGCCTGGTCGCACCTTCCCGATCCCCCTTCAAGGTGACTCACAACCTGCCAGGTCGTTCACCCCCGCCAGTCCTCCAGGAATTCTCCACATCAGCTCATTCCCGGCGCTCCCAACGCCTCACGCCACAGCGGGCGCCGGCAGCGAGCGGCACCTGGGGAACACCCGGGGCGGGGAACAGAGGAGCTCCTCTGCTCCGCCTCTGCGGGTCTCCCCGGAGCTTCCCCGGGGTCACACCCAGCGGGTCCCCGGCAGCTCCCGCAGGGACCTGCGACCACGGGGGATGGCCGTGCCCGGGGCTGAGGGTCCCGCGGGCCGCCATGTTCTCGGCGGGGTCGCCACCATTTTGGGACGAGACGGCGGGAGCGACACGGGAACGACATTCCGGGGCGAGACACGGCTCGGGGCCCGCCGAGGGCAACCCCGCCAGCCGATTTCGCCCTGCCGCCAGGGCGGACCCGCGCGTCCCGCCCCCCTTCCCTTCTTTCCCGCAGCGCACGGGACCCCCCTGCGCCCCCCACCCCACGCTCACCATGGCTCGGGAGCGCCGGGACAGACGCGCAACGTGTCTGAGCAGCACCGCGACAGCGGGAGCCCTGCCCGGGCTCACCCTTATATAGGGCGGGGCGGGGCGATGGGCTGCCTGCACTGCGCTCATTAGCGAGGCGTGCGCTCAGCTGGGCGCCATTGGGTGGCAAGGATGTCTGTCACCTTTCTGCGAGAGCTATTGGTGGATTCGTAACCAGGGGCGGGGAGGGGGCGGGGTTTAGTCTTCCCGCCAACGAAGGCCGGAGCCACCCTCCTCAGGCTCGCGCGCGGACCCAGGATGGGATCGCTGTCCCCGGGCTGGAATGGCTGTCCCGGGCTGGGATGAAAGAGGAAAACAGTTAACATATTTTAGTTTCTTTTCTTCTTTTTTATTTGAGAAAAATAGGGCAGTCAGATAATCTTTCCCCCTTCCTTTTTTTATCATCTGTTGTGCTTTTCTCAGTTGGAAAAAAAAATAATCAGCACCACATGACTGATGGGATCTTCACAAACCCAGATTTGGGAATCCCCTTCCTGCAGGTTAAAAGAGGAAATAGGCCAAACTGAATTTAATTCTTCCACATGTTGCTATTGTCTTAGAAATATTTCAGTGTTGTCTTTTTCTTCTTTCTCAAAGCCTCCCATTCTAGGCACCAGGACATGTGTGAGAATTTCATGTGTTCATTCAGAACAATACATTTGGTTCTGTTGTTGTGAATTACTAAGGAAATCTTCGACCTGTGAGCAAAGTTTAACCCAAACTGTATAATGCATGGAAAATAAGTGCCCACATTGATTTTTTTCTTTTAAATATCATTATTTTTAAACTAGTTATAGGACTTTGAAAGATTTGATTTATGCTTTTCAAATGCTCTGACCTGAAATAACACTCACACTGCTCCAACTGTCCTTTCAATTCTGCCAGTGCAGTTCAGCAGTGGGGCAAACCCTGGGCTGCCAGTGGTACAGTCACACTGTGAGATTTTAGTCTCCTTTAGAAACGTTACAGCACCATGACAGGAGATGGGTCAGACCCCTTGCCAAAGCAGAAATGCAGATGGTATCACTCTGTGAGTGCAGTGAGCATTCTTTTCAACTTAGCTGACAAATAAGATCAGAGATTAGGCTGGGCTGCAGTGTCACAGTGTGCCCTGGTCCAGCTTCAGCTGAGCTTTTCACATGTTTATCTGCTGTACTCACTACCTGCTCTGATTTGTGTTAACAGCCAGTGGGAAATGGATTTTTGACCCGTCCCTCAGCTCGGAAAGCAGCATTATCCTTCTTCTCTGGATCTACTGAGACCACTCCACTGCACCAGGTATCGGTCGGACTTTAGTGAGAAAACCATGTTTTGGTGTTACTTTGTCAAATTTCAGAGGCACTTGGGCAGCTGCAGCCTGTCCTGGCACTGCCTCAGCTCCACTCCCGGGGCTGCAACGGGTGTCTCGTGTGGCATCGTGGCTCAGGCTGTGTCAGGGAAGGTTCAGGTTGGACATCAGAAGGAATTTCTCCACGGAAAGGGTTGTCAGGCATTGGATGGGACTGCCCAGGGAGGTAGAGTCACTGTCCAAGGAGGTGTCCAAGGAATGATGGCACTCAGTGCTCAGAGCTGGTTGACAAGATGGGGATTGGTCATAGGTTGGACTCGATGATCTTGGAGGTCTTTTCCAACCTGAATGATTCCATGATTCTGTGGTTCTGTTAAAGGGGATCATGGCAGCAGGACCACACGGTTGGCACTTGGAGCTGAGTGTGCCTCAGTTTCCCTCAGTGTGCCCTCCCAGAGTTGCTGCACTGACAAGAAGTCCCCCAGTCCTACAGAAGCTGGTGGAGTTGCACACCTAGAAAAACATTTCTTGGGAAATGCATTTGATTTAGTCTGACTAAGCAGTAATGTCAAGCCCAAGGGGCCATCATGGATTAATTGAGCGCATTCTCTTTTCCAGCTGGAGATCAGTTCTACATGCAGCATGAGAAGATTTTATGTTTCCCCAGGATTTCTCTGTGCCTGGTCATGCTGTCATGGCCCCAGGGCACAGACTTTGGCTGCAACCCATGTGCTCAGTGGATATGATACCTTCAGAAAATGCTGGCTGGCTGTGTCTCTGTGATACAGCCTCTGTGGCTGCACTGTGGATCTGGGGCTTCTCCAGGAATTTGGATGAAACTTCCTTGAATGTGCAACTCTGCAACTCTTGCTTTCTGTCCTTTCTCAGAAGCACTTGACAAACAATGTGTGCACATTCACTTCTATCAGTGAAGTCCTGAAAATGTGACAGCCATAACCCTGTGCCTGTCTGCTATAGCTACCTGTCTGTGCCAGGTTTGGGATGACCTGGCATTTCTGGGTACATTTCCCAGCACTCAGACTGGCAATGGCAGGGTGCTACATGGATTTTAGTGAGGTGCTGACTAAGGTGCTGGCCCCTCCTCATCCCCAGCTCACAGGACACTCGTGTGGGTGGGAGGATTGCTGAGGGCACGTGTAAAGTGAGAGTGAAACAGTCAGATTTCATCACTGAGGGGACAATGCTTCACCAAGACTTCATTATTTCAGTACCCGGGTTCATCTCCTCCTCTTCTGAGTGCAAATTCATTCCGTTTCACACATCCATCCTCAGTCCTGTGTGCTCAACCTGCCTTTAGATCTGGCTTCTTCCAGAAGTGTAGGGCCCCTCTGACTGTCTCACGAGGCAGAGACACTCCCTCCCAAATGCCTCCTTTTTGGAGGCCAGAAAACCCAACCCAGACGCCAATCTGGACAATTCCTGCACAGGAACAGGGCAGGCAAGGGTGGGGACTGGCAGTGAGTTCTCCTGCTCTGCTTTAAGCCATACCCTGTGACCACCAGCCCTGCAAAGCCCATTCCAGGCTGGGTCAGGAGGTGCCTCAGCAGCATGGGGGCCTTGCTCCTCAGTGACAGGTTTTATTCTGTGGCTCTGAACGACTCTTTCTGTCTCTAATATAATTGATTTTATTAATTACTTTATATTCTAGATGCAGGATCTGGAGCTGGTCTTGGGCATTGGCTGGGAGCTGCTGAAGGGAGGGGGTGTGCTGGCAGCAGCTGGCAGCAGGAAGGAGCAGCCAGTTCCTTAACATGGATTTCACTTTCTCCTACAGTGAATTGCACAACCAGGTGAGCAGGGACAGATCTGTCCCTCCTCTCACCTCTGACATGGCTGTGCCAGCTGCAGCCTTTATGGTCACCTGCTCATGACTATCTGGGTCATTTGCCATCTAAAATCCTCATTAGCTACAGACAACCAGTGTTACCCCAGGTATTCTTTACTTCCATTCTTTCCTCATTGCTTTCCCCAAAATGAGCACCCAGGATTCCTCTTGGTCAGGTCAGATGAAACAGCACCAGGAACACCCATGGCTGGGATCAGGGCCAGGGCTAAGTGTCAGAGGGAGGGATGGTGTGACACAGTTAATTATTCACAAACATGGCCCCTTCCCTCCCTTCCTGGTGCAGGGGATGGGATTGATTTGGCAGCTCAGGGTTCTCCTGAGGGAGAGGTGGGGAGGTGCCTCCCAAAGAGGGAATGATTCCCTGACCTCTGCACAACCTGGGGCTGTGGCAAACGAGGGCCCAGGGATACCTGTCACAGGAACTGGGCTGAATGTTGGTGTTGTTGTGCTGGTGCAGGTCCCCCTTTGCATTGGTGATGTCTCCTGGCTGTTTTGGTGCTGTGGGAGAGGGTGAGAGGCTGGTCTGTGTTTTAATCCTGGCATGACTGTACACAGGAGGAAATTGCTGAGGACATAAGAGTCACCCTGGCTCAGCTATTGCCTCTGAGCTCTCTCGTGGTGGCCCACAGGAAATGCCTTGGGAAGTGTGGAGGAAGGGCCTGTAGAACAGCACCACTACCCTGGGATATTCTTCCCCACCTTCAGTGATTCCTGCCTTAGAGGATTCCTGAACCACCAGCCTGTATTTTCTGATCCCAGACTATGGTCAGCTATGGGTTTTTGCTTGTCTGTTTGCTCCTGCCCCATTCCCCACGGGTAGCTCAATGCCTCGCCAGTGCCGGGAAGGTAACACAGTCTCCTCCTGGATCAGGAGTCCTGTATTGTTACAGGAACAAGTGGGTTTCGTGTTGGCAAGGAATTACTTCCAAATTGTCTTGACAGGGATCACGTGTTTTGGTTTTGGTGTAATCTTCCTTTGTGACACTGGGTGCAGTTCACTTGGGGTCACTGGACATGGTGTAACCCTTCTCCTCGAGCCAACAGGTCTGACACCCGGCCCAGGGCTGCTGGACTTTTCCAGGGCCTCCTTTTGCACAGCCATGACCTTTGGCTGGTGCAAAATGCACTGTCAGCTCTGCAGAGGCTGGGGAGAGACAAGGTTCGTGACATCAGGTAAAGCAGCACCTTCATTAGTCTTTTGAAGAGGTGGATGGGGAAGAGAAACGGGGGATTTGTTCTTTTTTTTCCCCTCTGTAGCCTGGGAAGGGAATAGCAGGTAAGAAAAACTGTTCTATAAAGTAGAGCTGGCAAGAATGAGGAAAACCAGTCCTTTCCTGTGCTGTGTGCTGAGATTTTTGTTGGTTTAGTCCTGACTGTGGTCATGTTCTGCCCAGACAGGCTTATCTGGCCATTCAGGTCTGGTTGTCATGGGCTGTGTTGTCACTAGTCCACAGCTGCAGGAGCAGCCAGCACCGTGTCCTTTCCTGCCTGAATGTATTGATGTGAACTAAACATATCATGGGAACAGCAGAAGACATCCAGAGTGGAACTGGGTTCACTAGACTGGGTTAAAATCAGAAACCACTGCAGCTCTCCCTGCCCCATGTCCAGGGAACAGAGGATCACCCTGGAGCAGAAGGGGGATACTCAGCCCATTTCTATTTCCTGGGCAAGCCGAAGATCCACAAGCCCTGCCGGGAAAGGGAGGCAAACCCTGCTCTGCCCCAGGGCGGTGGGGGCAGCGCCCTGCGAAGGAGCAGGTCGTGGAGGTGGAAGTGCAGGTGAACCGGGATGCACGGGGGAGTGGGAACAGCTCAGTGCACATCGCTGGGCTTGAACGGCAGAGCGAGGCGTTCATCTCCCCACACGGACCTGAACATTCTTCCTGGGTTTGGCCACGACAGGGGGATTTTTTTTCGCAGTACTTGTGAGGGGGCAGAGCCTGGAGCCACGGGAGCACCACCCACATCGTCACCGAGGGCAGGGGAGGGGACCCTCCCTCGGTGGCAGATGGGCATGGTCTGGGGGGGAAGAGCCAGTCAGAATGTTTGTTGTCCTGGTTTTCTGTGTAAATCGTTTCTTTGTCTCGTATCTTTTGTTATTAATATTGTTGCTGTTACTGGTCCTTTTCTTATCTCGTTGTTTTCAGGAAACTGTTCTTATCTTAACCCATGATTTTAACCTTTTGTACCCCCAGTTCTCAACCCCATCCCCAGGGCAGAGCAAGGAGGGAAAGGGAGGGGAGCGAATGGCATCTGGTTTGGGGGAATTTTGGTGGGGGCACTGAACTGGGGAGTACCATTCCTAAACCACGACAACCTTGTATCTCATCACACAGACCTGCACATTTTATCTCCAGTGCTGCACTCAGCAAACAGAGCAATAATTTGGGGAGAATGTTCCCAGGTGGAAATGGTTAATCCACTGATTTCAGGCCAAACCTCCACGGATTCTCCATGGGGCTTTTGGAAGGTTTACTGGGTGCCAAGAAATATCTTTCATTTAGAGTTGAAAACGATCCAAGTAGACAGGGATGAATTAATTCCTGATCTAAACGCTCCCTGACCCAGATGGGCTGGGAATTCTTAAATATGGGAATGGTGAGTGCAGAAGACATAGCCAGAGCAGTTTTAAAAGGGAAGGCATCGCTGCCTTCCAGAACGCTGAACGTGTGCAATGGGCGTATCTCTAATGAGATGATTAAATCCTGTTTATACCTGGTCCTTCCCCCGCAGGGAGTGTCCAAATAAGTGCAGGATGTGCCTGAGTTGCCAGAGTGGAACCCCAAAGGGCTGGGCTCTGCTTTTGTTTAGCAAGGCTCCCCCTGTGACAGTCGGTGTGTCTGTGCACAGATTAGCATTTCACGAGCAAGTTTAATGTCAGCATTCTCTGCCTCGATCACTCGTCTTTGTAACCACACTGTGCTATTAGCCTGGCTTCTTGGAAGTAATCCTTAAGTAAGAGTTTGGTTTAATGGCCTTCAGTACATTCTCTGGTTTTAAATCTTACATTATTTGTTCATCCAACTGTTTTAATCCTGCTCCTGCAAGCACGGACTTGACTACCTGCCCTACTTTGTTTTGCTCTCTGCAAGCCCACATTACCGGGGCTGCTCCCGCCCCTGCACGCTTTAAATGCTGCTTCAGCCCTGACTCTCCCAGTGCTGCTTCCTGCCCTTCCCTGCTGCTCTGCGGTACCAAACCTCCCCCTGACCTTTGTCAAAGCTGAAACAGCCTCTCCATCAACTGCACTTGTTTTTTCTTTACACTTCAAAGGTCTCCTGAATCACTCACCTATTGGCCGTGCCCCCTCTGTATTGGGGTGCTGTGTGCCTGTGCTGGATGGTGCCCCTGTTTCAAATGATGCCAGACTTTGGTACCTGTGTTGGTTAAACTGCTTGGCCCAGGTTCACTTTGTTACCTGGGATTAAACTGTCCCTAGTCTATAAATTCTGTGTTCTCCATCACCAACTTCTGGTTTAGGTACTGAAAACACATCTTGTCCTGCACTGCTACAGTAATTTGCCTCTTTTTTTGGGACATGAATTGGCCTTTTTTATTTTTTGGGCCACAAACATGCTCTGATGGCTAGACCCCCTGTGCTCTGGAGACAGGTGGGAGAGCTGGGGGTGTTCAGCCTGGAGAAGGTTGAGCATTGGCACCAGAGCCAAACTGGGGCACCTGTGGCTGCAGCAGAGATCGAGCTGCCATGGACACGGAGCCCCCAAATTGCTGCTGACTCCTGCAGCTACAGCCCTCCCTCCCGGGTATTCCTGATCGAGGGAGGTTCCTCCCTCCAGAGCCTGAGGCTGCTCCTCTCTCCAGGCATCCTTTCTCCCTGGCAGTTGGGTTCTGTTCGCTGAGTCCTGGCATTTTTGGCTTCCTGCCCTTTTTGGTGCCAGTCCCTTGGACTTACCATGGCCTGGCAAGGAGAACTGAGTCGTCCTGCCTGTTTTAGAGCACACGGGGCACAGGCTGCTCCCCTCCCAGGAAAGCACGAGGCAACAAGTTCTTGAAGCCACGTCCTCATGTTCCACTGCCAGATATTCCAAATTAACCAGTGATTCTGCACGAGCTGCAGTTCTGGATGTTTGCCATGGAAAGAGCCTGCTGTTCACAGCATTCCAGGCGGTGTGCAGAGCCAGCTGCTCCAGGAGGGGAAGGATACCTGTGCTGACATGGCTTTGCCCATTTTCCCTTGCTCTCAGGGCATCTCTTCCAGCTGGGTTGGAACAATGGCAGAGGGGACTGGCAGCAGCAGAGAGGAATGCTCTGCCTCTGCACTCACAGCATCAACCTTCCCTTCCTCCAGGGAATTCAGAGCCTCCTGGTAGATAAGGAACATGAAAGGGGGAGCAGAAGCCCAGCTGAGCATACACACACTCCCTGCTGCTTCCCCAGCAAGGGGAGGCAGGGGATGGGGATGAACACATCCAGGAGGGAACTCTCCCAGCAGCAGCCTCTTGCCCCAAGGATCCCATCAACTCACAAATTGCCCTGGAAGACTTGTGAAGGACAGACCCTGCCTGCAGCTCTGCCCTGTCCTGCCAGACACACCCAGGGCTGCTGGAAACACATGGCTCTGGCTCTTTGCCTTGGCCTCCTCTGCCTGGGCAGCACATGCCCCACGCCAGGCCCAACTGCATTTCCAGGCTACCAGCCTGCCCAGGGCTGTGCCCTCCAGCCCAGCCCACGGCTGATAGAACCGTGCCAAGGAGGGAAGGGCAACTGTGCCTTTCTCCAGGCAGAAGCTGTATCTGGACAGTTCATGTCTGAACCAAAACCAAAGCTGAAGCCCGCAGGAGGTGCCCCTGTGATGCTGAAGGGACAGATCCTTTGCCACAGGCTGTTTGCACCCCTGTAGCTCTCCCACCGTTGGATGTGCAGGATTTCAAAAGTCGAATTGCAGCAACAGGTTGGACTGTGCCACGCTGGATTCGGTTTTAGGAAAAATGCAAGAAATGTTTTTTCCAGAACCGTTTCCCTCTCTCAGAGGATGGAAGTGTTATGTCAGCAACCCCAGAACCTGATCACTCTTCCTCAGGGATTGGACGTGGGGAGCAAAGCACTTGATTTTCACCCAGTGCACGGTAAAGTCGTTTTCAGACGCCGGTGACTCACTCCAGAGCACAATCCAAGACTCCTGCAAAAACTGGCTTCTCCCCCCCACCCAGGGGCACAGCCCCACAGCTCAGCAACTCTCACCTGGATTGCTGGGCCGCCATCCCCCCCTTCCCTCCCCTCCCCAGCACTGAGGGGCCCCGCTGTGCTCGTACCAAAGCTGCCCTGTACAGACCTGGCTGCCTCACAACTCAGCACACAAGTATTTATGCTGAAATGCATAAAAGTGTTGGTTGAAAGGAGAACAAAGCTGGCTTTTATCAAAGGCCTCGTGTACTCTCTGCACTTTTATGGCAAGTTCCACTCATCTGCTGTGGTTTCCTTCCATGTCCCCAAGCAGCTGCAAAATACTCGGTGGTTTTTGGCAAAATACTCGGTGGTTTAGTGTTTCTTTGATTTTAGAGTTTGGCCTGTATTAACCTGACTCTGCAGGAGGCAGGGAAGCTTTCCCTGCACCAGTTGTCCAAGGACCCCAAAGCTATTTCCTCTCCATTGTTTCCTTTCCTCCTACTTTTGTTCCTGTAATGTCAGACACGTAAAATGGCCTTCAGAGGAATTCATAATACATTTCAGAGATCCCTGTTGCCCCAAACACTCCCCCCTGCAGCACTGCCTGTGCTGATGGGGCGGCCCCTGTTCACACAGAGGTTTTAGGGAAAGCAGCAAGGTGAGCTGTGCAGGACAGGGAACACCACAACCACCCCTCCTGGCCAAGCTGGCCCTGCTTTATCAACTCACAGCTCTTCTCTGAACTCTGCTGAGCCCCTCCCCTCTGTACCTGCAGGCAGCAGGTTCCACAGAGTGAGTGCAGGTGTTGCAAGGATCACACTTTAACCCCTCCTGGCTGCCTCTATGCGGACCAGCTGGATGAAAGAGCCCTGGAACACAGCAGGGAGGCAAAACAGCAAAGTCTTCCAAGCTACTCCTTCAAAATCCATATTGTCATCACTGCTCTGCCACAGATTTCCTCAGCAAGAGGTGAGGAATCAAGGAGAGACCTCAGGTGTTGGCAGGCCCAGACACCAAGGCCTTTTGCTGACTTGCAGAGCTGGGGAAAGAGGGAGCGTTGAATTCCAGTCCCTGCTCCAAGCACCCCTTACCTGATCAGTGAAATGCACTTAATTTAGGGAAGAGTGTGACTGAGAGTCTGTGCAAGGCATGACTTGTGGCAGGTCTCCTCAGATGATCTCACAGCCTCTGGCTACTGAAAGGGGGAAGAACCTTCATCCTACCATTGCCTCTGGATTATCTCACAGGCTGCAAAGCTCAAACTCCCATGGGTCAGCCCACCAGCCCAAGAAAAGAAGCTTTGGCCTATGTTATCAAACTGAACACGCAAAGGGTTCAGCAGCTGCTCGAGGAAGGGGCTTGGGTGGGAATGGGAGCAGAGGGGTGAAGCTACACAGGGTGCCACTGTCAGCCAAGCCCAGACCACGGCTCTGGGGCTGTGAACCCATCTCAATACCAGAGCCAGAGCAGAGCAAGGTCTGCTTTTAGCCATACTAAACACATTTATGCGATATAAACACCTGACCCATACAAACAGGCATGCCTTAAATCCACACTGGGAAGCAATTAGACAAAATTGTTATTATTTGTTCCCCCTCCCCAAGGGGCACAGGTTTATTACTGTTCCCTGTCGTTGCACTGCTACAGCTCAACACAGAGTGGTCTTAGGAGTCAAGTCTATGCAGCCATTAAATAGAAGAACCCATTTTCAAATTAATTTAAAGTGACTTGCACGTGGAAATAAGGGTTTCTGCTCTGTCTTGGTGTTGATAAAGAAAAATGGGCTGCAAGAGATGAGCCTTTCCAGGTCTTTATGTAAGTGCTTCCTGTGCCTGAGGGTTGTCTATCCTTTTTTTCCTAGGAGTTACTGCAGGTAACGGGAAAACAGTGTTTCAACATGCTGGATAAAAAGCAGTGAAAAACTTATGTTTATTTTTAAGTCTGTCTGAATTTTTATTAGCTCTCGCTGACACAGGAATGGCACAGCACTTCAGCAGCTCCCCAGCCTGGTGGTGTGTCCAGTGAAGGAGCAGCAGCTCTTCCCCCATGTCTGCTGACCAGGACATTCATCCCCCAAAGCTCCACTAACAGCACAGGAGGCTGAAAAGATCCCAAGATCTCATGGCACAAAAGCTTCGTCTCAAGAATTCCCATCAGACTGTTCATTTCTTCTTAGCACTTCCACAGTCTGTGCGCTCCTGTTCTATATTTAGGAGTCAGCAGGAAGCACACCTGGATTCCATGGAGGACTCACCTCCCCTCTCCCACCAAAGGGCAGCAGGAGCTCCCAGCACTCATCACTGAGCAGTGCTGCACCGAGGTGGATTCAAATCACTGCCATTCTGATGTGAAGGCCTTTGACCTGAGGTCTCCCACCCATCCAGAAGTGTTCTACTAACTGGGAAAGCTGCCACCACCCCCCAGCTTCGTCCCAGTGCCACCCACTGCTCCCCAGTATCAGCATACATGTACTATTTTTTGAAGGTCATTTACTCAGTGTTAGCCAAGCTGATTTCCACAACCTGTTCTGCACAGTGGTGCCTTTGAAATGAAGCTTGTGCAGCACATGTTATATTTAAGTAACACAGACTATAACTGGGGCATTACAGGTCAAAACATGTTCCCCAACAGACAACAATCCAAGTGAAAGTGTGAAATTAGTGACATGATCCCACCATTTTGCTGTGCCTGTGCAGAACCCAAGTGAAGCTCTCCTGCCTTTTGAGGTACATCCCCTTGATGAACCTGTTGAGTCACTGGGCTGAGGACTAAGAGACAGGAAGGGCAGGAGGGAAGCAGCAGTCTTCATGTCAAATGTGCATCTGACACATTTAACAAGGGCACAGCACAGGATTCACCTCCTGCTCCAGCAAGAGCCTCAGCCCCCAGACTATAGTTCTGCTCCTCTCCCTCCTCTGAAAAATCCTGACTGCCCACAGCAGAGGTTCCTGATGGAGCAGCCCCAGCACAGCCAGCACCTTGGTTGTTCTACATTAAGGCAGAGTCTCCAAATCTTAAAAGTGCAGGTGCTCAAATCCTGCAGGGAGAAGAGGCTTGTTTCTCCCTCTCCCGCTGTCAGGAGGCCTTTCTGAGAGCCTTGCCCAAGGCTGTGCCTGCCTTAGAGACTCCTGCCAACAAAACTGCTTCATTAGAGGAGAGAGGGAAAGGTCCCTCGCACAGCCTTGAGGCAGAAATGTCCTCAATCTGCAGGTAAAACCCACCTGGAGTTTGGTGGCCCAAACAACTCCATCATCCCAGCACGGTGACAGCTGCGCCTTCACAGCTGGGTCAGTACCCACGTGTTCATGAGCAGAGGCACAGCACCAGGACCCCAGAGCATCCCCGGAGAGCTGCTCTGTCACTCAGCCTGGAGTCTGCAATGGAGAACGAACTGGGCCACGATAAATGCAGGGAACAGCTGCTGCAGCCTCCTTCCATTTTCAGTCAGCTTTGTGCCCAGCTTTTAAAAGGCAGAGACTAAAACTGGTCACAACATACCAGATTGCTCTCCTCAGGTGCTTTTACAGAAGAGAAACTCTTTCCTGACTTCTTTAAAACATACACAAGTGGCTACTCTGACATGCTTCAGCACTGGCACATACAGTCACTGCACACTGCCTGTCCAATGATTCAGATCCTTTTCAGGCTAGAATCTCTTCACTCTTGCTGCCTGAAAACACTATGATCTGGCACATTTTCTTTATTTGCTGCTCTCTCAGCTGCTTTACCTGTACTGTGTTTGGTTTCCAGGTACTCGGTTAATGGAACTGCACACGTTAGCTGGAATGCCTTACACTCACTTCAGGCGCCACACACTCCCACAGCGTACAGCTGTCAGGTGGGATGAGATTCTGGAGAATGCAAATGTTAGGCCTTGGGGCAGGGAACATTCCTTCTGAAAATCAGCAGAAGATTCAGCCTTAAACCCCGCAACTGCTCTGGCTGTAGGTCAGACAATTTTAGCTGCCACGACAACTCAGTGCAGCAGTCGTGTCCTCCCCTCGCCCCTTCCCAGTGCCCACATTCACACGGTGTCACAGAGCCAGCAGCCTGAGAGGCATCCCAGCACCTTGGAGCAACAGCAGCCACGAGGGAAGCGACAGAGCAGACAGTGGCAGATCGGGTTATTTGGCAAAACTGTCATGGTGAGATGTCCCTGCAGGTCACAGGGGACCCTCCCACCACCACCAGCCTTCCTGTGTGGGAGAGGAGTTGGCTGTGCCAGGGCTGCGCTTCCTGGTGCTGCTCAGCCTGTGGACCTGGCACGTGAGGCGACCAGTCAGGCTGTGGGTCAGTCACACCACAGGGCAGGCAGGCTGTGGTCAGTCAGACACTGGGCTGCCCAGCCGGGCTGTGGTCAGTCAGACACTGGGCTGCCCAGCCGGGCTGTGGTCAGTCAGACACTGGGCTGCCCAGCCCAGCCGCGGGCAGTGCCCTGGGCCCCAGCCCGGGCTGTGGCTCTCAGGGCTGTCGGGGCTCCTGGCGGCCGAGCCCAGCTGCCAGCCCGGGGCCCGGGGCCGCGGTCACTCGTGGGCCACGCGTTCCAGAGCCACGTAGAAGCTGTCCTTGTCGTCCAGGCAGTGCCAGCCGATGGGCCCCGCCTCGCAGTCGGCGCACACCAGGAACTTCACGTTGCCCACGTCGCGGGTGAACCCCACGTTCTCGAAGGAGAACATGTCGCGCACCAGCCAGTGCTCCCGCAGCACGTCCCCGCCGCCTCCCGCCGCCGCCGCCGCCGCCTTCTTCCTCATGGCGGGCAGGAGGAGCTGCGGAGACACCACGGGGCCGTCACCGCCCGCCCGGCACCGCCCGCCCCCCCGCTCCCCTCAGCACCCCCCGGTACCTCACGGCGGGCGAAGGTGGCGGCGCCGGGCAGCAGCACCCGGGAGCCGCAGCGCTGGCACAGAACCGCCCGCAGGTTGCGGCCCTGCGCGCACACGAGCCCGGCCGAGCCCGGCGCGGCGGCGGGAGCGGGAGCGGGAGGAGGGGAAGGAGGAGGCGCCGCCGGCTCCATCTCCGCGCAGGGCGCCGCCATGGCCGACGGGCGGGGCGAGCCGATGACGTCAGGTCACAGGCGCAGTGACGTCACAGCCATGGCCCCGCCCCTCGCTCAGCGCACGGCTTGTGACGTCACGCCACGGGCTACGCTGGCGTCACGGCCCTGCCCCCCCGCCCCGGGTGGTCCCACCCGGCTCCTCCATCCCTGGGAGTGTCCACGGGGCTGGCAGTGAGCTGGTCCAGTGGAAGGTGTCCCTGCCCATGGAAGGGTCCCTTTCCACCCAAACCAGTCTGGGACTCTGATCCCCCCCGACGTGATCCCGGGATGTGCCACCAGCCAGCAGCGAGGGTCTGTCTGTCGTGTGCAGCCCCGCAGGGACCATCAGGGACCGTCACTTACCGGAATGGGAGTCTGGAGACACCTGACTTTGTCACAGAGGTAGAAGAAGGAGCTCAGTTGATGCTGGACAAAGGGAAATTGTCTCCATTCAAAGTCTCCCTCACTGGAGATATTCAAGAGCTGTCTGGACACAATCCTGTGCCGTGTGCTCGGGGATGACCCTGCCTGGGGGAGGTTGGGCCGCATGACCCACTGTGGTCCCTTCCAACCTCACCCATTCTGGGATTCTGTGAAGCTGCTGCACGTATTTTGCGCGTAGTGGTCGCATCAGCGTTCGGGAGAGCCCGGGTACACTCTGTTGCTGCTGCACACAGCAGCTCACATGGCTGCTCCTTACAGAGAGACCCCCCTCCAAACTGGGGAGCACGGAGTGCACTGAAAGGGGCGGGGGGCTGACACTGGGAGCAATGTGTTTCCCAGGAGAGGGAAGCACAGACCAGCCTGACCCCAAAGAGCCCGGGCAAAGCAGGAGGCAGTGCCAGTGCTTACAGGCAGCAGTGCTGGAGAAGTCCTGGGGCACAGGTGACTCTGCTGCTCTTCACTGAGCACCTTTCAGCCCCTGTGGCTGTGTGCTGGTCTTGGGACCTGCTGCTAATGGCCCACTGTTGTTAGTATGGTTGAAAAGACTGAGAGAGACCTTTTGGTTGAGCCACTGCTTCTTTAGGGAGTAAACCAGATCCCAGAAGAGCTCCAATTCTTGCTTTTTTTTCTGGCCATTTAGTGTAAATATGCACCATCTTCCTGCTGCCTCACTGTCTCCTCACTGTCTGCTGCCAAGAACTCTCAGGAGAAGCCAGAAATGGGAACTGATGTTGAAGTATTACATAAAGGTACAGGATTTCATCAGCAATCCAGCTGCTCACCTCAGACTCCAGCCTAGGCAGTCCTGCCAAGGGATGGGGGGTGAGTGTAGATTGCAGACATAACCCCATTCCCCTGTGACTTGTGCCAGTATTTCTAAGGCAGGAACAGTGCCTGGGAGCTCCTGAACCACCTGTGTGTGTGTGGAGCCAGCGCAGGCCTTGCTGAGCTGAGAGGGGAGCGGGTGCAGGAGGGTGGTGAGAAGCTCAGCAGCACCCCCCCACACAGCCCTCCTTTTCTCCAGGCTGAGCCCCCCCCGCTCCCTCAGCTGCTCCTGCTGCTCCAGACCCTTCCCCAGCTCCGTTCCCTTCTCTGGACACGCTCCAGCCCCTCAGTGTCTTTCTTGTTGTGAGAATCTCAGAACTGACTCCAGGATTCAAGAGGCCTCAGCAGTGCCCAGCGCAGGTCACTGCCCTGGTCCTGCTGCCTGGTACAAGCCAGGTGCCACTGGCCTTCTTGGCCACCTGGGCACACCTGGGCTCTTGTTCAGCCCCTGAGGACTAATTATTGCTGTCGACTGTAATCACAGCCTTTCCCTTATCTCTGCTGCCGTGCTCTTCTCCAACGGACCTTGCAACAAATCCCCCCGTTAGCGAGTCCTCCAGGCCTGGCTGGTCTCTGTGCTGTGGATCTCACAGCTGGAGCAGCTGTTTTTCACCACCAGGCTGAAACTGCAGGGCAGAGACACAGCTGAAGGTGGCTGCCTGGTCTAACACAGGGTTTGCACAAACCCTCTACACGGTAGTTAGGCAAAGGTCTGGAAGGCAGAGAACAGAAGCTAAACTCCCACTGGCTCAGGAAATATTTTATTCTTTATACTTTCATTAGAAAATAAACATAGGAAACAAAACCACAGAACACTTGTGTGATAGAAACAAACGCAGAAGGTTCAGAGCGTTGGCTGAAAGTGCATAAGTCATGCTACCACGTCCCTGATCCCACCCTGTCCCCAAGCAAGGAGTCAGCAGGAAGCTCAACGAGCAGCACTACACAGAGCCCAGGCACTGTGGGGCCAAGCTGATGGCAGAGGGGAGCCTGTGCTCCCAGGAACACAGCGAGGCAGGACACATGCTGAGCAGGGAGTGCTCCAGGGAGCCAGCGATGGAGCCCTCACTTGGGCTCGTGGGGCAGGCGAGGGATAGCAAGTGTCAGAGGATGTGGGCAGGGGAATAAACAGCTGAGAACAAAGGGCGAAACGGAATCGTGGATGTTACTCCAGAACAGCCCCGGAAGCAGAAAAATCCTAGATAAAAGGAAAACCAACACAATAAACTTGAGTGAAAGGCTGCCGTGGGTGTGCTGGACTCAGGTGTGTCCAGGGATGAACCCCAGTCACTCTCCAGCAAGACCTTGGTGGGCAGCAGCCACTGTGTCCCTACTCTCATGGCCTCAGCTCAGGTGACCTCCCTGCAGGGTGGGAGCAAAGGCACAGCAGGGCTCCTGGTGCCACAGATGGCAGCGCTTTGCAGCTGGGGCTCTCAAGCTTCTTGAGGGAAGTACGATGTGAAGAACCTTGCTGAGCGCCTGATCAAGAGCACAAACACTGCAGCCCTGCTTCTGCAGCAGGCAGTGAGCTTCCCCCCTGCCCTCTGCCCCTGCGGCCTCAGGCTTCTGGGTCTCAGTAGTTGACAGCTTTAACCTGCGACTCCTTTTGTGTGCAGCCCTGGGAGGAACCTGCAGACACAGCGACACTGCAGCCCCCCCTCACACACACTCACCCAATCTGGCTCTGCACCCACGTGTGCTCAAGGAGCATGTTTGAACATTCATATGTACATGATGATTTGAAGCTGGAACACAAGAGCAGCTGGATTCACCCTCACACATCCACGTGGCTGAGAGTGACCCGAGGACCCGCGGGGTCCTGTGGTGGCTGAAGAGGTGACCCAGTGGTATGTACATGTCCTTGGGAGGGCTCACCAGGCTGGCTGAGGCCAGGCTGGGGCATCTCTGCTCTGCCCATAGACTAAGCCACAGGAACAGCAGAGAGTGCAGCTTCTCATGACCCACTCACCCCCTTCCTCCAGCTTCCCATAGAGCCCCTGATTTCAAATGACTGCTGAGATCACACGGTTATGCACATGCTCTAGTCACAAGCAGCACAGAAAGCTGCTCTTCTGGTGCCTATTCCCACAGCATCCACAACTCTCAAGAACAGTCACTGCAAATCACTTGGGACTCTTCCTCCAGCCGAGACTTCTTAGAATGTTCTTCTTTGTGAGCTCCCTCCTGATCACTTCTCCCGAAGGACGCAGACTCCTGCGTCGCAGCGCTGCATCCCCAGGGAGGTGACCACTTCCCAGTTGTCAATGATGGGATCGTAGCACTCGATGCTGCTCAGCAGTGAGTTGCCATCGTATCTGCCAGGACAGAAAGTTACAGGTGAAGGATGGCGTTGGAGGAAGAGGCTGAGGCATTCAGAGCCCTTCCTGGGAGGCCGGGCGGCCGCGCAGAGCAGGAACGGCCCAGAATGGAACGTCTGCATGAGGCTGCCCTTGCTGTCTGCTGCTGCTCTCCCGCCTGCCTGGGCCCTGGGTGGGCACGGCGACCCTGTGGGCCGTCCCCTCTTGAAATATCCATGTGAGGAGCGGCCGGCTGAGATGGGGCAGCCCCTGCGTCCCCTCAGCTCCCCCGTTCCAGCGCACAGAGCCGCAGGCCGGGCCGTGCAGGCCAGCAGTGCTTACCCAGCGATGGCGTACAGCCGGCCCCGCAGCACCGTGGCCCCCACGTAGCACCGGGGCGTGGTCATGCTCGTCACCGTCGTCCAGGAATCGGTGCGGATGTTGTAGGCTTCCACGGAGGAGAGATGTGCTGTCCCGTCGAACCCACCGACCACGTAAATGTGGTCGTTGAGCAGAGCCACTCCAGCCCCTGGGGAGAGAGGTGGTGGCACAGTCACACCCAGGAGTGACACCGGCAGCACCGTGCCCCGGGCTCGCTCTTACAGGCTGAACAGTCAGCTGGTCAGCTCCTCCCTCTTCACAGGACATTTTGTTATCCTCATATCTCCCCCAAAAGAGCTGATAACTGTGTCTTCTGTTGTTGTTGCCTCCAATATGATAGGTGAAAACATGTCACTCCACCAAACACTGCAGACTCTCTGGCATGTGGTCACTGGGCAGCACAGCAGCACGAGAAGTTCCCCCGGGCTGACACCTGACCCAGGTGTGTGAACAGAGCAGCACCAAGCTCGCTCTGCTGGCAGATTGGCACAGACACAGGTTCCTCTGGTGTTTCTGGCTCCCTGGTATCACCCAGCTCCAGGCCACAGCCAGGAGAGTGACACTGCTCCGTGTGAAGCTGGAGGAGGGATTTGCCTGACACTGCTCCTCTGGAAGGCAAGGAAATGCAAACCGGTTTCTACACCGTCGCCGAGGCAGAGGTGGCCAGAGGATCTGTCTGAACAGCTGTTCTCACAGCAAAAGCAGCCTGGCCTGACAGGAACTTATGAAACCAGCAGGAAATAACCCCCTGCCAGCCTCGGTTCCTCCTCAGCAGCCCTGTTCAGGTAAAGGACACAGTGAGGGTACAATGCCCTTGGTGGCCTTGGGAGCTCCTGCCAAGGGCTGCTGCCGTTCTGAGTTCCACCTTGGAGCAGAGTCAGCCCTGCCAGGCTGTTACCACCAACATGGAACTACTGCACTAATGAGCATCCTCAAGGAAACCAGCCAGCTACCCTGCAGCTCTAGGGCACAGATCTGCTTCTTTACAAACAGGGTATAAGAGACTTTCTGTTCCACTAAATGTACCCTCACTTTCCCTGTCCTTGCTGAGAGCACCGGGACAGCTGGGAGTGACCAGGCTGGCCCAGTGGGTTCTCTGAGAGCTTTGGTGAGAAGAACTCTGGCTGAAGGGACCAAACCAAGGTCTAATCAGGGAAGTCAGGTCCAGCAATGCAATATGGCCAGGGATCTGAGGAGTGGCCTCCCTCCAGAATCTGTTCTGAGAGGTGAAGAGAAAAAAGGAGGAGACAATCTCTGTGAATAAAGCCAAGATTACTTTTAGTCCTGGTTTTGGAATTCAAAGACCTGCTCACAGAAAACTCTAGAAAGCTTTTCTGGGGGGCAAAAGAAGTCTTACAGGGTCCAAGGTCACCAGGATAGACTGACCTGATACTAGGATGAAGGTTGCAAGCACAACTAGTACCTAAGCTACTAGTAATTAGGAGTGTTAGTTCCAGAGTGGCAGCACAAAAACCTGGGCTAAAAACGGTCTGTGGGCATACCCCCACTTCAGAGATCTTGGTGCTCCAGGTGACAGCATCAAGGAAGGAAGCAGCTGAGCCAGTGCTGGGGTCAAGAGCCTCACCATGTTCCTGCTCAGTCATGGCACCAAGGAGCTCATGCTGCAGGCCAAGGCACTGCTGCCAAAGCCTCCAAATCCTGGGAAATGCCTATTGTGGAAGGCTTTTCCCTTGAACTCTGCTTTTGGTCTTGCCCAAAGTCAGTCTTCTCTGGTGTCCACAGCAGACCCCTTGGGGAAAGCATCTCATCCTCAAGCTTCCTAGACATCTCTGGGTCAGTCTCACGTGGTGCCTCCGATGCAGGAAAATCTGCAGATTTTATCCCGTGTTTTATGTGGGGTCTTCCTGGATGTGGAAAAGCGCCCAACTCCTAAATCAAAACCGTTTTTGGCAGATAAACCCACACCTAACAGGAATAGCCCTGTCACAGGAGTAAATATTTAAAGCTTGGGGTTTTGGTGAATGCCACTGCAGGCACAAGAAAGCTGAAATGTTTTTGGAGCAGAGCCCAGTTTTAGTGAGTACCCAGCACTTGTCCCTAAGCAGGAACACTGCACAGACATCACATGGAGCCAGTGCTGCCCAGGCTGACTGAGGGGCAGTAACTGAAAGAAGCTGAGAAAAAGCAACTTCAAAAAGGGATTTGAAAGAGGGTCTGTAAGCACAGAACTATCACACTGGGAACCACCCAGCTGTGGAGGCACTGAGCATCCTGTCCCTGCACACAGGGCTGTTCACCTGCACGGTGTGGAGGGCAGTGCAGGAGGCCTGAGGCACAGGGTGAGAGCAGAGAGCCAGGACCTGAGCACAGAGGAGCTGCAGGAACCCCACTGGAACTCCTCTGAGAAATGAAGGAGAGCTTAGACAGAAAGATACTCCAAAAGTAGTATTTAAACTATATTTTTCTCCTAGATACAACTGCCAACCGAGCAGAAGAGGCAAGTGAAGAGTTGGTGGGGGATAATTACTGTGTGACAGCATCATGTTTCAAGTCACCACCACTGGAGGGTAACACTGCTCTGGCAGTGCTGCTCTCTGTGTTCCTGCTGCACCAGGAGCTGAGGCCTTGCATGTCCCAGAGCAGAGTGGAGGTGAAGGAGCAGCCTGACAGGGCACTCCTGCCTTCACCATGTTCTGTGCAGCTGAGGAGCACTGATCTCGTACTACAGTCTGTAGTTTGTGCCTTCTGGGCTCTTCTCCAAGCCAAGCACTGCTCCTAGTTTTGGAAGTCACACAGGACTTCCTCTCCTTCCCTGCTATAACCCCTTCCCCATATTCCTCATACATACCTTAGCCTGGGAGGGAGGCTGTGAAAATTAGTATTTGTTTGGGGAATTCAGCACCTAAAACCATTCCTTCTCAAAGCCAAACCACCCACTGAGGCCAGAGCATCCTCCAGGGCAGCAGAACACACCAGCAGTGACAGCCACCTCAGTGCAGCAGGACACACATCGACTCAAGGCATTGTGGGCTCTTACCTGAGCGCTTGGTGGCCATTGGAGTGACATTTGTCCAGTGTCCAGTGTGGGGGTCATACCTCTCTACAGAATTCAGGATGTTCAGCCCATCATAGCCACCTGAAAGAAAAGCACAGGAGCAAACCCTGGGGCTGGGAATGTGGTGCTGCCATCAGCACAGCTCACCCCGGCGGGACAGAGGCTCCTGCAGCCAGCTCTGCCCCTGCTCTGCATGGGGCCATGTGGGAGGGCATCACATCCTCAAACCAGCACAACCAGGCCGGCCCTGTGCTGCCCTGAGCTGCCTCTGAGCACACTGAGGCCACTGCTGGCACTGCTCTGCAGATGTGCAGCTCCCAGCAGTGCACTGGCTCAGGTCTGAACAGGGAAGGCTGGGATGTCTCAAGAGCTGTTTCACAAGATGCTAAAAAACCTCTGTGCAGCTTCAGCAAAGGAGCAGCATGCTGCCATCTGCCCAAGGGAACAGCATGAGGAAGAGGAATTTGTGTGGGGGAAGTGAAACCCATAAACTAGGTGGGTTTATGGTCAGGTTCAAGGCCAGGTTGGAGAGGGCTTGGAGCAACCTGGTCTAAGGGAAGGTGACCCTGCCCATAGCAGGGAGCTGGGACAAGGTGAGCTGTAAGGTTCCTTCCAACCCAAACCATTCAGTGGGTCTATGAAACCAGTGTCTGGTGTATGAAATCTGTGAGTCCCCAGGAACGGGACTACAACAGGTGTGGGTGCAACGCTGGGTCTGCCTTTTCTGGGGCCCAGAAGGTGACCTACAGAACAAATTCCAGAGTGCTTTGCCCTCTGGCACTCTCATATTCACAGCTGGTGTGGGGCTCTGAAACTGAAATGAGTGCAACAGAAAGGAGCTGGACAACACACAGCTCACATTTCTGGAGCACTACAGCCACCATTGTTTTGGGTGGTGCAGCTGCACCCTCTGTCCCTTGGCTACCTGCTGCATCTCTGGGCATTTAGCCACTGCTTAGGCCATGCAAGCCTCAGGTGGCACTGCTCATCCTCCACACTTCAGCCATCCCTCAAAGGTAGTGAGTACAGTCTGTATAGAATCATAGAATCAGCTGGGTTGGAAGGGACCTTTGAGATCATCAAGTCCAACCCTTGATCCAACCCCACTGTGGTTCCCAGCCCATGGCACTGATGCCACATCCAGTCTCTTCTTAAAAACCTCCAGGGATGGAGAATCCACCACTTCCCTGGGCAGCCCATTCCAATGGCTGAGCACCCTCTCTGGAAAGAAATTCTTTCTAATATCCAACCTAAACCTCCCCTGGCACAACTTAAGACCATGGCCTCTTGTCTTGCTGATCATTGCCTGGGAAAAGAGACCAACTCCCACCTGGCTCCCCCCTCCTGTCAGGGAGTTGTAGAGAGTGAGGAGGTCTCTCCTGAGCCTCCTCTTCTCCAGGCTGAACAGCCCCAGCTGTATAATTTGCACCTTGCAGCATTTCCTGCACTTATATGGCAGCTCCAGTCCAAGCCATTGAGATGGGAACAGTGAGAACAGGCAGCATTCACTGACACAGCTGGGAGTGCCCAGGGCAGTGACAGGTTGGTGCTCCCCTGGCAGCACCTGCGTGGTCACTTTGGTAAAAAGCCAGGATTTGCAGAACTCCCAGAGGTCCTGAGGTACCTACCGAGGCAGTAGATCACTCCGTTGGCTACCACAAGCCCCGCTCCCTCCCGTGCTGTCTGCATGTCTCCCAGCATACTCCACTGGTCAATGTTGGGGTCGTAGCGCTCCATACTGGTGTGACGGCGGCTTCCGTCGAACCCACCCGAGACGTAGATCATGTCTGCAATGAGAAACAGAGGTGGGACCCAGCAAGTCAAGAGTTAACCATGCACATGGAGCACGAGGACCCTCACAGATTAAGAAAAACTACAGCATGGACTGCAAACCCCAGAACAACAGACCTTGGCACACTGGGAGCCAAGATGAACCCAGGCTCCTCAGCCTGGCTCACTGCACCCTGGCTCACTGTTGGGCTCACAGGCCCAACAAACAAACACAAAACCCATCTGGCCCTTAAATCTGCTTCTTGCTGTTGGATGAAAGAGAACACTCAAACCCAGTTATTTTTTTCGTGCTGCAGAACCACTGAAACACTGCCATGCCCAAACCCAAACCCTGCCCATCCTGAGCCTCAAGTCAGCATCTCCCCAAGGCCCTCACTCCTTCCCTGCACATGCTCCAGTCTCTCCAGTGCTGGACGATCACAGCTGTACTTGGTGTCCTGTGCTCAGTGTTGCCCAGCACTGTCAACACCCTCAGAACTTCCCACTCCAGAATCCCTCACAGAGCCCCTTTCCCTCACTGCACAGACACATGCCGTAGGAATGCAGCGGAGGCAGAGCTCCTCTCAGGATATGTGGGCAAGTTTTCCATTTCTGCACCCCAGTGGTGAGAAGGCAGAGTCTCCAGCTCCCCTCCTCCCCCAGAGCCAGCCCACTCTGCACACACCAGCTCAGGGCAGGAGCTGAACGGGCTGTGCTGCCCTGGCAGCTACCAGGACGCACCTCCAAGGGTCGTGGCTCCCGCCAGCCCTCGCCGCACGTTCATGGGAGCCACGGAGTACCAGATGCCATCCTCGTCCGACGTGTAATCCAGGCACTCCACGGAGCTGAGCCGAGAGCGCCCGTCGTAGCCCCCGATCACGTAGATCCGGTCGTGGAGGGACACGGTGGCCACGTATCGCCTCTTCCGGGTGATGCTCTGGGACAGAAGGGCAAAAGAGAGGTCAAAGACAGGGAACAACACTGGTGCACAGAGATCAACGCTGCTCTCCCACCCTCTTCTGCTGCTCCTTTGGGAAATGGCCCACTGCCCCAGAGCAGGCAGCACTATGGATTTAAAGGACTGTGTCTGCCTTCCCTTGCCCGTACTCTTTCTGCCGTGCTCTTTCCTCAGGGCCACGTCTCTTTGCACTCAAATATTTAGCATTAAAAGTCATTTATCTTATGCTGCTACAGAATCTTTGATGCATCTGGGACTTTTGTGTGCCTCCCACTGGCTCCTGCAGGCACTGGTAATGGGAAAATGTGGAGACTCAGAATATTTGATGAAGCTTTTAGCCTCCAAAAAAGATCAGAATTTTGGGACACCGGGTGGTACTCGGTCTGCCCTGATCAATGATATTAAAGAAGAACCAGTTCTCCACCATTTCACACAGATAAAGGTGATTTTAATTTGGGTTGAAATACTCCTCAGTGCAGAGATTCTCTCTTTATGCTCCAAAACACTGCAAGCAGCAGGATCATGCAGCAGCCTGAAGGCTGCACTGATTACACTGTTCCTATTGACATTCCAATTATCATCACTAACCTTAAAGCTTAACACCCCTTCACTAAGAAACACGATAGTTCTCACTCCCACAACCAAGATGTGGGGCTCTGCAGGCTCAGCTGATCAGGACTACGACAACTCCCTCTCACTCAGTCACTCTGCAAGCTGAAGTGGTTTCAGCATTCACCATGTAAATCTCTATAAAGAATTTCTGTCAGAAATCCTCAGGAGATTGCACAGGACAGCCCAAAGAGGATTGTCATCCAGCTGATGCTGCAGAATCAGTGTTCCCTCACAGCCTGGTCAGCCCAGTGGTGGTCAAAACCAGTCCCTTACCGGCAGGAAACTCCACTCCTGGGTCTTGGGGTCGTATTTCTCCACCACATCGATGGGGGACTGCTGGCTGCCGAAGCCGCCGATCACGAGCAGCACTTCGTTAGCTCCTGGGGCAGAGCGGGAGAGCAAGGCCAAGTCAATCCCTGCACAGCCAAAGGGTCACCTCAGGGGAACAACCTCAAGAAACACTGAGCCTTCCCTGGTGCAAAGCTGCATCTAAATCCCTGTTTTCCTCACGGCTCGGGAGCAGGGACCTAACCTGGCTCCAGGCACTGGACTCCCTCTGTGCTCAGTGGGGAGGAGGAGGGAGAAACTCTTCAGGGTGCGTGGCCGGATGGCTGACGGAGGGGTCAGGAGCTGGCTGCTGGAGACCTGTTCCTCCTAACATCAGAGGCACTTTGAGAAGACAAGCCAGCTCAATTAGGTGCTGAAGCTGGCTCCTTTCTATCTCCTTTTGTGTTCTTTCCACTGTTTTTCCCAAACCTCTCACCACCCCCTAGAATCTGGAGGAGAATGCCTGCTTCCCTGCAGCCACCTCACAACACAAGGCCTCCCCTAAGCTGCAAGTAACATCCCCACCTGATTTCAGGGATTTTGTTCACCACTTAACTGAGAAACAAGTCAGGCTGTCTGAAGCTTGGAAAATTAATTAAGTATTTTCTCAGGAATTGTTTCTTAAATCTTGTGTATTTTATTTCAAAGTTGCCTTCCCTCTACTTTCTTTTCTCTCAGATGGTCTCTGAATTTTTCTTATTTCCTCCATGGTTGTTAAATAACAGCTGTGACCTGGAGGGTTTTAACCTCCCTTGTACCTACTGCCTGGAAGGAGGGTAGAACAGCTGAGTATCCCCTGGGCCCCTCGGGCCCTTTCTGGAACAGGACTTTATCACCAGAGTTTAGGACTGTCCAGCTTTTCATTGCAGAAGGACCGAGCACCAAGCAACAAACACTTAACAAGACCCTCTCTGTCACAAAGCAAAAGATGAAGAATAATATAAAAAATAACTGGGAAGGATTCACAAAAGAGCTTCAACACCTTGGAAAGCCTCCTGTCCAGTAAGACAGCTAAAAGTGCAATTACTTCAGTTCCTCCCATGCAAAGTTAATACACAACTTGATCACAGTTTATAAGTGACACATTGTTGCTATCAGATGGTATGGAATAATTTAAAACAGGTAGGGCTGAACCTTTGGTTCAGTTTTAACCTGTACAATTAAACAATAAAACAGTTTTGTGATGTCTTTTTGTCAGGTGAAGCATTTCAACTAAGAGCAAAAGGAAATGTGTCTTTCTAAAATCATAGAATCATAGAATCGTTTGGGTTGGAAGGGACCTTAAAGCCCATCTCATCCCACCCCCTGCCATGGGCAGGGACACCTTCCACTAGACTGGGTTGCTCCAAGCCCTGTCCAACCTGGCCTTGGACACTCCCAGGTATGGGGCAGCCACACTTCTCTGGGCAACCTGTGCCAGGGCCTTGCCACCTTCCTGGGGAAGAATTTCTTCCGTATTCCCCTCTTTCAGTGTGAAGCCATTCCCCATTGTCCTATCACTACAGTTCCTGATGAAGAGTCCCTCTCTGGCTTCCTTGTAGGCCCCATCAGATATTGGAAAGCTGATGCAAATGACAGGCTGAGCTGAAGTGCAGGTCACTGAAACTGGTGTAGGAATTCCCACAAAAATGTGCTGTGGCCTGGACTATGCTGGAGCAGCATAACAACGTTCCCTGTAGGCCAGAAAAGTTTGATCAATGTGTCTCTGACAAACCCAGTTTGCCTTCTTCCTTTCATGGGTAAACTGCTTTCTGTCCCCTAAAACAGGTCACGAGGGGATTTTGGGGTCCCCCTCTACCACACCTGCAGCAGCACTGGAGAGCACCCAGGGAGAGTTCCTTGCAGGAAAAGTGGTCCATGCTGGCACTGATGTGAGTGCACTGGGATACAGGCATGGCACAGACAGTCTGACAGATGCCAGTAAAATATTTTTCCTTCTTCTGTAGGTCATTCCTACTGTTTATATTGCTCTTGAGCACTCACAGCCCTAAGCCAAGCATTTTCCCAACAATTCAGTGACTGTGCTTGAGTAGGAGTTACTGAAATAAAGGAAGAAATCATCATTTATTGCCTTAGCAAGGCTAAGGAGAAAAAAAAAAAGCACCTATGAAGGGAAAGAGGGACCTCTCCATTTCCCTCCTTGTGCCTTCCCCTCTCCAATTCCCTGTGGAAACTTGCTGGCACTGTAAGGCAGCTGTCACTCACCTCACAGCTCTCTCTGGACACTGATAGCTGTGTTTTCAGACAGGAAGAAACTCTTCCCACACTTCTTGGACAGCTGCATACGGGTCAAACATATCTGCAGGAACCAGCAACTCAGGAAACTGGTTTTATGGTCAGAGCAAGGGCCTGGGATTAAAGGCAATCAACTGGCACTAAGCAATCGTGCTCTGAAAAAAAAGGCCCCTCTGTCCTCTGCTCCAGTCACCTCTCTGTCCCACTGGGGACCATGGGATGACGAGTTACTGCTCGTGCCCATCAGCACAATTATGAGGCACTAGACAAGGTGTCTAACACAACACCTGCCAGTGCCCTGGCCCCCCTCTCAGTGTCCTTTCCTCTGCAGCTCACCCAGACGTGCTCGTGTCCTGGGTCCTTGCATCTGGCTCCGGAGCTCGGGCCGAAGGTGGAATTTCTTGGCTTCATCTACGAGGTCTCTGCACTGGAGGCTGCAGCGTATAAAAGGCTGGGGGGAAACATGAGTCACTGGTACATGCACTGTATTTTAGGAAACCTCAGAAGAAGTGTCCTAAAGCCAACTCTTATCAGCTCAGACAGCATGAAAAGGACTTGTGTGCAGGCTGCAGTGTCCTGATGCAAACACTGCATGCAGGGAAATGCAAAGGCAACTGAAGACCAGAGTGCAGCTGAGAAGACGTGGCTTGATTCTCACAGTCTGGCACTGCAGGTTCCATAAGGAAAATGACTGCAGTGGAAAACTCTGGAAAAGCCACTTCTGCTACATTTAAGCCAGCAGAAGTATGTCTGAGAAGGGGAACTGGCAGAGAAATCACACTGGAAACCAGTTTTCCTCGATCTGCCCCACATGACTCGGCCTGCACCTGCCATCAGAGAAGAAACAGGGAGCACAGCACGATGAAGCATCTTAGCTGATCTACTGCCCTGACCTGTGCACAGGGAACAGGGAGTTGTGGAGAGGCAGCAGAAGCAGTGAGGTCTTGTTTAAGAGTGGGGGGCACTTCACCCAAAGAACAGCCTCATCTCCTTGCACAGTGCCTTGTAATTCCTCTCCCTGACTGAGGGCCTGGACCAACCTCCCCTGAATGCTCAGCACTCAGTTGCCCTTGGGTGTTTGGTGTATATGCTGCTTCCATAAGCTCAGATTTATTTGTACAGGTTCTTGGTCTTTGTGCAAGGCAGCCAGAGTGTTCAAAACCCACAAAGGGCCAATACTCCACTTTCCACACCACCCCAGGCTGAGGATGTCCCACCAGCATGTGGCACTGCCAGACTGGAGAGGGCACCCTCTGCATTCACTCTCAGGGAGCTGAGAGCCTGCACACACCATCTCAAGCTGGATTGGGAACAGACCCTTTTGGTACCAGTTTTGGTACCAGACCCTTTTCCATTAACTTCAGTTTTGGTTTGAAGTAGACCAATCCCTTCAGCTCTGGCACAACCTAATTGCCCGTTGGCTGCCCTGGTTTAAGAACATCCATAATCTATCCCATCCAAGATGACTGTTGCTAAACCAGTCTTCTTGACGTAGAGAAATGTCCATCATTCACCACTCAGCACCTGTCAGGTGACAAGGGCCAGTAACCCCTGAGTACCTCCCATCACTGTCTAAGCTGAAGGCTGGTTTGAACTTCTCTGTGCCTTCCTTTCAAACCTTGCCTGGGGTCAGCATCCCTTCGTGTTTGGAATTAAACTTCCACTGAAAAGCTTAATTATCTGTTATCATCATCCCCATTTTGGGTTGCCACTGCAGCACCCCAGCACACAAAGCAGCAGTGTTAGCCATGGCTCTCGGCCGTGTGTTGGTCCTGGGTCCACACAGCCGCTGTCCTCAGAGGTACATGCTGGCCATCTGTACCTCAGACACCTTCTGAGGAGCCATGTGTTCTCTGAGATCAATGCCAGCAACCTTCAGCCTCGGGAAGGGGAGCTGCCAGTGCTTAGGAATGAAGGCAGAAAGCACTTGTTGGAGGTTATAATGGATGACAACAGAAAGGTGCTGCATATATCAGCAGAGACAGCTGACTAATGGCTCTGGACGGGGCACCCTCTGGCTGCAGAGTGGGATGCTGTGGCTGCTGGCACAGCAAACCACTGCTCAGTGTGACAGTGGCACTGCGCCTGAGCAGGGGCAGCTCCACAGCGTCAGCACCGAACAGCATCCACAGAGAAAGAGCTTTGCACATGCTCTGGTGGACAGCAGGAGCCCAGGCAGGGCCACGCACTGAGAGGCAGGCCCTGCTCCCAGCTGTGCCCCTACCTCGGTGTCAATGACGTCTGTGATGTAGCGGGGGGTGAGCAGCGGCATCCGCACGTACTGCAGCAGCTCCGGTAGCGACGCCTCCCGGTCCTTCTTGGAGTGCTTCACCCAGTTGATAACTGCCTCGAACACTGGCTCTTCGGAGTCCACCTGGAAAGAGGAGGGACATCCTGAGAGACTGCAGGATAACATCGGAGCTACCACCACAGAGCAGAGAACACCCAGGCTGCTGACACTGCTCCACAGCGACCGAGGGAGTGGGAAACTGCAGCTAAGAGTCTGTCGGGGAAATCCCCATGAGCTGTAATTACAAGCACCATGAAATTCCCTCACTTTCTTTTCCTTGAACCTGCATCTGTTTATTTCCCTACAGCTGAGATCAACAATGGGCAGTTCAAGTGCCAGAGCAGTGAGTGGTACGGCAGAGCCTGGAGCTGCCACTCACTGACCTGCAGGAACTCACAGGGCAGCTCCCCAAATTCTCTGTGGAGCAGGAGCTGCGGTCCTGCAAAACACAAAGAGTCATTATAGAGAATATATATCAGAATCCTGTTTCCTTTGCACAGAGCAGCGACTGGCTTAGTCCCCAGCAGCCCTGTGCCCATGCACTGCCCTTTGAACACCCCAGCCAGACCAGCTACATTTAAGGGATTTTTTTATTTCAATCCACCTTTCAGAAACTACAAACGATTGGATTTCAGAGTGGAGAACCCCAGGGCATGAATGTTACTGTTTATTTCTACTGTTTATTTTATTTTATCAGGAGTTTATTTCTGTCTCCATTTAGGACCAGCACATGCTGATGCTAACACCACTTTCAGAGATTACACTGACTAAACCATCTCAATTTGATACTGTTAGAGAACCTCAGGTGCTGTGGATATCTACGATTACCAAAAGCAAAAGAACTGTAAAAATCTCTGTAATATATAATTTAGGCTTGGTTTTGTTTTAGCACATCTATCAGACCATCCAACATAAAAGCAAATCAGATATGAATTTATTATCACAAAATCTGTTAACTGAGACTAAATATGAAGATAAAAGGAGAGCCTGTGACGAGAGGACTGAGCCTTCCCACCAGTCTATGACTGGTCCCCTTTGAAGTCCAGTTTGAAGCTGTCAGGCAGAATGTTCTGAAGCAGGGAGTCACAGAGGTTAATTATGTAAGGCCACTCTTCCACGCCATTGATTTATATTTGTTACAGTGTAATTTGGAACAGCCTCTTCCTAATGGAAATACAGGGAAAGGACAATTACAGCTCACAAAAGGAGAGCAGAGCACTGTATTGTTTTCAATTCCCCCACCTCCTCCTTAAATGCAATAATCCTGCATCGATTTATTCCCTCCTGAACTGAACGTCCTCAGATATATTTAACAGTTTTGTTGTTCATTAAATAATTTGTCCTCTGATAAATGATGAATAACACTAAATGCAGCACCACAGTGAGGACCTGCCATGGTACTTCTTGAACGACCTGGGGATTTTCTGAGGGTCCTCCCTCAGCACACTCTCATTCCACACAGCACCTCTATGCTGGCACAGCAAGAGAGATTTGAGAGATTTGTTCCTTATTCCAGAAGGATTTCAGTTGGAAGGGACCTTAAAGCTCATCTTGTTCCACCCCCTGCCATGGGCAGGGACACCTTCCACTAGACCAGGTTGCTCCAAGCCCTGTCCAGCCTGGCCTTGAAAAAGTTACTCTTCCTTCTTATAAGCCCCCTTCAGACACTGGAAGGGGCTCTAAGGTCTCCATGGAGTCTTCCCTTCTCCAGGCTGAGCACCCCCAGCCCTCCCACCCTGTCTCGAGAGCAGAAGGGCTCCATCCCTCAGAACATCTCCATGGTCCCCTCTGGATCTGCTCTAACAGGTACTTTCTTGTGCTGAGGATCCCAGACCTGGACACAGTGCTCCAGCTGAGGTTTCACAGGGACAGAGAAGAGGGGCAGGATCCCCTCCCTCACCCTGCTGGTCACATCTTCTTAAGGTAGGACAGTGCATGCACACCCCACTGCCTCCTGCAAGGCCTGAACCAGCCCTTCCAATCCACAATCCACAAGGAATGTTACTCTGCAGGCCTGGCTCATTCTGCAGTTCCTCATTATTTCCCAGTTCCTGCCTGAAGCTGCTGTCAGGATCACCACAGTCCACACCAGCTCAGCCCCCACAGCATTAAGCTGCAGCTTGTCAAACACCAAACACACCCAGCCTTCTCTGCTGCTGACCCCACTGCTGATCCCACTGCTGACCCCACTGCTGACCCCACTGCTGACCCCAGCTGGAGCCCAGTTGTTCACTGCTGTCTCACGTGCTCTTTCTCAAGCAGCCTCATTAGCAAGAGGATGTCAGTGTGGCTGAAGGCCACTTTCAGTGTATGCATCAACAATTCTCCTGTGGCTCCCCCCATACTGGCTTTTCAGGAATCCCAGCAAAGGTAATCCTTACATTGGTTTGTCTCCCAGAGTTCCTGTTCCTCTGAACACTGAGTAGGGATTACTTCAAGCCCATCAGCTACAGTGAACATCAGCTCTCGACAAAATCCACCTCAATAAATAATCATGCCCCGCCCTCATTACCAGGGAATGTTGAACTTATTCATAGAGAAGTTGGAAAAACGTATTTGATGTGTTCCAGTCAAAAAGCAAATCCTCCAGAAACCCACCTTGATGGAACTTAAATTTGGGAACTAACTCCCTGCAGAGTCAGACCTCCCTGCACCATCCCAGGGATGACACAGGCACTCCTTGTGCTGCTGAGCAGCAGGCAAACACAAGTTAAAGCTCGGGGGTATTTCTAAAATGTAGGGATTGAGACAACTTGTCTTCTTCAGGGAAAGGAGGGAACAATGTACCAAGAACTCTGCAGAGGGAACTCACTGTGATTAACTTGCAAAGAAACACTTGTGTGACAATAAATTCTTACAGAGAAACTACATGTTACTGATCAATTACAAATTAGCAAAAGAAATTAGAACTTCTTGAGAATTTTATTTCAAATTAGGAACTGTGTGAGAAGCCCATCCCAGGAGTATGGACTAACTACTGACTGGTTTCAACGTTTTACTTCAACGCTTCGCACAGTAATGGTACTTTTCAGGTTTTACCTGAATTTCATCACACTTGATGAGCTTTTCAACCTCTTCTTGATTTAAAAGGATAAACTCTTCATGCTGAACCACCTCTGGAAAATGTTTCTGGCTGAAGACCTCTGCAGCTTGCATTAGATCCACACAATTGTGTGTCTCAGCAAAATCCCGAATGCCCAAACAATTTGATGGATCCAGCTGGCTTTCTAGAAACTCACAGCAAGCTTGTTTCACACCTACGGAAAATTGGAGGGGTGAATGAGCGCTGCAGGCTTACTGTCAATCCACTGCTTTGGAAAGGGCTTCAAAGAAGAAACTTCTAAACAATAATGAAAACCCAACTCAAATAACAAGTAGAAATACTACAGAAACACATACATGCAGGTATTGCTTTGGAGCAGGTGAGGACACTCAGTGGCAGCCAGACAGACCATGTGCCTGGGCTGGTTTGAGCTCTGGCTGTTCTATTTAAATGAAAAAATAACATCAATCTGCTACTAGGAAAAGACTCCAATGCGAGTTGTACTCACCTTCATAGATTATAAACCATAAATGTATCTGCTAGTGGATATGACTACCAAATTTCTAGGTTTTCTATGATAATTTTTGGGTAAGCTGCCTGGGATTTGGGATGGTTGCCCGGAATAGCTCCACAGGTGCACATGCAGTGACATCAACCAGTTTGTTACTGACCTGTGATGGCAGGTCAAATGACATCTAGGATTTGCCTATTATAATAATTTGACTGAGCTGTAACATTTATGTGCTACAGCCCACAATGCCTCTCGGGAATACTCCTGTACAGCAGCCCAAAGCACGGAACAATAACCTGTTTTATCATCTTTTTTTGCACCCAAGTCAGTTCCTCTACCAACGAGACCACAGAGCACAAGGAAACAGGAGTTTGACGTAACTACTTATAAATATAATTCCTCCCCCAATTTCTCTTCCATTCACAGAGGGTCACACAACCCAAATATCTAAATAGCAGCAACTATGTGCTGCTCCTTGAATTACCTTTCAGCTGAAGCAGACATGCTGCTGGGAGCAGTTCTTGGACGTTTTCTACTGTCACATGCACAGTTTCTGTATATACAAAGTCCAGCAGGATTTCCATGGTGGAGGCTGTCAGGCCCTGGATATCCACACAGGGTTTATCTTTCTCCGAGAGCTGCAAATCAGAAGGGACACACAGCTATTTTTTTTAGTAATGTGATCAGAAATCCCACAACACTCAGCAGGTTTGAAAATGAGACCTGTCAGAGAGGTTTCAATAATAGAGATTTGTCCTTTCTCTTTTTGGGCTCACTGAAAGCATAAGAAGAAGGAGGGAATTTCCCTACAGAATTCACTTACAGGATGAGTAAGATAAAGTTCATTATGGAGCAGGAGGACAGTCACACTGCACTGTAAAACCTGCCAGCTGAGATCAGAGTGAGCAGAGATTACATGTGTCATCTGTGTAAGACAACTAAACTCTCTCCTCCAAGCAGTAACTCCAGCCTTTACTCCAAGGAACAGTCCAGGGGAATTCCTCTCTGGGCTGGATGTGTGTAACACCCTGCAGTTCTCATGGGCTCCCCACCTCACTGTTATCCCCAAACAGGTTCTGTCACCCAGTGTGCAAGAGGCCAATCCACATCCAGAGTCGAGGTATTTGATTTATTTCAGTTCTGTGCAGAAAGGGGAGCCACGTGGCCAATCCCCAATGCCAGCACACGACTGGCAAAACTGTTCACTGTTTATACATTTTAGCAAACAAAGCCAATTATGCTCATTGGCTACAAATTGCCTAGTTCTCTTATTAATTAGCATTGTATCTTCTTAGCATAAGAAACAAGGGAATCATTAACCAACAGAAGTCCCATTCTCAGTCTTTCTCTTCCTTTGAGGTGGGAGAACAGGGTAGAGGGGAGATGGGAGGTGCTGTTTCTGGAGTTGGTGGTCCATGGGTTGGTAGTCAGGATCTGCCCCTGCCAAAATTACCTCCTACCCACTTGGAGCTGATTTCAATACAGTTGCTGAGTTGGCTTTCTTAGTTTCTTCCTTATCTTGGGGGTTCTGCCAAGTGTCCTTGTGGCCTGGAAATTTGGCATCTCTGTGCCCACTATCAGTAGCACGTCCTTCTGCCCAAGTTTTGGTAACCTCCCCCAGGTCTGAGATCACTGAAGCACGTCCAGCTCTAAAAGTTAACAAGGCAATTCTACCAACATGTAATTTTCCTTTCTAAGACCTGGACATCATCACCACTCTGCTCTAAAACCAAACCAAACCAAACCAAAAAGCTTTCTAAACTGGTCAATTCCTCATCCATTCTGCAAACTTATGGTGAAGGTTCCTAAAAAGAATGACCATAGGCCAGAAAGTTAAGGTTAAATGTGGGTTTATCTTAAATATTTGAAAGTAAAATGACAATATATGCACTTATACAATACAGACTTTGTCCCCTGACTATTTTATCACCTCTATGATTCACTTTGGAAAACTATTTTTTCCAAGGAATGTTATCCTCTCAACGGTCAATCTTTGGGAACAGCAAATTCTGTGAATCCACCAAATTTGCACAAAACTGAGATTATATTTCACAAAGCATCAGCTCTGTGATTCAGTGCCTCCACCACAGAGCTGCTGGCACAGCACCTGATGGTTCCTGAGCAGTGGAACAGCAGGTGGGCTCAGCAATCCCAGCCTGCACATCGTTGCCAGCTCAGCAGCACGGCTGGACCTCAGCAGACGATGATCTCCCTGCCACACGCTGCAAAACCAACCTGACTTCTGAAGCCCCAGAGTGAGCAGATGAAAGCCCATGGCTTCTCTTGCCAGGAATGAGCCCAAAGCTGGTACAGCCAGTTGGGCAGAGGCTCAGGAAGCAGAAAGCATGATCAAAGCATGATCGCTGGGCTTCGAATTTGCCACAGCTGGGGAAAAAGGAGGTGATACAGAAGTATAGAAAAGAGCAGTGAAAGCTGCTCCTGCAGAGGCACTCGCTGGCACAGCAGAGAAGGGAAGGGATGTCTGCTGGGACTGAGCCGTGTCTGTGATGCAGAGATACACTTGCAGCAGAGAAGAGAAGCGCAGGAGGTAATGGTGAACCTAGAAGTAATTTGAGGGAAGAGGCCTTTCAAGCCTGTTGACTCAGTGAATAAACTTTATGACTTTCAGAGTCAGGAAGGAACAGAAAATTACCTTGTCTGACCTGCTGTGTGACAGGTCAGGCATTGCATTCAGAAGCTAAAACCAATTCCTGCTTTGGGTCAGAGAAAACATTCTGAAAACAAGACTAAGCTGTTTGGTAGCACAGACAAAGGACACAGATGTCACCAAAGGTCAGAACTGATCAGACAAGATGTTCAGATGATTCCAATAAGCAAATAGAGACACAGACCACACATATTTAGAAAAAAAAGAAGTTACAAACTTCTGTTGACAGGAGGTTACAAGACCACCAGACCTCCTGGTACTTGTAAGCATCAGTTCTTCACACATCAGCCTGGAGCTGGTAAAGAAGCTCCTGACCCACAACCAATATTCAGTAATTAGGCATGCACATACTCTCTATTCTGCTGACCACGACACAAACCATGGGGACAACACTAAACCACAGAGATGATCACTTCCTGCTTCCTTTATATTTCTGCTGCGTTCCACTACTGGGTTGTTATTTTGCTCACAGTTTACTCACATGCTAAGGATGCCTGGAAGGAAGGAAGGAAGGAAGGAAGTATTTCAAGTAACTTCACATAATGTATGTGATGCAGAATTGGGGTCCTAACATCATACCTTAAAGAAGGATCTCAGGGTGGAGACAACTTGATTCTGAACATAGAATCGTGAAATGGTTTGGGTTGGAAGGGACCTTCCATGGGCCCTCTCTGTCAGTGGGAAGCCATTCCCCCTTGTCCTGTCACTCCAGACCCTTGGAAACAGTCTCTCTCCATCCTTCTTGTCAGCTCCCTTCAGGTACTGAAAGGTCACAATTAGGACACTCTGGTGCCTTCTTTTCTCCAGACTGAACAACCCCAATTCTCTCAGCCTTTGAGACTTTTCATCCCACGAGGACCCTGAGCTGAGCTCAAGCCTGTGTGTGCAGCATTAGAGAACTGCCTGCAGTGCTCAGTGCTGGGCTGCTGGGACACAGACAGTCCTTGTTCATCAATGCTGCCCCATATTTGGACCCAGAACGCAAAATTATGGTCATACAGTGCTAATCAACACAGAGGCTTTCCTCTCTCAGGTGTTTAGTGTTTCCTTTCCTGGGTGTTCAGTGGCACCAGACACATCTCTGCATCTCTGCTGTTGGAATTTCAGAGCAGTTTCCCCCCTTGTTGTTTAATATCAGAGCTCTGCTCACCAGCAGGGAGTAGAGCAGTGAGGGATTGAGCCTCCCTCCTACAAGCCCATTTCTAACATTATAAAAAGCATGCAGCAGTACAGATCCCGAAATCAACTGCAGCATCCAGGAACACACATTTCCACAATCAAGGAGAGTCACTTCGAGGCCTCAGGAGTTTTATCCCAGGATGACCAAGTTGCTGAAAGCCTTAAGGCAGGGGCTGCAGATCAAAGCTCTGTTGTGAAACACAATGTTGCTGTCTTCTATTCCATCCACAAGTCATTGTGCTGGGTTTGGCTGGGGCAGAGTTAATGTCCTTCCCAGGGGCTGGCATGGGGCTGTGTTTGGGATTTGTGCTGAACACAGGGATGATAATGGAGATGTTTTTGTTATTGCTGAGCAGTGATCACAGAGAGCCAAGGCCTTTTCTGCTTTTCATACTGGCGAGGGGGCTGGGGGTGCATGGGAGGTTGGGAGGAGACAGAGCCAGGACAGATGGCCCAAACTGACCAAAGGGATATTCCAGACCACAGGACATCGTGTTCAGTGTACTAAGTGGGGGGAAGAAGAACTCGGGGGGTATGTTTGGGGTGATGGTGTTTGTCTTCCCAAGTCACCATCGCACGTGATGGGGCCCTGCTCTCCTGGAGGGGGCTGAACACCTGCCTGCCCACGGGAAGCAGGGAGTGGATTCCTGGCTTTGCTTCGCTTCCGTGTGCTGCCTTTGCTTCCCATGTTAAATTGTCTTTATCTCAACCCATCAGTTTTCCAGCTTTTACCCTTCTGACTCCCTCCCTGGTCCCGCTGGTGGGGGAGCGAGTGGCTGTGAGGGGCTTGGGTGCTGCTGGGGCTCAACCACGACAATCATGCAACTCACTCTGCAGGACAAAAGGCCCACAATTTTGGAACTACGTTCTTACCCAAGGCCACTTCTCGTTTTTGCCTTTACTAATGCAGATACACAAAAGTACACTGGAATAAACCCCAATTTCTTCTAACTTGCAGGGGAAGTGAAATGCTGGCATGACAGTGCTAAGATGTGGCTCACTTCGCTCCAGGGTGCAGTGACATTGACCATGTAAGAACCTGGAAACAGCAGTTGTTTATTTTCAGAATAGTATTTCTCCACCTTCTAGGGGACAAGAACACTTCAGCTTCTAGAACACAGCCAACAAGAGAAGACAGAATAGTTTCTTTCTGAGCTGGAGACAACAATCAGCTCTTAAGAGATCCCAAGCTATGTTAACTTGACCAAACACAGACAAATGTCAGTGCACAACCAGGGTCCAGGGGAGCTAAAAATGCTCTGCAATTTTTACTACAAGAACAACTCTGTAGGTAAAACTGATGGTGTTTCAGTTCTCCCACACTGCTCAGCACAGGGGCAAAGGAAAGTGTTGTAAAGAGCCTGAGCTCATCAGGTGATCAGTGGCTTTTTGTTCTGGAAAACGGGAACAGAAAACGGGACGAAATTAATACCAAGCAAGACTGAGAACTTCTTAAAATGTTAAAGTCAGAAGTGAGAGAAGGAAGGAAACTAGAGAGACAGGGATGGGCAAAGGCAGCTCTTTATGACAATGTCTTCTGACAGTCTCAGTGCTGTCCTGGCCATGCACAGATGTGGCACCAGGAATGCCACGGCATAAACCTGGGACATAACACCAGGAACGCTGTGGCATAACCCTGGGACCAGTTTTGAACAAAGCCTTGTGCAGCCCCAATCTGGTACATCAGAGCAGCCAAGCAGTCCCCAGACTGGCAGGAGGTGAGCGATGAAGTGCCATGGACTGTTAGCCCCTGACACCACATGGCACTCTGAGCTCCCTCGAGTCCCAGCCACGGCCAAACTCTGCACCCACAAGTGCCTGGAGAGTGCCCAAGCACTGTCCCATCACACCCCCCAGGACACACAGGAAGCAGGTCCACTCTGAGGCTTACCAAACTGCCCTTTCCTGGAAGGGAGCTCTCCCACAAACACTCCATAATCGTGTGCCCCTTGGCAGGCTGGTCACTTCAGTGTTTCCATGCAGAAAAACCCCAAATTTGGAAGAAATACAAACTAAGCAAAACCCTTAAAGCAAAGGCAGTTTGCGGTGGAAGAGAGCGAGTGATCCTGCCTGTTGTCCACTTTCCAAGGAAGAATCTCATTCCTAGGAAGAACTACATCTCTCAATGAAGAGGTTACAATTAACACGAGGAATTAACGAAGGAACAATTAACGAAGGAAGGAGACACAGCTCAGCTCAGACTCAAAGCACATCAACCCTCAGCCTTTGTGAGCAGCCACAAAGAATGTTCTGGAGCACATGGAGTGACTGGATCTCTGCACACTGCCTAGAGGAAGTCCAGAAGTCAAACGCATTGACAGGAATGCGGAGGCAGACCCGAAGAAGCAGAGACACTCTGCTGTACTGCTGTGCACCTGGAGCTACTGGAGAACAGAGAACTTCAGCCTCCAGGGACTGAATTTGCTTTGTGTAATTTTTGCTTTAAATTACATTTCCTTTATGCAGAGAAAGAGCATAAACCTGATGAATTTACAAATTGCACGAAGATGTGGACCAAAAAATATATTGGTATGTGATCAGGCCACACATGTCTTCTTTTGGTTGCTTTGCACAGGACTGTAAAAACTGAAACACCTGCTTCCCTGACAGCACTGAGAGCAGTGGGCACACAGAGAGCTGTGCCACAGCCTTCTTTGCTGGGTAAAACAAAGAACAAAATAATTCTCTGCTGCAAGGACTCCTGGGCTAGCAGGGAGGGCTTTAGGACCTATGAGCTACTTGTTAATGTTTCTCCCTGCTAATGGGAAAGGTGGTAGGATAAGGAAAGCATCTTCTGCAAGAAAAAGCCACAAAAGACAAAGCCAGGCAAAGCATCTGATGTTTAACAGCACAAACGAGCGCCAGTTTTAGCTCAAACAGCACCTGCCAGTGACTCAGGGAAACAGCACAAAGGTAGCACGAGTCTCCCAGTAAGAGCCAAGGTGCTCTCAGGTGGGATCTGCTGGGTGCAGCAGATCTGGGGCTCAGTCACCCCAGCCCCAGTGCTGGAGGTGACACCTCCACAGCACGAGCAACAGCACAACCCAGCAGGCACCAGCTGCTCAGCCAGTGCCAAGGGGAGCTGCCAAACCCCCTCCTCCCTTGCACTGCCATTCCCCAGGCACTGCTCGCACAGCTCCGCACCAGGGCTGCTGCCCTTGGCAGGAAAGATGCCCAGAACCACAGAAACCACAAATCACCACTAGAAAAATAAGTAAATGTATCAGAACCCTCTGGTTTGGCAGCTCAGTCTGCCAGCTCGCTGGACACAGGGTGGTCCCAGCACACCATGATTCAGGACCACAGTCCCTGGTACAACCTCCAGCTCCACACCAGGCCACGATAAAGGGCTCTGGGGCCACCATGAGGGGACCCAGAATCACCACGAGGGGCTCCAGGGCCAGCATGGGGGGATCCAGCAAGACCCAAGGCCACCATGGGGGGACCTGGAGCCACCATAGGGAAATCCAGGGTCACTGTGGGAGAATCCAGAGATACCCAGGGCCACCATGGAGGAATCCAGGGCCACCATGGGGGGATCCAGAAAGACCCAGAGCCACCATGGAGGGACCTTGAGGCACCATGGGGGAAACCAGAGACCCAGGGCCACCATGGAGGGACCCTGGGGCACCATGGGGGAAACCAGAGAGACCCAGGGCCACCATGGGGGGACCTTGGGGCACCATGGAGGAATCCAGGGCCACCATGAGGGGATCAAGATCCACTATGGCCCATCCTGGGCCACCACGGGGAGTACCCAGGGGACTCCCAAGACCACCACAAGGGGATCCTGGGCCACCACGAGGGGGATCCTGGCCCAGCTGCTGAGCAGCTCGCCAGAGGGCAGCCCCGAGCGTCGGGCGGCCCTGCCTCCTCCACCCACGGAGCACCCAGGGGGCCGGCGGCGGCGGCAGCACCGACCTCGCTGGTGAACATGGCGCAGAAATAGTCGCTGCAGGCGGCCAGGACGATGCGGTGGGCCGGGAAGTCCTTGTGCTCCACGCGGAGGGTGACGTCGCAGAGCGTGTTGCTCTTGCGCAGGGCGTTCATGGCGTTGAGGATGGACTTGGCGTGGGAGTTGGTCATGATGTCCTTGGGGGGGGCCATGGCGCGCGGCACCTGCGGGCACAGCCAGCACGGCCACATGGCACGGGCGCCCCGCCGCCGCCAGGGGGCGCTGCCGCCCCGCCCTGCCCGCCCCTCAGCGCCCGCCCCGCCCCGCCACCGCCCACCGCGACCCCGCGGCGGCCACACCCGCCTGGGGGGGGGCAGCCCGGCTCGGCTCGACCCAGCCCAGCCCAGCCAAGCCCAGCCCAACGCGGCCCGGCCGCACTCACCGCCGCAGGGAGAGGTCCCGGCCCGCACACCTCGCCTGCCCCCCCCCCCGCTCCGCCCTTCCACTCTCCCCGCGCGGCGCGCCCTGATGGCGTCATCGCGCCGCGCCGCGAGCCCGCCCCCCGGAGTGCCGGGCGGTTGCCGGGCAACGGGCGCCCGCAGCGCCCCCTAGCGGCCCCCGCGGGGACCCGCAGAGACAGGGATGGGCTGGAGCGTGTCCAGCGGTGGGAATGGGGCTGGGAAGGGGCTGGAGCACCGGGAGCGCCTCGCGGAGCCGGGGGAAAGCTTTCTCAGCCTGGAGAAAAGGAGGCTCAGGGGGGACCTTCTCGCTCTCTGCAACGCCCTGACAGGAAGGGGGAGCCAGGGGAGGGTCGGGCTGTGCTCCCAGGGAACAAGAGGAAACGCCCTCAAGTTGCAGCCCGGGAGGTTTAGGTTGGATGTTGGGGAAAATTTCTTCCCTGAAAGGGCGATCAGGCCCTGGCCCAGGCTGCCGAGGGCAGTGGTGGAGTCACCATGCCTGGAAGTGCTCAAAAAACCTGCGGATGTGACACTTTTGGGACACGGGTTAGTGGTGAACAACATGGCAGTGCTGGGGGAAGGGTTGGACTCAATGATCTTACAGGGCTTTTCCAAACTTAAGGATCCTGTGATTCCATGAGTCTCAATTCTGTGTTGCAGCAGAGCCCTCACAGAGCTCCAGGCATGGGCTGTGTGGTGCCCACCACCCCCATGTGTCGCTCCTGCAGGATGAACCCCCCGGAACTGGCTCTCCGAGGGCTGCTGGAGCCAAGCTGGGAGAGAGGCAGCGGAAGACTGCTTTAGTATCCCAGGATTTTTAAATGAATGCTATTTTTGATCTCTTCCCACACACGCATCTCAACATCTCCAGCAGATCGCCTCCAGCTGACAGCCCTGAGCCACCCCCGCTCCCCCCTGCCCTCGAGCTCGCTTCTATCCTGCCTGGGGATGGATTTAAAAACCTGAATCCGTACATACGGTCCTTGTCAGCAACCTGAGATAAATTCCCAGCTAAATGTAGAACAAATTACAACTTAAGAAAATCTGTACATGGAGTTTAAGACCTTATCCTGGCCGGGGGGCGGGGTCAGTCTGTTTGGAGGCTGTATGTGGAATGAGAGTTTGGGGGATTTGTTTGACCTCAGCCATGCTAAGCAAGCAAAGCATTGGCAATACCCAGCAGCTGGAGGTGAGAATTCAGTGTTTAGCAAGGAGGACAGTTTACCACTGCCTTCAGAGCTGGCAGATGCTTGGCCACAGGGGATCTTTAAATCAGCAGTGCCTCGTTCTCTAGACCCAATTCAAGCAGAAATTATTGTGCTGGAGGCAGGTACCAGTATGTTTGTCAGACTGCATCATCATCTGGTTCTCCTGGAGCTTGAAGTCAGGAGGGATGTGTGACCAGAGTGGCAGAGCACACTGTCAGTGCATGAGATACAGCCTGGAGTAACGGAGCAAAGAGCCAGAATATGCCTGCCCACTACTTGTCTCCACATGCTCCTTGTTTCCCAACAGACACATTAAACTAGCCTCTGTATCCACCTCGTGCTGATTTTCCAAGGATATAGATGAAATCTCTGAGAGTGTTGAAGGCCTGTTTGAAACAATCCATGGCTCCCCCACCACCTGAGCTGGTGTGGCCTCACCTTGAGTCCTGGGGGCAGTTTTGGGCACCTCAATGTAAGAAGGATCTGAAGCTATTGGAGAGTGTCCAAAGGAGGGACACAGGGATGGGGAAGGGTCTAGAGGGGCCATACGAGGAGTGGCTGAGGTCACTTAGTCTGTTCAGCCTGGAGGAGCCTGAGGTCAAACCTCCTCAGGATCTGCAGCTTCCTCAGGAGGGGCAGCAGGGGGACAGCACCGATCTCTTCTCTGTGTGAGCAGTGACAGGACCTGAGGGAACAGCTGGAGCTGTGTCAGGGGAGGTTTAGGCTGGATATCAGGAAAAGGTTCTTCCCTCAGAGGCTGTTTGGGCACTGAACAGGCTCCCCAGGGCAGTGGTCACAGTCCCAAGGCTGCCAGAGCTCAGGGAGTGTTTGGACAATGCTCTCAGGGACAGGGTTGGATTGAAAAATTTCTGTTCCTGTTGCAAGCCCTGGATTAAGAAATACCTTTATTCTCTTCCCGTCCAGCTGCCCACTGGATGTTCTTCAGTTGAAAAGAAGGAAGATGTGATTTCTTAGGTCAAAGAAACTGATATTCCTGGAAAAACAGGCCAGGGTCTGCACACTCAGGCTCTCCTTCGAGCCTGAGCAGCAACAGGCAGCTCCCAATTCTTCTTCAGTGCTGGTTTACCAGTTTGGGATGGGCAAGATTATTGTGGCTGTGATCATGGAAGAACCCAGACTCTTTGATCCTCCACTTCTCACACGGTAGTTTAGAGTCTGGCTGCACTGTGGAGCAAGTCAGCTGGAGACCTGGGTGAGAAACTTGTGCTCACTGTCAAGGGAGTGGTAGAAGAGGGAACGAGCCTGGGCTCCATCCTTGAGAGGTACCGGGGTTGTGACTGTCACTGTTGTGGTCCATGTTCACCCACAGCTCTCCTGAAATATTCCACAATACCTTCAACTCTTCCTTTTCCACTTTCTCTGGTTCAATACCCCTCTACAAAATCTGTAAAGAAAACACAGCATCCCCCCTCTGCTTTTCTGCTTTGCAGGGAAGCACTTTTATCCCTGTTTCTCATGGCTGGAAGAGGTTTGCTGGAGCTGTGAAGAGAATTGGGAGCCATCCAGCTGATACCGTGTCAGTACAGCAGCACAAGGTCCCTTCCCAGGCTATTGGCAAGGCTGCAGACACCTGATGATGATGATAATCATGATAATAAAACCCACCAACAACTCAGGTGAGTAACAAGACTGCAGCTGTCCATCTAGGGCAGCATGTCTCTGTGACTGCTATGTGAAATTTGTGGAAGGGAGTTTCCAATGAACCTCTGGTGGTATTTCCTAAGTGTAGAGCCAGGACAGATTGTGAAGGGATAAGGAGGAATCTCAGGCATGGGTCTTAAAAGTTATTAGTGCTTTAGACTTGGGAGTCAAACAGGAGCCTCCTCCTAGCCAGACATAAGGCCTTTGTCAAGGCTTGGGTGGTTTCCATGATCTGAACTTTTCAGACATCCATGAGGACATGCTCAAGTCTGGGAGGAGTGGCCATGTGTGTGGGCACCAACAGCATGAACAGGGAGGGTAGAGGACAAGGAGACATGACTCGGTTTGGGGCAGGAATGCTGCTGGAGGTGATGGTCACTGCCTGCAGCCCAGGGAGGGAGTCAGAACATCCCCTGCCTGAGCAGATATCCCCACACTGTCATCTCACAGCTGTGCCTTCTCTGGTCAGAGAAGCAATGATTCTGGGCAGGGCTCTCATGTCAGGGACACTTCTTTTAGAAGGGGCAACCATACAAAACTGGCTGCAGTTTCAGTTTAGTGACAAGATGCATCACCTGGAGGGCCTTGGCTGCTTTACCGGATTGTGATCGGCTGAACCCTGACTCCTCATGGCTGTTAGTCTTCCAGGGCCACCCCACTCTTCCTCCTTTGCTGTTTTTGTCTGTAGGGGAGTCAGTATTGCCCTGGATCACCGATGGACCATCTCAGGTGATCCATTTGGAATTGTTGCAGTCATGGATGGAAATATTCATGGGAGATTCAATTTGTTCCCCTGGGAACTGTGGGGTGATGCCACCTTCAGCTGTCTGCAATGTGGCTGTTGTACCCTTCCCTGCAACTGGAGTCAGAGTGGGAACCCTGTGATTGCCATTGTCTCCTCTTTGTTCTTTATGGCATAAAATGGGTCCCATGAATGAGACTTAACAGGGAAAATACTCGCAAGTCCAACATCACTCAGACACTTTAAATCACATCTCTGATCCTCCCCCAAGACACCATTACATAACCATTATGTAAACTGTCTCCAAAAAATCTAAGAAATGCCTCTTGTAAAAATACCCCACCTCCATTATGGAGCTATTGTGAAAACACACTGAGGAGACCAAAAATACTGCCAAGGAGCTATCAAGAGTAAGCCCAAATTCCCACAGGGGAGCCATTGTAAGTAGAACCATAAAAAATGGAAGGATCATTGTAAAAATCCCTTCAAAAGGCCCCCACGAGAATACTTCCAAAAATCACACAAAAGATTTTTAATACTGGATGCTTTGTGGGATTTTTTGGTTGGTTTTGTTTTTATGGTCCTTTTAATGGGGTGTTTATTGCTATGCTTTGACATTACAGATCACTTCCAAAATGGCTTCTATGCAGTGTTATTTGGGGCAATTTTAGAATCACCGAGATGTTCCCACTAAATCCATATGGTTTGACTCTTTACAACTGCCTTGATGATTTTCACAATTGTTTCATCAGTGATGCCCTAAGGGCATTTTCTAAATGTCTCTTCAGTGGGGTCACTGAGACTTTTGATAAATTGCTTTGCTGGGGCCTTAGATCTATATATTTTCATAACTGCCTTTGGCTGTGGTTTCTGGTGTGCTGGGTCTGTAGTCCAGGATTTTTTCCAGCTTTCAGAGGAGTCACAAAATGGTTCCTGGGCTGGGACTTGGGATAATTTTTCGAATTCTTATTGGTTCTGTCCTTTAGGTGAGGGCTTAGAGTCAGATCGAGGTTCTGGATTTAGGGGATGTCTTCAGTAATATTGCAAGAGATGTCTCACAAAGGTGATCTGGGAAGCGCTTAAAACAGCCTCCGAGGATGAACTGCCCTTCAGGATGGCAGTGTCTGTGGGGGGTGATGTGGGTGTTCGCTGGATCGGATCTGTCAGGCACATTCGGAATGGCCCGAAGGAGCACAGCATCTTGCCCAGCCTCTGCTGAGGGCGCTGCAGTGACACGTGTCTGGGATGTGGCTCAGCGACAGCAGAGCTGCAGCAGTGCCCGAGCACCACGCGAGGGCAGGGGAGCTCCGAGGCTGCTCCTGCAGCGCCACAAGGAAAGGCTCTTCCCAGCCCCGGTGTTGTAAGAACTGCATAAACTCTGTGTCTGTGTGTGTGTGTCTGTCTCTGTGTGTGACAGTGGCTGGAAAGACCCCTGGGGTTTCCTCTGACACCTCCAAACAGAATATAATGAATGGTCCCTCTAAGCTTCCCAGGGCAGTATTTGAGTATCAGAACCATAGAATGGCCTGGGTTGGAAGGGACCTTAAAGAACATCTTGTTCTACACCTTTACCATGGGCAGGGACACCTTCCTCTAGCCCAGGTTGCTCCAAGCCCTGTCCAACCTGGCCTTGAACACTTCCAGGGATGGGGCAGCCACAGCTTCTCTGGGCAACCTGTGCCAGGGCCTCCCCACCCTTACAGGGAAGAATTTCTCCCCAAAATCCCATCTAACCCTGCCCTTTGGCAGTGGGAAGCCATTCCCTCTTGTCCTGTCATTCCGTCCCTTGTCCAAAGTCCCTCTCCAGCTCTCCTGGAGCCCCTTTAGGCACTGGAAGGGGCTCTAAGGTTTCCCTGGAGTCTTCCCTTCTGCAGGCTGAACAGCCCCAACTCTCCCAGCCTGACTCCAGAGCAGAGGGGCTCCAGCCCTCAGAGCATCTCCATGGCCTCCTCTGGAATTGCTCCAGCAGGTCCATGTCCTTCCTGTACCGAGGACCTCAGAGCTGGAGGCAGCACTGCCTGACACAGGTGGGGTCTCACCTGAGCAGAGCAGGGGGGCAGAATCCCCCCCTCAGATGCTGCCCACAGCTCGTTTGATGCAGCCCCAGACGTGGAGGGTTTCTGGGCTGAAACATGAGTATGTTGTGTCCAGGACAACACTGAGCAGGATCTGGGAATTGTTCCTGTGCCCAGGCCTTGGCGTGGGGCTGTGTTGCTCTCTGCAGAAGCCACCTGCTGGCTGCCACAGGGACCAGTGGCTGGAGCTGCTGCCCCTGGGATCAGTCTCTTATCACCTTCTGCCACACGTTGTACCTCTTTCTGTTTCATAACCCCTTTTAACTGACTGTGCTCCCAATGGCCATGTACCTTAGGGACATCTACTCACCTCTGCACTCGTGGTGATTGTGCACCAAGGGGAGACCATGTCCCTGATATCTTGTGAGGAAGTGACTGTGGGACCCACCATGTCTCTGCCTCCCCTTCACCCTTCTGGAGTGGGTTTTCACCCAGATCAAGACCTTCCATTTCACTCACAACCAAGTGACCCATATAGGATGTCAGTGTAACCTGGGAAGGGTCATACAGTGTGTTTTGCAGTCATATCCACTGTGCTGGACACAAGAAGTATGAGATGGACAGTCTGGGGCACAGGACTTGACAGCAGTGGGCCTGTGGGGCAGTTTGAAGGTTTTCTGGTTGGAGAGAGGCAGAACCACACTGGAGAAGACAGAGAGTCATTGCCCCAAGCCTGTTGGGAACAGTGTGTGTGCCCAGCCTCTTCTGCCTGGGCACCTCGAGTTAGCCAAGGTCCAATTTCTTTTTTTCTTTCCCTTTCAAGTCTAGAAACTCTACAGCCTGCACTGGAACGGCCCAGACTCACTAAGGCTGGCAGGATGAATCCCATCCAGCTCAGAACCATTAGTTAACCCTCTTTGTTCTGTTTCTAGCTGAGCTCTAACTTCTGGTAGATTCTGGGTTTTTTTCCCCCCCCTTTTAAGAAATTTTCACTGAAGCAAAACTGTTTCATGTGAAAAAAAAGGCATTTTCAGCTTGGAAGGATTTGTTTCTGGAAGGTGAATTGCATCTCACCCTATGGTGTGCACATGGTGAGGCAGCTGCAATTTCTGCTGTTGTTTTGAGCATGTGGGAGGCATTAAGAGGTGAGAGCTGGTTCCCTGGACATGGTGTTTGGAACTCAGACCCTCGGTTTAGGATGAAGGACTTTATATGCTGATTTTTTTCTCTCTTTCACTTGGTTGATAAAATTAACTTCACTATAAGCTCCCCAAGGCTTTGTTAACAGCAGTCATTAGGGACTGCTAGGAAGGACAAAAAGGACTTCCAGGATGTGTCTGTATTCCTGATCACAGCTGAGGCAATGGCAGAGCAGGTATTTCAGGGGGAGGAAGCTGCTGCTAAGAGTTGGAGAAAAGATCCCTGAGGAAGTGAAATGTCAGAAGCCAGGGGCAGGCATTTGAGGAAGGTAAGTAAGAGGCTTCAGTTAAGTTAGAGAAGGAAATACCTCTTGCCAGAGCTGCTGTGTAGAGGGGGGAAAGGTTCTGTGAGTGACCTGGGGCGGGGGATTTAGCATCTGTTACTTGTGATCCAGAACACAGACCTCAAGGGGTCTGCTTCTGCAGCACCTCTTCCTGTGACATGTCTCTCCAGACTTCTGTGTAGATGATTTTTAAGGTCTCTTCCAGCACAAACCATTCCATGATTCTATGCTTTTCTCTCTGCCCCCTCTCTCCTTAAACCAACTGCTAAAGGTATCTGCAGCTGCCTGAGGAGATACAGAACGGCCTGTGTGGTACAGCTTCTCTGATGCAAAACCTTTTTGGTGTTTCTTGCTCACATGGAGGACAAGGAAAGTGATGGTGCAGCATGTGCAGTGTCTGACTGTGGCTTCTTGACTGTGTGTTCTGCTTTGTTGTTTGAAGACTGGGATTTTCAGATAAACCTGCAGGAGAAGGGGCTCTCCAAAAATCCTGAACTCAATGCGCTTGTTCTGTGGAGATCTGAAGGGCAGGTGAGGGCTCCTGCTGTGGCATAGGAGTAAAATCCAAAGGACCACTGCTCCACTTCAGCCACAGGAACAGCCAGCACTGCAGTGACAGGGTTGGCCTGTTAAAGAATCCATTCAGTGCTGGTGGCTCGGGGTCCACGTGCAGTGAGAGCTGCAGGTTGAGCTCCAGTGGACAGGGGAAAGGAGGCTGTGAACTGCTGACCCTTTGCATCACAAAGGGTCCGGGGACCTGTGGCCCAGCGAGGGGACCCAACACTCAGAGACACAGCAGGAGCCAATGACCCCCAGAGTTTCCCACCCTTAGACTATGAGGTGATAAAAGCCCAGGGGTTCCTTTGTTGGTGGTTCCTCCTCAACCGACCAGCTCGAGCTCTTATTTTTTTATTTAGTTATTGCACCATGATTCAATTATTTTAAGGCTCTGGAGGTCTGAGACTCTACTATGGGAAACCTGTGGCCAAGCAGGTGAGGAAACCTGGTCTGACTGTGTCAGTGTGGGGGGGAGCAGCTGTGCAGGGACCTTGGTCGCAGCTCAGGTGGTGGGAGAGTGACTTCCAGAGTGGCTCCTGGATGGGCAGACAGGGAAGTTTCCTTGACAGGCCCAACCTCTGTGTGATGGGCATGTGCTCCCCTGGGAATTGCCATTTCCTCCACATTGGCCTAGGTGCAGCCTTGTCAGTGCATCCCCACCACTGCTTGTGCTCTCTCTGCAGAGTGTGCAGGGCTTCAGCCTGGCTGTCATGGCACAGATCTCCTCAGCCTATTCCACTAATGCTTCATGTCTCAGAAAGGCTCTAGCAGGACAGGCCTCGCAGTCAGGTCAGACCCCTCATCCCCCACAAGCCTCTGGGGCTCTGGGGTGTTCCTTATTCACAGAATCACGGAATTGATTAGGTTGGAAAACAACTTCAAGACCATTGAGTCCAACCTGTGACTGAGCCCCACCTTGACAACTAGATCAGAGCACTGATGCCACATCCAGTTGTTCCTTGAACACCTTCAGGGGTGGGGACTCCACCACTGCCCTGGGCAGCCTCTTCCAATGCCTTAAAACCCTTTCAGTGAAGAAATTCTTCCTGATGTCCAACCTGAACCTCCCCTAGTGCTCCAGCACTTCAATGTCTTTCTTGAAGTGAGGCCCCAGCACTTGTTAAAAGAGAGAATTGGACTCTTCAAAGCTTTGCTCACTTGACTCCCACCTGACACCTTCAGATCTGTGGTACAGTTTTATTTCTCTTATAAGTGATTTTATTCTGCGTGGGGTGATGAGGGGTGTATGTAACAGAAATGGACTCACAGAAACAAGACTGTGAAGCAAGAGGAAGAAGTGGTGCAGCAAAGACAGAGAGATGGGGATGGATGGAGAATTTGAACAGCCAGGCAGTCACAGCAAGGCAAATAAGGCCAGCCAAGCCATGGAAACTGGACTGGAACCTGCTTTGCCTTTGTGTCTCTTTTCCCTTTGCCCCTAATGTAAATGAACATGTGTGTGTCCATTGTGACATTCCCCTCACTGTGCTCCTCAAATGTCTTCAATGTGGTGACAAAAGGAAATGTGAAACTCCAGCTGTGGAACTTTTCCAAACCAGAAGTTTAAAAAAAAGAAAACGGAGGAGGGGAGAAGGAAATTAAGATGTAAATGTGAGAGTGGGAGAAGAAGGAAGAGAAGAGGTGGATTAGAGGGGTTGGGAGAGGAAAATAATCCAGTTATTTTAATTGATTGATTAAATTGGCAAAATTGCAGGAGAAAAACAGAAAATTAAAAGCATAAGAGGCTTTTTTTCCTGAGGGCTTGGAGCTAAAAGCACTGCAGATTTTTTGGTGCAATTGTTTTTCTGTTTGTTAATTGCTCTGTGGGGCAGCACAGCAAAGGGGAGGAAGAGCCCAGCTGTGTAGGGGCCGGGCTCCCTCTGGGCACCTCTTGAACCTCAATGGTAAATTGGGACCCACCTTACCATCTGCTTTTTCCTTGAGGATCAGGGTCACTTTAGCTGTGTTGCTGAAGGCTGTAGTTTCCTGAACAGCTGATATTAAGAAAAGTTGCAATTGCCACCAAAACGCCTCATCTGGCTCCATCCTCTGCTCCTCTCCTGGTTCAGGAAATCACCCATAAAGAAAGTGACCTTTTGCTGTTGTTGTTGTTGAGAATTAACCTCAAACCATTCCTAGGTGGTGTGGAGCAGCTGCTGGATTTTATCCCTAAACTGGCAGCAACTCAGGATCAACTCTTCCCACACACCATGGTATAAACATGGATATAGAATGATGTTTTTGAGAGGAGGAGTCAGTTTTTGCCGCTACTCACCACATTCCTGGTCCTTTGCTTTCTCCTACATCTTGGCTGTGAAAGTCATAGCAGTAAGTGTAAACTCCCCATTATTATTATTATTATTACTATTATTATTATTACTATTATTATTATTATTTCCAATGTCAAGTGTATGTTTGGATGAGACCAACTGTGCCTCTCCCTCTGCTTCCCTCCTGTGCCTCGCAATGTGCTGGGAAAACTGTACTGGAGGCTGGGAGTGTGTTGGACAATGGAAGAATCAGGACCATGGGTCATGTTCTACAGGCTGAAAGTTTTCTTTGTCTCTAAGGCTGTCCCAGAGTGCTGGACAAGGAAGGGAGACAATACCCCAAAGAATATAGACTCTCCCTAAGCAAAGAAAATGCTGTCATCAGGAGTAGGAGAAAATGTGAGATTAGTTTGTAGATGGCTTTGCTGTCAACTTGATTTATGCTTCAGGAAATCAGCTAGTCGGTGTAAAGAAAAAGATCTTAGAATATGTCTGTGTGATGTGACTGGTTGGCCAGTCTCCTCTGGGTTTAGGTTGTTGTTGTTGATGTGGTGTCACTCATTACTTTGAAACACAGAGCTGTGTTCCTTGTGATGACGGCATCTCCCATGTCCCCTGGCGGGTCCTGCTCTTTATTTTGCTTTTTCTTTCAGAACACTTTGAAAAGGAATAAATAAAAAATGGATTCTGACTGTCCTGATGTTCGCAGTCCCTGTGTGATGATAGTCATAAATGAATGAACAGTTCCTTAACACTGTTGGAGTACTTTGGCAGCTTGGCATTCTGCCCTTTTATTTTTGGGTGATGGAAACTGCACTGAGTAATGAAAGAGCAGGTTTGATTTTTTGGTGGTGAAAAGGTGTCCTTTAACTCTCCATGTTTTGGGCACCAAAAGGTTCTGTCTACAGCATGCCTTCTTTCCCACTTTGGAGTTCAAACATTCTAATTAATAATGTATCAGGGGAGGTGCCACAGAAGTGGTCAGGGTGTTTAACTCAGTTTATCACTGACCAGTACTTGAGTGGGATTCTTCTTCCTCACAAATTGCAGGGAAGCTACTCCAGTTTTGAGACATTGAGGAAGCTGGAGCTTTTTGCTGTTTTCCAGGTTAGCTTTTCACTCAGCTTTTCTTGTGATTTTTCCCAAGGATCAGCTTGACAGTTGTGTGTACAATGACATCCTTGATACATCTGAAGAGAAGATGCAAGATCTGGACTTTGCTGTGTACCTGGGAACATAGCTGGAGAGATTTTGCACATACTTCACTTTCATCCAGGGTTTAAGAAATCTCTGAGCAGGATATTTCCCAGAAAACTTCTGCTTCCCAACAGAATACTTCCCAGAATAGGAGGAAAGTGTACTGGCCAGAGAAATGAGAACAAACTGTTAACTCTTCAGCCCCTTGCAGTTCTGCCTCCTCTGCACCATGCCTATCACCTTTCAAAGTAGTTCTTCTCCCTCCTCTGGGTATGGGAAGCACCCAGGTGGAAGCAAGGCACATTTCAGATGGATCTGTGGCTTTATTCCTGGGATCCCCAGTCACCATGCTCATACCTGAAGGCTCTGAGGACAGCCAGCTCTTGGCTGCATGAGGCAGCACGGCCTTACCCAGCACAGGATGCCATGAGGTGGATGCTCCCTGCTCTGCCCTGGCTCCCTGCTCTCTTTGGGGTCCAACCCAGTATCTCTTGTAGCTGAGTACTCCGTGAGGTCATCTACAACTCCCTTGTGAGGGGAAGAAGGGGGGCAGGCCCTGATCTCTTCTCTGTGGAGACCAGTGACAGAACCCAAGGCAATGGGCCTGAAGTTGTGTCAGGGGAGGTTTAAGTTGGAGATTACAAAAAGGTTCTTCCCCCAGAGGGTGGCCAGTCACTGAACAGGCTCCCCAGGGCAGTGGGCAGGGCACCAAGGCTGCCAGAGCTCAGGGAGTGTTTGGATGATCCTCTCAGGCACGTGGTGTGACTCTTGGGGATGGGCCTGTGCAGGGCCAGGAGCTGGACTCGATGATCCTTGTGGGTCCCTTCCAATTCGGCATTTTCTATGATTCTGTGATCCATCAGTTCTCACCTTTTTCTGTGCCAGTTTGCCCACTGTTTACTGTTCCACCTGGAAACTCTGACAGAGACCATGGAATGCAGCAGATACAAGGGAAACCTCCACCATGGGCAGTGGAGATTGAAGATCACAGTCTTTCACTTGGAGAACAAAGGCCAATACATTTGGTCCTCTTGATGCTCCTGCTCTGGACTACACCAACCAGCACCCCCTTCCTGTGATGGAAGGAAGCAGTGTATGGGGATTCAGGTCTGGAAGCACTGTGGCCATATGGAGAAACATTGGGTCTGGATGGTAGGGAAAAGATCCCAGCAGGAATTACAGCTAACAAAATATTCACAGACAAAAAGTTGAGATGAAGTGCCTCAGTTTTGCTTCCAGGAGTCCAAACCAGCAAACCTGTTGTGAATGAGAGTCTGGAAGTTCCCATTCATGTCTGGGACAGTAATGGTTCTTGGGCTGTGCTTGGAAGAGATTTCCTGAAAATGTGAAAACTGCTGAGGTCACCTGCCAGACCTGATGTGTGGTCCATCCCAGTCTCAAAGATGGGTTTTCATTCTCCAAAATGTGTGTTTTCCTTTGGCCTCCAAGGAGGCTGGTACCAGATATTGCCATCCCATGCACGGTTTGCTCCTTGTCATTTACATTCCCGTGGCTGCAGCAGTGCTGCCATCCCAAGCATTCCCAATCATGGCCCAGTCTTCCAGAAATCACAATGTTGGTGGAAAACACAATAAGATTGAAAAACCAACACTGTAGGGTGCTTGTTCCACTGGCTTTGTTTCAGAGGAGCTGCACATCTACAGCCAGGAGGGCTGAATGAGTGAAAAATGGACATTTGAGTGTGCCTACAAACTGCCTCCACATTGTCCTGTTAGACAATGCTTCCGGGTCCCTCAGGGCCAACATCCTCCTGAAACATGCCATCTCTGCCCTTCAGGGTGTCCTGGCAGTGCCTTGCTGACGTGCAGGGGAAACCTCAAAGGTGCCCAGCCCTGACAATGGCTTCCAGAGCAGCTCTGCCTGTCACCCAGCCACCCCCAAGGCCTCTGTCTCCAATAAGCCTCCTCAGCCAAAATGCAGCCCACAAGGCAGTGTGGCCTCATCCTCCTCCCTTTCAACGTGTCCCACCACTCCTGTGCCTGTTGCTCTCTCAGACTGTTGCAGTGTGTGCCCATCAGCTCAGAACTGTGACCTTATTGCATTGGGACTCCCAGCCCAGCTTCACTTAAAAACCATAGAAGCTGAATGATTTGGGTCAGAAGGGACATTAAAGTTCATCTTGTTCCAGTCCCTGCCACGGGCAGGGACAACTTCCACTAGCCCAGGCTGCTCCAAGCCCTGTCCAACCTGGCCTTGGACACTTCCAGGGATGGGGCAGCCACAGCTTCTCTGGGCAACCTGTGCCAGGGCCTCCCCACCCTCACAGGGAAGAATTTTTCCCCAATATCTAATCAAATCTACTCTTTGGCAGTGGGAAGCCATTCCCCCTTGTCCTGTCACTCCAGGCCCTTGCCCAAAGTCCTTCTCCAGCTCTCTTGGAGCCCCTTTAGGCACTGGAAGGGGCTCTAGGGTCTTCCTGGAGTCTTTCCTTCTCCAGGCTGAACACTTCCCAGCTCTCCCAGCCTGTCTCAATAGCAGAGGTGCTCCAGTCCTGTGATCAACTCAGTGGCCTCCTCTGGACAGGTCCACATCTGTCTTGCGTTGGTGGCCTGAGAACTGGAGGCAGCACTGCAGGTGAGGTCTCACAAGAGCAGAGCAGAGGGGGAGAACGCCCTCTCTAACCTACTGGTCACAGCCAACTTGTCCAACCATGACGTGCAGCTCACTGGCTGCTGCCTGGGGCTCTTTGGCAGCCAGACCTTTTCCAACCGGGAGCAATCCTGCTGCAGGGAGGGGCCCGTTCATAAACTTCTCTCTCCCTCCCTTTTTGGCACACATCCCCTTCCAAAGGTTGGAATCCAAGGGAGCCCTGTCTCCAATGAAAAGGCTCACAATGCCTCAAGGACATCTAGTTGCTTTTGGGAGGCTCATGCTAACATCTGGTGGCCTTGAAGAGGATCATATGGAAGGGAGGTATCCAGGCAGCTAAAGCTCAGTCTAGGAGGCAGAAGAGCAGCCTCATGAATTCTTGCTGGTGGAGGATGGGGAACAAGAACTTCTCTCTGTTCTGGGCCTGCTGAGGTTGTTTCACACTTCCCTTGGTGATCAGAAGTGGGTAACACAGTTTGACCCCTGCTTGCCTGAAGGTGGGAAGCCTGGCACCAGTATGGGCAGAACCACCTGCTAAGAAGGGAGATGGAGTGGTGTAGGTTTGCTTTTTCTTTTTTTTTTTTTAATAATTATTGAATTTAGTGTTTGGTAGGGTGGAAAGCCATGTGTTCACTGTTAGAGATGTGGTGAAAGGCACTTTAATGAACATTTGCCAGAGAGTTTGTACTTTGGATTTATGGCCTGCAGCGGCAATGGGAGGATGCTGGTTTCTGTTTCCTGCACCTCTATAGATCCATAAACTTTTACTGTTTCTCAGGCACCTCTTTGGTGAGCACAGAACATGCTCTGTGTTTATGCTCCCTCCTTTCCCCTGAGTAATCCTGCAAGGGACACATCTCAGAGAGGGCTTGAGGGTGTGTTTGCTCTAAATGGTCTCTGATGGGCTCCTGTGGCCTTGGGGGAGCAGAGGGAACAAGTTTCACTCCTGCTCCTCGACAAGCTTGTGCTCAGTTAAGCAGGGGACTGTGACTTGTAATGATGCTCATTGTGTCAATGACAGTGGGGTTTATTTCAGAGGTTTCCTTATGGAGTAAGGATATGTGCTAGGGAATTCGGGTATATGCTGGGGATCACAGAATCATAGAATGGCCTGAGTTGGAAGGGACCTTAAAGCTCATCTCATTCCACCCCCTGCCATGGGCAGGGACAACTTCCACTAGCCCAGGTTGCTCCAAGCCCTGTCCAACCTGGCCTTGGACACTTCCAGGGATGGGGCAGCCACAGCTTCTCTGGGCAACCTGTGCCAGGGCCTCCCCACCCTCACAGGGAAGAATTTTCCCCCAGTATCTAATCAAATCTACTCTTTGGCAGTGGGAAGTCATTCCCCCTTGTCCTGTCACTCCAGGCCCCTTCAGGTACTGAAAGGTCTCAATTAAGTCACCCTGGAGCCTTCTCTTCTCCAGGCTGAACAATCCCAGTTGTCTCAGCCTTTCCCTGCAGGAGAGGTGCTCCATCTCTCTAATGAACTTGGAAGCCCTCTCCTGACTTGCTCCAACAGGCTGATCCCACTTCTGAAGGAGCATTCAGAAGAGAATTGACCTAGGATGAGTCTTTCCCAGTCCTGTGCACATGAGCAGCCCTAAGAACATGGAAGAAAATGGCTCAGTGTTTTTAATGAGCCAAACATGAGAATGGATTTTGAGCATCTGTAGCATATTACAAGTCTGGATCAGGATTCAAGTCTCACAACAGGCCATGTTTTTCACAATTCCCACCTAAAGACCATAGCAAAGCTTTGGATTTTGTCACTACATTTGGGGTTCCCACCCTCTTCTCTAATCCTTGGATCCCTTTCCTCTGATTTTCTGCTGATCTCTCAAGTTTTTCTTCTTGAGAAAAGACTACATGGCTCATCTGCAGAGGAGGGAAGCAGAGCCAGGCTCTGTCTGGGTAGTGTGGCTTTGCATGGGAGACCCTGTTATATGTCCTTAAACTTTCATGCAGCAGACTCTGTCCTGCTCATGAACTCAAACCCCTGAGCAGCAGATCGTGGGGCACAGCAGGTAGCTCTGGTCCACAGGATCTGGAGAGGGACCCTGCTGGTGCAGTTCTGTTGCATAAAGGTGGGTGATTTGGCTCTTCCCTCTGGAGAAGAAGGGTGGGGAGGATGGTGCTAGCTCATGTGGACACAAGGCAATTTCCCTGCCCTCACTCAGGGAATGCACCCAGACAGCACCCGAGGCACGGCAGCCCAGCTGGGCTGGGAGAGGCAGCTGCCCAGAGAACCACCAAGGTGCTCCTCAAATGCAAGAGGACAGAAACCAGCCACTGGTCAGCAACGAGGCTCATTTATTATCTCACAAGAACGAGTGACAAACAGCTGCAGTAACGTCAGCAGAACCAAAGCTTTGCCCAGGGCCTGAGCTCTGACCGTGGGGCTCCCTGCTGCGCCGGGTGGCACTGGGAGGGTTTGTGATGGAGAGGATGGATCTGGGAGATCCCTGAGCTGCAGGGAGTGAATTTGAGGCTGTTCCCAATGGCCTATGTCCTCCTGATGCCATCATCCCACAATGCTGATTTCTGTTCCCTCCTTCTACACAAGCTGCCTGCCCTTAAAATAGGAGAAGGCAAGTGCAGTCCCCGAAACAGCTGTGCTGTGTCTGGGACATGTATCCAGAACCAGCAGCCTCTTCCAGAAAGGAGGTCTGGGGGCAGTGAGGGAGCCAGACCCCATTTTCACCACACCTGAGCAGGAACCAGGTGACTACAGACAGGAGTGCCACCCCAGCTGTGCTGTGGTGTGTGAAGTGGGGACAGAGGGAGCCCGGTGTGCCCCAGGGTGCCTTGGCCGGGTGCTGCTGAGTGACCTCAGGCACAGCATGTGGGTTTTTCCGGGAAACTGTTTGGGTTTGGCTGCTGTGGGTTTCAGAGACCCCTTGTGAGACACTGTGGGTCGGATTGAAAGATGGGCTGAGCATCCCCAGCTCCTGGTATCTGCTGCAAGTGAGGGTCCTGCCCAACCCATGAGGCTCCCAGTGAAGGAGTGGAGACTCCCAAAAATAGAGGCAGTCCAAACCTTAGGTGCACACATGGATATGCTGCTTTTAACCCACTTCTGCTCTTCCAGTTGATGGCATGGGGCAGACACCAGCCCATTTCCAGGGGTGTGTGGGACCTGCAGAGAACCCTGGAGGACAAGGTCTGAGGTCCCTGTGGGTGGCCATGTCACTGCAGTCGGACATTTCCATGTGTCGCCACAGAGCAATGGCTTTTGCTAAGATGTCTCTGCCTCAGAAGACACACTTGGCTTCACTGCAGGCTCCTCCTGGCTGGCGATGCTGCAGGACGAGGAGGAGGAGGGGGGGTCTCCCTGACCCACTTCCTGAGCTGGTGGGGCTCTCTCCCAGGCGGTTCCCAGCAGGAGTGACACAGGCAGGGGTTATCTCCTCCCATGGCCAGCCCTGAGTGTCTGGAGCTCAGTCAGAGCCCTTCCAAGCGAGGGGCAGCTGGCAGAGTGGTGCCTGTTGCCCAGGCAGGTATGACGGGGTTGAGGGTAGACAGGTTGTACTGGTACTTTACAGGGAGCAGCGTGTGTCACCTCGCTGGCTCCCCGGCGCTGGGGCTGGCCCTCGGCGTGGGCTGTGGGGCTGTTCCGCGCGGCTGCGCCGAGGAGGGTTATAAGTGAGACGTGTAGGGTGTTGTGGGCGGGGAGGGGAAGAAGGTTATCCGGAGGCTGCTGCTGGATGGGTCTCGGCTCTCTGAAGTGATCAGTACCTCACTGTCATTGAGGCAGGGACAACGCTCAGAGAAGCCCCTCTCCTTCCCCCTGGTGCCCACTCTTTGCTGGCAGGGGATGAGCGTCATGGAGGGGAAGCTGTAGCTGTCAAGGATGGGGCGCACTCCCAGGGAATCAGGTGTCTCAAACATGTGGTCGATGTCAGAAAAGCTCACCAGAGCCTGTGTGGAGTCATAGGAACTTTTCTCCATGTCATCAGCCCCGCAGGACTGGGGGAAGCTCCCCTTGTCCTGCCCCTTCTGCCTCAGCAGGCGGAAGTCATCTCTGAAGTGGGGGTTGAAGAGCAGGTAGAGCAAGGGGTTGAGGCAGGCAGGCAGGGGCAGGACCACAAGAAGGACGGATTTGATGACCTCTGGGGTGATAAGGAAGAGGTTGAGGGTAGAGGAGAAGGTGAGGAAGGCCACTGGACAGTAGAGGAGGCAGTTGGTGAAGATCAGCCAGGCCACATGCTTAACCATGGCGCAGTCCCAGACAGCGCTGAACTCCCCCTTCAGCAGGTTGCAGTAGAGTCGGATGTAGGTGCCGGTGATAGTCAGGAAGCAGAGCATGTTTGTCATCACCAAGGCCACAGTGAAGCCCAGGGTGGCAGGTTTCCCATCTGGGATGGGGTGTGGGAGGCAGAGAGGGGATGCTCCATATTCTCCAATGGAGAAGAGAGGCAGAACGGCAGCCACAGCGGACAGAAACAGGCAGCAACAGGCAGCAGCCTTGACCTTGCCTAGGGAGGGTGATTTTCCGTAGCCCCGCACGCAGGAGGCTGAGATGCTGCAGTGCACAGCAGCCAAGGTCAGCAGGAAGATGGCAGCCTGGGAGGCAAACACGGACAGGAACCCCGTCACCCTGCAGCCCGCGCCCGTCTCCCATCTGGCGCCGTATTTGGCGAAGTGGCCGTAGGTGAGGGCGTCAACGAGGGCCATCATGCTGCAGGAGATGCCGGTCAGCATGTTGGCCCCAGCTATGGAGCCAATGACGAACTTAACAGGAGAGAGGTAGCTGGGGGAGGCAAAGACAGCCAGAATGACCAGGCCGTTGCAGAGCACTGAGACCAGGACGATGACCCAAACTCCCAGGCGGATGATCCAGCTCTCAAACAGGTGATCACAAGGCTTGAAGGGACCTGGAAGACAAACCCCAAAGTTATACCCAGCAGACACCACTTGGCTCCAATGGTGCTGCTCGGGGCGGTGGCCAGGTCCCAGCCCCCTCCTGGCCCCACCAGCCCCACGAGTGCTGAGGGCTGGCAAGGAGAATTGTCTGGTCTCTTCTGCAGCTGCCTCTTGGCTCTCTCCCTCCCGTCCCCACACTGGGGAGCCTCTGGCATCCTCTCAGATCTTGTCTGGGGCAGAAACAAGGTGCAGGGAGAGGTCAAAGTGAAATGTGAGAAACCACGAACTTATCAGAGCTCCTAAAACACAAAAAAGGTCATGACTCCAGACTCACCAACACTCCTGGTGTCAGCCTGGCATTTGGGCCCCTCTGCCATTACCTGCTCCTTCTCATGTACCCCCTGGGATCAGGGAGTTCGTGCTGTGGAGATGTGTGAGGTTGCCTGGGAGGGATTGGGATGTTATAGTGAGGGGCTCAGCAAAAACAAAAACAGGATGGCAGAAGTTTTAGGTGGTGCAGAGCAAACAAAATTAGAGGAAATGGAGAAATCTTGCTCATCTCAAAGGGGATAAAGCTCAGAGCACCAGCACCTTCGTTCCCAGGGAGCAGGACATGCCCTCAGTTATAATCTTGTTCCTTCATGTCTCTTTTGCAACAAACTCAGTGGGACAATTGGTGAAAACTCTGTCCCTGCCAGTGTCCCACAGCTGGCTGGCTGGAACCAGGCCTGTCCAGCCTCCAGCTGTGCTTGTGTAGGACCCCACTGAACCATGAATGGGGACAAAATCAGAAGGACAAAATCAGAGTCCCAGCCTCATGTGCCCACTGGTGTGTTTCTGATGGGAATCAGGAGAACGTGACTGGGTGCAGTCCAGCATCTCCCCGCTCTCCTTTTCTCAGGAAAACAGAGCAAAGTACCCTACAGTCTGCAGTGCTGCAGGTATGATCAGGAAATCAAGGACAAGGTCTTGCCATGCAATGTTCTGGGCTGGCTGAGACAAAGTCTAAGTCATGCAAGGGAGCAGGGACTTCTGGAGAGCCAGAGTGCAGCAGGTCAGTGGATGCAGGAGCTGGTGACACCTGGGATTCCTGATCAGGCATACTCTGACCTCGTCCCCTCCTCAGGGAGGGCAGCTGCATCCAGCTGGGAGAAGGAAGCTCCTCACCTGTCCCCAGTTTGGCCAAAGCCTAACTAGGCTTCTGATCTGAAAGGTCGTGGGGGATCCTGGGGATTTAGAGAAGCTCAAAGGATCCCAGCTCTGTTCAAGGGGTTTCCCTGGCTGCTCACCGGGGCTTGGTGTGCACTGAATAGTGGGGTGAAGCTTTGATTCCTCAAGGTCCAGCTGAAGGTCGTCTGCATCTAGGTCATCTGGGGAGAAAAGAACAAGAAATGGTGCTCAGAGAGGAACGAGCACCTTCAGGGTTAACTGGGCCAGGAGCTTTTCCCACCGCCTGTCCTCCACACAGACCTTCCCAGCCAGTTCCTAGCCCACAAGTTCAAAGTAGCTGCTGGTGTCCAGTTTGTCCCCTGCAGTCACTGATGTAGAGGGAGAAGGTCTTGTAAACGTTGGTGGGTTGCAGTGTAGCCAACCCCTCTGTTTTTAGGTTGCTCCCAACATTTGAAGTGTAAGAGCCCCAGCTCCCAGATCTGTGTGACTGTGGTTCCTCCTCCCAGCAAGCGTTATTAAAAGTAAATAAATACTCTAGCTTATGTGGTTACAGAACACAAAGCCTTCAAATACATCAGCTCCATGGGAGCTTTCTGGGCAGGGCTTGTCCAGTGTGTTCATCAGCAGGGATTTTGGGGCTTTGTTCAGAGGAGCCATTAGCCTCTTCTTGCAGAACAAATTCTTCATCAGCATCCACCACCACCAAACAGCTCAGCAGCAAAAGACAAGGGAACCCAACATTTATTGCTTAATTTTATGTCGTGTGAATTCTTGGGACTGTGGTGCCCTGTTTTAGTCATGGAAGTTCCCAGGATTTGCTGAAGGGAGGCTGGTTGCCCGTGGCTGCAGCCTCTGCATTCGTGGGGTTTGTGCAGCCAGACTGCAGAGCCCTGGGCCAGCACTGGCAGCTGCACCCTGAGCCAGGCTTGGGCTCACTGAGGCTCAGGCAGAGACCCCCTGACTGAAAGAGAAGCTTCTGGAAGGGAATGGGGCTGAGACCTCAGCCACGTTTTCAGTGTAGGACATCACCAAGGCAAATGGCATCCTCTCAATCTAATCCCAGACGTGATTTTCTGCTTTGTTCCTTGTTCCTCTTCCCAAACTCCTGCTGACTGATAGCACTGGGACACAGTGAGGACAGCTGCTGTCCCGCTGCCCTGTCCCCACCCATGGCACCAGCACAGCCTTCAGCTCCCAGTGGGGATCTTTGGAGGGTTTTCTGCCAGCAGGAGGAAAGGGAAAGGATGTGGTTTTCTGCTTGCTGCAGCCTGGTAGCCAGGGAGCTGGATCTGTGGCTGTGGGATGAACTTCCCCTTGGATGAATGGACTGATGCTGGTGTGCACCTGGCAGCTCAGACACTGGCCAGGAAGGTGAGTTTCCACAGTGCTGAAGATGCAGCTGAACTGAGTGGGGTTTACTTGTCTAATCTGTTTAGAAGTGGTGTCTCTCATGAGCTCTGCTCCCTGCCCGTGTTTGAAAATGTGACTGGGATTACTTGATTAAAGAATGATGACAAATAACGTGCTATCTTTAGTGCCTCCTGACAAGCTTTGTGGCTTTCTCGGCTTCAGGGAGCTTTGGAAAAAAAGCCATTTTTTAAAATGTGTCTGTATAAGAGTTGAAATATTACTGCTGCTTTGGAGCCTGGCAAGGAAACACTCACAGTGGGATGGAAAAATATTTCATCCTTGTATTTTATAGTCTTATAAATCTCCAGTGTCTTTTCCAGCCACAGTGCGGAGGCTGTGATGTGCAGTCACGATACCCAAATAACACAGACACAGACTTGCACTTTCTGTGCCCTGATGAGACCCAACCCTTGGGAAAGTGTAACCTGCCCCATCCCTTTTCTCCTCAAAGGGCTGGGTTTAAGCCCAGGTTAAACATTTTCATGAAGTGAACTAAGATCTTTTGTTTTGCCTGGACTACTGAGCCTTTTGGGAATCGCAAAGCAATCCTTAGACAGCACAGCAAGATTAAAAGTGAAAAATGTACCTCTCTGCTGGAAACCAGTATTTCTCCAGCCTGGGAACTGTGGAGAAAGGAAAATGGCTGTTGTGTCAGAGCAAGGCAGACTGCAATGGTTTGGAAGAAGCTGCTGTTTATTTGAATTTTGCTAAGGCACCTTCACTTTCTGAAGTTTTATGGAAAAAACCCACCTTGCCAGTAGTGCCCTTTCCATGGAAAACAAAGTGGCTGTACCAAAAGCAAAGTGGGAGGAAGAGGAGAAGAATTGCTGGAGAAGGGGCCTCGGTAGGTGCTTTTTTGGGACTCGAGTAGCCTTCTGAAATGACAGAAGCAGGAAAAGTGTAGCTCTAAGGACCCTCCATGGTTTGCGAGGTGGTTGCAGAAGTTCCTTAGTAACTTTACAAGTTATTGGAGGTGCTGGGCTGGGGAAAGCAGTGTCCTTATTGCCAAGGATAACTGTCCACGTGTGCTCTCTTTTCGCTTTCCAAAGCTCTGTTTCATTATTGCAAACACATGCTTGTAAGTGAATTCGCCCCTTTCTACCCTCAAACCAGTGGTCCCCAAGGGAGGTGCTGGGAGGGTGATGGAAGTGCCCCATGGTAGCATTTGCACTTTTCCTGCCCTCCCTCTGCAGCCAGTGTTGGGAGATGCCAGGGTTTGCTGGGGGATGTCCTGTGTGACAGGACCCCGAGTCACCTTTGGGCTCCTGCCCAGCCTCAGGGGACAGACTTGGGGCAGGGGGTGTCTGCTAAACACTGCCAACTGGAATCCAAAGAGGCTGAGACAGTTGGGATTGTCCAGCCTGGAGAAGAGAAGGCTCTAGGGAGACCCTAGAGACCCTTCCAGTGCCTAAAGGAGCTCCAAGGAAGCTGGAGAGGAACTTTGGACAAGGGTCTGGAGTGACAGGACAAGGGGGAATGGCTTCCCACTGCCAGAGGGCAGGGTTAGATGGGATATTAGGAAGAAATCCTTCCCTATGGGGATGAGGGCCTGGCACAGGTTGCCCAGAGAAGCTGTGGCTGCCCCATCCTTGGAAGTGTTCAAAGCCAGGTTGGACAGGGCTTGGAGCAACCTGGGCTAGTGGAAGGTGTCCCTGCCCATGGCAGGGGATTGGAACGAGATGAGCTTTAAGGTCCCTTCCAACCCAACCCATTCTACAATTCTATGATATCCCAAGCACCAAAAATGTTGGAAATGGGACCTTAAAAATCTGTTGTCACAAGGTAACAGAGTGATGAGTACATTCACTGACCACACTACTTTGGGCCTCAGGTGGCCATTAATCAGATGTGAATGGACACACTTGGGTGGTTGTCTGGTGGGTTCCCAGGCATCTGTGGCCCTGGGAGGATGAGAGAGAGCTGAGATGGCCCTACTCTGTGGCTGGAGTGGGATGGACCCTTGGGTGCTGGGCTTGGCTGAGGGTTGAGTGCTGGATGCAGGAGCAGGACAGGCAGCAGGAGCCACTGCCTGGCTGCTGGAGCAGGGATGTGCCATTGGGGATCCATTTCTTGTCCCTGCATGGCTGCCTGGGACAGGCTGCCTTTCACCACCCAACTGTGAGGTTCTGTGGACTCCTTTGGGAAGGCCTGGAAGTGCTGCACAAGGCTGAGAGCAAAGGGCTGGCTGGAAGCAGTGCCTGTCCCTCTCACAAGTTCTCCCAGAGCATCTGAGTGCCCTGATGAGCCTGGCTGTACACTGCCAGGACAGAGCCACAAGTTATTTTCTCTTAACTAGACCACTTTCCCTCTTGCGTGAAAGGAATGTTTGGGAGCTTTTGTCCTTTTTAATGAGGAAGTGTTACAAGGTTCATATAACCCAGCTAAATACCACCAGTGGCCATCAGAGAGGAAGAACTGGGAACAGAAATAAAGCAATGATTAATTAAGTAAAACAGCAATACCACAAACCCCTCATGACCAAGAGCAGACCTGGTTGCTGAGTGGTGCAGAGGGTCATCTGCAGGAGCTGCACATCATAGGAACATGTTCTTGTGCATGTCACACTCGCACCTGTGTGCTTTGGTATTTCAAGACAAATCCAGTGCTTTAACATCTGAAAATGGGAGCCTTTACAAGCTGCTAATAGTCTCATCTGGCACATCTTAGAAACAGTCAACATTCCCCTCCGGTCCCAAAAGCTCATGAACACACCATCCATGAGGCTGAGACTGGCTTGGAGGCCTGGGAGCCTGTGGTAGGTTTTGGTCTGCTGACAGGGCCAGGAGAGAGCATCCTTTGGGACATCAAAGGCTTTGGTACCCAGCAAGAGCAGGTCTGTGAGCAGTGCTGTGGGCTCTGTTCACAAAACAGATCTTTTCACAGATGCTGTAATTTGCTGGGCAACCCCCCCAGCCATCTGCACCAGGACTGTTACAGCATGGGCTGCATTAATGATGGAAAAACTGACCCAGCCAAGAAGAAATTCCTGCGGCAATGACCATGACATATGGCTCCTCTGGTCTGTCTGCCCAGTGTTACCACCAAGTCTACCATGCTTCCCAGAGCCACATCAGGCCAGTAGGAACCACACTTGCTACCCCCTGGCTGGACTTTTTACATGTCTAAAGCCTAGTCTTAGTCTGTGAAGGATCAGGGCAGGAGCAGAACAGGGGGCTGGTGAGTCACCCGCTGGCTGTGTCGTAAAGGGTCTTGGTCACCCTGCCTGTAACACAGAGTCCAACAGCTCTGGATCAATATCTGTCTCCACATCCAGTCCTGCCTGCTCAGGATGTGGGAGGAGACAGCAGAGCCCCTGGCTATGGCTGGGTGCTCAGTGAATCAGGGGCTCTCCAGGGTCTCAGCCCTCTCAGACCTCAGAAATGCACTGTAGCCACTGTATTTACACAAACATATAAACAAATGCAGCATCCAAGCTGTGTTCTGAAATGCTGTTTCCACTCTCCAGCAGTTACAGAGGAAGGAAGCAAAGGGGCTTGTGCTTTTTTTCGTGTTATTCTGAGATTCCCTTGCAGCAGGATCACACCAGCTTTGTGCTGGAGCTGCTGCTGTGCTGTGGGGCTGTGAGTGCAGGTGTGCCTTGCACTGATCTTTGCTGGGCTCCTGGAACTGGCTTCATGGAGGTCTGTGCAGTACTGAGCTTTGGAGCACAGAATAAACTGACTCTTGGACAGAAAGTTCTGCTCAACTCTGGAGGCCTTTCTGCCCTGCTTCAGCCAGCCCCTGTACTGAGCTCACTGTGTTCCCCAAATGTGTCCTGCTGTCATACCTAACCCAGACCTTTGCTGTAGCATCAGGGGATGTGCCCAAAAGTAGCACATACACAGGTCTCCCTACCTCCAGCCAGCTGCACACTCCAGGTCTTTGACTTCATTCTACTACTTGGATTAATCCTGAAGCCCTTCCCCTAGATGTTGTAAAGAGAAATACTGATGTCCTGCCAAAGGCTCCACACTGCCCAAAAGTCTGACGACCAAGCCCAGAAGTTGCCCCAGGTAGCCTCAGCCACGTTCCAGTGCCTTGGGCAGCCTCCCTCCATAGCCAGCAAGGCCAAATTGGCAAATGTGTCTGTGCTGTGGGGGACTGCCAGGTCCTTTGGTTACCCTGTGAGGGTTTGGATGTGCCAGATCAGCTTTTTTTCCCCTACAGGGTCACCAGCTGAAGCCCATTCACAGCAATTGGCCACCTGCATTGGAGAAGGCTCAGTCTGCCTTCCCTGGGGCAGGTGTCACTCCGTGGCTGGTGGTGGGAGCACTCCTGCAGATGCAGGACTGCATCCAAGCTCGCAGCCCTGCCTGGGTACTGATCACTGCTCAGCCCACTTTACTCACAGTGATTATCGGCGTGACCTGGAAACAATTCCGTGGTCCTCTTGTGGGGATCCTCCTCCTCAGGAGTCGTGTCTTCTCCCTCCCACTGGCTGGACACCTTGAAGAAGCTGCTGCAGCTGCCATAGGCACAGCACTGGTAGGCGTATGGGACCTCCAGGACTCTGCACGAGGGAGAGCAGAACTTAAGGCTGTGTCCCCTCCACAACCTGAGTCTCCACTGCTTTGCCCTTTTCGCTCAGTTCAACATGTGACAAAGGCTGGTCTGTCTGGTGACCTTCACACTGGCGAGGGTCTGTGCTGTGGCAAAGGACTCCACGTGGGACAGAGTGTGCGCCCAAGGCACCCCGTGGTGTCTCTGCCCTGCCCCACTTTCGCTGGTTTGAGCAGGAGTACTGAAGTGGAGAATACCATTCCTAAAAACCTGTCTGCAGTTTTCCCCAGACTAAATCAGCCCCTCTTTCCCAAGACATGTACAGTCTTCAATTTTTACTGCAAGACCATGTTTTGCTGGGCATCCTTTCTTTCCTTCGAGGTGAGAAGCTTCCCAAAAGCAAGGTTCCCCTTGCTTGTTGTTGAGGGTCAGAAAGACACCTTCAAACTTCAGTTCCAGGAGCGTGGCTCCCTCCTGCCAGCTCAGGAAGGGATTTCTCGGGTCTCTCAAGTGAAACAAGTTGTTTGAATATGTCTGATTTCGACTTGAGAGTCAAACTGTTAGTTGCTAATTATAGCATGTATTACAAGGTTAATTCAAGAGCAGCTGAGCATCATCTGGACACAATACCAGGCTGTCTGTCAGCAGCTGCATTTTTGGCTTTGCTGGAAGTCAGGGAGACTGCTGATGAAGGCAAAGGAACCTCAGGTTTTCCAGACAATTAAGGTCTTCTGACAAGATCAGTAAATATGGTGAAACTCTATATTCTAAAAATATGCTTTTGTTTTATGTTCCCAAACATTTCTGCCTGAGCCCCATGAGGCTGTGGAAACTCTGTATACAAGCTTGTTTCCTGTTATAAGCTCCAAATTAGAGCCTATTATTGAAAGGTGGTAGGGAGGTGCTGATCCTCCCAGGAAGGGTAAGAATTGTTCTCAGATGATTCCTCCAGACATATACCCCAAGAGTAAGACTACTTAATGGCAGTACCCCAAAGTTTAGGGAATGTTAACGGGTCCATCGCCTGGCACGGTTCAATGAACCACTGCTGCAGGCTCAGTTTCTCTGGTACAAATCCAAACCAGCTCCACAGCTGCCAATGGAACTAGTTTAGAGGAGAAACACCCTGGAAGTGCTGAACTTGACCCACCCTGCACAAGGGAGTGCCTGCTGGAGTGGGTCTGGAGAGGCCACAGAGATGCTTCGAGGGCTGGAGCCCCTCTGCTCCAAAGACAGGCTGGGAGAGCTGGGGGTGTTCACCCGGAGAAGGGAAGGCTCTGGAGAGATCTTAAAGATCCTTCCAGTGCCTAAAGGAGCTCCAAGAGAGCTGGAGAGGGACTTGGGACAAGGGTCTGGAGTGACAGGACAAGGGGGAATGGCTTCCCACTAACAGAGGGCAGGATTAGATGGGATATTGGGAAGAAACTCTTTCCTGTGAGGGTGGTGAGGTTGCCCAGAGTTGCTGTGGCTGCCCCATCCTTGGAAGTGTCCAAGGCCAGGTTGGACAGGGCTTGGAGCAACCTGGGCTAGTGGAAGGTGTCCCTGCCCATTAGAGGGGGTTGGAATGAGATGAGCTTTAATGTTTTGTTTCAACCGAGATCATTCTGTGATTCTATGATCTTGGGTGTAGAAAACCCTCCAAAAGCTTCTGGAATCCCCTGCCATTTGGAAACCAGTCATGCAGTACATCCCAGCTACGATGAGCCAAAAAAGTCAGAAGAGAAAGCCCTTCAGACACCACTGCTGAGGTAGACTGATGTGAGAGCTCCATACTTTTCCTCAGACCTGAGCTATTAATCCCAGTGTTGGTGCAGTGGCTCATGGTCCCACCACTAGGCGCCTAAACTGGAGAAGCTCCAGCCTTGGGAACTCATACTGGATGAGTGGAAGCATCAATTTATGCATACTTGGCTTGAAGGGAACTCCTCGTGAGACCCAAGGAACAGATGACTTTGCCTGAGGGGAATTTGTGTTCTTTGGACCACGGACACCTCAGCCTGAGGGCAGGTGCCAGGCTGAGACCCACCTGTAAAGGAGGGTCAGGAGAGCCCGAGCCTGCAGCACAGCACTGTGCTCTGAGCCTTTCACAGCCTCATCTTGCTCAGTTTGACCCCTCCAGGCTCCTCATTAATCCATAGCAGACAAGACACGGCCACACAAACAGAGTTTACAGAAGGAAACCTGGATGTCATTAGCTAGGACTGCTTCTGGGAATGTTTTCCATTGAGAGGAGCCCTGAGCTGGGCTCGCTGCATGTTTGTGTGTGTGTGTGTCTGTGTGTGTGTGTGTGTGTTTGGGGTGGGGGTGATGGGCTGGGGAGCACAGCACCAATCTCCTGTGGAAGCTGTTAAAAGATGAAATGCATTAGCAGCAGATGAAGCTTCCTCTACCCATTGGCCTGGAAGGATGGAGAAAGCATGAGAGAGACAAGAAGAGCAGGAAGCTGAGTGCTTTAGGCAAATACAGGCTGTGCTGAGTGCCAGAAGTGAAAGAGCCAACACCCCAAGTACCTCATTTTGGGGAAGCTCTCCTTGGTGAAGGGCTCAGAGAGAGCTGGGTTGCCTTGGAGCTTCAGATGGGTCAGTCCAGCCAAGCCATCCAGAGGCAGCGTGACCAGCTGGTTGTCAGTTAAGTCCCTGGTGAAGGGAAAGCAGAGAGGGAGACCATGGTCAGGGTTCTGCTGCCAGTGGTACCTCAGCCAAACCCTCAGCTGCCTGTCTCGATTGCTCCCTCAATGTGATGCTGAGATGGGGCTGGGTGCTGCATGGGAGCCAGAAACCTCTGGAGATAAACAGATTGAGATTGCAATCCCTGGGAGAATGAGAGGGTGGGATTAGTGCCCGTGCTGAAAGCTCTGCCTGGTATCTTCGTCCCTGTACACATACACTCCATGATAGTTTGGGTATGACTGCAGATCCCAGCCCATAAAATACCCAAAGTCTTAGTGAGGGGCTGAGGACTGAGGACCCTCCAGAGCCAGAGCAGATGGTCTGCAGTGACTCTTGCTGAAACAGTCCATCATGCTGATCTTCCCTAAAGACATCTAAAGCAGGTATGAAAGCATCATGAAATGGAAGTTTAAGTGTTCAGGGTGAGAGCAGCTTAAAGATGGCCCCTCCTGCACTTCATCATCCCTTTGGTATTGATAGGAAACCTTGGGATTTGGTCTGTCCACATCAGTGCTGAGACATGCACCCCAGCACATCAGCCTTCCAGCATCTAAATCCCAGGTGTCCTGCTTGCCCAGGGAGTCAGTCTGAGGTCCTCAGATACCTCCCATCCATGGACCACTGTGAAAGAAATATCCCTGCTACTTACAACTTGGTGAGTGAGTGCAGGGTCACAAAGGCCTCCGGGTGAATAAACTGGATGTAATTCCAACTCAGGTCTCTGCAAGGCAAGGACACACCAGTAAACAGGGAGCAGAGCAGGGCAGTGAAGCTGCTGACACCAGCCTGGCCAAGGGGCTCAGTGGGATCAAATGTGGGATCTTGTAGCCCCTTGGTCAGCAGCAAGTTCTGTCCCATTGCAGCTCCCTGGAGACAAGAATGTTTGGGTTTGCAAGAGCACAAGAGTTTGCCTTGCAGGAGCTCCTCCACTGAGACCAATGGGAAAGGTTCCTTTCTGGGTTCATTTTCTGTAAATTTGGGGATTTTATGCTGACATGCTAAACCTCAGAGCAGTAGACAGGTGATGCCTTAGTGCCAGACCATTCCCAACACAGTCACAGTGCTGGGTGTAGCAAGCACAGTTAGGGCCAGGGGTGTGTGGAAGGTGAACCAAGATGATTTTAGAATGTCTCCTGCCAAGTTTGGGTTCACTGAGTGCCATCAATAAGCTCTGCTTCCATCCCAGTGACTGTCATCAGGGAGAGGAACCAGCATATCAGGATGCATTTCTTCTCCTAAGGCTGACTATGTGAGCAATCTCATACCATATATTCATCTCTCCTGCTCTAGGGGAGTCAGGGGTACCTGCTCAAATGTGTGGGAAGTCGGGTGAGATGAATCCTTCCCACAGGGACCAGAATATACCCAAAAGTCATGGCTGACCTTGCCTACTCAGCTGTGAGTGTGTGATTGTAGGGTGGCAGCAGAATGCTCGTGTTTCCATGTATGTCTGCAGTGTCACACATAACATGTAAGTGTTCCTGTGCAGTTGTAAACACGGTGTATGTGACACTCACGGGATCCTCGGAATGCTGGGCTATTAAATGACACACAGATTGCTGCACCATGGGAAAAGCTTTCATGTGATTTTAGTTCACTTCCTAACAGAACATCAAATAAAGACCATTAAGGCTCTTTCCAGATGTCACAGGGACAGTAGTGCCCTGCAGGGCCTTACTAGCTGTCAAAGGTGCCAAGCACTTAGGAGGTCACTCTCTCTGACACATGCTTGGGTGCACTTAGTATGTCAAACATGAGCTTGTGGGAAGAAGTCTCAAACCAAACGGGATGCTCTGCATGGATGTTCCAGGACTGCATGGCCCAGGATCAGCCTGTGTATGGCAAGGGGGGCAGGAGCTCAGGTACACCGTGGTAAATCCCTGACACGAGTCCCTGGCTGAATTTAGGAGGCATGTCCACAATGTGGGCTGTGCCGTGTGTGGGCAGGGAATGGGGGGAGGTACAGCAGGGTCTGCAGGCACAGGGGAAGCCAGAAGGGTGGTTTGTGCCCTCTTCTTTTCTAAAGGGGAGCGGCAGAGGGACTCCATAGCAAAGCCTCCCAGCAGAGGCAGAGGGAGCGGGGTTGGAACTCCCCGCAGCCTGACGGGGTTCACGGTTCCCCTTCCCCTGGCAAGACTCCAGCCAGTCCCCTGCCAGACAATACTTGCATGGAGCGCAGGGCCATCAGCTGCACAAAGGTGTCTGCTCTGATCTCGTGGATCCTGTTGTGCTGGAGACCACTGGAAAAACAGAAAGTGGTTTGAGAAGACAGCTGAAGGCAGCGTTCCTGCTTTGTAGGGATCTTTGTCCCAGTGCAGCAGATGCAGATTGTCACAGTGGAAGTTGTTATTTGCACTTAGGAGACCTACTCTTACTTTAAGAGTTAAATGGGATGAGTAGCAAAACATCTCAGAGCCATTCTCTCATACAGGCAGCTCCAGGGCTCAGGCAGCCTCTGCTTTTGATGCCATTATGGCTCAGCAAAGCACTGTTGATATGCAGTGTTTAAAGGTGCCCTGTTATCACCAAAGACATGCTGGCTTCCCACTCTGCTCTGCCCTAAGGCTGCAAACTGCTTCATCCAGAGCAAAAGTGGAGAGCTTGGAGCCAGGGAACAGCAACGAGCTCTGTGTGACCCTTCAGGAAGGACCACGTGGTGCTGCCCTTTGCCTTTGTGAGGGTGAAGGGGGTTTGAGGGCTGAAGGCATCTCAGTGTTGCATGAAGAAAAATCCCAATGTCTTGTTGAACCCACCATCCACAACTAGACATGAAGTACCTTACCCCTTCACATCTCCTTTCCAGCAGCCTCCTGCACCCCCTGGGGAAGAGGAAGGAGCAGGGTGGGGGCTCACGCAGACTTTGCTGACTGACCTACACACTTCCCACATCCCCAAGAGACATCTCCAACCACGCACCCCATGGGAAACACTCAGTGTTTCAGTTTTCTCTAGTGTGGAACAATGATGAATAATCCTACAAGATGCCTATTATGAATTCCCAGACCTGTGGAATTAGTGTCCCCATCTGTGATCTTCTACAAGGGGAGATGGCCACTGCCTAGTGCTCTACCTACAGCAGCTCCCCTGGGCATTTTTTGGGTGGTTAACTTGCCTTTAGACTCAGAAATAACCTTGACTTATCTCACGCAGGGACCTGCATATGGTGGCTGTAATATCTCAGCTGGTATTTGGCCACATGTTCCTGTTCCAAAGGTGGGCACTTGAGGCTCTCCTACCTGCTCTGCTGCTGGTCCCTTGGTGCCCCAGGCAGCCAGGTTGGCATCGCTCCTACCTCTAGCTAAGATTTCAGCTGGGGGCCACTGGAAGCTCTGGGCACAAATTTGGGGGTGACTGAGTGGGAGAGGTGGAGTTTGGACAGAAGGGGTACTGGAACAAGGTAGAGAAAAATAATTTAGGGATGTTAAGCTGTGAGGGATCGCCTGTGTGGTGCAGGTAAAAACCTGCACACTGGCAGTTGCAGCAGAGCAAAGGCACACCTGAGTTGTTTATGTGCCAGGCTGTACCACCACGCACCATCAGACTTGTTTCCAACGTATTTACCAGTGGGAATGTTGATGCCTGATGGGAGTGGGGCTTACAGGACAATAATTTCGGGGTTAAGGGACCGAATACTAATTTTCAAGAAAATATTAATTTAAAGCATAATCCTTCTGAGTTCAGTAGCCTGAAAGAGATTTATTGTGATTTTTATATTATTGTAAAGTCTGAATTTGGCATATTGTAACGTTTTGTAAGAAGAAATTTTAGCAGAATGCATGAAACTACAGGTTTGGAATTCTGAACATTTGTCTTTTTTTTTGTTGGACTTCCTATTTTTTTCCAAACGTTTTCCTGGGGGTACTTTAGATAAAAATATGTCCAGCTCTATCTCTGTCCTCACAGCTCCCATAAAAGGCAGCAGGGTCTGTGTAACTCTCATTTTCATGTGATTTCACACAGTGCCCTAATGTCCAGTTTGCTAAGGCTGGATGAGCTGGTCTGGCCATCCAGGCTGAGGTGCTGCAGGGTCAATCTCTCCTGCGTTTTTTTTTAAATGGAGATTCTGCTCCCATACATCTATTTTTCCGGGTTGCAGAAGATATTTATGGTAGAGATAAACCCCATTCTTGATTAGCTCTTAGTGGGACTGAAGTCAGTGAAGTGAATTCTGCGCTGTCTCATCCTTCTTCTGTTTGCTGTGGCTGGGACCTGTGAAAGGACCTGGGTGAATTAAGCTCCTGTACACAGGGAACACATTTTATTCTGTATTTGCACAGGGGCAAAGAGTGGAGCTCTGGTCTGTTTGCAGTCCAAACAGTGAGTTATAATGCCCAGCTTTCCCAGTGCTTAGTGAAGGTTGATTTTTGTGTGTGGGAACTGCCTCTCTCCTCAAAGCAGCCCTTTTGCCCCAGAGCATGGTGCAAGCGAGGACATCTCTGTACTCACAGCTCCTCCAGCCGCTGGCACTGGTGGAAACTGGGCAGCTCTTCAATTTGGTTGTGTGACAGCTCTCTGCAGGGGAAGGACAGGACAGGAATGTTAGGAATCAAAAGCCAGTGCCCCTGAGCCCTCCCAAAGCAGGTACTGTTGGAGGGTAGGATGACTTCACTTCATTCTGCACAGCTGCAGAGCACTGTAACCCCAGGTGAGGGGAATCTCCACTTTTGGGCAACCCCAGGTGAGGGGGATCTCCACTTTTGGGCAACCCCAGGTGAGGGGGATCTCCACTTTTGGGCAACCCCAGGTGAGGGGGATCTCCACTCTGCACACACCTGGTGCTGGCTCTGAGTGTCTCTGGGCAAGGTAAGGGTTGCCCCGTGGTTTCCCCACTCCTCCAGCCCCAGCCCAGCTCCCTCCAGCCCAGGCTGTGGACGGATGGAGCCACCTGTACAGCCGGGGTGGGCTTGTCCTCCCCAGCCCCAAGTCAGCTGTGAGACCCAACTGTGCCACCTTCTGCCATGCACAGCCCCGCTTTCTGTGGGCGAAGGAGAGAGAGATTTGTGCCAGAGCTCCTGCCCTGCTGCTGTGGATGGGAGCTCACAGAAGCTGCAGATGTGCCTGCAGAGCCAGGGAGGTTTTGGCCAGCCAGCTGCTCAGCTCCCTCCTGGCATCCAAACCAACTGTCTGCTCCCCGTTCAACCTTTCCTGGCTTTCTCCCAAGGCTATGGAAGGGGTTGTGGCATTGGCAGGGATTTGATTCAGGACATTACAGACTGTGAAAACGTCTGGTCCCTTGGTCCCTATTCTTTTAAATGCTGTCAGTTGAAAGTAGTTCCCAGCAAACTCCTCTCCCACTGGTTCATGGACAAGTGTCACGTCAGCATCCAGAGTAGAGTGACTTGATAGTCAGAGGAAAACCCATCCTGACATAACTTAATGAGAATTTATTGAAGCTGAAACAGGCTGGGCAAGGAATAATGTTTAAACCCAGCTCTTTCCCCCACCAGCAGAGACTGGATTTGTGGTTGTTCAAGGGAAATTTGCCCCAGGGTAAAGTTTTGTATGTGGCTTCTCTGCCGACTTTCCAAACTTGATTTCCATCTTTCTGCCAATAAGTTGCTGCTAAAATATTTCAATTATTTTTTTTTTTTTTTGCCAACCCCCTCACCAGCAGTTTTCCATGGTGGAGAGGAGGAGGGAGGGAAAAGCAAACAAAAGGTTTGTGCTTGGCTCTGGAGGCTTCACCTGGTGTGAAGAAAGAGCCTTAGCATCAGTCACTTTTCCCTGGTCCCTGTGTCAATACATTAGGCTTGACAGGGCTGTGGCTTAGCTAACAGTGCTGGGGGGAGAACCAGCCCCAGGAGTTATTTTCGGGTTCCTCCAGAGTGAGGGTAACCAGATGAAGCCCAGTATCTACGAGCAGAGCAGCCTCAGTCACTGAGGCTCTGTTGGGGACACACCAGGATGGAGGTGCTGATGGCATCGAGGGACTTCAGCTCTGCTCAGGGGAGTTTCACCTATTTCTGCTTGATAAGAAAGACAAATCCTCCAGAGCTCAAAGAGTGTTTGGACAATGCTCTGAGGCACAGGGTGGGATTGTTGGAGTGTCCTGTGCAGGGCCAGGAGTTGGACTCCGTAATCCTTGTCGGTTCCTTCCGGCTCAGGATATTCCATGATTCTCTGAAATCTGTGCCCTGAGCAGAAGCTCTGGATGAAAGCAGCAGGATGGTGTTGGGCTGATGACAGAGGTCATCAGCCTGTGCTTGCTGGGTTCAGTGCCCACCCTCTGCCCCTGCTCCTGGAGCCCCCACGCAGGATCTCTGCAGAGAATCCACACCATGGTGGGAGGGCAGAAATGCAGCATAAACTGTGTTGTCTGTGACCAGATGTGTCACAGTCGTAATGTCAACCTGATGGACTGTCAAGGGGCTGGCACAGCACCACTGGGTCCGTGGGGACAGGAGACCAACACATTTCAAGGGCAAGAGAGATGTAAACACGCACAAACATTGGCCCACCTGCTCTCTCTCCAAACTCTGAAAGCAATGCAATTAACGTCAGGAAAGTTCACTAGGGAAGAGGAACAAGGAACAAGGTGGGGTGTCCCAATAAAACTCTCCCACATGGAGCAGGCAGCCACAAAGAACAGGCTCTGCTGTGAGGGTTTACAGTCTGATAACTTGCAAACATAAACAGAGGTTTGGGACTAAACAGCCTGGGCCAGTCCAAAGGCTGTGCTTTTGTGGCAAGTTATCCACTGAATTGGTCCAGGTGTCTAAAGCTGAGAGATCTTCCCTACAAGGACAGCTGGAGCCAAAAGGCTGTAATCTCCTAAGTTACAAATTGTGTTCTTTTATTTTTACGTTTCACTCTTGTTTCCAGTTTCTGTGATCAAGAATTCACTCCTGTTGCTTTCCTGGAACAAACTTGTTTTTTTTTCAGCTTGCTTGTATAAAGACTCATGAAAGGCAAACCTCCTGTTGCCCTAAGGCTGCAAACTTGTATAAATCTGGCTCATGACTCATTTCCTGAGGATGTCTTTGACTGCAAAGTTGGGGATCTCAGGAACCAGGGGTGTGATTCCTGGGAATCACATCACAATCTTTCTGAGATGTTGATTGTATCGTGTACCAAGTTAAAGAAGAAAGCACACCCTCCTCTCAGCATCATTCAGTGCCCAGCTAAGCAGGCAGAGCTAAGGACACGTGGAATCTCTGAGCAAAACCCTGATCAGGCTCTGCTGCACCATGTGAGGAGATATGACCTTCTGGCCTTCCAGGTCTCTATCAGGTCAGACCTGATCCCTCACTGGATGTGAACAGGATCCTTCCTCCAGATGATGGCACTTGCTGGAGCTCCAACTGCAATAAGCCAGTGCTGGGGCAGTGGGTTGTGTAAATGTGATGTCCCGCTGGGTTTGGGGCTAAGAGCTTCGGCATAGCTGGGAGCTCTGAAATGCTGTAGCCATTCTTACCCACCTCCCTTTGCACCCTCTCTACCCTCCTTGCATGGGGCAGACAGTCCTCACTGGTGCAGAACAAGGAGGATGTGCCTGATTGCAGCCCTGGGACCAGAGCATCATGCTGGGATGAAGCAGCAAGTTCAAGAACAAGAACGAGCTCAAGGTAGTGCCTAAGAAGGTGGTGATTTCTGCATGGAAAAGATAATGGGAACAAGAACCACAGGGTGGTCTTTCATAAATTGTCCTCTCCCTGATCTAGACCAGTTCCTGACAGCATTTTTCTAAGGACCAGGCAGAACAGAGACACTCACAGGATTCGGAGGCTGGGCAGCTGCTGGCACATCCCTCTGGGAAGGAAATGGATGCCTGCCCGGGTCAAGGTCCTAGAGGGGTGGAGGAGAGAGAAGAAATGGTGTTGCTGAGAGCCAGCACACAGACTCTGTGACCCACAAGCCCAGCTACCAGTCTCAAATAGTGGCAGGAGAGACAATATCAATGGGGCAATGAAAGGCCTGGAGAGGATAAAAAACTGGCTGGCAGTTTTGGAAACAGGTCCTGCTGCTGGACCTGGCAAAGGTGAATGTGCCTCTAGGAAGTTCTGGGACACTGTTGAATACTGAATTAACAGCTGTCCTTGGCTGTGTTGAGGGTAGATGGCAGTGCCCTCTGCGGCACGCTCTGCCATCCCAGTTCCCCACTGTCCAGAGTGGTGATCTGCCTGGAGCCAGGACTGCCTCAGAAACCTGTGTGTAGGGGATGGATGGTGTGTCCCTGTGTCCCTGAGACAAGGCATGGCCAGGTCACACCCTGGGCTGGGGTGCTCCCATTTTGGGCACTGTGTGGGGACCAGTGCCCTAGGGAGGGGCCTCCAAGTGTCCTCCGAGTCCCTGCTCTCCAGAGCTTGATGGGGTAAGGAGGGGACCAGAAGGGTTGCAGGAGCCCCAGCTTGGGTGGCACATATTTCCTGCCCTGCTCTGCAGTGCTGGCCCCAGTATGGGCAGAGACACTGGGTCTCAGCAGACCATGCTGAAGCACTGCCCTCAGAGGCTCATTCCTTCACAGGTGCAGGAGGGAAGGAAGAAAAAAAAAACCAACAAAAAAAAGATTGGAGCACACTCAAGAGTACTGAGAGAGCAACTCACGGAGAGGAAAGCTGCGTTCAGGAGCCACAGGGGTGAAACGAAGCAGAAGGGTGAGTGACCAGGGAGAGGCAGAGCTGAATACTGCACAGCACTGTGAAAGTTGTCCTCACTGAAACAGCCTGGACCGCCTTGAAGGAGGAAGAGCACAGCTAGCAGGGTAAAAGGGAGAGAGGTGCCACTCACAAAACTTCTAGGCTGGTGGTGCCTTTAAGGTCCGGGAACTCTCTGATGTCCGTTGCACCATTGAGTGACCTGCAGAGAAATGCAGGGGAAGTGAGGTGGGCAGAGGACCTGGAGGCAAATGCAGCTGCCCAAGGTGCCAGACCCATCAGCCACGGCAGCAAATCTGGCTTCCTCACACCCAGACGTGGCAATTGGAGGCCCAGCCCCAGAGTGTCCCTGCAGAGGCAGGGAGCAGTCCCCGGAGCAGCCGCCTCGCGCAGTGCAGGCGCAGTGAGATGGAGCTGGGCACTTCTGTGCAAGGAGACTTGGCAGGCTCAGAGCCTCTCCCAGCCACTGACATTCTTGGCACGATCTCTACCCAAATTAAATAAAAAAAAACCCTCAAACAATTACTATGGGGAATGTAAGCAGGGCATCCCACCCAACCCTCCCCGAGCCTGTGCATTTGGATCTAAAGAATGCAGGGCTATTTGAATGATTTATTTTATTTGCCTGCGTGTGTGAGTGTTCCTGCAGCGAGAGGCTGGGTGAGGTTTATAAATAGAGATGTTGAGGTTGCCTCTGCCTCAGTATTTAGTGCTGTGCCACAACAGGTTGGCTGAAAAGCCAACGTGGAGCAATTGTTTTGGTCCAGGTGGTGCCCATCCCATGGTGGTGGCCCCAGATCAGGCTTAAGGTCAAACATGTGAAGGAAGCTCTGTCACTGCTGGCTGCCCAGTGTTCCTCCACTTCTCTGTCTTGTGGATGAAGGCAGATGCATTCAGTGTCCTTCTGTTTGGGAAACTACACAACAGTAGCAGAAGTTGTGGTACTTGTGTGTGAGGTCTTTGCTGGTCCTGAGGCACCTGTGGAGACCTTAGAAAGCTCCAGTGCCTGTCAGCTGGGTGGGCAGGAGGAATTAATTTCTGCTTCCAAAATACCCTTTTCAAATTTATTCTTCCTCAGAAGAAAACTTCTGCAGTGTCTACTCCTTGGATCATCACCTTTGGGGCTGGCCAACAGAGTGGCTTCATGGTCCTTTATTGACACAGAGGCTCTTGAGAACAGGAAGGGAGGAGGCCCCAAAGATGCCCAATCCAACAAGGTTGGAGCTTGGATGTGTTACAGCTTTGAAGATGTGCTTGGTGAACTTACAGAGTGTGGAGCTTTGGCAAGTACTGGAAAGCAGACTGTCCAACAAACTGGATGGGATTGTCATAAAAATGGCTGCAATGGGAAAGAGGAACCAGTCAGAGTCTGCTGCACACAAAGAGAGATGCTATTACAGGTCAAGAACCTCGAAGCTACCAGCAGTAAGCTATGCAGGAGGTGCTGTGAGGTAGCCTTGTTCCCAGACAACCCCAGGCTCTCCCACTAGCCTGTTTTGGCTGGACATTGGTACAGTTGAGGTCTCCTGCTTCTCTGATTGAGCCCTTTGGGGTTCTGCTGAACCAGGCAGGCTAGAAAGATGTAAAGCCCTCCTTTGACCCTGCTGGAAAACACCTTGCACTGGAGGACACCTCTTCTCACCACACATACCCACAGCACCAGCACCTTCCCTACTTGTCACAGTCACTGGAGAGAAGTGAGCTCTCCTTGTACCCAACAGGTTTTTGAGTCACCTCCTACAAGAAACACTTCCCCCCACTGACTGAGAAAGACTTTAGATGGGCAGATCCAATGGAGAGATGAATATTCTGGATGTATGTGCCCCCATTGTTACTCTGGGGATGTGCCCAAGGGAGATGGGGATGAGGCTGGTTGTTTTGAGTGGAGCAGTGAGTATTTCCACCCAGTGTCACCATGGCTTTCTTTCCAGGTGTTGTTATTTCTGTAATTTAAGTCCAGATTGGACAAGCAGAGCTTTTGTCACTTGCCATAATTTCCAGTATCCATGTGGTTCAGAGAAGAATTACCCAAAAATCTCTACCTGTGTCTGGGCCAGAAGGGAAACGAGCTGGCAGCTGGGTGTATGTATCTGCAGAACTTTGTGTCCACAGGTCTGGGCAGACACACAGTGATCTGGTGTCCCAGCTCCCTGACACGTGTAGTTGCTGCTGTAGCTGGCCAGCAGCTTTTCTAAACACAAGGAATAAACACCTGCAGGTCCTCCAGGGCTTAGAAGGTTTCCATGCAGAGCACCCATATTTTGTTCCTTCATTGCTGCAGCAAAGTTCAGCTGCAGGGAAAGGAGAACTCACACAATAACCTGGGGTGTAGCTGAGAAGGAGCTATTTCAGCTTGTGCTGCCCCATGGATAACAAATGTCAGATTGTGGTCATGCTGACCACTGTCAGAAATCCCAACCAAAGACATCAGGAAATGCCCCTTTCTGGGTAATATAAAGATGTAGGAAACATTATTTAATTTTCTTACATTGTTTGGAGGAGGGGATTCCCAACAAATGCGTTCTCTGGAATAGCTTTGATGTTGTTGTTATGAAAACCGCTGGTGGGAGAAAAAATATCTTGTTATTAATTACTTAAATTAACCTTCTTTCCTCAACACTTTTAAAGCCAGAGAGCCTTCAAAAAAAAACACACAAAGCAGAAGGTGTAGGCTCTGTCCCAGCTGTAGCATCATCCCAGCAGGTGAACAAGGTCTGTGGTTTGGCAGGACAAAGCCACATTTACTCTGCTTATAGCTGGGTGCTCCATATGTGACTCCACAGAACCCAGCAAGGATACCAAGACTTAGGGTTTAACACTTTACAGGTCAGGAAACAGGAGCAAACCAAGTACAAAATTTTCTACCCCCCAGGAATGCTAATTTTTATGGATGGTCTCCACTGCAGCTCCACAGCTGCCAACCAGAGTGCAGCAGGAATTATCAGCCCTGGTGACTTCAAAGGATTTGTAGCTCTAGCTGGGATATTTTTGGTTAAGCTGGAGAACATTGCTATCAGCAAACTTTTGCAGGGGAAGACAGCTCTGGGGGCACAGTGTGACCTCCTGTATACCAAAGGCAGCCACAGGTGTCTGTGTCAGGGGCTAAGACCAGGCTCTGGGTGATGCCCAGCTTGTTTAATAACACAGGAGTCTGAGTAGGTGAATAGTTGATGACTGTTTGAAATTCGCCTCTTCTTTAGTGGTGGCCATTTCAAAAGCTCTCTCAAAGTGGATTAGGGACCTTATCTCATTTTAAAGGTGAGAATAACGATGATATCTGGGCTGAACAGGGAAATCTTGTGAGAATTCTTCCAGTAAAGAAAAAAGTAGTGTCAGATTTTTACTCCAAGAGTCCCAGAAACATAACAGCAGCTGCTTTTGTCCCACCCCCGCCTGGCACCAGTGTGATGCAGGAGCTGTGGATCCACATCAACTTGACCCCACCTTGGGGCTTCTACCTTCATGTTTTGGAATGTTTTCTCGTTTTCAGTGTCTCCCAGGCTGACCAGTTAGAGGAGGGAGAGCCATCCACTAAAAAGGTCATAAACTTTTGTAATTCCCTGTTATAAATTCATCCTAAGGGAGTTAAAACAGTTTCTGCACATCAGAGAAGGTGATACAGGGCCTGCAGAAGATTTGCCCTCACAATAACACTGATAACTCCAGTTTGTGGTCCCAAGCTGGGGAATGGACATCAGAAGTAGCCAGAGAATAGATGGAATTTGAGTCCTCAGATGCCAGAGGAGAGCAAAGAGCTGCAGGAGGAACCTGCTCCAAGGATGACAGGGATCTCCCACTCTCCTCCACCAGTCATGGTGTGAAGGCTGATGGGGATGTGATCAGAGCTGATGGAAATCAAGGGGATAAACTGCTTTGATGTGCATGGTGGAGAGGGCTGTGAAGGAAAAGAAAAGCTTGGACTGAGTGCTGTCCTCAAGTCAGAGCACGCATGATGCTTTATTGGTCACCCTCCACTGGGGAATAGTTTTGAAAAGGAATAAATAGGAAATCTCACAGCTCCTGCAGTCGGCCCAGTGTCCTGATAGCCCCGGGGAATTCCAGCAGCTCATTGTAGTTTAGATCCCTGAAAGACACAGAAGGGAAAAACATTCATTGATGCTGCTGCAGGAACTCAACCGTGTGTGTCTGTGCTGTGAAGCCACGGAAACTTGGGCCTTAAGCATGAGAGACAGGTTTTTCCTACTGTGCTGATCCAGCCACTGCCTGGAAAAGCAATCTCACGTTCCTGCAGCAGGAATATTCTCTGCCTGTCAGGTAAAAGTCAGTCCAAGCCATGGCTGCTGCAGCTGGGACTCTTTTCCCCCACGTCCCCCCTATGCCCAGCATGGGGCAGTGCTGCTGCTTCATGTCTCCAAAGTGCCCTGTCCCCTTCTGCCAGGAGCTCACCCCCGGGGGCTTTGGCTCTGAGTAATTTTTCACGCCTTTCCAGGTCAAAGTGGGATTCTCTGAAGGACAAGAAACACAACAGCAACTTCAGCTGTGTGAGCCCCATAAAGGGCTTCTCTGGGCCCCCCCTCCCTGTGGTGCAGGGGGGATCAGGAGACTATTCCCTCCGTGTTTGTCCTGGGGACACGACTGGATCTCCCTGCCCCTGGGACATGCTGTGACTGGGAATAGTGGGAGGAGTGGGCTGTGGGAAGACAGGTCTCCTTCTGATGGTTGGGGTCAACCCCACATTGGAGTCTGTGAGCCAAAGCTGGAAGGGATGTGCAGGAGGTACTGACACTGTTGAGCATTAAGTCTTATTTGCCATATAGTAAAATTAGTAAAATATAATATATGACAAGTGTAGAGTTTACCTGCCCTGACCTGGCAACCAGAAGAGACATCTGAGTCTGAATGAAACCTCATGGGCTGTATTTGTTCTCCAAGAACGGGTTTCACCTCAGGAAAAGGATTTATTTGAGCTATGGGGCACTGCTGGCAACCTGAGAGCAGCCCTCTGAAGGCACCAATCCTGCTGATGGCCCATGGAGACTGACTGGGCTTTGGATGTGCAGCACTTCTCCTCTAGCATTCCCAGTGCTCTCCTTGGAAGGCAATTCCAGCTGTCACAGTAACATTTGACCCTGTCCTGGCCATCCCACTTACCAATTCCCTGAAGTCTGACTGCTCCCTACCTGCATCACCGAGTTTTAAGAGGTAGATACCTTGGAACATGAGAGTAATTACTGGCTCCTGGAGATTACTGTATAATAACACTTAATGAACCTCAAAGTAATTACCATGTAACCTGGATTGTGGTTTATGGAACAGAAATAACCGAGCATTTACACAGCAATGAGCTGCTGCCCAATTACCCTGTAATTCTCATCCCCTGGGCCCGGTCATTACGTTATGATCTCTCTCAGCCCCCTTCTCTCTTACATATTCTCTTACTACCAGTGCCCCTGCTTGGGAATGACTCTGGCACCACCCTGACTTTGCCCTGAAGGTGTTTACGCAGGAAATGAACCCGGAGAGTCTCTCCAAATTGGTTCTTGTTCTTCCAGGACTCCTCACTTGTATGACTTATGTCTTAGGGAATACTTATCAGGGAATTACAAGATAGGGCACCGAACCAGAAGAAAATTATGGAATGAGGCTGTCTTGGACGGATTTTGTCTTTTTGCTGGATTCCCTGTGAAGCTCAGGGGATGTGGTGGGTCCTGATCTGGCAGGGATTGTCCCCTGACACTGAGGGCAGTTTTCTCTCCTCCAGTTACGGAGGGATCCTGCTGCTGATACTATGAGTATGGATTTGAGCAAATGAATCCTGCTCCTGTAGGGCATGGAAAGGGTTTTCACATTGTCTAATAATTGGCAGTGCTGGCAATCAGTGGGGAAGGAGCATGGGGCTCGTGATGAGACCATGAGCTCTGCCTGCCCACTGTGTCCTGTCTGCCCTCTGCCCACTGTCCATCACTCTGTGATGTGGTGGTGGGGTCCCAGCACACGTGAGGCTGCTGTGCCTGTCCCCAGGACCCAGAAGTGGAACGGGAGTGATGTGTCCCCTCCTCTCACCAGCTCACATCTGTTAGATCTGAGAGCTCTGTCTCTCCCAGAGAGCTCACTCTGACACACTCGGTTCTCTCCTGGGTCCAAGCAGATCAGTGGTTTTCCTCAGTCTTCTCTGCTTGATCCCAAATGGGTCTGTTTCAGAATAAATAGCCCAAGACATGACTGCTCACAGCCTCACTCTTTGCTTGTTGCTCATTATCAGCTGCTTGGATGCTCTTGGCCCGTGTCTGTGGAGGCATCATGATTCCATCATGGCCTGGCTGAAGGCTCACATTGCACAGCCTCAGTTACCTGAGGGCAGGACTGTTAACAATGCACATCCTCTCTCTGCAGCTCAGGAAGGTACAGGAGTGGACTTCCAAAGAGAACAAGCAATGAGAAGTGCAAGCAGGGCACCACTGGGTATTTTCAAAGCATCAGTCAAATCCAGTTAACCTCCAGATCACTGCACTGGGTGAAATCAGAGGCATTAGCAGCCAAAGTTGACCCACAGCCTCAAATCTCTGCACATAAGGTGGGTAATACCTTTAACAGGCTCACCCTGCAGTGACTCCCTGAAGTTACAGGGAGGTTACACAGACAGCAGGAATCTGTAGAGGTCGTTCAAAGCTGGGTGTCTGCCTGCAGCACTTCCCTCCCTCGCACCACAAACGGGCTGGGATGAGCCTGTCTGATGCCAAGGGACAGTCCTTGGAAGGGAGGGGCTGTGAACCTCATCCCCAGGTGACACTCTGCCCACTGCTGCTGTGTCACCACTGCTGTGGGATGCTTTGTGTGATGGCATGAGGCTGAGTTTCTCCCCAGCGACACCTGATGTGTCTGAGCTGCTGACAGATGGAAGACATTGCCCAAGAGAGAGGAGGCTTGGCTCACCTGTGATTCACTAACAGAACAAGGGATCTTAGATCTGCAACCAGTATTACTTACAAGGAGTAATTCACTGTGCTGTAATATTTGCTCCTGTCTTTCTCTAAAAATGCATTTCCTTTCCAGCCTGCATCTGTTCCGGGCAGGCAGGTCTTTCATCAGCAGATGAAGGTTCTGTTTGTACCTCCGTGCGTGTGCAAGTACGTACAGGACCAGTCCTTCCTGAGCGAACACACACCGTTCCCAGCCCTGGCAGCATCCTGGGGCCTCCCTCCCTTCTGCACTTAGGTACAAAGAGCATTCATTGTGTTCAGCAGCTCCTGCTGGGTAAAGCCCATCTCGGAATGCTGGCAGGCACCGGGCTTGTTGGAAAGTGGAAATGCAACCAGGTGTAGCCGAGACGCTCCGGCCCGGCTGCCAGCAGAGACAATGTGCCCGTGCTCGCTCCTGCCGGTGCTTCCTCGGTTTTGAGGAGGTGAGCCTCCCTCCTGGAAAACAAACCCAGCTGTTCTGGGGAACAACTCCCCAAGAGGTGCTTGCAGCCATCTCCCCTGGGTCGTGTGCCACTCGCACCGCCTGGACTTGTCTCCAGCGCTGCCCCCTGCCCGGCTCTGCCCATTTCATGGGGTTCAGCTGGTTGGAGGAGGCTTCAAGAAGCCAGTGCCTGAGATGGTCCTCAGGTGTCATCCCTTCCCTGCAGTGGGGCCAGCCTTCCCAAAGCCCAGACCCAGACCAGGACACAAAGTTGGCTTCCCTTTCCCTTCTCCTTCTTTCCCAGAATCTGAGTCAGGCTCTGGTCCAAGAATGACCCAAACTCAGCATCCAACTCCCACTGTGGTGTCCCGGGGGAACAAGGGGGAGTTTCTGCTCCTTTAGTGAAATTCAGTTCTTGGGTCTTTCCACAGGTACCAGCAGGGCTCCATCCATCCTAGATGTGGCTCCTCTGCCTGCTCTCCCGTGGTGAATCTGGCCCAGCCTGTGTGGCCAGTGGTGGGTCTCCCGAGCCACCTCTAGAGCAACAAAATTTCCTCCACAGAGCACATCAGTGAACTGCCATTGTTCACAAACTCTTTCCAGGGGCTGCTGGATATAGGAAATGGACCTGCTGTAGCAAACACCTCCAAGGGTCCCCTTTCTCTCCCTGCCTTATCTGAGGTGCTTGGGCAATGCTTTGTTGCTCTCAGCTCCACACTCTGACTCTTTCCTGCTGCTTCCAGATTTGGGACGATGCTGGGAAAGCTGCAAAAAGCTACTGCACTGTCCCCACTGCGCTGCTGTGGCACATGGGCTGGGGTGCCCAGGGAGGCCTCTTGGCCCAGCCTGGCACTGCTGGGCTCTCAGCTGCCCCAGCTCTGGGGTCTGCCCCAAGGCTTTGTGTGCCACACAGGGGGTTCCCTGGCTGTGGGGTGCCGCCCTTTTTGACACAAGCAAATACAAGGGCAGCATTACCTGGTGGAAAGATGGCAATGCCATGGCCATGGCTATGCCAAACAATAGGGAAGCCTCATAACAAACAAACAGCAAAAATGAGCATGGCAAAAGGGAGTTCTCCCTGTTATCAAGGGCTTTTGAAAGCATAGTCATCCAGCCAAGAGGTTCAGAACTGATGTGCAAGAGCAATGACTACAAGTAATCACTGTCCTCAGTTGGGCTCAAAGTTACCACCTCTAGCACGAAAGTGGGATGTCAAGAGGAGCCTTGTCTGTTCTTCTAGTTGAAATGAAAACCTCTGAAAGGTCACCAAGTTTGCCCAAGACAGAATGAACTGGCTGGCTTTCCATTATTGTTATTGCTAGAGGGAGCCTATAGCTTCATATTTGGAAGATCTTAACCAACCCTGTTGTTTATTTAGAAATAAAAGCAAATTGACATCAAAGGCACAGTTATTTTGGGGTTTAATTGCCAGGGTGATTTGAAGCTGACAACATGCAGCCTGGAACTATTAATATCTTCAGTCGGGCCAAAAGGAGAGAAAGAGGGGAAAGAGTCTCAGGTCAATTTTCTGCCTGTTAGGGACTATTAGTGGTTCCACACAGGAAGCCAAAGGAAAAAAAAAACAAAATTATATAGTACTATAAATTCTTCCATAAGCCACAAAACACCACAAATTTGCAGCTAATAAACCTGAAGATGCAGTGAGATTAGGAACTGGAGATGGGACATTTACTGACTGTTTCAGTCCCAGTGGAGTTGGAGATGTTACCATGGTGCCTGGGGGGGACTCTGTGCAGCCTCTCCTGAGGACCTGCATTTCCACCTGTCCTGTGCTGCCATCTCATCAAGCTGCCAGTAAATGTAATTACAACTGCTGCTAGTCCTGCTGGTTACTGTGGCCAAATCAAGCACTAGGAATGATTTAATTGGTAGTCTGGAAGCCCAAGGGGGCTGCTGTGACCGTGTAGTTTGACCTCCTGCCCTGCACGGGCAGCTTTACCCAGAAGCCTTACATCCAGGTCATGGCTTGTGGCTGAGCTTGAGCTGGGAAGAGCTGTCAGATTAGTCCAGAATAGGAAAAGTGCACAATCAGGTGCCATATTTTATAGAATCACAGAACCATTAAGGTTGGAAAAGTCACTTCCCATTTACACAATGATCAGAGCAGACAATGAACTTCATAGCTCTGTTCTTGGACCAGGCACAGGGATCCATGCAACCAGGGCCCCGAGCTGTGGTCCCTGTTTCCCAAAAACCACCTGTCCCCTTCTTTTCTCCATCCCCTCAATCTAGATACCAAAGCCTCTCCTGAGGTCCCTCCCAGGGCAGTTTGGGATCTGATGAGGTGCCTGGGGACCCACGCTGACACTGCAGGGCTGGAGCATCAGGATGCTGAGGAAGTACCAGAGCAGCTCAGTGCAGCAAACAGGGAATCCTTGGGGAGTCAAACCCATCAGATGCTTTGGGAATTGCACAGACTGGGGTTAGCATCAGGAGACTGCACAAAAGGTTTCAAATTAAACATGCTGATGGAAAGTTGAGTGTTAGGTAGCACTTGACAGACAATTTTCCAGGCGAATAGCAAAGCCTGCCTGGCCCTATAAGGGTTAAACAACCCTTGTATGAGCTGTGCTGGAGATATTTCCCATTTCCTTCTTCCTGCCTTCATTGCCTGAGGTGTGCTTCATATTAATTTTCTTTCTTTTTTTTTTTTATCTTCTCTCTGAAAGAGAATCCAACTCTCTGGAGGAGTTGGTAGGTTCCAGCCCTGCTCTGCATTTACAGACTCGACTAATTACCCAGATAATGGGGTGAGTGCTGTGGTAAGGGCATTTCCTGTGAGGCAAGGTTAGGCAGATAAAATGCCTGGAGCCAGAGGGTTTTGAATTCAACCCTTCTGGGAGACGTTTTTAATTTATTAGCACTATTTTTAAAAAATAAATTAAAAGGTTTTTAAATGAATGGAGATTTGCTCTTTCCAAGTGATTTATCTCCATCTGATGGGCGGAGGAGCTGGCAGGGATGTGGATGGGGAGGGAGAAGCCAGGGAGGTAGGAAACAGTGGGGTCATCTCAGGTAGAGGGGATGGGTGAGGGCTGCGGGGCCTCTCTGAACTGGCTCCCCATCACATCCTTGTCAGAGATGGGCTGGAGATGCCCGAATAATAAGAGCAGCAGGACTCTTGGGGCACATCATTGCTGTTTTGGCTGTAGCCCAGAGGCCTTCAGCATTTTGAGGTGGTCCTGGGGAGCAGCCGTTCATTTCCTATCTCTGCCTCTGCCCTGGGACCCACCTTGGCCCTGCTGTGGGCTGGGGAGGCAGGACATTGCTGGGACACTGCTGGGACACGTCTTTGCTCCCTGCCAATGTCAGGGGCTTGTCTATCTGCTTGTGCTTTTGGTTCAGCCCATGCTCCAGGGGACTCTGCCCTGTCCATGCACAGAACCACCAGTAGGGCCATAGCTCTTACTTCTGCGTTTTTCCCCTTTGTCTCAGCACCTCCAAATTGAGCCCTGAGCAGGTGTTGGGGGATACAAGGTGGCTTTTGTGATGGGGGAGCCTTCAAGTCCCCACACCAGGTGCTGCTCAGCACTGCCAGCCCACTTGAGCCATGTGAGGGCACAGACCTGCCAGAGCCACTGCTCTTGCCCACCCACTTCATCTGAGAGGCCCCAGGGAGTGGCCTCCACAGGCTTCCTCGCTCTGTCTATGTGGCAACCAGCCCTCAGGGCCACAACACCTCTTCCCGATTGGACAAAACAGTCCTGATGGGAGAAAAAAATGCTTTCTCCTTTTCCTCAAAGCACAGATCCCATCCCAGGGGCATTTTCAGTGAGTCACTTCCACCACTGTTTTGGCAGAAGGCATAGGAAGATCCATGAGGAACCTCTCTCCCCCTCTTTTCAGCTGCACTCTCTGCTTGCTGTCTGAGGTCTGCTCTCCTCTGCCATGGGGGCTGAGGGCTCCCTAACAGCAGGCAAGGTGGAAATGCTAAATGATGGTTTGTGTATGAGGTGTTTGGAGCTAGAACTTGGGGGCCAGCTCTGAAATTCAGTTTCCATGATTAGATGCCCTCCCCAAGGCTATCTGTGAGGCACTATACAGGTGTGTCCCCCCCCATACTTATATATGTGTTTGGTTGCATAGTTTCAGGTCACCTACCACTTCCATCCCTTCACACTGCATAGGGCAGTGACTTGGAGCTTAGTTGTGTGGAGGAACTTCCTGCATTCCCCACCCCCTCCAGCCCTGATCCATGGCACATTCATATTTCAGGGACGCAGAAGGATAAATTCAGTGCTATCACAATCTACCTAATGAGGCCAAAGTCAAGCACCACAAGGCATGAGGCAACTATTCATCAGACTGTAGATTGCATTCAGACTGACTGCAAAGTTCAGGGACTTTAGGACACTGCTCAGCTTTCCAGGTGAAGGTGGCAAGGAGGAAACCTGGGCACAAGACCAGCCTCAATGTGGAAATTCATTCATGTCACAGGGACCACCCCATTAGAAATACTTTCCTTATACAGCAGTGGAGAACTTGGCTCCTGTGTTAGCAGACCTCTGGATGGCAATTTTCCCTTGCTGTTCCTCTGAAAACACAGCCATGTCCTCCCTAGCACTGTGCCCCCAGCCCTGAGCACAAGGTCTGAGTGTTGCCTGTCATTGCAGAGATGCTCCTGGCTGCAGCTGACTGCTCTTTACATCAGCTTTTCCATAAGCATTCCTACTCACCAGGCTTGTGGCACACAACAAGTTTAATCATAGAATGGTTCGGGTTTGAAGGGACCTCATCATTTTATTTCAAGCACTCATCATGGGAAGGGACACCTTCCATTGGAAGGTGCCTCATTCCCCTACCCTTCTTCCTGCATTGTTAAAGACTGAGAAATCAAGTCTAAAATAAGCAGGAAATGTAGAAGTTCTTTCCATCCAAATGGCAGAAGCAGGTTACGCTGCCCGATATTTCACACCATGTGTTAAACAGCTCAAAGGACAATACACCATGGGGCAGGTTTTACAAGGCAAAGCAGGAACAGGGAAGTGACACGAAGAGCAGTGTGTCTGGAGTCTCAGCTTTTGGCACACTTCTCTCCTAATTCTTGCAGATGATGGCACTTTCCTGTGACTCTTCTCCTTCATTTCACCTCCCCACTCCTCACCCTCTCAGGATCCTCCCAGTCCACTGTGCCATTTGCTGTGGTCCAAACATTCACCTTGGCCACAGGTCTTCCCCTCTGGGCATGCCAATGGGTTGTCCTTCCCTTGGTATTTAAAGTCTCTGTGCTCAGCTGGCCGTGCCCCACTCACAGGGCAGTGCTGGCTCTTCCCCGCATCTCCTGTGGGCACCCCTGACCTTACACCTTGTGTAAAGGATTGAGTCCATTGCCCAAAGGGGCTACAGGAAGAATGTGTCACATCAGGACATTTGCACTCTTATTTACTCCATGGTTTTGGGAAAGGGCTAAGAAATGCCAAGCTTCACCCACTCCAACTGTCTAATACCTGATTTCACGGCTCAGCTGTGCTTGGGGCTTCTTCCCAGAGCCCTGCAGGGTTGCTCTGTGTCACCTCTCAGGCTGATGGGAACCGGTGAGGGAATATCACTGGGTTTCCAGGCTGTTTCGAAACCCTTTTGGGAATCTGGCCAGGGTGGCTCTGACTTACTTCCAGCCTACCTGCCAGCTTTCCTTCCCAGGAAGAAAAGGCTGGGAGGGGGCTGTGAACAGCCAGATCTTGCCCTGACAGAGAAAATTTTCTTGGAGCTTCTTTCTTCAGTTACATGCTGGTGTTTGACTGGTTGACACTTGGTGGGTGTTGCATATCTACCTTTCCCCCCCATCACTGTGGAGAACACAGAGCTGCTCTTGCTGTGTACTTGGCAGAGCTGACTTGTGCTGGTCAGTGCAAGGGAAACATGAAGTCGTATCTGGCTTCACCCCTTTCTAGAACTGTTGCCTTCCTGAAACAACAGGGCCAAGCCCCCTCGAAGAACAGAGATGTTCCACTGGGATCTGTTTTTGCAGAAGTGCTGGGACCTGGGGTAGGAGGCCAGTGTGGTTGTACTTATGCAGCTTACACACCGCTGAGACCTGTGTGGAGCAGTGGCTGCTGCTTCTCTTAAAGTTTTGGCTGCTGCTTCTTTCAGAGTTTTGTCTGCCTTTGATAAAAATAGAAGTTTTCTTGTCTAGCTGAATATGAGAAGAAATATTTCCCTTAGGGGAAGAGAGGTTTCTGCACCTAAAACTTCCCAGGCTCTTCTGAAAAACCTGAAACAATATTTTCCCTCTCAACTTCTACAGTTCTTCAACTACTGTGCCTGGTTTATAATCAGCATTTGGCCACAAATACTCATTTTAGGAACCCTGGAGAAATTTCTGTCTTCACCAGCCCTTACCATCCTAACTGTCTTCCAGGAGCTAACGCCCACGAGGTATCTGAGAGCCCAGTTTGGCCTCCACAAGCCAAGAAAACGTGCAAACTGTCGTCAACACAATGTAATCACAATTTGAATTAAAGGATATATGTGGAGACTGTAATCGTCTCCACATACACAAGAGCTGAGAGGTGGTAGGTGATGCAGGTCCAGCAGCTTGGCTGGGACAGTGCAGTCAACACTCGTATTTTTTGCCCCAAAGCTTGTCCAGCTTTGGTCAGCAGGCAGGTGAGTGCTAAGGATTAAGGTGAGGTAGGTGGGTCTCCTTGAGGAACATGCATTCCTCAAGGATCAGTGAATGTTGGCTGACCTGGAGGTGAGAATGCTCAGGCCAAGAGAAGCAGAAGGCAGCTCATTTCTTCTAGAGGACACTCCTTCAGAGCAATCAGATGTGGAGGAGAGTCGGGTGAGTCTGGAGCTCTCCCCCACAGCACTGCCCTTGCAGCTACAGGCAGCTGTGCAGGATGGGGCCGTGGATACTCCCACGCACAAGTGCTCCATCAGAGCCTGGACACGGGCAAAGCCCTGCTCCAAGGGGACAACCCTTGGAGACCAGATGCTCCCAGGGCTTCCTGCTCAGCATCAGCAGAGACAGGACTTGCACTGCCACAGCCCTCCAGACAGCCATGTCTCTGCAGCTCTGCTCAGTCCTGTCCCTGCAGGGACTGGGAGCAGGACACTGCTCTCCCCAAGTGCTGGGTGGCACCTCGGATGGGCAAAGAAAGTGCTAGAGGGGGAGCAGAGGGAAAATGAGCTTTCAGCACAAATGTTTGTGGAAACAGAATTATCTCCCAGGGCAATGGAATCCTTTAGTCTTTCCCATGGCAAATAAGGGGCCAGATTCTCCTCGGCAGCTACATCGTGCTTGGGATGGGCAGCAGGATTGCTTTAACCACCCTGGCTGCAGAGGAAGGTTGCCCCGATGTAGGCTGTGATGTTGCTGCGTGGTCTGCCACTTTTGTAGCTCAAACAAGGTT